>NC_069668.1:12469316-13069316 GCF_027244095.1 Hemicordylus capensis | reverse complement strand
ACAAATGAACACGTATGCCCACTTCTCTTCCACACACATGGAAGAGAACAGGGGTTCCCAACCTCCTCCAGAGATTGCTGAACCACAACTCCCATCATCCCCAGCTGCCATCTATTGTGGCTGGGGACAATGGGATTTGTAGTCTGGGAACATCTGGAGTAGCACAGGTTGGAAACCACTGGGGGGGAGAGTTAACCTGCAGAAATACATCCAGACCACTCCTAACCCATGATCTTCAAAGCAGAGGCCTCAGAGATAGATATGCAAAATCTAATTATTGTTATCTTCCAAGGCAGGTATAAACTATTACAAATGAACACGTATGCCCACTTCTCTTCCACACACATGGAAGAGAACAGGGGTTCCCAACCTCCTCCAGAGATTGCTGAACCACAACTCCCATCATCCCCAGCTGCCATCTATTGTGGCTGGGGACAATGGGATTTGTAGTCTGGGAACATCTGGAGTAGCACAGGTTGGAAACCACTGGGGGGGGGAGTTAACCTGCAGAAGGACAGCAAAAAAGGAGGGGAACACTCAGAAATCCCTGGCCAGAGACCAAGGCCCTACAAACCTCTCGGAGCTGTCCCACGAAGAGCCGAGAAATACCCAGCGTGCCCTCTCTCTCACAGAGGAAAAGCCGTCAGCCTCCCTCCTCCTCCTCCGCTGGCAGCAGGAGGCCTGTCAGCTGCTTGTCCGAGACCGTCAGCTCCTGGCACAGGCCCATGGCCCGGCTGAGATAGATGGCAAGGAGGTGCTTACACTGCAAAAGAGGGGGGGAAGCCAAGGGGCCGCGTTAGCAACCTGCCTGCCTGGAGGGGAAACAGCCAGGTGTGTGTCTTAACACTGCCCAGAGCAGGGGTTCTAGGTCATCACGGCTGGAGCTGCAGTCCAAGAATGTCTTGAGAGAACCCCAGGCTGCATGGGCAGAAGTCTCTTCTTCTCAGGCACTGCTTGGGGTGCCCTTTTTAACAGAAGGCGGACAGGCGTGCTACCACTTACTTCTTCCCGCCTCTGCCAGCGGCCGGCCAGCTGGAAGCTCACCAGCAGGGCATGAAGGTTATGGCCATCCCCTTTGTCCCCAGCAGCTGGTAGTAAGAGGCACACAGGATGCTGGTCTGGCTGGGCCAGCGAGCCAAGCCCCACATCCTCAGATTCTGCCCAGCCCTGCACTTAATACATACAGCCCCGCCTGGCCGTAGCTCAGTAGCAGAGCTCACTCTCTGGCAGCCTCTCCAGGCAGGGCTGAAGAAGAGACTTGCGAGTTGCTGCCAGTCAGGGTAGACAACTCTGAGCGAGATGGCCCGAGGGTCTGACTCAGTGGGAGGCAGCTTCCGATGTTCCATCCATGATCCAGCCAGAGATAAAAGGCTTTGCAGTGCCTCAACACAATCACCTCCTCCCTTGCAGAAGCCAAGCAAGAGCAACGGGCCCCAAGAGAAAAATGTGAGTCACCATCTATCTGTCCATGCCCACACCCTTTGCTCGCACTCTGCCCACACAGCCCTGGCCTTGTGGCTGGTCTCCCCCGGCCAAGAACTCCAGCCCCAGGTCTGCCCAGAAGACTCACCATGAGGCTGCTGCCTTTCCGCAGGACCGAGAAGGCGAAGGCCGGGCACGTGCAGAAGTGGCAGGAGGCATAGCAAACGTAGAGCTTGTTGGAGCTGCCATGCACCTAGCGGGAGAGAGAGACGGGGGCCTGAAATGGGGCGGGTGGGTACCGGGGGCTGCTGCCGCCGCCTCCACCCCCACTTTGGCGGGACACAGTCTTCACTCTGGATTAAAAGAGGAGAGCTGGTCCAGTGGGAGCCAGCCTGACTTGTCCCCTTAGCTAAGCAGGGTCTGCCCTGATTGCATTTGAACGGGAGGCTTGATGTGTGAGCAGGACTGTCAGAGATTCCCCTCTTAGGGGATGGAGCCCCTCTGGAAAGAGCAGAAGGTTCCCAGTCCCCTCCCTGGCGGCATCTCCGACAAGATAGGGCTGGGAGAGAGACTCCTGCCTGCCACCTTGGAGAAGCCGCTGCCAGTCTGTGAAGACAATACGGAACTAGGTGGACCAATGGTCTGACTCAGTATACGGCAGCTTCCTATGTTCCCAATTCCTAACCTTTGAACACAGGAAGCCACCTTGTAATGAGTGAGGCCATCTGGCTCCGCATTGTCCTAACTCCCAATGGGGTGGAGAGTCACTCTTGCGGTTTCGAGCCTAGATTGTTCTCTGGGTCAACAGAGTTCACCTTGGTTTGCAACTGGATGGGTGACTCCATGCGAGCACCAGAAGGGATTCCCCTTGGGGGATGGGGCCGGAGCTCCGTGGTCAAGCCGCAGGTCCAATATCTGGCAGCCTTTCCAAGTACAGCTGGGAAAGACTCTTGCCTGAAACCTGGGAGAAGCTGCTGCCAGTCAGTGTAGACAATAATGAGCTGGATGGGCCAAGGGTCTGACTCGGCAGAAGGCAGCTTCCGATGTTCCTGTGCAACCCAAGAGAGCGGAAGCCGTGAGCCTCCACGCCAGGCTGACCTGAACTGACTCAGGATCAGCAGAGATTTTAGGCACAGCCAGGGCGCCAAAGACACCGTCCACCTACGCATCCGAGAAAAGACTGGCATGTGACCAACAGACATATTTGCTCCAGTTCCCTTGTTACTCTAGAGGCACGTAACACAAGGCTCAGGGTTAGCTGCTGCAGGAGGGCAGCGGAGCCAAATGCTGGCCACCTACGCACTGGAGGAGGATCTGGCACATGACCACCAGACACCACTGCTCCGGTTCTCCGTGTCCTTCGTCATGCCCTGTACGTCTGAGCCCAGGAGCCAGAGACCGCTTTCCGTGCAGCAGGTTTAATCCACTTATTGCTGCTCTGGGGCAGGCTGCCATAACGACAAGAGGTAATTTAAACTGCAAGTTGTTTTTAAAATAAATTTTAAAAAAGACAAAAAACCACAAAATGCAGGAGGTGGACAAGCAAGCCAAAGAAACCTGGAAGGAGGAGTCGGCCAGCTAGCTCAGGATTGTCTACCCAGACTGGCAGCGGCTTCTCCAAGGTTGCAGACAGGAGTCTCTCTCAGCCCCATCTTGAAGATGTTGCCAGGGAGGGAACTGGGAACCTAGATGCTCTTCCCAGAGTGGCTCCATCCCCTAAGAGGGGAATCTCTTCCAGTGCTCATGCATCAAGTCTCCCCTTCATATCCAACCAGGGCGGACCCTGCTTAGCTAAGGGGACTAGTCATGCTGGCGACCATGAGACCCGCTCTCCTCCCAGCCTAAATCTGCTTCCCTGCCATCTCAAGTCCTGGGTTCCAGCTCTGTTGCCCTTGGGAGCAACAGAGGGCAAGTCCAACCCTCCTCCTGGGCAGCCCTTCAGATATTTGGGGTCTCCCCTTCTCAGCCTTCCGATCTCCCCTTAGCCTTCTCTTCTCCAGACTAAGCGTGCCCAGGGCCTTCAACTCTTCCTCAGGGGGCCTGGTTTCCATCTTGGTGGCCCTCCTCTGAACCTGCTCCAGCTCATCAATGCAATTCTCGAAATATGGGATGGAACCCAGTGTGTTTCCTTTGGCATTCCCTCTCCAGATACTGGTTCCTCGGCTCCTCTGGGGCCCAGACTGGCAGTCCCAGTCAGCTGTGCAGATCCCTGCCATAAAAGTGCCCCCCTCCATCTATGCTGCTTAACAACCTGCTGCCAACCCCAACCAATCAACCAACTGAATCAAATATCTGGAGCTGCCTCCTGCAGAGTCTGATCACTGGTCCAGCTGGGCCCCAACTGCCTACTCTGACTGGCAGCAGCTCCATGGAGTATCAGGCACAGAGAGGCCTTCCCCCGCCCCCATCACTTGCTAAACAGTTGTGCTTTGTCTCTCCATCTCCTCAAAAAAATTATGCCTGCCAGGGATGGTCAGATACAGCCACTCGATCCCCCTGGGCAGGGTGTGTTCGGATGCAGGGCTCCAAATCTCAGAATTATGAGAGAGCAAATGGACATTCATCTCCCTGGCTCCAAACTGACAAGAGGATGTGCTGCTTCACACAATACACAATTAACTTGTGGAATTCACTGGCACAGAATATGCTGCCACCAGCTCAGATGGCTTCCAAGTAGGGGAAGACAGATGTATGGAGGGCAGAGCTCGTTATGAGCCCTGACAGCTGAAAAGAACTTGCATGTTCAAAGGTGGGGAGTTCCAGGGGCCCAGGCTGGGCTCCTTCAGGCCCTGTTGGCAGGCTTCCTGGGGACAGTGAGGGATGCAGAATTCTGGACCCACTGTGGCATGAGCCAAGATTTAAGGTGTGGTTTGGAGGGTTACTTCTGGGCTCACAGTTAGGAACACAGCAAGCTGCCATCTACTGAGTCAGACCCTTGGTATAGACCCATCTAGCTCAGGATTGTCTACCCAGACTGGCAGCAGCTTCTCCAAGGTTGCAGGCAGGAATCTCTCTCAGCCCGATCTTGCAGATGCTGCCAGGGAGGGGACTTGGGACCTCAGATGCTCTTCCCAGAGCGGCTCCATCCCCTGAGGGGAAGATCTTCCAGTGCTCACACATCTAGTCTCCCATTCAGATGCAACCAGGGTGGATCCTGCTTAGCCAGAGGGACAAGTCATGCTTGCTACCACGAGACCAGCTCTTCTCCCCATAAACTGTGACCAGCAAATGCCCCAGTATAATGCCATTCCTGTGGACCTGACTAGGAGGGGCTTCCTGACCCAAGGAGGGAGCCACCACTAAGGAGACTCTCTTCCTCGCAAGCACCTGCCTCGTTTTGGAAGGGGGCGTGTGTTCGAACAGAGCCTCTGCACACCCTGGGAAATATTCTCCAGCAAAGCAGGGGGCCCCTGAGTCTAAGGCTCCCCTCACGGTGGCATTCATGCAGCCCCGGAAATATCCGCGCCGTGGAAACAGCATACCTGATAGACAGTTCGTCCACTGGGCGATGCAATTCGAGTGACAGACTGGCGGTCCACCAAGTCCAACGCTGGGACAGCAGAAGTGCCATAGACGAATTTAAGCCTAGGGGAAAGGAAAGCCACTGGGCTAAAGTGTGGTCAAGAGCCTAACAATTCTTCTGAAAGGGTTGGTTTGTTTTTTTTAAAATGCATTCAAATCTATGGAGATTTCTGGGAATCACTGTTTCGGGAGGGTGTGGAGAGCTCTGTGTTGAAGAACTTCAACTGGTTCACATAGGAACTGAGGAAGTGGTCTTATCACGAGACAGTCCACTGACCCATCTAGTCCAGCACTGCCTACACTGATCGGCAGCAACCAGGGACTGAACTCGGGACCTTTTGCATGCCAAGCAGATGCTCCACCTCTGAGCTATGGTCCCAACTGCCTTATAGCGAGTCAGATCCCTGGTTCGTTTCAGGGGGTGGTGAGAATCCTTTGGAGAAAGCGAAAAGAAGATCCCAGTGGCTAACAGCTAGGTATCCAACTAAAACATCACACAATAGTGTGCTCTTCGGGGTGGGTGTCTGGGAGGAACCAAGTTGGGAAGTGGTGAGGGACAGAAAGAGAAAAGGGTATTTCAGGGCATGGTGGAAATGTCCCAGTGTTAGCTACCTTGAGCATGGGATAAAGCAGAACAAACATTTCTAAGAAATCAAAACAAGGACATCTGCCTTTCTGTTGCCACATTGGTCCCAACCCAAGAGGGCTCGCTAGCACAGGAAGGCAGTACAGACTCCGGCCTGATTGCTGCTGCTTTCTTCCTCGCCTCGGGCACGTGACAATATCCTCCACGAGGCCAGGCAGGCAAGCTTAAGAAAATGTGGATTCTGTAGGGGAGGGAGACTCAAAATTACTTTCATAGGCACGCTTAGGAAATGTTTTCAGGAGCGAATAACTTCTGCAGAGTTCTCCACAAGGCTGAGCGAGTGCTTGCCAGTCTCCTGGGAGGATGGTGTGTATGGCAATCCTGCGGTAGCTGGACTTATTTAATGCTCGCCCCGAGAGGTTTTAATCTGCTGATGACACCATTCCCAGGCACGACCAACGTCAGGAGCGGCTGTACAATTAGCAAGAGGATAACCCACTGTCCGGCAGATGAGGCAGCTTAGCGGTTATTTCGGGCTCGTACATCCTGGTGGGCTTGATTTGGCCACAAAGCCTTCGTAAGTCGAGGGGCGTTTGAAGGGCCACATGGCCTTAACAGCGACGCCTCTTTCGAGGGACCACAGGCCCCCGATGTTGAACCCAGAAGGAGGCGGCTGTGGGCAAAGGGGTGGCTTGGAGGACAGCACCAGAAAGATGTGTGCTTCTATTCTGGGAGGAGCAGCAAGCTCTAAATCCACGCTCTAAGTCCAGGGCCGAACTCTGGGGATTTTCAAGCATTTACAGAACAGCTGCCCTACTCTTTATGTCATCAGCACTGAAGGCCTGGTGGATGGCTTGTCCCAAACGGCTAGGAGCTGGACAGGCAGAAATGCAAAGGAAATGTCAAACAACTCCCGCCCTTGCTGGACAAAGGGAGGGCAGACAGCTGCTGGATACAGGCTTATGCCCATCATGCGAGTGGAATGCCAGTGGCCCAGAACAATGGCTGTTTCCAAATTTAGGCTCAGGGTTTCTCCTCTTTCCTGTCCCCACCAACTCCCCCCCCCCCCGCTTTTAACTGTCGCCCTTAAAGAGCTTTTGTCCGACAGGAAACTAGATGCCAAGTCAAAGCGGAACAGCTGCTGGAGGAGAACCCAGATGGGAGACGTGGGAAAGGAATGGGAAGAAGCAGCGAGCCAAATACGTGATAGGAGTCTGTCCGCGATCCGGATGCTCTTGGCTTCACGTCATCTGTCCCCTCGTTATCAGAAGGCAATGACAAGCAAGAGCGAGGGGAGCAGGCAGAGCCCCGGACCTCTCTCCTCTCTGCAGGAGCACATTATTGGGGGGGGGGGAATCGCCGCCTCAAATAATGACTGAGCTGAGGCCCCCCACTAACTGTAAGCCAGCCTTTTCCGCGCCTGGCCCTCCTTTCTAGCAGAAAGCTGCCTATGTGTTTACAGGGGACTGTTTGGCAACGACGAGGATGACTAGAAACAGGCCTTGTTTTTTATCTTTAGAGAAAGCTAACATGGCCTGCTGGGCAAGGCAAAGGTGGATTGTACACTCAGATCCGTAAGATCTTGCATGAATGCAAAACCTGAGGCCGGTAGGGCTCCTCCTGTGCCAAAGGATCATACACAGCCAGGCCATTCAAACAACCAGAGACGGTGTTCTACCCAGGTTTGGGAGTGGTGTGTGCTCTCAGTTTTTGGCTGTATGGAAACAAGGGAGGAGGAGAACCTGGGTTGCTTGTCCTCCTTCCTTGCTCCCACACAACCGAAAACGGAGCACACACCGCTCCCAAACCTGGGTAGAGCACCGTCTCTGGTTGCGCGAATGGCCGCAGGATCTTAAAACAGTACAACTGCACCAGTCAGTTGGGTGAGGGGAGGGAACCAGAGCAGGATGCAATGAATGCAAAGGCTCCACTCCTCACTCAATTGATGACCATGAATATCCAGATCCCAGATCTATCACTTGCCAGACCTCTCTTGCACTAGAGAGAGAGGGAGGGAGAGAAAGAGGGGGGAGAGGGGGAGAGAGAGAAAGAGGGGGGAGAGGGGGAGAGAGAGAAAGAGGGGGGAGAGGGGGAGAGAGAGAAAGAGGGGGGAGAGGGGGGAGAGAGAGAAAGAGGGGGGAGAGGGGGGGAGAGAGAAAGAGGGGGGAGAGGGGGGGAGAGAGAAAGAGGGGGGAGAGGGGGGGAGAGAGAAAGAGGGGGGAGAGGGGGGGAGAGAGAAAGAGGGGGGAGAGGGGGGGAGAGAGAAAGAGGGGGAGAGAAAGAGAGAGAGGGTGAGGGGGGAGAGAGAGGGAGGAAGAGAGAAAGAGAGGGAGAGTGAGAGGGGGGAGAGAGGGAGAGTGAGAGGGGGGAGAGCGGGAGAGAGAGAAAGAGGGGGAGATAATTCTAAAATATCAAAGGTTAGAGGCAAGAAGATGTGGAGGCCTCAGCTTTTGCCCAGGCTCATCTCCTTCCAATCAGGAAGCATATCCAGGACAGCGACATGAAAGGCACTCTGACTCTTGCACCCTCCAAAAGCAAACGCTTTCAGGGGTGCAAAGAAAGAACACCTCCCATTCTAATCCAGGAGAAGCGCGACTTCATTATCAGAAGTTTGGGACATGCAATTCCAAATCCGGTTCTAGCTCTGGTTCAAATTCACCAGTAATAGTTCTTAACTCTTTGGTTCAGGTACTAACTTTAAAAAAATGATTTGGTAACCGATTCAGACACTTAGAATTATTCAGGATCTATTTCACACAGAATATGGTCGAATGTTTCTGCTTTTTATCTAAGTCACTTGTTTTGAGCCGGTTCCCACTTTCTGTCTCGAGGGGCTTGATTCCAGTTCAAGTTCAAGGCAACCAAGAAATGTTAAGCTGAGATTCGGTTCACAGAAAAACTCTCTCTGGACTGGTTTTGGGCCCCGAGTTCTGTTTGTGAGCTGTACAAGGAGGGAGCCAAAGAGCAGGTACGTGAAACTCTTTCGAACCCTCAAAGAAAGGATACGTGAACAAGACGCATCCAGTGTCGTCATGAAGTCAGACACAGAGAGCCCAGAGACCAAAAAGCAAAGCGGAAGCGAAAAGATACTCACGCCAGGAGGTGGCTGTCAGGCACTGCAAACAAGAAGGGGAAACAGCATTAATTCTCTGCCCAGTTTAAAATGCTGACCTCCACGCATCCGTCAGCCAGTCCCCCATATTCTGTCACTGGCTGGGGTGATCAGGAGAGAGAAGCCTCAATGGGGCTTGTTCAGAGGGAGCAAGCAAGACCTCCCGGATGCTTTCACCTCCCTTCCGGGCACCATGTCCAAGGCATGTAAAAGGACACGCTTAGCACTGTGATCCTCAATACATTCCATCACTATGCAGGTTAGAAATTATTATTCCTTCATTCATTCGATTTCTATACCGCCCGTCCAAAAATGGCTCAGGACGGTTTACACAGAGAAATAACACTGGAGGTCCTGTGCTGGGGGTGGAGAGGGCCAGTTACTCTCCCCCTGCTCAATAAAGAGAATCACCACGTTAACCAGGTGCCTCTTTGCCAAATTATCACTAAATTATCAAATTATCACTAAAATAATCATCACTATTATTTATTTAATTTCTATACCACCTGACTCCAAAGACTCCAAGCGGTTAACCAGAAGGACCGGGAACAGGCCTATTTTTCTGGAATGAAAGTCGGGTTTCTTTCTTGTGGGTCTTGCACACTTTAAACCCATAGGTCAACCCACTGAAATGAGGGGCCAGTTTTAATCAGCGAGGCCAGAGGTTAAAGCATGCTTCTTGGGGAGGTGCTAAAGTCGTGGTGCGTTCTAGCAGCCGAGAAAGAAAAAGAGGTGAAGTCTAGTAATGAGCTTTCCTCTCCTATTTCCTTTGTTATCTCAGAAAGCACAGGCACTGAGGTTTTAATTCAATCTAACAGATCTGCTAATCAGTGTGGGCCCAAGAAATCCGGCTGCTCGGCTGGCCCCTCGCGGCGTTTTCTGCAGTCTCTCTTTGTGGCTATGACAAAGTGCACAATTACAGTAATTTTTTATTTTATTGACTTTGAAAGCAGCTGCAAGAACCCTTCATGTTAATGGCCTGCATCCGAGTTAGCTTGGCCAGACAGAAGACAGAATGGAATACAATTAAAAGGTCTCTCGCAAATGCGTTCCTGGACAAATCAAAGAACGCTGTAAAAGAGGGTTTCTCTACCTTGTGGGCGGGGTGGGTGGGTGGGGGGAGAACAGAACAGAAGACTCAAGTGTGTGAGAATACATCCCCAATCTTGCAAGTGCTTTTAGGAACATAGGAAGCTGCCTTTTACTGAGCGAGACCATTCATTGGTCCATCTAGCTCAGGATTGTCTACCCAGACTGGCAGCAGGCAGGAGTCTCTCTCAGCCCTATCTGGAGGTGCCAGGGAGGGAACCTGGAACCTTCTGCATGCAAGCAGGCAGGTGTTCTTCCCAGAACAGCCCCATTATCCGCTCAGGGGAATTTCTTACGGTGCTCACACATGAAGTCTGCCACCCAAATGCAAGCCAGGGCAGACCCTGCTTAGCAAAGGGGACAATTCACACTTTTGACCACTAGACCATAGCGGGGAAATGACTTGCCTAGCAAGCCAGAAGTTGCTGGTTTGAATCCCTGCTGGTATGTTCCCCAGACGATGGGAAACACGTATATCGGGCAGCAGCGATATAGAAAGATGCTGAAAGGCCTCATCATCTCAGACTGTGTGGGGGGAGGCCATGGTCAACCCCTCCTGGATTCTACCCAAAACAGCCACAGGGCTCTGTGGGCACCAGGAGTCGACACCGGCTCGTCGGCACACTTTACCTACGCCACAAGACCAGCTCTCCCCCCAATACATTTATCTATCAGTAAATAACCACACCCACTTCTCAAATAACTAGGATTCACGAGAAGGCCATTTTTGTTATGGCTAAACAAATAGGCTGATTGATTGATAAGGACTTGTGGTAGCGAGCGTGAATTGTCCCCTTTGCTCAGCAGGGTCTGCCATGGTTTGCATTTGGATAGGAGGCTCCATGGAGACAGCCCTTCAAACCTATCTGTTTGGCCTGGCCTCCCGGGGTTTTTAAACTACCATAAATAGTTTTTAATGGTTGCCCTGGGTTTCCAGGGGTTTTAGTTGTTTGCCTGTTTAATTGGTTTTATTCTGTTTTTATAGTTTTGATTTTAATTGTTAACTGGTTTTAATTGTGTGTTTCCCCCCCTGTTGTAAACCACCCTGAGCCATTGGGGAAGGGCAGTATAAAAATCAAATCAATCAATCAATAAATTCCCCTCAGGGGATGGGGCTGCTGCTTAGTGGAAGAGCATCTGCCTGCTTGCATGCAAAAAGATCCCAGGTCCAACCCCTGGCAGCCATACTGCCTACAGCAGGCCTGTTCAACTTTGTTCCCCCTATCCCCGCTGCTTCTGGACTACAACTCCCATAATCCTCAGCCACAGTGGCCAATAGCCAGGGATTCTGAGAGGCATAGGCCAACATCTGCAGGAGGGCCAAAGCTGAGCAGCCCTGCCCTAAAGTCTAGTAGGTCTCACGCAATAACCCTGAATACACAAGGCTGGTTCGCACGATCTCTGAATGAGGGCAGGTACTGCCCTAGTGGGAGAGCTGTGCATGCCCCTGCTTAGGAGGAGAAGCCCACTGACCCCGCTTACGACACGGGCACAGACAGCACCTCCAACCTGGTTTTCAAACTTACACTCGGGCAGAAAGCGGGAGAGTGCACAGCTCCCCAACTGGAGTAGGAGGCTTACCTTATAAATCGTGGTAAAAACAGCCCTACAGACTTCCTGTAGGCCTCAAGGTTGAGGGATGCTCCTCACAGGACTGAGCAAGGCGACTCTCAGAAGCCAGACAAAACCCAGGGGCAGCCGAATTTGGTCTCAGCCCAAGCAAAAATGCATTTTATTAAAACAGACTCCCTGGTTTTGAAGGCACCACAGAGGATTAGGTGCAAACGCAAATATATACAGTGGATTCCATTCTGAGTGGGTTACTGGAATCACTACCAAATCCAGCGTGCAGGGAACCATCATTTCTCCCTGCCTGCTGAAAGGACCCACCACTGCCTAAAAATGAATTTGTCTCATCCACTCTCTGCTTGAGAAGAGCTGGCAATACTGTGGCACTCCCTGCTGGCCAGCAGAGGACACTTTTTAGCATCTCATGCCTGGCTTTCAAAGGGGTGCTGAGGAAACTTCAGGAGTGATTTTGCAAAGCACAGCATTCCCTGCAAGGGTCTCTGAGGTGCAGAGCTAGAAACAGAAGTGAGGTCAATCAAGGCTCCCACTCAGGATTTCCAGGCAGGTATTGATTACATAAAAGCAAAAGCGACAGTACCACATGGAAGGCTAATTTTGGGAACGTTCATGCTCTGCAAACTGTGATGTGGGCCCCAAATCACGACGTGGGATTTTCTAGAAATCCCTCCAACCGAAACAGCTATACATGTATTGGTAAATGCCCTTTCTCTAGGTTCCTCCTGCCAGGTCAAAAAGTGATCCAGGTGCTCAAAGGCATATTTTTAATATATGATGTATCTAAATATATATTTTATGTTTTAAATATATGACGTATCTACATCACACCCACTTGTCACTTGTCCTACAGAGCTTCATCTGCTGAAGACGGACAGCTGCTAACAGCACAGAATACCTCACAACTGCTAGAAAGGTTTAAAAATAAATGCTTATGCTCATACTTAGTGAGTCTCCATCCATAGGGGAGAAGGCCCCAAGATCACCTCTCTACCTACTTGCCCTGCAAACCTGGCACACAGGCAGGGTCATCAAGTGGGCACCTCGGTAGCTCTTAATGACTGCTGTTCTCCCAGGCTGGATTTTAACGTAGGCAGATATTTTGACTGCTCGTTTGGTATTTCCCCAGGAGTTTATCATCAGAGAGATTGTTAAATAAATCAAGTGTTCTAACTGAGCAAAGAGGCACCTTTTAAAAGTGGCGATTCGCTTTACTGAGCAGGGGGAGAGCAACTGGCCCTATCCACCCCCAGCACAGCAACCCTCCAGTGGCTGTTGATGGGGTCTATCTTATGTTTCTTTTTTTTAAGATTGCGAGCCCTTTAGGGACAGGGATCCATCTTTGTTTATATTCTCTCTATATATGTAAACCTCTTTGGGAACTTTTGTTGAAAAGTGGTATATAAATATCCGTCGTAAATATTTGTTATTATTTATTATTATTTATTATTTATTCGATTTCTATACCGCCCTTCCAAAAAAGGCTCAGGGTGGTTTACACAGAGAAATAATAAATAAATAAGATGGAAATAAGAAAAGAAGAGAAATAAGTTCTCTATTGGTCCCAAGATGATGGGGTTTGTAGTCCAACGGCATCTGAGGACCCAAGGTCGAAAACCTCTGAACCAGCTGAACCCCCAAATGACTGGCTACCAATGCTGCCCTGAAAGAAGGCTGGTGTCTCTCCACGTACCGTGTGATGTCTCACGAAAAGCCTTTTCTATCTCCTTCAACAATTCTTCTGCCACAGCAGGCAGAGTGGCGTCCATCACAAGAACCCGCTCTCTGGCAGAAAAAACAAATACACAGAGTTGTTATTAAAGGCTCGTAATGTGGTTTCTATTCCCCAGAAGAGGGCAAGCAAGGGCCCTATTTATTTACCCTCAATAAATATCTCCAGTTTCATTTGTTTTTCATTAGAGTAGGAAGGTTCTTAAATATCTTCATAATGCTGGGAGGGGCTTTTGAAACTGCAAATCTCACAAACATTTATTAAGCATAGGAAGATAGGAACATAAGAAGCTGCCATATACTGAGTCAGACCATTGGTCTATCTAGTTCAATATTCTCATCTCCTTCTCCACTTCACAGCATCAAGGGCCAGAAAAGGCAGTCTGACCTGCTTCAGCAAGAGCTGGTCTGGTGGTAGCAAGCATGAATTGTCCCCTTAGCTAAGCAAGGTCTGCCCTGGTTGCATCTAAATGGGAGACTAGAAGTGTGAGCACTATAAGAGATTCCTCTTAGGGGATGGAGCCACTTTGGGAAGAGCATCAAGGTTGCAAGTTCCCTCCCTGACAGCATCTCCAAGAGAGGCTTGAGAGAGATTCCTGCCTGCAGCCTGGGAGAAGCCACTGCCAGTCTGTGAAGACAATCCTGAGCTAGGTGGACCAATGGTCTGACTCAGTATATGACAGCTTCCTATGTGAGAGAAAATACAGTAGGACTGGGAGCAAGAAGGCTACTTCGGGGTCACCCAAAGGCCTGTGTAAATGGAATCCCTGCACCCCCCACCCCGGTCTTGGAACAGCACACACACAGCCATACACACACATTACTGCCAAATCACAAACTGCTTGGGAACCTACCCTAGGCTAAAGAGCATGGAGAACAGGAGGAACCAGTGTTCACACAAACTTGCATACAAATTTACCAGCTTAAACAGACTCAGTTAAAGGCATAACATTATCAACTGGTTTATTATCTCCTGAGATTTAGGGCCAACAACTTAATGTCTCCCTGGTGAAAGGGAGCCTCTGGAAACAAAGACAAGATGGGGAGATAGTGAAATGAATATATTAGGAGATAGGAGGAGGAGAGATCAAGTTAATATAGTTCCGTCTGGCTGAGCCTCAAAACAAGCAAAAAAAAAAAAAAAGGCCAATCTTTCACCCCCAAGAGATTGGTTGTTTAAATACATTGCATGTTTGGTGAGCTGAGCCCTGGAATTCGGGCAGAAGGAAAAGCCGAGACCCTGGGATTCTGACCTCTGGGGATATTAATATTTGAGATGAACAGACAGAGGTCTGGACTCATAGCTCTGTCTTGCCCTTGTCGTCAGCCAGTGAAGCACAGACAAACCCTACGGTGGAGACAGAGGTATATCTCTGAAAACAATCAAATGTGGTGGATAAATCCTTGGAATGGAAGTTCCCATCTTGAGAAGGTGGAAGTGCAGGATGAAAGGAAGAACTGGCAGGCTTGTACTTTGAGGGTAGCTTTCCAAACAGCTGCACAACAGTAAAACTTTATAGCTGTGAACGGCCAGTTTATTTTTTGAGAGAGAAAACAAATTACACATTTTGCAGGGAGCTGATTCTATGCTACTGGAAACTTTGGTGGTTTGCGTTTGGTTAGAAGTCAGATTTCAGGATAGCTGCCACGGCCACCCCATTAAAAAAAAAAAGTCACTGAGGAGTCAGAACAGATTGTGAGACTCTTTGGGACAGGGGGGCCATCTCTTTCAGATACCCTGGAAAGCCTTGCTCCTGAAGGATGGAGTATACATGTATTGAATTTTAAAAAATCATATCCTATTGTGCATCACTGCAGATTTTGATATTTTAATTCAACACTTTCCCTGCCCCCAAAGAAAACCCCTACCTTCATTTCCTTCTCTCTTTTTCTCCATTTTTTAAAATAGTCAAATTTATAGTCCTTGTGCCTGCAGAAGCAACCCTGAAAACTGTGAGGAGCAGCAGGCAACCTCTCACAAAGCAGCGATCAACTTTACATGGAGACGCTTTACTAAAAACACATTTTAAAAATTTGCCCTGCCTTGAGTTTTTTCAAGGCGGCTTGTAGAACAAATGACAGCATTAATATCAATACAAAGGACCCGCCAAAATAAACAAACCACGCCCCATGATTAAAACAGGCTAACCGGACATCTCGAACCCCAGCCCCAGCATTCCTGGAGCTTTTAAAAACCCTGGTGCTTTTGAACATAGGTAACTGCCATATACTGAGTCAGACCATAGGTCCATCTCACTCAGTATTGTCTACACAGACTGGCAGCAGCTTCTCCAAGGTTGCAGGCAGGAGTCTCTCTCAGCCCTATCTTGGAGATGCTGCCAGGGAGGGAATTTTATTGTATTTTAAAATTGTCATCCCTGATCATTGATTTAAACTGTTTTATTAGATTTGTGAACCACCCTGAGCTATTCTGTAAGGGCGGTCTAAATATCGGATAAACAAACAAACAAACTTGGGACCTAGATGCTCTCCCCAGAGCGGCTCCATCCCCTGAGGGAAATATCTTGCAGTGCTCACACTTCTAGTCCCCAATTTAAGAGAAGTCCTCATTTTCAAATGGGCTCTGAACACTTTTCTTTTCCAGAAGCCATTTTATGACAGATTGTCTCTTTTTCGTTTTTATCATATGCTTGTTGTTGCTAACATTTTGCACTGTAAGCTGGCTCAGGAACCTGTTATTTGTAAAGATGAGGTGCCCATACGTTCAATAAATAAACTTTATATTTTAACTGTGTGGGCTGTTTTGTTGTTGTTTTTGGTTAGTTTTTAGCATATTATTATTGGTGGCAGTGTGACTGGTGCTGTAAGCTGCCTCAGGAAACTAATATTTGGACAGAAACGGTAGAGGTGCAAATACGTTCAATAAATAAACAAGCTTTATGTTTAAATTGTGTGGGGGTTCTGGTTAGTTTTTATTATATTACTACTGGTGGTGGTGTTTTGCTCCGCAAACTGCCTCGCAAACCGGATCAATAAATAAACCAACTGCAACGAGCAAACCCCATCAATGGTTTTAAAACTTTCTTTGAGGGAGAAAAGCCCTGCTACACACAAAAGGCATTTAAAGGGCATCTCCTCTGGTTTATTTTTAAAAAGCAGAGGAGACACTCTTTAAACGCCTTACCCTACCTTACAGGGCTGTTGCGAGGAGAAAGAAAACCATGTACACCGCTCTGTACTCCCTGAAGGAAGGGGGATTAATTAAATACAAATAAAATCTAATAAGCTGATGCCCTGGGTTGCTTTTGGGGGGGGTATAATACACACACACACAAATATACATACACGTGTTCTATTTCAATATGTGTGTATGGGTGTGTCCATGGGTGTGTCCATGGGTGTATATCCATGTGGTTTTCTCTGTGACACTCTATGGATGCGAAAGATGGACTTTGAAGAAACAGGACAGAGAAAAAGTATTGAGGCTTTTGAACTTGGGTGCTGGAGAAGACTTTTGAGGAGACCCTGGACAACCAGGAAAACAAACCAGTGGATCACAGAACAAATCAAACCAGAATTTTCACTCGAGGCAGAAATGGCCAGGCTCAAACTATCCTACTTTGGACACAATATGCAAAGACCCAGCTCCCTTGAGAAGTCCATAATGCTGGAGAAAGTTGAAGGCAAGAGAAGGAGAGGACGACCAGCCGCAAGGTGGATGGACTTGGTGACGACAGCCATGAAGGCACCACTGTATATCCCGCTCTTCCTCCAAGGAGCGTACTACATACTTAGGTTTCTCCTCACAACAACCCTGTGAAGTAGGTGAGGCTGAGAGAGAAGTGACTGGCCCAGAGTCACCCAGCAAGGCTCATGGCTGAATGGGGGTTTGAACTCGGGTCTCCCCGGTTCTAGTCCAGCACTCTCACCACTACACCATGATATGTGCGAGCTAAATAAATAAATAAATAAATAAATAAATAAATAAAGATAGATAGATAGATAGAGAAGTGTGTGTGTGTATATTCAAACACTTTATATCTCTATATCTTCTGCACAGAGGCCTGTACAGCCAGGGCACCGCCTACCCACCCGTTGCCTAGCAACGACACCCCCGCACACACACAACTTACCCCAGACTCAACTCAGCCACATGACGCGGGGACGAAAGAGCGCGGAAGCCAAAAGGGTGGGTGGGTGGGTGGGTGTGGGTGTGTTCGCGTCGCGACCAATCAGCATACAGGACGAGAAATCTACGTAATATATGCCCAGACGTTGAGGGGGCGGGGCGGAGCGGTCGGAAGAGAAAGTCACGAGTCGGAGGCCGTTTCCTGTTTGAGGAAGGGGGGGAAATCTCCCTCGTATCACGTGCCGGGGGAAGCATACAAGGTCATCCGTCTCTCCTTAAAGACTCCCGGATGTTGCTCGCGCCGCTGCTGCCCCGGCGCGGGCTCGGCCTGGCGCCACTTCTGGCCGCTGCGGGGAGGCGCTGGGCAACGCAGGCGAAGCCGCGGCCCGGTAGAAGTGGAGCCTTAACCCGGGAGAGGAGGCGGGCCCAAGCAGCAGTGGGTGGAGCCGCCGCCGCCGCCGCTCTTGCGGGCAGCCGGGCAGGTAAAGGGGCGCGGCTTGGGAGAGGGTGGGCGGACCTTGAGGAAGTGCCGCCGCGCTATTGGCACGGCCGTGGATCAGGGGCGGGGCGTGGCGTAGGCGGGGCCTTTGCTGTGAGGGTGGGGCAGGCTGATAGGAGACAGCCCCACATTCAAGAAAGTTGATTTAGCTTGCTGTTGATGTTATTGTTATTAACTGCAAGTGTTCCATTTTTATACTGCTTTTTCATCGTAGTGCCTAGAGCAGTGTATAACTAATACAAGCCATTAGCTACAAATAAAAGGGAAGTTAATAAAACGGGCCACAACCGCACTCTGGGGAAGCAGGGAGTAGCAGTGGTCAACCAGCAAGACAAACCTCAGCAGACAAATGTTTGCCAAACATTTGGACAGCAGATGGAAGAGGTAATGAGGGCCCCCCTGCTGAATCTCTATGGGAGGGAGTTCCACCCACAAGCAGATCCTGTCCCAAGCTGCCACCATACTAATCATAGTAGTATCATTAACAAAACTAGTAAAGTTGTGCCATCGAGTCAGTGTCGACTCCTGGCGCCCACAGAGCCCTGTGGTTGTCTTTGGTGGAATACAGGAGGGGTTTCCCGTTGCCTCCTCCCGCGTAGTATGAGAGGATGCATACATAACTCTTAGGGTCATGAATGTAAACATTAATACCGATGAGTAATACAATAATGCTTAAATGTTAGGAAGCTGCCTTCTACTGAGTCAGACCCTTGGGCCATCTAGCTCAGGATTGTCTACACGGACTGGCAGCGGCCTTTCCAAGGTCGCAGGCAGGAATCTCTCTCGGTCCTCTCTTGGAGATGCTGCCAGGGAGGGAATCTACTGCGTGCAAGCATGCATGTCCTCTTCCCAGAGAGGCACCCCCCCCCCAAGGAGAATATCTTACAGCGCCCAAACTCACAGTACTCTCCCATTCAGATGCAAACCAGGGTGGACCCTGCTTAGCAAAGGGGACAACTCATGCTTGCTACCACAAGGCCAGCAATCCTCCCTAGTAACTCTCTGCTCTCTCTTTTCCAATGGATTGTTAAAACCCTTAGGCATTTGAGCTAGATTGAATGACTTGTCTGGCTGGGTTCATTGTGTCCTGTTTTATTGCTCACCAGTTTTTAAGTATAGGCAACTTTGAAGGCTTTTAGAAGTGCAACCGGAGTTGGGTACTCCTGGCACAAAATCTTGTTGCATACAAGATCTCTCTCTCTCTCTAGCTTTTTCCCTCTTCTCCCAGGAAGCAGAGGAAGCCACTGAGGAGGATGCGGAGAAGGGGGAAAGCAAGGAGACGGAGGATGCCATCATTTTCTTGCTGAAGAAAGCCAAGGTGAGGCACTGGGTGGGCTGGGACCCAGGCGCTCATCCTTTAGGAATACTTCTCACAGGACGGCCTGTGACAGAGGACAGTCTTCTTAAGGAGAGCCAGTAGGTGTAGTGATTAGAAGGCGGTGCTTGACCCAGGGAGATCTGGGTTCAAATCCACAACAGACCATTAAGCTCACCAGGTGACTGTGGGTCAGCCTAATCTACCTTGAGGTGCGAAGATAAAATGGCGGGGGAATGATCTGCACCATCCTGACCTCCTTGGGAATAAGGTAGATTGGGAGTGTGAACATATCTGAGGAGGAGGAGGAGGAAGAGAAGTTTTTGGTGGGGTATGCAGTTTCCTTCTCGCTTAGCGCTCAGGCCTGGTATATTACCAGCTTGGGAGCAAGCATGAATTGTCCCTTTGCTAGGCAGGGTCCACCTTGGTTTGCATTTGGATGGGTGACTACATGTGAGCATTGTAAGATATTCCCCTTACAGGATGGAGCCATAGCTCAAAGGTCATCTGCTCTGCAGGCAGAAAGTCCTAGGTTCAGTCCCTGACAGCATCTCTGGGTAGGGCTGGGAGAGGCTCCTGCCTGAAGCCTTGGAGAGCAGCTGCTGGTCAGAGTTGAAAATCCTAAGCTAGGTGGACCAAAGGCTGGACTCGGTATAAGGCAGCTTCCAATATAAGCCCCTCTCGTTCTCCAAGGCCTTGTATTTATCCATTCCCTTCCTGCCGCCTTGCCCACCCCTACTCCACCGGCAGCACATGCCCCGAGGCTCTCTAGCTGTTTGACTTCAACTCTTATCCTCTCCAGCCACCGTTTATTGCAGCTGGGGATGATGGGTGGGGTAGTCCAGCAACAGCTGGAGAGCCCTGGGTGGGTCACATCTGGAAAATCCTCTCCAGAAACACCTTCAGCAACTTTTTTCCTCCCTTTTCAGCTGGGCATCATGAAAGGAGAGCTGCAGGAAGCCGAGAGGATCTTGCATGAAGCTGCCCGCCTCTCCCACCAGTCCGACAACAAGGCGGCCATTATCTACACGTACGACACGGTTAGTCCAGGGACCCCGCCACATCCCGCAGCAAAGCAGTGGGACTGGGACTGTCTCTTGGGCCTGACGCTGCTCTTTCAGCCTTCCAAACGAAGCTTTGCTTGAGCGAGTCCTTCCTACCCCTTGTGGCGGTTCTATCCATTTCATCGGGCATTTCCCATTCACTTTCCTCCATTTGGGGATCAGGAGGATTAGATGCTTGCTTTATAAAAAAGATAGCCTAGCTCAGGATTGTCTACACTGGGGGTGCTCAACTTCAGCCGTCCTGCAGATGGTGGCCTACAATTCCCATTGGCCACGGTGGCTGGGGATTGTGGGAGTTGTAGTGCAAAAACAGCTGGGGGGGGCCTAAATTGAGCAGGCCTGGCCTACCCAGACTGGCAGCGGCTTCTCCCAGGTTTCAGAACTGTGCCTGCTTGAGAGGTGTTATCTATTCTACCAGCCACTACTGCACGGTTCATGTTTATCTATCACTCCCAGGTTGCAGGCAGGAGTCTCCCTCAGCCCTGTCTTGGAGGTGCTGCCAGGGAAGGAATTTAGAACCTTCTGCATGCAAGCAGGCAGGTGCTCTTCCCAAAGTGGCCCCATCCCCTAAGGGGAAGATCTTGCAGTGAGCAGACATGTAGTCTCCCATTCAAATGCAAACCAGGGTGCACTGTGCTTAGAAAAGGGACCAATTCATGCTTGCTACCACAAGGCCAGCTCTCTCCCTGCAACTGATAGCTGAAGTATGTGTGTGTAAGTTTCAGAACTTTCACATTTAATTCTTACTGTTTTAATTATTTAAGAATTATTTTAGTTCTTATGGTTTCTCACTGTGCATTTAATTCCTACTGCTAGCCAGCTCGGTGACCTCGTCGGGCAGAGAGGCAGAATATCCACACATGCACTCAATACATACCTACGATTTGCTGTGTTCCAGATGGCGAACCTGGCGTTCTTAAGGGGGCAACTCGAAGAAGTAAGTCGACAATAGAAAACGACTCTTTTTGCAATGCAGAGCAGGGGACCTGGATGTCCTTTCCTTGAGGAGTCCTCGGCTGTTCCACCCCAACGTGTTCTCCTGACCGCTCCCCGTCACCTTCTCGTTTCAGGCAGAAAAGCTTTTCAAGGCTGCCATGAGCTTCCTGCTGGCTGGAGACATGAAGCAAGTAAGGATTTCCCTCCACTGGGAGACTGTCCCCAAACCGGCCATTCTAGTACTCCCAGAGTCTGCTGCTGCTGCCAGCCTGTGTAGACAACGCTGAGCTAGCTGGACCAGTGGTCTGACTCGGTAGAAGGCAGCTGCCGGTGTTCCTATGTAAAGCAGTGCAGAGCATCGCTGGCTACAAGCTGTGGGGGCTGGGGGCGATGAAAATCCAGGGGCAGCAAACCCTGGCGTGCCAGCTGTTGATGAACTACAACTCCCATCATCCCCAGCCTCAATAAATTAGATGGGGATGGTGGGAGTTTGTAGTTCAGCAATAGATGGTGAGCCAAGGTTGCCTACCCCGAGATAACCCAACATCACAGCAACATAGACCATCAGAACAGCCCTGCTGGATCAAGCCCAAGGCCCATAGAGTCCAGCATCCTGTTTCACACAGTGGCCCACCATGGGAAGCAGCCTTCTGCCATTGGTCCCTCTAGTTCCGGATTGTCTACACCAGGCCTGCACAACATAATCAGTTACTTGGAAAGACAGTGTGCCCAGTGAGCATGCCTGAAAGCGACAGCAGTGTGGGGAGGGGAGGGGTTAAAAAGTATGGGTCCCTTAATGGGGGGAGGGATTGGCCAGTAACTAAAATGGCTTTCATGTTTTAAAGGATAATTTTGATGTAAGTAGTAATGTGCTGAAAATTGACCTTGGCCCCCACGCATCAAGTCATGGTTGATTCTGGCCCACTGGGACGTTGAAGTTGGGCGCCTCTGGTCTGCACAGACTGGCAGCGTTCAAGGCTGCAGGCAGGAGTCTCTCTCAGCCCTATCTGGAGATGCTGCCAGGGAGGGGACTTGAAACTTTCTGTATGAGCAGGCCTGTGCTCTTCCCAGAGCGGCCTCATTATCCCCTAAGGGGAAGATCTTCCAGTGCTCACCCATGCAGTCCCCCATCCAAACGCAAACCAGGGTGGACCCTGCTTAGCAAAGGGGACAATTCTCCTCCCACAACTTCTGGGGACCTCAGGTTGGGAGCCCCTGTCCTAAAGCACACTATGCAGCCAAAGGGAGCCTTCTTCAGTACACAGCTAGGACTCTCTCCAGCATTTGGCGTCCCCAAGGGAAAGGTGGCTCTGAAAGTCTCAAATGCCCTGGTGTTGGCGGGGAGGAAGCCAGGGAAGTCTGTGCAATAAGCCCTGCATTTCATGCAACCCCTTCCTCCTCTTCTCCTCTGGGAGGAGAGCTGGTCTTGTGGTAGCAAGCATGACTTGTCCCCTTAGCTAAGCAGGGTCTGCCCTGGTTGCATATGAAAGGGAGACTAGAAGTGTGAGCACTGGAAGAGATTCCCCTCAGGGGATAATGAGACCACTCTGGGAAGAGCAGAAGGTTCCAAGTCCCCTCCCTGGCAGCATCTCCAAGAGAGGGCGGAGAGAGATTCCTGCCTGCAACCTTGGAGAAGCCGCTGCCAGTCTGGGTAGACAATCCTGAACTAGATGGACCAAGGGTCTGACTCAGTTATATGGCAGCTGCTGATGTTCTTATGTTCTCCCCCAGGATGACAATGCCATCATCGAAATGTCCCTCAAGCTGGCCAGCATCTACGCCGCACAGGATCAGTAAGTGCCCTTGCTCTTGCTCTGCATGGTCTCGACTGCCTTGCTCAAGGTTTCTTGCCCCATGCACCAGGTACCCAGTGTGGATGCAGCACCTTGGAAAGTCCTCACTGCATCATTCTTGGCTTTCCAATGAGGCGGATAGTTGCAGTGGTTCCTCTCCTGGTCCTCCTGGGTCATAGAGCCCACTCTAGGCTTTCCGCTCCCACCCTCCCCTCCTTTCTATGGTCTGCTCAAGGTGTAACAGTGCCAGAAGTATGACTGATAAGACACCGGCTGGATTCAGACTTCCCCTGGGTTCATGTTCTGGCCTGTCTGCCCCAAAGAAGCCACTGTTTGGTGATTGATTGATTAAGTTCCATCAAGTCAGTGTTGACTCTTAGTGACCACAGAGATAGGTTCTCTCCAGGATGATCTTCTTCCACTTGGCCTTGAAGGTCTCTCCATGGTGCATTCATTGCTGTCGTCATTGAGTCCATCCACCTTGCTGCTGGTCGTCCTCTTCTTCTCTTGCCTTCAACTTTCCCCAGACTTCTCAAGGGAGCTGGGTCTTTGCAGAATGTCTCCGAAGTATGATAGTTTGAGCCTGGTCATTTGTGCCTCGAGTGAAAATTCTGGATTGGTTTGTTCTAGGATTCATTGGTTTGTTTTCCTGGCTGTCCATGGTCTCCTCAAGTCTTCTCCAGCACCCAAGTTCAAAAGCGTCAATACCTTTTCTATCTTCTTCAAAGTCCATCTTTTGCATCCATAGAGTGTCACAGGAAAAACCATGGTCCGAACGATTCTAATCTTTGTAGGTGTAGAGACGTCACGGCATCTCAATATCCTTCCCAAGGCCTTCATTTCAACCCTCCCAAGCGCTAGTCTGCGGCGTATTTCTTGACTGCTGGATCCTTGTCTGTTGACGGTCAATCCTAAGAGACAGAAGCTATCCACCACTTCAAAGTCTTCATTGTCAATTTTGAGGCTGGTTGCTGTACCCGTTGTCATCAGTTTAGTCATCTTTACGTTTAGTCGTAGTCCCATTCTTTCACTGTGCTAAATGCTGTTTGAGTTCACCCACTGTTTGTGGAGAACTCTAAATTCGCATGCCACATGAAACAGGAGTGGAGATAAGCGAGTGTGGTTCTGTGTTGTGTCTTAACCCAGCCACTTAACAGTAAAATGCCGAGGGCTATTCTTCCCCTGTGACAAGAAGAGTTAAGTCCCATCTCCGGGCAATCTGGATTCTGCATGCATTGAGCAAGTGTGCATGCTTCCCCTTCCGGCACAATTCTGTGTTGGTTACTGTGTGGTGTCGTTGAGCCTGCTGTTGCTAGACACAGGGAGGGACAGGGAACGGAAGCCCAAACTGCGACCTCTGGAAATCTTGTACAGGAGCTGGAGAGAAGTCTGAGAATTCAACAGGCGTCTTGCCCACACACTCCTAAGCATCCCTTAGCAGCCAGAAGGGCTAGAAACGTTCTTTTCGAAAAAGTAAAAAGCCAAGACTCCCCGAAATCTGCATCCTGAGATCAATGCCACACATTCCAGTTTGTCTACCCTAACCCTCAATACATATTGCCCTGTCTTCGAGACTGTTCTGACCCCTGCTGACTCGGCCCAGGGGCACCTTTTTAACATGGTGATCAGTGTTCCCTCCTTAACAGGGATTTCCAGCCTTTGTTGACTACAACTCCCCGAATTCCCAGCTGCAATGGCTTTTGCTTGGGGATTATGGGAGTTGTAGTCAACATCTGGGAATCCCTGTTAGAGGAAACACTGGTGGTGATTCTCTTTATTAGCAGGGGGAGAGTAACTGGTCCTCTCCACCCCCAGCACAGCATCCCTCCAGTGGCTGTTGCTGGTGACTATCTGATGGTTTCTTTTTGTGAGCCCTTTGGGGACAGGGATCCATTTTTTATTTATTATTTCTCGATGTGGAAACTTTTGAAAAGCGGTATATAAATATATACCAGAAGAGAGCTGGTCTTCTGGCAGCAAGCATGACTTGTCCCTTTAGTAGCTAAGCGGGGTCCACCCTGGTTGCATATGAAAGGGGGACTTAGAAGTGTGATCACTATAAGATATTCCCCTTAGGGGATAATGGGGCTGCTTCAGGAAAAGCGTCTAGGTTCCAAGTTCCTTCCCTCACCAGCATCTCCAAGATAGGGCTGAGAGAGAGATTCCTGCCTGCAACCTTGCAGAAGCTGCTGCCAGTCTGGGTTGACAATCCTGAGCTAGATGGACCAAGGGTCTGACTCAGTATATGGCAGCTGCCTATGTTCCTAATATTGGTTGTTCTAAACGTGCACTGCAAAACTCTCCATGGGACTGTTCTTAAGGTGCAAACATGTCCCCCTGCACCTGTTTGCCAGCCAAACCATGCCCACAAATAGTAACTTAAGGAGTAAACATGCAGTTAAGCTCACCATCTTGGTCCACCCCACTCCCCCATTTTTTCCTTGTGCAGGGACAAGTTGGCATTGGCGGGCTACGAGTTCTGTATTTTGACCCTGGAGGAGAAAATCGACAAGCAGCAGGACATGCCCACAGGTATGGCAGCAAGGCAGTTTGGCTGGCACCACGAGGCGTCTATGGCCTAGTGGCCTCTAGCCTTGATGTTCTTGGTCCTCGCCCCTCCCAGAGCACTAGTCCCTCTTAAAAACAAACGGGGGTTTAATTTCTGGAAACGGGAAGCATCAAAAGGAGCCACTGGGGTGATTGTCACCATTCCTTTTGTCCTAGAGGAAGAGAGAGCCAACACACGCCTTCTCCTGGGCTTGAGCCTCGACTCCTACGCCCGCTACCTGCTAGCCCACAGTCAGGCGGCTCTGGCCCAGAAGATGTACGAGAGGGCACTGCAAATCTCCGTGGAAGTTCAAGGGGAGAAGCACCCTCAGGTGAAGATGGTTCCTCTTAAAGGGTTACCCTCCTACTCGGGAGACAGTGGGGCAAAGCGTTGGGGTGGAGAAGAACTGGCCACTTTTTGCCACCCCTGGAGTGGTTCCCAAGCATGAACTCAGCGAGGGAGGGAGTCCTCCAACTCACTTATCTTGCTTCTCTCCTGGAGCAGACGGTGGTCCTCATGAACGACTTGGCAACGGCCCTAGATGCCCAGGGGCACTATGACGACGCCTACGCCCATGTGAGCAGGGCATCTGAACTGGCCCGGCAGACGGAGCACCCCGAGGCCCACGTGGTGTTGAATAACTTAGCTGGGATTCTAATGCACAAAGGTTGGCAGCAGGGTTTATTGCGGGGGGAGGCATCCTTGGCCTTTAGTAGGGTCAGGGCAAAAAGACTAGGCTTCAGAAACGCAAGTTTTGTGGTATACAAATCTCTCCTCCTCTTCCTTCCCCACTCCTGCCGCGGAGACAGAAGACTTCTCGCAGGCCAAGGAAGTATACAAAGAAGCCCTGAAGCGGGCCGAGGAAAGCGGGGACGGCGCTTCGGTCCGACACATCCGGGAAGAACTGGCCGAGCTCGCCAAGAGGAGAAGGCGGTCCCAAGTGGCCGGAGGGGAAGAGAGGTGAAGCGGGAGAGGCCCAGAGGCTGCTTTTCCAATGGCCGTTTCTGCACCAGGTGGCGTGTGTCTGCCGCCGCCGGGCGTGGTCTCTGCTGCCACACGGACAGGCCTTTCAGCAAATGGAAACGGCCGACACATGAAGCCGCTCCGGCTGTTCAGGAGGTGAAAGAGGCGGTCAGCTGCAAAGCGGGGGGGGGGGGGGGGGAGGCTGGGAAGAGCTGTGCAGTGGGGTGTGTGGGGTGAGCTGGGCTTGGTCGTATTTATGGAAAGTGAGACACAGTTAGTTTGGACCCAGCGGTGAATAAAGGTCTGGAAGTCTGCAGCCAGCTGGTGTGTTTTACTTTCTCTCCCCAAAAGTTAGTTCTTTCTTTGCCAGAGGGAGGAGGGTAGGGAGAATTCACACTGGGGGGGGGGGGGAGGAGAGGAATTCCTTTTGCCCATTCTTAGTCTAACTGTGGCCAAAAGGAAGAGTGTGTATTAGGTTTAGGAACATAAGAAGCTGCCTTCTAGCAAGGTAGGCCCTTGGTCTATCCAGCTGAGCATTTTCTGCACGAACTGGCAGCAGCTTCTCCAAAAGTTTCAAGCAGGAGTCTTTCCTGGCCCTACCTGGAGATGCTGCCAGGATTGAATGTGGGACCATCTGCATGCAAAGCAGGTGTGCAACCACTGAGCAGTGATGGTCTGGAGAGGAGAGCTGGTCTTGTGGTAGCCAGCAAGACTTGTCCCTAGCTAAGCAGGGTCCACCCTGGTTGCATATGAAGGGGAGACTAGAAGGGTGAGCACTGGAAGAGATTCTCCTTAGGGGATAATGGGGCCTTTTTAGGAAGAGCATCTAGGTTCTCAGTTCCCTCCCTGGCAGCATCTTCAAGAGAGGACTGGGAGAGATTCCTGCCTGCAACCTTGGAGAAGCTGCTGCCAGTCTGTGCAGACAATACTGAGCAACATGGACCAAGGGTCTGACTCCGTTTCCTATGTTCCTACCCGCTAAGGAACATTTTACACCACTTCTAAAACATTTAGGAATCGGCCTCGTACCAAGTCAGGCTCTTGGTCCATCTAGCTCAGTACTGTCCACCCTGACTGGCAGCTGCTCCTCCAAGGTTTCAGGCAGGAGTCTCTGCCAGCCCTGCTGGGACCTCCTGCATGCAACTAGACAGATGCTCTCCCATTGCACCACAGCCCCATCCCCAGAGCTGGCACATGTGGGTCCCCTGTCCAGGCACTGACCACAGCAAGTCTGGCTTAGCTTCAGCAAGGGGCTGCATCGTGTGCCCTTAGACCACACACTGGGACCAGTGTCAGAGGAATTCCCCAATGTTGACTGCAACTCCCATAATCCCCAGCCAAAGACCATTGCAGCTTGGTATTCTGGGAGTTGTAGTCAACATAATCTGGGAATCCCTCTTACAGGAAACACTGCCGAGGACCCCCTTTTTTCCTAGTCTTGTTCATATCCTCTTACCTGCTTCCCACGACAGCCAGGTGCTCTCTCCTGCTCAGGGTACTTTCCTACCAAGGTCAGGCATGGCAGCTGCTTAGTGGGTGTGCTGCTGCTTCTTCCTTCCTCCTGCAGCCAGAGCTCTACGGAGCGGCCCAGGGTCCGAAGCCAAGAGAAGCAAGGTGGCAATGGCACGTGCTCGCCCACTAGGGCATCCTCCCCTCTTCTGCCTCGCCCCCCTCTTCTCGGTTTCTGCCGGTAGGAAATAAGACAGACAGCAAGGGTCTCACGGAGCACTGATCCCCTTTTTATTTTGGTTGGTCTGAAGGGAAGGAGTCACCGTCTTACTTGAAACATGGGTGTGAACAAAACACAAAGGTTGCATGGCGCCTGGGGGTTTCCGTAGCTTCCCCTCGGCCTCGAGACCTGCATAGGAGAATGGCTGAACAGACCAAGCTGAAATGCATTTTATCGGAAAGCAGTTTAGAAAGAAAGAAAGAAAACCACCCAAACCACATACAGTTATTTCAGATACAATGATTAACAGATACCTTCCCGCATGAGAATAAGCCATGACTTTTTCCTTTTCCTATTGGAATTTCTCACAAATCTCCACTTTGGCTCTGAGTGCAGCATTAGGGATTAAAAAACAAAAACACCAACCCTGAACATTTACAATAACCAGAATTGCATCCACTGAGCAGTAACATCCATGGGGGCCGGGCAAGAATAGGTTTGGCAGCAGAAACGGCCAATGAATTTGTCTCTTGTGCAGACCGCTCACTCGGAGCAGAACGCTGTTGCTCTTCACTACGCATCTTTGTTTCAAAGTTTTACAGAGGTCTCTCGACAACAAAGCCAGGGCCATCCAGGGACAAAGGTTCAGGCGGCACTTTCTCCAAGTGACACTTGATGTTAGTACAGTGAGCCAGCCACCACCCAACTTAGGCCAGGGAACCTAAAAAACCTCAAAAAAAAAAAAAAAGTCCACCACTAAGGCCAAACAGGTCCAAACTGGATGCCCGAGGCAAGTTTTACGAGTGCCGCTGGCTCGTTTCGGAGTGTGGGCAGCAAACACTTGTCATGCGTTTTGAGACCTGGTCAGTGCAGCTAGCAGAGAGAGTTCTGCATAGAGGCAGGGCCCACCGTGAGGCTGGCCCGTGAGGAGCGGTTTCCTTTTCACAAGGGGTAGAAAGGACGTTTGGAGCAGATGCAGTTTCCGTACTTCTCGTGCTCAGCCCAGAAGTTACTCCACAATGCTAGCACCACTAGCAGACAGACACGGGTAAGAGGCGGAGCTTGAGCGCTTCCTAAAAGATGGAGGAGGGGCTGCACCTCCTGAAAGCAAATCCAGTGGCTGCCCTCGCTTCCAATGCCCCAGGTGACAGCATATGAAAGAAGTTCCTCTGGCTTGGTTTCCCTCTCACCCTCAAGTGCAGAGCTCTCAGAGACTAATCCAGAACAGCAGCATCCAATCCTTTCCGGTGTCATTTTAAAAGGGTCCGTGAGTCGTACCGGTGTCCACTCCATGAGGGTTTAAAAAAAGGAACAAAAACCAAGGAAATGTTTGGGTAAGTGCGAGCAGAACGCACCATTTTCAGCTCAGCTGCAGGGAGGGCAAAGCAGACAGGGCAGCCTTCTGTGATAAGGTGTACAAACTAGTGAGAGAAAAAACTGATATTCAGTAGGACAATTGCATTTTGAAAGTTTGCACGGAGCCTCACGGTTCAGGGAAACAATTTTGCCATGACCTGCTGAAGAGCAAACTCTTTTCAAAACAGCAGCTGACAATGCAGAAGGAAGATACTTCGCTGGGACACCTTGGAAACAGCTCAGTGTGCGAGAGCAAAAACTGCTTGTTTTCCACATCACTATGCACACAGGTGTGAGTGTGTTTGAGAGAGAGAGAGAGGGCAAAACTTCACCATTATGTACCCATGCACTATTATTTTCACAGTGTTGCTGAATGTAGCTGACTGTATGGAAAAACAGGTTTACAGTGTGGCAGAATCATTCCCCCCCCCAAAAAAACCCAAAAGAAAGATCCCATTACCCCCAGCAGACCAGAGATGGTTTTAAAATGTACAGGATTCATTAAGGGGTCAGTTTAAAAAAAAGTTCCACAAGGTCTTGAGCAACCACAGAAGGGAAAAAGAAAACGTGCCTGGAGTTAGATGGAAGAGAACAGCACCGCCTCGGAGATGCACAGATCAGGCAAGCATGCCCTGTGCACAGCACCCACGAGAACGCTCTCCCCATGTGTTTCAATGGGCGCATGCGTGGGAGATGCATCCTGGGCGGGTTGTGCTGAAAAGATGATGAACGTTCTGCACTTGAGAAAATGCTTCTTTTTAAAAATAATAATATAAAATGACCCCCCTCAAAAGTATGCAATGATTTGGACACAAGTACACCAGACACTCTAGCAGGGGGCAGGGAACACAGCAGAAAAAAGTTACTCTATTTACAGAAGAATGATTTTTTTTTTAAAAGACATTATGTTATGGTTCTCTTTACAAATAAGATGTCGCTCAGGAACATGTCCTCTTTTAAAAATAACTCTTTACATATTTATCTTCAGGCTGCTGGGCCTTCCGCCTGTGGCTGGCGCGGGAAGGGGAGGAATCTTCCGACGGGGATTGCTCTGCACACAGATTCCCCTTTGCTTCTTCATCTTCCATGGCCCCTGCTCACTTGGAAAGTCTGAGGGCACACGTTATTTTTAAAACACACACACACCATTCTTTCCACCCCACAAAAATGAACGAATTTTTTTCTGTTTCGTTTTATAAAAAGGTCCTCCTCTCTCTTCCCCAAGTTCACTCGTCGCTGTCCGAAAGAGTCTCGTACTGCGCCGAGAGCAGAGGGGCGGGCTCTCGTTCCCATATTCGGCTGGACTGGTGAGAGGAGGCCTGGCTGGCGGCTGGCGGGGCACAGGTGATCGACGTGGGAGGGGTACTGCTCAGCATGCGCATCGTCAGGGGGTTGTACGGGAACTGCGTGGACCCTGAGGGGCACAGAATGGGGTCAGGCTTGGGCTGAGAGAGAGATTCCTGCCTACACACCGGAAGACTCCACGTGGGGAATCTAGACCGGTCAGTCGCTCCTCTGCTCACCTGTCGAGGAGGGCCTGTCTTCCCACGACCACACCGGCGTCTGCCTGTGGTAGTCTCCTTCCGAATGCACCGACGAGACAGAGGAAGGCCGCTCGGCACCCAGGTAGCCCTGCCCTGGGATCGGCGACTTGGACTTCCGGCTGCCGGATTTGCCCATCAATTTCTGCTTGCCCATGCCCCCTCCTGGAAAGAGAAGCAGAGTCAGGCCACACGGCCCAGCAGCGGCACCTCCGTCCAGAGCCCCTCTGTGGACCCTCAGCGGCAGGCTCTGGGCTTCCACACACCGGCCGCCCTGGCTCTCTTCAAGAGAGAAAACTGGCTCTGGAATGCATCCCCCTTTCGAAAGAAGAGCTTCTCTGTCTCTAATTTCTTTCTTTCTTTGTCTTTTCAAAGGGCCCTAAAGACACAACTGTTTTCTCAGGCTTTTAGTTAATCAGTCAATCAGGCTTTTTCATTAAAATTAATTCCAACCATTGCATTGGTTTCATCCTGTGGAATTGTTTTGCTTCACTCCAAGAGTTTGTATTCTGTGATCACATTTTGTTTGGTTTTTATATTGTAATAGGGATTGTGTACACCGCCTAGAGATGTATATCAGGTGGTATATAAATATGATAGAGAGGGAGAGATAGATAGATAGAAAAAGAGAGAGAGAGCGATCAGACGCGTGTGCATTCGAACTGGATTCCTCCACTACCTCAGGGCTCTGTGCCCGCCAGACAGGATACGGGTTCAGAGTCTGCCAGGGGGCTTCCAGCCCTGGGGTCTGTCTGGAAAAAGGACGAATCTGCCTAAGTTTAGCCTGATACAAAAGGAGGAGCCTGCTTAGGGGCGATGCGACGGGAAAATTCAATTTTCTTAGAAAGGCCTAGGAGCACAGTTTCAATATGACGTTTGTGGGAGGAGGAACAAGAGGCATTTGAGAACCTTCAGAACAGAGAGATTTTTTCTTTCTCTTGTACAATACTGTAACCCACCTCAAGCCCTTGGAACAGGGCGGGATGCAAAGATTAAAAGAGATTAAAAGTGAAGACGAGAGGTCATGTTTTTGCCCTGGTGAGGGTTCTGAAAAACCCTCCCTGAGTTCAGTCCAAACGTACCTTTCCCAGTTCAGTTTTTAGAGGACTCTAGGAGGAACTGGTAAAAATCTGGCTGTGGAAGGCACTGATTGATTAGCACCAGTGCTGCCAACACCCCACTCTCCCTACAAATCTCGTCTGGAGCACTTTGGCAGCTGCTTCAGATGGTTGCACTTTTCTTCTTTAAAAACAAGGGAATAGGTGAATGTATAAGGGCAGAAATGAATGTAGAAACTCCTCAGTGTTTACCAGTTCTTTTTAAAAAGGCAAATCAGCCCATGTGGGAAAGCGTAGGAGGCGGACCGACCCAGTATTGTGCAAGCTGACGCACAGCAAAGCCAGATCCTGCTGCAAAGAACTGGCGGTGGCCATGATTGGAAACCTGTCATCTACCCGCTCCCCGGCCCAGAAGTCAAGAGCTGTGACGTCTCACCCGGATTGGGGGAGGGGTTTGCCTCTTCCCTCCGGGCCTCGCCGCTCGCTGGCAGTGCCGCGTTGGGGCCGCCGGGCGCTAAGCTCATGACCATGCTGTGGTCTTCCCCTTTGTCGTCAAAGTTGCCCATCAGCGCCTTGCGGATGATGTCCTCCAGGCCCAGGTTGCTGGCGGGATCGGCAAAGGAATGGCCTCGTGCACTGACCGCACCTGCGAGGGAGGAAGGGAGGGTGGGGGGAGGAGGAGACGACAACGATGGAGAAACAGGTGGGCCAGGGAGAGGTGATCAGGGAGGGGAGAGAGAGCAAGCACACCAACAGGTGAGTACATTGAGGCCAGGCACCAAGTCAGCAAACCCTGAGAACAGCTGAAGAGTCTTGCCAGACATGTGGGTGACCGGGCATCAGGGTGGTGCCGATCGTTCCGGGAGGAGGCAGGCGGCGTGTGCAGGGAAGACCAGGAGCTTCTCACACACGGGCCAGCCGGGCAGACACAGTTTATGAGGCCTCCTGCTAGGGATCCAGATTCAAGCTTTCAGAATTCAGGGAACCCTTCCACAAGGAATGACAAGGCCCACGGACAACTGGGGAAGGGAGCTGGTCTTGTGGTACCAAGCATGAATTGTCCCCGTTGCTCAGCAAGCAGCCGCCTTCCCTTGAATGGGGAATTCGCGATGCTGTCAACTACGACTCCCAGCATGCCCAGCTGCAATGGCCTTTGGCTGGGAATTCTGGGAGTGGTAGTCAAAAACGTCTGGGATTCCCTGTAAGAGGGAACACTGCTTAGCAGGGTCTGCTATGGTTGGCATTTGGATATAGCTGTTTATAAAAGGTTTGAATGATTTCACAGCTGCCCTCTTTTCTAAGGTGTAGCACTTTTATAGCATTATAATATAGTCTTATAGTATCAGAGTAGCAATTTTAAAGTACAGTAGTATAGTTTTACTGTTCCAGAACTTGCTTTTATTATTATGACTCATGCCTGTCTTATGCTGATCTTGGACCGTAATAAAGATGACTGATCATCTGCTTTGCATCCAGAAGGTTCCAGGTTCAATCCCTGGAAGCATCTCTGGGCAGGGTTGCGAGAGACTCCTGCCTGAAACCCTGGATTGCCACTGCCAGTCAGTGCAGACAATCCTGAGCTAGAGGTACCCAGGGTCTGACTCAGCAAGAAGCAGCTTCCTGTGTTGTCCCTAAACATAAGACTTTTCTGCAGCTGCTTTAGGTTTGTAAGGAAGATCTACCTTTGCATTTGAGCTCTTTGGGGACAAGGAGAAGCCAGCCCCCTTTCTATGTTCTCCCCTTCCCTACTCCTCGCCCTTGTGAGATGCTCGGCCAAAAACAAACAGGCCTGTGGGTGATACCACAATCGTCTACCAAGCACCACGGCTGGAAATGGATTGCCAGGATTACTTCCCATTCCAATTCTGAAAGGCATAAACGTCAATATCTAATCACTTGCAGGGAAAGACCTGGGCTTGGTTCCAGCTGTGTGTTTCCCCCACAGTGTATTTGGGCACAGAGGTTCCCCAAATTTAAACGCAACATCCCAACCCCCAGCTCTTCTCACTCCCAAGGAAGCTCTGCGGCGGTCGGCACTGGTCCTCCCCACTGCTAGCCTGACGCTCTTGGAAGAGAGAGACGGCGACGCCCCTTCTCACGAGGCTGCTTCCGAAAACTTACCGGAGGTAGTGACTGCTGGCAAATTGAATATTTCTGTCCCCGGCTGAGCAGCAGCTGTGAACCAAAAAGAAGACAACAATGACAGGCACATTCTTATCAGTCTCAGAGAACTGAAGCAGAGGAGCAAGAGAGCACAGTTCTGGGAGCAATACTTTTGGTCTTGGGGTAGTACACATGAGTTGTCCTCTTGGCTAAGCAAGGTCTGCCCTGGCTTGCATTTGAATGGGAGACGACATGTGAACACTGCAAGATATTCCCCTTAGGGGATGGAGCTGCTGCTCTGGGAAGAGAAAGAAGGTTCCAAGTTCCCTCCCTGGCAGCATCTCCAAGATTGGGCTGAGAGAGAGATTCCTGCCTACAACCGGGGAGAAGCCGCTGCCAGTCTGGGTCGACAATACTAAGCTAGATGGACCAAGGGTCTGACTCAGTATATGGCAGCTGCCTATGTTCCTATGCTTTCTCTTACATTCAGAGAAGAAAGGAGGCTCGTTCCCACGGTCAAAACCTGGGGAGGAGATGCATCGGACCCGGGTTTGGGAGCTGCAGGCCCCCCCGCTTGCTCAGCGTGCGAGGGTTAAACACAAGGTGGGTGGGGACTGGCTGTTTGTTAAGCCTCTGATAGGCAGGCTGAGCGTGCCCGTCCCAGATTCCGCCCCCTGCTTTGGAACGGGGTAGGAGAGAAAACTGCCCTACCCAGTGCAGCATGCACCGATTCTTTGGGCAGGACACATCTCCTCCCCACATCCTGCCTGACCTCTAACAAGATACAGGGAGGTCTCTGACAGCTGGCTCAGGAACCTCTCCTTTCAACCCCAGAGGAAGGACCTGCTGTGTTCGCCAAAGGCGGCATCCCATCTCCCACCCACAATCCCCGTTTACTTTTTCTTGAGTGTGTGTGTCTGTGGGGCTAATTCACCACACCGTCCTTTTAGTACACCCCTCCCAAACCACACACACACACACACACACACACACACACACACACACACACACACACGGGGACTGAACTGAAACGCTCGAGAGTAATCCAACCCTTACAATTGGAGAAAGTGTGAAGGCTGGCTGGGGAGAAAACAGACTTTCCCATGTTCATCTATCAGTGGTTCTAACTGGTCCCATCCGAAGGCTCTTGATTCTGCTAGGCCCCCAGACATTGGATATAAGGAACAGGTGTCTTCCCTGCATGGAAACAGGGGCGTGCTTTCGACTCATACGCTTGAAAAGGGTTACTTTTAGAGTAAGGATTGATTGCCTGCCCAGCTGAAGAAGCCTCGCCTGTTGTCACACAGACACCCATGACCAGAACAGTAACGCAGGCAGAGAGGCAGAATGTGGCTTCTGCAATGAGTGTGCGTTCTGGGCTCACAGGAACTTTGGGATTATGAATTAACGTGCCTCTAGGGCACACTGGCAGCCCCCCTCCGTATTAGGTTCCTAGTCTCTGGCGCGCCGTTTTGGAACTCATAACGTTCCATAAAGCAAAACTCACGAAAAGAGAGAAAGCAAAACCTCCTTACCCATGTCCGAGTCGCCTCCACCACAGGAGTTCAACTTGCGAAATATCTCCTGTTTCTTGGACTTCACCATCGGCGAGGTATTCTCCAGCTTGGTGAAGAAGGAGGGCAGGTAGTTGATGCTGCCTGGAGAACGGGAGTCCGTCCTGCTGGGACCCAAGAGGGCGGCAGGGAAGAAGGAAATGCCCAGAAGATTGGTTTGTTTCTTTATTAAATTTGTGCACTGCCCCAAACTTTCATCTCTGAGCGGTTAACAACAACACAAAACAAGTTAAAAACGTACGCAAAACTTAACACAATTTAAACAATTTAAAAGGTCAAACACAGACTAAAACTCAAACATTTTTAACCCAAACATTATGAGAGGGAGAGGCGGGCTGGCAGTGTTCCCTCGAAGGCATGCCCCACTTATTCAGGCCTGTTCACGGTTGCCTCTCGACCCCTACAGGGAGGAGAGCCAGTCTTGCGGTACTGAGCATGAATTGTCCCCTTTGCTAAGCAGGGTCTGCCTTGGTTTGCATTGGGGGGGTGACCAGATGTAAGCGCTGTATTATATTCCCCTTATCAGGGCCACAGTTCAGTGGCAGAGCCCCTGCTTTTCACGCAGAAGGCCCCAAGTTCAATCCCTGGCGGCATCTCCCGGTAGGGCTGGGAGAGACGCCTGCCTGGAGAGCAGCTGCCAGTCAGTGCAGACAACCCTGAGCTAGGTGGACCAAGGGTCTGACTCAGTAGGCAGCAGTTGCCTATGCATCCCTCTCTAACTCGCCCACTGAGAACACGCCTCCACGCACTGGATGACACAGACTGCTATCCATAAAAACGTAAGCTGGAATAAACATGTCTGCCTCGGAGGTGCCCGAGGACTCAGCAAGGTCTTTACCACCACAGACTTGGTAAAGGCCAGCACGGCTGGTGAGGCTCTAGTCCCTGTGATATCTCGGACTAGGCGCACACCCCAAGATGGTGCGAGTCCAGGCCAGCGCCTCCCAGGGCGGGTGGGACGTCTCCTGGCCCCCCGCTTCCGTACCTTTGTTCCGAAGGCTCCGCTCTTTGGGAGAGCAGCAAGAGGCTGTCCTGCTTCTCGTGGGCGGCTGGCGCCTGGGGCGGGGAGATGGGCTCGTAAGGCTCAGAAGCAAGGTGGCTTCTCTCGGGGGACTTGCCGAGCCTAAAAGGGGGGCAAGGCAAGCGGGCGGGACGCTTAAAACAAAGCAGAGCAAAACGGACACACACCGACAGGAGAGCGGGTCTGGGGGCTGCAGGCAGGAAGGGTCCCCTTTGCTGAGCAGCATGGTTCCTTCCAACGGGGATGCCCAGCTGTGGTGGACTACAACTCCCAGAATCCCCAGCCGCAGTGGCTTTTGCTCGGGGCGTTGTAGTCCACCACAGCTGGGCAGCCCTGTGAGAGGGGACACTTCAGAGGAGAGCTGGTCCTGTGGTGGCAAGCATGACTTGTCCCCGTAGCTAAGCAGGGTCCACCCTGGTTTGCATCTGAATGGGAGACTCCATGTGTGAGCCCTGCGAGATATTCCCCTTAAGGAGTAATGGGGCTGCTCTGGGAAGAGCAGAAGGTTCCCAGTCCCCTCCCTGGCAGCATCTCCAAGAGAGGGCTGAGAGAGAGGCTCCTGCCTGCAACCTTGGAGAAGCCACTGCCAGTCTGGGTAGACAGCCCTGAGCTAGATCGATCAATGGCCTGACTCCGTATATGGCAGCTTCCTATGTTCCTATGCTGAGCAGAATCTGCCCTGGTTTGCATTTGGGTGGGCAACGCTGTTGGTGGGCACTGTAAACAATGCCCCTTAGGAGGTGGGGCTGGAGCTGAGTGGAAGAGCCTCTGCTTCACGTGCAGAACGCCCCCAGGTTCAGCCCCTGGCAGCATCTCCAGGTAGGGCTGGAGAGACTCTTGCTTGAAACCTTGGAGAGCTGCTGCCAGCCAGAGCAAACAACCCTGAACTAGTCTGACTCCGTAGAAGGCAGCTTCCTCTGACCCATCATGGTGGGGGCGGGGGGGGGTGTTGGGGTTGGTTCATGGACTCTCCTTCCTTGGGAGGTTTTCAAGGAAACTTTGAGCACAGTTTTATCCCGCATTCCCCCGTGATGGGGGGGACCAGCCTCGGCAGCCGTTGGTTCTCGGGCTCTGAGATCGCCTGTCAAGGCAGTGCAGACGGCAACCCGCCCCCCACCCCGGTGAATTGAGTCAGAAAAGCCACAGAGAGGCGGGTGGAGACTCAAGCCCTTCCCAGTCTCACACGGCAGCCTCTCACCAACGTGGGGAGGAACCTCCAAGCTTACCTTCCCCTGCTGCCTTTGTCGGAGAGGTTTTCCGGGGAGACCCGGGAACCGGGGCGCTGGTGGGGGCTGGGCTGCAGCGGCGCCTCCGGGCTGTAGCGGTTGGACTTTGCCCGGCTTGCTGCGGCGATGGACGTCGGAGCAGCGGTCTGGAATGTGCTGGGGGGCGTCTGGAGGGGCGGCTGCGTGGAGGCTTGGCTGCGAGCAAAATCTTGCGTGATGATTTGCTGCGGGTGGGAGAGAACACACCAACGACGAATATTTATCGACTGCTTTTCAACCCAAGTTCCCAAGGCTGTTTCCACAGAGAAAACAATAATCAAGTAATAAGAGGGCTCCCTGTCCCCAAAGGGCTCACAGTCTACAAAGAAAGAGAAGACAGGCACCAGCAACAGCCACAGGAGGGATGCTGTCCTGGGGTTGGAGAGGGCCAGTTGCTCTCCCCCTGATAAAGGGAAGTTTCGCCACTTTTAAAAGGTGCCTCCTTGCTCAGTTAACAGGGGACGGCCATCCTTTTTTGTCTTCTGGACAGAAGGGGATGGCCTACAGGTCAGAACCTGAAAGATCAACTTTTGGGGGTTTGCAGGTGCACATATTAAATGCACATATTAAAATGTGCACATATTAAAACAGGCATCATTAGAATGGTCTGGGAGCAGAATTCTCTCGTGTGTGAGGAAAGAGAGAACCGAGAACAGGCTTGGGACAGATATCACACTACTACTACAAATATTTATGTAATGCTGTTCAACCCAAGTTCTCAAAGCAGTTTACACAGAAAAATAAAAAACTCATAAATAAGACAGCCCCCTGTCTCAATAAGGGCTTACAATCTAAAAAGAAACATAAGGTTGACAGCAGGGGGAGAGTGGTAGCAGAGTGGCACAGCATCATGGGCTTAGCATGCAGGAGGCCACAGAATCAACCCCAGGCAAGCAGGGCTGGGAAAGACCACCTGTCTGGAACCTCCCCTGGAAAGCGGAGGCCAGAGAGCTAGACGGACCCAACTCTGTATGTTTCCCCCCATCATCTATAACTGGACCATGTCATATACAAGCACCACACACAGAGACACACAAGCCCCATTGCTTGAAGTTCTGCAGGGGCTGAATTCTACAGCCATCCCCGCAGAGAGTCATCGGGAACAGAGACCAGCAGCGCCCCCAAGAGTGCAAATCACTTACACAGATATGATCGGCAAGCGTGATCAGGCGGTGGGTGGTGTGTGGCACAGGTCCCATCCCGTCAGCCTGCGAGGATGGCGGAGGCGGGGGCTGCTGCGGCGAAGGCGAATCCTGCTGGGGCCGGTATGAGTGGATCGCCCCCTCGTACTGCCGGCTGCAGTCTCCTGGTTTTCCCAAAGGAAGGAGAAGAGATGTCGGTGGTTGTATGGCTCTTAAGGATGGCTTTGCCAAACTAGAGGCCCCCGGCTAGCCCAGCATCCCGTTCCCAGAAGCGGCCAGACAGACGCTTCCAAAAAGCCTGCAAGCCCAGCGTTCAAAGCAGCTGCCTCTCGCCCGGCGTTTGCTCCCTGGCAATAGGGACTCGTCAGATATACCGCCCCTCAAAATGGAGGCTCTACAGCTAAACGCATTTCAGAGGCATGTTCTCCACGCAAGGGAAAGGAGCTGGCCCTGTGGTAGCAAGCATGACTTGTCCCCTTTGGTAAGCAGGGACTCCACCCTAGTTTGCATCTGAATGGGAGACAACATGTGTGACCACTGGCCGGTATTCCCCTTAGGGGGATAATGGGGCTGCTCTGGGAAGAGCATTTCAAGTCCCCCCTGGCAGCATCTCCAAGACAGGGCTGCGAGAAACCTCCTGCCTGCAACCCTGGAGAAGCTGCTGCCAGTCTGGGTAGACCAGAGATTCTCAGTGTTGGGCCCCCAGATGTTATTGGACTTCAGCTCCCATAATCCCCAACCAAAGGCCACTGGGGCTGGGGATTATGGGAGCTGAAGTCCACTAACATCTGAGGACCCAACGTGGCCAATCCCTGGTGTAGACGATACTCAGCTAGATGGACCATGGGTCCAGCTCCGTATAAGGCAGCTTGATATGAATGGGGCCACAGCTCTGTAAGAGAGACCCTGCTTTGCAAGCAGAAGGTCCCAGGTCAAATCACCGGCAGCCTCTCCAGGTGGGGCTGGGAAAGACGCCTGGAGCGCTGCTGCCGGTCAGTGCGGGCAATCTGGAGCTAGAGTGGCCAAGGGCCTGACGCAGCCGAAGGCCTGTGTCCCTGTAACTGGGGAAGGGGCATGGGATTCAACCGCCAAAACTTACTTTCTGGCTGGCTCATTTTAGGAGCCTCCTGCTGATAAGGCGGGATCTTTTCCTGGGGCGGGACAGGCGAGCTGGCAGGGCTGATCACCTCAATGGCATCTCGGGGGGGCTCGTAGCGGTGCGAGGAGGAGGAGACTGTGTGGATCAAGGGGGGGGGGAGAGGGGGGGGGGTCATTCAAGGGTTCCTGACTCCCGCAGTGGGAGGAGGCGAGACCCCGCAATTCTACACTTACACGGCAGCCTCGCTCCAACTCGCTCCATCAGTCAATCTCGATTACGGTCAGAGACCAGCACAAGGGGTGATGACAAATTAAAAGGAAAAGGCGATCTTAAAAGCCTGGGGGTGCACAACAGCAGCATTCTAAGCTGGGGTTTCCGCTGTTGTGGAGGGAGAGGAGCACTCCTGATCAGCAAGGAGCAGCAACCAAACTGGATGAACACGGCCACAGCCTGGTGCTTGAGTGGGGGGAGAGATCTCGATGCTGCTCTCGCCTGTTAGATACAGAGGGGGTGTGTGTGGGGGGTGGGGGTGGGGGTGGGGGGTAAATAGAGGCATCACCTGTATTTAACTCTCTCTTTTAAGGCCTCGCCTTACAGTCAGAGTCGCCTTCCATTCAGGGAAACCCCACCCACCCACCCACCCCCGACGCCAGCAGGCCACCTACGGCTGCTGGAGGAGTCCGAGCTCTGGGAGCCGCGGTCCCGGGCGTCCTTGTCAGAGGCGATCTGCCGCGTGATGATGACGTCGATGAAGTTGGCGGCCGTGATGGTGGTCTTGCCGCGCGTCCGCAGCTCCTCCTCGTACTTGGAGACGGGAGGCGGGCCCTTCTCCTTCCCGGCATCCGAGTAGACCGACTTGCCGCCGCTGTAGCCCGAGGAGGAGGAGGAGGAGGAGAAGGGGCCCAGAGGAGGCCCCCGCTTCTCCGCCTCCAGCACCTTGGCCTCCATCTGCTGCTGCTGCGGTGGCGGCGGCTGCAGTTCGCTCACCACCCCCGGCCGCCGGCCCGGGTTCTCTTCGATCCGGCCCGCCTCGTGCTTGCCCTCTTTCGACTTGGCCACCTCCATCTGCGGGGCCGAGGCGGCGGCGTCCACCAGGGCGGCCAGGGCATCGGCCGCCGTGTTGTAGCGTGAAGCCGGCAAGCCCTGGGTGATGGAGGGGGCGCCGGGAGGGAGCTGCCTGCTGGCAAAGGTAGAAAAGCTCAGCGGGGCAGGTGGGGGAGAAGCAAGCCGAGGGACCCCCACTCTTTTGCAAGCAGGGGCCACGCTGGCGAAAAGCCGTTTCCTCCTCCGCTGACCTCCACACAGGACGAGGCTTTTCAAGAGAGACGGAGACCTCTCTTCAAAGCTCTCGCGGGAACGCTGGTGATGACCTATGCAGCCCGTAACGGCCGGTTCCCGGCGATTTAAGAGAGCAACTCCTTGGTCACAAACCCTGCCGCCGTTTACAATCCAGTTACGGTGGCCACCCAGGACCGGGCTTTCTCTGTGGCCACCCCGGGGCTTTGGAAGAGGCTCCCTGCGGAACTAAGAGCATCTCCGGCTGGGTTTGTTTTCAGGGAGACCCTCAAGACTCTCCTGTTCTCACAGGCTTTGCATCTGAATCCATTTTAATAATTGGTTTTGTTTCATGCTCTTAAGAGTATAAATGTTTGCTCTCTGTAATGGTCCTTTGTCCTGCTTTGAGCATAAGCCAAAGTAGAACCTCTGCAGAATAAAAGCTTTGATCTTTGAGACCTCTCATCTGGGCTGATTATTGGCTCCATCTGCCCAGAAAAGAACCTCCCCTACTGGGTCAAGTCTACCCTAATACATCAAGTGGTGCCGTGTCTCGGATTTGGGGTGAAATTAAGGACCCCACTGGGCAGTGCGTCCCCTCCAGGGCTCTTGCTGGGTGAAAAGGCATGCCGGCTACCGGGAAGTTTCCCGAGTCCTTTTTCACAGGCAGAGCAGCCCCCGAGTGGCCACCACAAGGAGTCTAGAGAGGCAGATCATTGGGTGCAGTCCGGCCGGTGGGATGGGGAAGTGCGCAGGGGTTAATGTCCCAGGTTATTGAGGTTGCATATTATTGGGGTGAGTATTGTGCAGGCCTAGACACTATTGTGGGTTTAAGTCCCATCGTAGTCTAGGTGCACAAGATTGGTTAAAGTCCTACTCATTGGGTTGGTCCAGGGCCGCTCGGCTTCGGCCCTCCTCAGCTGCTTTTGTTGTGCAGCTGGGGGCCTGGGTTGAGGGGACCTGGATTACTCCCACCCGCTGGGTTTAAGTCCCGAGCCCCATATGGTGATGGGGAAAAGCTCAGAGCAGTTTTGAAAGGGGAGTCATAAACCCCGTTGGAATGTGTTTTATAGACCTGACTGGTTCTTGCGGGTGGCGTCCCCACACAAGAAGAACCCGGTACCTACATGATGCGCAGCTGGGCAGCCGGGTCCAGCGGGGTGATCACGCTCGTCCCGTTGGATCCCTGGAAGATGCTGGGCCGCTGCTGCAAGATGGTCTCCTGGCTCCGGACCGAGGGGGAAGGCGAGCGGACGTAGCCGTGGCTCCCGGGCCTGCCCGGCTGTTCAGCACCTTCGGAACGCCAAGGAGGGCCCAGTTAGCGGGAGGGCAAGGCGGGGGCCACCATGCAGAATTGGAGACCCCAGACTCAAGCCCAGCCGGCAGGCGAGGCGGACCCAGAAGGGGCATTGGGGACTCACCTGGGCGGAGGTAGAGCTCGGAGGGCACGGCGGCGATCCTCTCCCGCTCGCGCTCCCTCTCCCGTTCCTTCTCGCGCTCGCGCTCCCTCTCGGCATTGGCGACAGCAGAAGCCGCCAGGTGGGAAGGGTGGCCTGCCGTGGGGGGAGGGGGGAGAACACTTTTGAGCACACGGGGCAGGCGGAGGGCGCGTCTCGGGGAAGAGGCTGCTGCTGCTGCCCCTTGGCTGGCCCCATGGCCTGTACCAAACCCACTTGCACCCCACACCAAAGATCCGGAGAAGCTCAGCCTCCGGGAAGCCCTGGCACCCAAAAGCCTGCAAGGGAGGCGAGCTGACTTTGGGGAGGAGAGCCGGTCTCGTGGGAGCCAGCCTGGACGCTCCCCTTGGCTGAGCAGGGGCCGCCCGGGCTTGCCCTCGGACGGGGGGTGGCCGTAGCTTAGTGCTGGCGCATCGGCAGGCGGCCCCAGGTGCCGATCCACCCAACCCCCCGCCCGGAAGAGGTCCCGGGGTCTCCTGACAGCTCCTTACCTGGGGACATGGAGGGAGGGTTGTAAGGCCTGGTGGGGAAAGCAAGCTGAGTCCCAGGGATGTACGTGATCCTCTCCATTGGCGGGGTGCTGGTTCCACTGGGGTGGGGCACCAAGATGGTCGGGGCCATGCTGTTCAGGTCAATGATGCCTAGTCGGAGGAGGAGGAGGAGGAGGAGAAGGTGGCGGCGAGGAGGAGGTGGCTGTCCGGCAGCATTGCAGCCGCCCCCTCCATGACCCCCTCCTGCTCCCCACATCATCTCCTCCATTGCGCCCTCAACACCGCTGGAAGAACAACGTCCCGCCAAACTGAAATCAAGCCCTTTCACTGCCAAAACCAGAGGCTGTGATGATCTGGACCAAGACCGCCTGCCCATCTCCTTGGCAACCATGTCCCCTCTAAGAGGGATTCCCAGACGCTGCCGACTACAACCAGGTGGGCCAGCCAAAGGCCGCTGCAGCTGGGGATGCTGGGAGTTGTAGTCAACATCTGGGAAGCCTGCTTCGAGGGAACACTGCTTGGCACACCGTGGTTTTCATACCAAGACCGATAAGCCACTTTGAGTCACCCTTTGCACTGTTCGAGGGCTGTTAATGACAAGATGAAAAACAACACCACAGCTTTTTGGCAAGGAAGCATTGAAGACAGAGAAATATGACGGCTGCATTTTCTTTCTTCGGTAGGCTGCCTTGTAGCCAGTACACAAATATGGAAAAGAAAAGAAAGCAGCACCCCGGAGTATTACACATGGAGGGGTGCACCCAATCAACTCTCTCCCCTGCCGCTGCCCTTTTGACAGGAACACAGGAAGCTGCCTTATGCCGGAGTCAGACGCTTGGAACCTCTGGCCGAGTTCTGCCAACACTGAATGGCAGCAAACCTCTCCAAGGTTTCAGTCTCCCTACCCGGAGACGCTGCCAGGCACTCAACCTGGGGCTCCCTGCAGGCCAAGCAGGTGCACAACCAAAGAAGCAGCTTCCTACAGAGTCAGACCCCCTGGTCCATGTCGCTCAGGCCTGGCAGTTCCAGGCAGGGGTCTCTCTGCCAGCCCTACCTGGAGCTGCTGCCAGCGACTGAAGCCTTTGGTACGCAAAGCTGATGCTCGGCCACTGAGCGACGGTTGCTGCTCATGGACAAATGACACTGCCAAATGGAGCCAGAGCATCGACCCACCTCGCTCAGGACTGTCTACACTGATTGGCAGCGGCTCCCCCGGGGTTTCAGGCAAGACCCTCTCCCAGCTCTACATGGAGAGGTTGCCAGGGGCTGAACCGGGGACCTTCTGCAGACCAAGCAGGGGCTCTACAAGTGAGCAAGGGCCCCATTCCTTTGGAAGGAAGCGGCCACTAGATGCTCTCCCTCCGAGGCTGATGGCAGCTGTGGGGTTACAGCCTGCTCCCAAGGGTTGCTGCCCGCTTGACGAGGTCATCCGAGGGGGCTCTGCTCCGGGTGCCGACAATGAGGGGGGCTCGGTTGTCGTGCACGCACGACAGGGCCTCCTCTGTTGCTGCCCCCAGACTCTGGAATGCTCTCCTGGAGTCTCCATCACAGCTTTTAGGAAGCGTGTTAAATCATGGCTTGTTGCCCAGGCTTTTATTTGATTGTCTCTACTGTTGCTCTTTGTACTCTGTATTGTTTTTATGCTTGTATTTTAAATTTTTAAATCAGATCTATCTTATATTTTTAGCGTAATATTGTAATTGTGACATTTTTACAATCTTGTTTTTAAAATTTTGCTGTAGACCGCCTTGGGATTGTTTGAATGAAAGGCGATACAGAAATTTAACAATCAATCCATCAATAAATCAAATTACCTGCTCCCCTGACACGGGGGTCTGAATCTGGATTATATCCCCATCCTCACACACCTGTTTACACACACACAACCCAAGCAGGGACGCCACACCAGTGAGGTGGGTGCCTCGCCTGGCCCTGCAGTGGGGAGCTGGGCGGGGCTCGGACACACCGCCTCCTCCAGCCCACCCAGAGCGGACGTACCTCTTGCTCCGGCGTAGGGGAGGGCCAGCGTCTGCTCCCGGGGGGAGAGGCCCCTGGCGAGGTCGGGCCGCAGGCTGACTTGCATCTGCTGGGAGGTGATGTAGTCGTTGAGGATGGTTTGCCGGGTGTTCTCCATGGCGTAGAGCTGGTACTGGCTGGGGTAGCCGGGGGTGGGCGAGAGCTGCCTCTGGAACATGTAGGCTGCCGCTGAGTGTGGGAGTGGGGAGGAGGGCAAGTGGGGAGAGAGAGGGGGGGGATTGGTGAAGCAGAATCAATCGGCAGCGCCCCGAAAGCAAGCGATTTGCCCTCGGAGTATTTGCAGAGGGCCAAGGCAAACGGCCCGTGTCGTTCCGGTGCTTTTCACCGCCCACCCGCCGGAGAATGGATGCGAATCCAGTTCCACCTTTTTAAAAGGGAAGGAGCGGGAGGAAAGCAGCCTAGCAGTCACAGCAAGGGCATTGCCGGCCCCGGTGCTGGCAGGGAGGGCAGCGGCAGCAGCCCACTGGTGGGGCAGGCGGCCAGCACCTACCAGGGTCCAGAGCCCGGTGGAACTGAATGGCGGGGTCCAGGTGGGAAGGGAGGTGGCTCCGGTAGACCTCTGGAGTGGCGCCCCGGTGGTGGGGGTCGAAGGGGCTGTGGGCGACAACAGGATCGACCCCCGGCACGGGAGATTTGGCGGGCACGCTCTCCCGCTGCGTCGGCGTGAGGGTGGATTTCCTCTCATGGTTCACGGGCTTCCCAGAAGCGATGCCCACTGGAAAGGAAGAAGGCAGCCAGTGTTAGGAGAGATCCATTCCAAAATGGGATTTTCGTCCTCGGCAGGCTCACCACCACCAGGGGCTCATGCACTATGGAGAGGACGGCCACTCTGAGGCTCTCCATCTGCGGCTGGACTACAAGTCCCATCACCCCCCACTGCAATAAATTGCAGCGGGGGGTGGGGTGGGACTTGTAGTCCAGCCGCAGATGGAGAGCCTCAGAGTGGCCCCCCTTGTGCTAGCTCTTCCGCTTTTAAGAGCACACAAGTGCTGCTCAACCTTTGGCTGCCCTCTCCTTTCTCCCAACATAGGCCACGCTCCGCTGCAACACCCCGGGAGTGACCCCCTGCCTGAGTGCAAAGCGAGACGGAGCTCCCTCCAGTCTCCAGAGGCAGGCCCTATGGAGCCTGGCAAAACTTTACCAGTGAGAGCAGGGCACGCAATGGTTCACCCCACTCTCAAAGCCTACAAACAAACAAGGGCCTTCGGGCCTATGCCCTGAAGCGCACGGGGCAAGTTCCTGCACGGATTTAAAAATGGCCCCTCCCAGCTCTGACTTTCTAGGCCTCGAGGACATTCTCCGATTCCATGGGATGTTTCAGAGTGCTTTTTCAAGGCCGATAAGCGGCCTAGTCACAATACTCGATTGGCCAACTGACCAGCAGCTTTTCAGCGCCGGGACATCTTTCTGCCAACCGAAAGAGGCCTTGGGCCAGGCTGGCCTCAATGCTAGGCCTCTGGCCTTCTGCCCTGGCTTTCTCCAGGGCTCCAGGCCTGGCCCCACACCTCTTCAAGAAACCTGGGCTGGGATACACCTGGCCTCCAATGGGTCCTTCTCCTCGCCCCACCCACAACCATCTAGGACGCACCATCGGCCACCCGATTCATCATCGGAGAACTCCTGGATAAGCTCTGGTAGTTCACAGGCGTCCTCCTGGCGCTGGCATCTTCGTAGATCCCAGGGCTCACTTGCGATTTTGGCGCTTCGTGGAGGGTCGACCGGAGGACCGAGGGCCCGGAGCTGACCACTGAGGTGTGGCGGGAGCGGATCTCCCCGGCCTTGCTGTCCTCGTACTTCCCCCTCTCCACCCCCTTCACAGTCTCCGCCACCATCTCCAGCGGCGGCATCCCCCGGGGCAGCTTGCTCGGCCCGGTGATCAAGGACTTGACGTTGTGCTTGATGGCCGACTGCCCGCTGCTCTCATATTTTATGGGGGTGCCCTAAATAAAATAAATAGCCCAATATTTTATTTATCGTTCGCATTGATATACTGCCCACTATACAGCTCTCTGGGCAGTCTGGACACACAAAGCGTTAAAACGTTACATCGTGTCGAAGAATTTAACCTATCAATAAAACATCAACACATTATGGACTAAAGGCCTGACAAAATCGGCACGTTTTCAGGTGTTGCAGGAAAACAGCCCGAGACGGGGAGGTTCTGGTTTTGGGTGGGAGCCCATTCCAGAGCCCCAGGAAACCCTAGAGAAGGCCCGGTTTGGGGTCGCCACCAAACAGCAATAAATACTACTGTCCGAGGCCTCCTTTGTATGAAGGGTTACCTCAGAAATCCCCGACACATTTCCCCCAGACTAGCTGCACAAGAACCTACAAGAGCCCAGCTGGATCAGGCCCAAGGAGGCCCATCTAGTCCAGCATCTGGCTTCACACAGTGGCCCACCAGATGCCTCTGGGAAGCCCACAGGCAAGAGGGGAGGGCAGGCCCTCTCTCCTACTCCCAGCAAATGGTTGCATCTTTTAAAGGTAAAGTGTGCCATCAAGTCGATTTCGACAGAGCCCTGTGCTTTTCGCTGGTAGAATACAGGAGGGGCTGACCATTGCCTCCTCCCACGCAGTGTGAGATGATGATGTCTTTCAGCCTCTTCAGTGTGGCCTGCCTTCTGAAGGGCGACCTTGGCACTGACCAACCAGCACTTGCCTACCTGAGAAATGGAGCCCTCGACGATGGGCCGCGCGTTGGGGACCATCTCGGGGGTCTTGCAGCTCTCCTGACCCAGCAGGTCCTGCCGGGGGATCTCATGGATGGAGCGCCCCATCTCCTTGATGGTGGTGACCCCACCGTCGTAGGGCTTGCCCTTGGTGATGGCACCTTCGAAGGTCCGCGACGGAGAAGACTCCATCTTGATCTGCTTCGCGTACTTGAGGCCTTCCTCATAGCTCTCGGCTGTAGCTCTGGGGGTGCCTTCCCGAGAAACGCAAGAACGGCCGTTAGTGGCGTTCTCATGGCACAGCAAGCTCACCAGGCAGGTTATGAGTGGATCTGAAGCAATCCACATTTAGTAGCGACCGTTTTTTAAACAGACAACACACACACACACACACACACACCCCTACCTTGCATTATAGAGCCAGACAAAACAGTTCTCTCCTTCAGGTCAGAGTGAGGGCTACCCCGTGGTAGAGCGCGGCAGATTAACCCTAAAGAGACCAGACAGCATTAGTGAGGAGGACACACAGCAATCCTTTTCTAAACAAACATTTATAAAGATCAGAAAAAGAATAAAGCAGTGCCTTTTAAAACTAACTAATATTTTAATGCATGAAGTTTCCTGGATTATTGTAATCCACCTCCTTCGATGGAGGCGAAAAAGCAAGGATGGTCAGTTACAGGCAAGTAGTGACAAAACAGGCCATATACCTTGAAAAAGACATTGACAATAGCCTTGCGTATACCAGGTAGCAAAGGAGAGAGATTATTGGCGACATGACTCTGTAATGTGCACAAAACCCATAACCTCTATTCCAAGAGAGACTGACGCAATCAAATTTTACTGCAAGTTTATATTTATAAAGTCATTATGGTGTCAAAACATGTTACGGGATATATACACAAAAATACAACACGTCTGCCAGAATCCACTCCAATAAATATGTGATCACATCACAGTGATTTGCAAATGTGGTAACTTTATCAAACTCTTTCCAACAGACTTCTCTGTCAAGAAATCCATGGCGGTGTTCCCTCTAACAGGGATTCCCAGATGTTGTTGACTGACTGATTGATTGACTGATTGGTTGATTAAGTGCCTTCAAGTTGGTGTAGACTTTTAGCAACCACCTAGATAGATTCTCTCCAGGAGGATCTGTCTTCCACTTGGCCTGGAAGGTCTCTCCGTGGTGCCTTCATGGCTGTCGTCATCGAGTCCATCCACCTGGCTGCTGGCCGTCCTCTTCTTCTCTTGCCTTCCACTTTCCCCAGACTTCTCAAGGGAGCTGGGTCTTCGCATCATGTGTCCCAAGTATGCTAGTTTGAGCCTGGTCCTTTGTACCCCAAGTGAGAATTCTGGATTGATTTCTTCTAGGATCCATTGGTTTGTTTTCCTGGCTGTCCATGGTCTCCTGTTGTTGTTGACTACAACTCCCATCATCCCCATGTAAAGGCTATTGCAGCTAGGGATGCTGAGAGTTGCAGTCAACAACATCTGGGAATCCCTGTTAGAGGGAACCCTGGCCAGGAGTGCTGGGAAACCTCCACTACTGTAGTGGGCCTCCACTACTGACCTCCAAGAACTATCGCTGAGCCCACAGCCTTTGTGTGGGGGTGGTGTCATGGTCATCCTCTCAGGGCCCACGCAAGGCTGTTTGCCAAGAGTCCTCTGACAGCGCGGCTGCCACTGAATTCCCGCATGCTGCAGGTGATTCTGGGCCACGTTCTAGAGAGCATACATTGCACTCAAGGCATTGGTCAGGCCCTGGCGTCTCGCCACTGCCTCATCTGAACCGCGCGCACAACACAGAACTTCCCTGGGGCTGCACAACGCCGGGAAAGATCAGCCATGGCCAGCAAGCGGTCCTTTCAGGGAAGCATTTCTGCCATAACTTAACTTTCTCATCCCAGTACCCAGTCTGAAACCCTTGCCAGGCATGATTGATAACATGTCATTTATTTGTTGGCTGGTTACATTGTTAGACTGAACCATCCAAAGGCTCTGGGCAGTGCACAAACAGTAAAAACAAAAACAAACGCCATGCAAAACAAACGGCTTAAAACAATATAAAACACAAATTTAAAGCCACTTAAAACCAATTAAAAATACTCAAGAACAATTTAGAAACCTTGGAAGGCCAGGCCAACCAAGTAAGTTTTTTGGGCTCTCTTGAAGACCACCAACGAACTCAAACTACGGATATTTGCAATTGTCTTCTTGACAGCTGCAGTTAAGTTCAAGCAGGAGTTCTCAAACTTGGGCCTCCAGAGGCTGGACTACAATCCCCATCATCCCCAGCCATAATAGCCTTCATAAGAACACAGGAAGCTGCCTCCTACCAAGTCAGACGCTTGGTCCAGCTAGCTGAGAATGGTCTACACTGACTGGCAGCAGCTCTCCACGGTTGCAGGCAGGAGTCTCTCCCAGCCCTCCCCGGAGATGCTGCCAAGGATTGACCTGGGAGCTTCTGCACACAAAGCAGATGCTCTTCCACTGAGCCACAGCCTCATCCCCGAGCAAGATGCTGCCTCCCGAGTCAGATCTCTGGTCCCAGCTCAGGACTGTCTACACTGACTGGCAGCAGCTCTCCACGGTTTCAGGCAGGAAACCCAGCCCTACCTGGGGATGCGACTGGGGACCAAACCTGGGACCTTTTGCATGTGAATCAGGGGCTTTCCAAGTGAGCTACAGCTCCATCCCCAACCCACAAACACACACTTTTTTTTTTTAAAGCCACACGCCCGTCATGCTACCTTCTAATGGGGCTGAGACGGGAGATTCCCTCATCGACATCCCTTGCTTGATGTTTCCTTCCATCGCATCGTACGACCTCTTCAGGCCCATCTCAAGAGGGGTCCTCGGACTGCGGGTTCCTTCCCGGACATTCTTAATGGCTGTCGGATCGGAGAGGGATGGTCAGAGGCGAGCAGGGGATGCAAGCAGGCCGCAACGGACAAATCCCTGTGCCTCAGGGGGAGCGGGCGTCTTTTCGCGCCAGATGCCAACTCCCCACTAGGGATGTGCACGGCGTTCGAGCTGCTTCGTGTGCATGCGCGCCAGCCACTTCTGGTAGGATGCCTACTGGGGCGCCAGCAGTTTGGGGCACAGCGCCGGCAGAGCCGGTACGAGCACCCTCTCTGCCCCTTAAAGGCCTCCCCCCTGCCTGCCTCCAGGGAGTGCACGGACCCCCTGCTCCCCACAAGCCCCTGACTTACTGTCGTAGGTGATGATGTGCCCGCTCTTGCCTTCGTAGATGACGTGGCCCTTGGAGGCGGCCGCCTCCTCTCGGCACTTCTCGGGGCTGCCGTCCTCCGTGGCCATGCGGGTGATGGTGCCTTTCAGGAGGAGGTCGGCTGTGATCCCGGACTGCGACAGTGCTGGTGTGCCCTGCAAGGAAAGTTCGTTTTTAAAGGGGGTGTGTGGTGTGTGGGGAGGCAGCTATGACAGCCTCCTTCTCACTGATATGCTGACTCAACGTGCCGGGAATTACTTCGGCCGAGGAGCACTCCCATCTGGGGCCTGCCTCCTGCCGTCTAAAGTGGTACAATCCACCGGGAGCTGCATCACGGGATCCTGCTGGTTGCGCAGTGGCGCTCGAAAGGCAGAGAAAAGGCTTGTTCAAAGGCCTTTTGAACAAGCTCAGTGGCAGAGCCAGCGTGGTGTAGTGGCTAGAGTGCTGGACTAGGACCGGGGAGACCCGAGTTCAAATCCCCATTCAGCCATGAGACTTGCTGGGTGACTCCAGGCCGGTCCCTTCTCTCTCGGCCTAACCCACCTCACAGGGTTGTTGTGAGGAGAAACTTAAGCATGTAGTACACCGCTCTGGGCTCCTTGGAGGAAGAGCGGGATAGAAATGTAATAATAATAATAATCTGCTTTGTACGCAGAAGGACCAAGGTTCACTCCCCAGCAGCAGCTCCAGGGAGGGCTGGGAAAGACTCCTGCTTGGAACCTTGGAAAGCTGCTGCCAGTCAGTGCGGACAATCCTGAGCTACCTGGACCACTGGTCTGACTCAACAAGCAGCATCTTCCCAGGAAATGGGGCCGTAGCTCAGTGGTAGAGCCCCTGCTTTGCAGGCAGAAGGACCCAACTTCACTCCCTGGCAGCATCTGCAGGTAGGGCTGGGAAAGACCCCTGAGCCCGTAATCTTGGGAGGAGCTGCTACCAGTCAGTGCAGACAATCCTGAGCGAGCTGGACCAATGGCCTGACTCGGTAGAAGGCAGCTTCCACTGTCCCTATGTGTGAGGAGGGGCTACTAGTGATTTGGGGAGAAGAGCTGGCTTGGAACATGAATGGTCCTCTTTGCTAAGCAGGGTCTGCCATGGTTTGCACTTGGAAGGGTGACCTTGGGTGACTGCTGGCAGTTATTCCCTTTCCGGGATGGGGCCGTCGATCAGTGGCAGAGCATCTGCCTGGCACGCAGAAGGTCCCAGGTTTAGTCCCTGGCAGCATCTCCAGGTAGGCCTGGGAAAGACCCCTGGCTGTAACCTTGGACAGCCTCTGCCAGTCAGTGCAGACAAAACTGGGCTAGAGGGACCAAGGGTCTGACTTGGTAGGGGGCCGCTTCCAATGTGCCTTTGCAAAGTGGGAATGGAAGGAGGGCTGGTGCTGCGAGAGAGAGAAATGGAGGCGTTCTTGGGCCCAGGGCATTCGCCTCCCAAGACCGAAGGAAGTACCTGCGTGATGGAGCCTCGCAGGGAAGGCATCGTGTCGACGGAGACTTTGCTGGTCGGCGTCCCTCGCGTGATGCTACCCTCTTGGATGGCTGCGGCCGTGCCTGGAGTCAAGGCAGAAAGGGAACGCCAGTCGTCCCCAGGCCCCTCCCTCCTCCCCGCCAAACAGACGCCCTGCCCCGATTACGCACCCTCCTGTTACGGGGCAGAGTTATTAGCAGGCTCAGCAGCAGAAGAGCCAGTGATGGGGGCGCTCAGGCAACTGCAGGAGTCGGGGGCAGCGAAAACCACAGCCCGTTTCCAGGATCAATCCAGACTCACGTGGGTCTAGTGCCTGGATCTGGGGTGGGTGAGGGCCTGTGCCCCCGTCAGAAGGCTCGCGTCAGGCCTGGTGATCCATTCACCATCTCATAACATGGGGGCCGGCGGGCAGGTCCGTGCACTGGCCCGTGCCTCCTGGCCCGTCTGCGAGAGCCACTCTTCCGGCAGCGGGTTCAAAAGACGCCATCCGGGCATCCCCAAGGTTTAGCCGTTTACGGCAAAGAGAAGAGGCTGCTGGTCATGCCTGGGGCATGGCTCAAATCTCCGGCGGGTGGAGGGTGTCTATGCAGAGGGGCTGGCGGTGGGGGGGGCGGCAGGGGGGGACAGGTTCCGGGTGGGCTTACCTCGCACCACGCCTTCGTGCTGGGCCCGGACCAAGAGCCCCTCGGGCTGAGAGTTCTGGCTTCGGGGCGAGAATTCCTCTTGCTTGATATAGGGCAGGGAGGCTGGGGGAAAGGGAGGAAAAGAAGCTGCTCTCTCGTCGGGTGCCCTGCACAGCTGCGTCGGGCACATGGTGCTGGGTTTTGGAAAGGGGGCTCCAGCCTTGCTGGGAGCCGCCTCTTCGAACCTTGGAAAGGGAAGGGGCCTCGGAGGTGGGGCTGCCCTGCTCAGGAAACGGCGGCAGCAGCCCTGCTGGATCGGGCCCAAGAAGGCCCTTCTTATACAGTGCACTGTTCCCCACAGTGGCCCACCCGAGGCCTCTGGGAAGCCCACAGGCAAGAGCGGAGGGCAGGCCCTCTCCCCGGCTGCGGTTGCTCCCCTACCACTGGGATTTGGAGGAATCCTGCCTCTGAACCATTGATAGCCCCTGTCCTCTGTGAATTTGTCAACATCCCTTTTCAAGCCAGCCAGTCAGGCTGGCAGCCGCCGCCACATCCCGTGGCAGAGAGTTGCACAGATCAATTCTGCGGAGTGTGAAAAGGGCCTTCCTTTTGCCGGGCCTAAATCCCCCGCCTTTCAGTTTCATGGCTCTAGTGTTGTGATGGGGGAGGAACATTCCTCTCTGTCCACTCTCGACAGAGCCCCATCCACCCCAAAGCCCAAATATTCAGGGACGGGCTAGACTTACTCCCTGACAACGACATGGAACCTGCTGCCACCCCGGGGAAGATGGGAGTGGTCGTCAAATGCCACCCAGGGACTCAAGATTAGGAGCCCCTGCCTTATGCAAAGGCGCCTAGGAAGACACCCTGGGGAAGTCCTTCGTCACTTCACTACACGTAGGCACACAGGAAGCTGCTTGCTACCGAGTCAGCCCCTTGGTCCCTCTGGCTCAGTATTGCCTACACTGACTGGCAGCGGCTTCTCCAAGGTGGCAGGCAGGGGTCTCTTCCAACCAGAGGTGCAGCTAGGTAATTTGGGAGCCTGGACCTAAAGGCCTTTGGAGCCGCCCGCACCCCTGCCCCAGCAAATTAAGCATCATCAGGCTCAGCCAGGTGACCATGCCACCCGGGACAGACTAAAGAGGATTTGGGGGCCCCCGCAGGGGCTGTGGGGCCCTGGACTTCAGCCCCAAAGTCCAGAGGTAAGAGCGCCTCTGCTTCCAGCCGCACTTGGAGATGCTTTCAGGGAATGAACCTGGGGCCTTCTGCATGCAAAGCAGGGCCTCTGCCACTGGTACAGGGGTGGCCGCTGGCTTGGGAGGCTTGAGAGCAGAACCAGGGGCATTCGTGGAGAAGATCAGGCCAATGGGAGCCTCCCAATTCTTGGCACGGGTGCCGGTCTCGTACCTGATTTGGCTGAGTCCTGTTGCCTGGGCAGGCCCAGCGAGATGGAGCCGGAGGGCTTGGCCGCCTCTTGGCCATAAGCGGCTTGACTGTGAGAGGTGAAGTATGTCCCAGGAGTTCCCTAGAAGGGGGAAACGCGGGGCCGTGAAGGATCTGAGCCCAGGACTGGTGGGGCAGAGCAGGGGCCCCCAAGCCCGCAGGGCCCTCACAAGTTTTTGTGATGTCCGCTCAGTTCATTCTAGACCCCGCTCGGGCTGAACCAGGAAGGCCCCCCTCTGAACATCCAGAACCAGACTCATTCCACACGCTGACGGGGTGGGGTGGGGAATCAGAGGGAACACGGACTACAACTCCCATCCTCCAAAGACCACTGTCACTGGGGATGACGGGAGTTGCAGTCCAACAACATCTGTTGGACCCAGTCTTGTGGGAAACGTGGGGTGGACTCAGTCAGCTGCTGGAGGGCGAGGAAACGGCTTCTGTCGGGAGCGAGCGTCTCTCCTCTCCTTACCTGTGAGATGGAGCCTCCCATGATGAAGGACGGCTTCTCCGATGGCACCACCGTCTTGGAGGAGGGGATCAGCGGGGGTGGCGGTCGGGTGGGCCGGGTTGGGGGGGGTCGGACCCCCTCTGGTAGGCTGGTTATGACTTGATGGGGAGCAGGCTGGAGAACTTAAAGGAGGAAGCAAAGAGGTTTCGGTAAACAGGGCGGAGAGCATTAGGACCACTGATTCCGAATTCTTGAAAAATCCACAGCTTGCATTCTCACACTAGTTAACAATGAAATAAAAATGTGTTGTTGTTTTCTCTCTCTCTCACATACATTATTTTATCAATTATTTTGTTTACACACACACACACACACAAATGTATTCCAGCAAGCATTCGGATTAAACTATATTTGAACAAAGTTTTATGTATCCCTAACAAAGGTTTGTCACTGCAGTAGATTCTGCTCTGCTCTCTTTCATAGAATTCTAGGCTTTAATGTTTCAAGTTTCTTGCTCTCATGGGCACAAGAACACTTCTTCATCCACCACTTTCACACTTTTTACGAATATACAAAAATCACTTCCAAGAGCTGAATTACGGGAAGCATAATTATGCAGATACAAAATCTACTTAGAGCTCAATCCCAGATATGTTTACTCAAAACTCAATTCACACAGCAAAGTCAGTGTGGCTTACTCCTAAGTAAACGTGCATAGGATTGCCGCCTTAATTCCATCCAAAAGCACAGCACTGGGTGGTCCTGGTTTTGGAATCGGATTTTGCCACATAACTAAAGATTGCTCAGAAGGGATTCCTGCGGTTTCTTACCTGCTCCAAAATGGCAGTGGGAAGGAGACCTCTGGGGAGGAGATCTGTGTGGGGCTGGGTGTCCTGCTCGCCAGAGGGCTGGGGGCAATTGCCACTGGCAAGCTGGCAAGTGGATCTGCAGATGCCTGCCCATAGAAAGATCAAGATCAACATGTGCTGGGAAGCAAGCTGGCCGGCCAAAGTTACCTGGCGGGACGCTGTAGCGAGTAACATTCATATCCGGCTGTGGAGAGGCCTTGCTGACCTCCCTCGGAGACAGGCGGTAGGGCGAGGCAGATCTCGCCCCTGCGTTCTGCATCTGGGCTTCCTGCTCCATGGCGCGTTTAACTTCAGCGTAAGGTATGTAGGCCATGGACTTCCCTGTGAAAGCGGACGTTACTGGAGTGAGTATTTCTTCACAGAATGGATAATCAACCTGTGGAACCCACTGCCACAAGACGTGGCGACGACCACTAGCTCAGCATTAGAGAGATTCATGAAGAACAGGCCTACCAGCAGCTAGCTATATAGAACCTCTGTGTTCAGCACAGTCTACCTCTCTGTAAGAGGTATCACTCTCATCACCTTCTGTTTGCAAGTCTCCCCAGGGGGGCACTGCCTACTGTCCAAGAGAGTGGCGGGTGAGAGGATATTTGGCCTGGTCTAGCCTTCAACCATTGTGGCTGGGATGATGGGAGTTGTAGTCAACAACATCTGGGGGTCCCTGTTCCTGGAAGACAGCTGAGAGAGGTTAGAGAGCTCCTGGTTTAATGCCCTGCCTCTTAGCAGATGGAGTGGACATCCAAACCTGAATATGGATCTCGCTTTGGAGCTATTTGGTGTGTTTGCAGGAGCAAAATAAATATAGACATCCTTCGCCAACCACGAGGGTGCCGTTCCGGGAAAACCTCACGGTTGGTGAATTTGCGGTTGGTGAGCAATAGAAAAGCACTGGATACAGGGGGTTAGGGGAATCGCAGTGGCGAAATGCCCGGAAAATACAGAAAAAAATCACAATAAATCACCAAAAATCCCCCAGAATCCCTTTCAATCTCAGTTGGTCAGCAAGAGGAGTGAGGGGGGACCCCCAGAAATCACCCCAAAATCACTCCCATTACAAAAAAAGCTCGCCAAACCACAGATGCTTGGGTCGCGGTTGGTGAGACCTGTCACCATTTCCCAGTCACGGATACTCAGAACCGTGATTGGGAAAACCGTGGTTGGGGAGGGGCGACTGAATGCAAAAAGAGAGGGGAAGAGTTACATTGTCAGAGGAAAAGGGGTTGTGGGGGGAGTTGTTTACAGACTGGGAGCAGTAATGCAAACATTCCCAGTTAGAAACAACAGAGCAATTGGGCATTTCGCTTCCAGAGTGCAACAGTCAGCACACTGAAGGCTGACAAAAAGGAAACACACAAACGTAGGTGCCTACACACACACACACACACACAGGCACATCTACCGTTCTGTGTCAAAGGGGAGGGTCCAGCAATCCCCAACATGCCCCGGGCATCAACAAGACCTCCATCTGGCGGGATGCCCAAGGAACTGAGGCACCCGGCATAAACATCCCAAGATGGAGACCGTAACGTCTAAAATAGCGCCTGGGCGGGCTTGGCTCTGGGGCGAAAAATACTCTGGAAGCCGGCAAGTCTGTTTACGGAGACGGCAGCTCTTCTGGCCGTCGCGGGGTGGGGTGGGGACGGGCACGGGGGAGTCTGGCCGGAGTGGGGAGAAGCAGGGAAGGGCAGCTGGACTTGAACAAACGGGGAAGGGAGTGGACATATTTTGAAGGTATTTGGAAAGAAGCATCTTCTCCTTGAGAATGTGAATTCTCAAAACGTGGGTTCCCAGATGCTGTAGACTACAACTCCCATCACCCTGAGCCTCTGGCCGCTGGGGCTAGGGATGGTGGGAACTGTAACACAATCACATTGGCGGAGGCAAGTTTTAGGAACTCTGGGCTCATTCAGGTATCAAGTGCACAGGCTTCCCTCTCACAGGGCCCCCCAAGATATTGTGGACTACAACTCCCAGAATCCCCAGGCACAAGCCACTGCAGTGGGGGATTCTGGGAGTTGTAGTCCACACCATCTGGGAGTCCCTGTGAGAGGGAACCCTGGCCTTAAGATGGCGTTGAAGGCAGGACGAGGCAAGGTCGTGGAGGAGAGACCGATCCACAGCTGGGAGCAGCAAGAGCTGAACTGAGCCTCCAAATTCAGAGACAGTATACCTCTGAGTTCCAGATGTGGGAAACAGGGGGAGGCAGACCCTGAGATGTCCCTGGGCTGCCCAGGGTAGCTGGAAACACAATGCCAGCCAAAGGACCTTAGTCCAGTCCAGGAAGGCCGGGGCTCATTTTCCAGCTTATTTGGGCTGGTTTCTTTAATTTTAAAGGGCATTTATGAGCACGCCTTCTCCATTATGAGCCCCACTGCCAGCAGCTTGTCTGGGAACATAAGAACAGCCCTGCTGGATCAGACCCAAGGAGGCCCATCTAGTCCAGCATCCTGTTCCCACAGTGGCCCACCAGATGCCCCTGAGAAGCCCACAGGCAGGAGTTGAAAGGGGCATGCTGTCTTCTCCTGCTGCTGTTGCTCCCCTGCAACTGGTACTCAGAACCTGCCTTTGAGGCTGGATGTGGCCGATAGTCCTCTGACTAGTAGCCGTTGATAGACCTCTCCTCCATGAAGTTATCCAAGCCCCTCTTAATGCCATCCAGGTTGTTGGCTGTCACCACATCCTGTGGCAGAGAGTTCCACAAGTGGATCATGCGTTGTGTGAAAAAGTACTTCTGTTTGTTGGTCCTAGACCTCCTGGCAATCAATTTCATGGAGTGACCCCTGGTTCTAGTGTTGTGTGAGAGGGAAAAGAATCTCTCTCCACTTTCTCCACGCCATGCATGATTTCATAGACCTCTCTCATGTCTACCTGCAGGGGAGAGGGAACTACTCAGGGACGAGGCCTTCTCCACTGCCGCCCCAAGGCTTGCCAAAATAATCACCCCTCCCCATCTCCAGAAGCTTTTAAAAGGGCTGTTCAGCCCCATTCATTCGTCCAGGCTTTTAATTAGATTTATTATAGAATTTGCGATGGTTTAAAATGGTTGCAATGATTGTTTTAATCGGTGTTTTAGTGTACGCCGCCCAGAGATGCAGGTTTAGGGTGACTGTGCTAAATATTATTATTATTATTATTATCATTAATTCAATTTTTATACCACCCTTCCAAAAATGGCTCAGGGCGGTTTACAAAGAGAGATAACAAACAATATGCGAAACAAACAGACCCAAACTAGATTAATAGCTGGAGGTATCTGGATTGGACCCCGGAAGAGGTGCCGAGCCTAAGCATGAACTTGGGGCCACACAACCTCGCACTCCTGGGACACCCCCCCCCCATTTTTTCAACACCTCTCTCTCTCTTGCGCTTTCTGCTGCCACACGCAACCAGCTGTGGAATTGCCGGGCGAGGAGCAGGTCCCTCCTCGCTTTTCTCACACTCCACAGCAAGGCGCTTGGGTCTCCAGATCTTCTTGGGCGACATCACCCACCACCCCTGCCACAACCCCCTCTGCAGCAGGGAGTGATGGGAGGTGTCGTCTGGCAAACAGTTTGCCAGGAAATTGAGGGCCAACCGGAGGACTTTGCACGCAGTGCATCGTCACACGATGGAATTCTCTGGATGTGGCTTGAAGTGGGGCTTAGGCCAATTCTTGGAGGGCAGGGCTAGCGGATGGCGATGGGTCTCGATGGCTGTAGGCTAGCTCCAGATTCCAAGGGAGGATGCCTCTCAGTACCAGTGGCAGGGGAGCAACAGCAGGGGGGAGAGAGGGGGCCCACCCTCACCTCTTGCCTGTGGGCTTCCCAGAGGGGGCATCTAGTGGGCCACTGGGGGAAACAGCATGCTGGACGAGATGGGCCACCACGGGCCTGATCCAGCAAGGCTGTTCATAAGACAACTGCAGACCCAGGGTCGGGGACACACACACGCCAGGCACATTAAGAAACCGACCGTTGGATCGTATGTCTCGATTCCCTCCCGCCCAATGGATCGCACATCTCGATTCGCTCCACCTACCGTCCCACTCGATGCTGGGGCTCTTGGAGGGGCCGCAGGGGCTGGCGGAGCGCCGGCAATCCACCTCCAGCTGCTCTTGCCGCTGGCGCTGCTGGTCCTCCAGCATGGCCGACTTGTGCATGGCCTTGATCTGCTGCTGGAGGAGCGTGTAGCCGCTCAGGGGGATGCCCTGGGGCAGCCCCTGCAGCGGGGAGGAGACCTGCCGGAGCAGGAGAAGAGAAAGCCCTGAAGGACACCGTCACCGTCACGGAGGCTTTGAAAACCCAGCCGTCGGCCAACCCCCAGCAAGGATCGCGTCCACGGAGGCAGTGAGCCCGTCTCTGGGCTGCCTTCCTGCAGCTGGCAGCTGCCCCGAGCGAAGGTTCCTCCACAACAAGGGCTTTTAAAGGCGGGGGGAACCTTCTCCCTGGCCATCAACAAGTAACCTGGCTGGGGAAAGGCTCGGCTCCCAAAGCTATAGCCCGCCAGCTTGTGTGGTTTCCGCGATTAGAGATTCTGACAGATTTTAGATGGCCAGCCCTTGGGGACGGGGTGCCCCCCCCTCTTTTTTTTACGTGAACCACTTTGAGAACTTTTGTGTTGCCAACTGGAAGGTTAATATGCCCAACAACCACCGTTCATGTATGTTGCTCTGGGAACCTTGTCGGCTGGAAAATGGGGCAATCATGTTTGGCTTCCGCTGGCTCTCTCTGGACTTGAGGAATCCCCCTTGGGGACTCCCCGCACTGGCTAGGGAGATGGAGCAACGTTTGACTCAGTCAACAGAAGATTCCGATGCTCCAGCAAGTTCCCTGCTGAAGGGATGAGGCCAGAGCTCGGTGGCTTGGCACTCAGGCTCAACCCCTGGCAGCCTCTCCAGGTCGGGCAGGGAGAAGCTCCTGCCTGAAACCCGGGAGAGCCACTGCCGGTCAATGCAGGCAGTCCTGAGCGAGACGGGACGAGGGTCTGACTCAGTATGCAGCAGATACCTCCCTCCCTATGTTAAGGAAGGACTGGGGCAAGGCCTACCCTTCAGTACACGCAGTTTCGTACCTTGGGGACAAGAAAGGAAGAGCGTGACCAAGGACATACCATGGGCGGTATGACAGCCGCTCGGTGCTGAAGCTGCTGGAGATCCATCTGCCCTTGTTTGACTGCCGAAGAGACCAGCAGGGGCCCCGTGGGATTCAACAGAGAAGGCTTGGAATCCATAGTGAAGATTCTGGGGGAAATATACATTAAAAAAATTTTTTTTAAGATGAAATGAAGTGAAATACATAGCAAAGAGTCACAAGGATAAGAACCTTCACACTTCTAGTCTCCCATTCAAATGCAAACCAGGGCGGACCCTGCTTAGCTAAGGGCACAGGTCATGCTTGCTACCACAAGACCAGCTCTCCTGTCCCTTAATTAATGAGCCATTTTGGAAGGGCGGTATAGAAACTGAATAAATAATAAATACAGAGGGAGGCCTCTCTGACTGCTCAGAAAAGAATCCCTGCTGTTTCTTCCCTACGGCAGTGGGAAGGAGACCTCTGGTGAGGAGACCTTTGTGGCGCTGGGTTCCTGCTCACCAGAAGGCGGGGATACTCACCACTGGCAAGCCGGCAAGGGGCTTTGTGGATAGGCCTCTCCTGGAGGAGGATTTTTAAAATCCTCCTTTTCAAAGGATGGCCATGAGCCTGTCTAACATCTGGGGACCCCAGATGTTACGGGACCACTACTACCACAAAGATTCCCCAAAGTGCTTTAAACACACACCCCACTTTGGGATCTCCAGCTCCCATCATTCTCTGATGAAGGTCACTGTGGCTGGGGATGATGTGAGTTGTAGCGCAGCAAAATCTGGGAGCCCCAGATGTTTAAAAAAAACCAAACACCTTAAGGCAGGTTTTTAATGAGCGTCAGCAGACCAGGAGAGGTCCACCCACGACGACTCCTCCTGAGCGACTTCTGCGTTTCAGCATACAGACCCCAAAGCGTCCATCAGGACAGAGGCACCAGTTGCTACAACTCGGCCCACAGGAGGGGCGTTCTGATGGAGGACTCTCAATTGCCCTGGACTGCCAGCTCTAACGCCAGAGCTGCAAACCTTAAGTCGTTTAAAGGTTTTTACGTCTGTTTTGATTGGTTTTATGTTGTTGTCAACTGCCCGGAGAGGGCTGTGCCTCCGCACTGGCGACAGGGAAGAGGCACACCCAGGTTTGGCCCTGCGGGGGGCTGCTACCACCGGCCACTGAGCCCTGGGCCTGGCGGGTCCTTGGTCTCGAGCTCAGGGCTGCACAGCTTCGGCCGGCCTGCGTCCTCCCCGACAACGGGCCACAGTGGCTAGGAGTGAGGGGGTGACAGCCCCAAAAGAGCCAGAGGGCCAAAGCTTTGCAGCCAGGGCCTCAGGCCAGCATCTTTGTCATTCTCCGGGTATTGAGAACCGTCCGCTTCTCTCTTGCCCTGGTTCGAATGCCGCTGCCAGCTCTCCTGGGCCCTCTCGGCTCTGCGCTCCCACCGCCGCCAATCCTCCAGGGCAGGGCTGCTCCACTCCAGCCCTCCTGCAGCTGTTGGCCGACAACTCCCAGAATCCCTGGCTCCCGGCCACAGTGGCTGGGGGTTATGGGCGTTGTAGTCCAAAAAGGGGAAGGGGAACAGGCCTGCCCCAGGGCCTCCCTCCAACCGGAGAGGAGATCCCTGCAGCCGGGCGGAGCGGCTGGCCTCACCTCTGCCGCTCAGGCTCTCCGTCAACATCCTCGTCGGCGCTGCAGGTGGCGCTCGAATCGTTGTCCGAGTTGGGCTCCAGCCTCGGGGCGCCGCTGGCCTGCGGGCCCAAGCCAAAGTCCGTCTCCTCGGGCTCCAGCTTCTCCTTGGGCTTGTCCAGGTCCCGCTCCTTGGCGTCGCCGCCTTCGGTCTTCACCCGGACGTCCTGCGGGAGCCGGACCTCCGTCTCGATGGGCTCCGCTTTGGGGTGGGCGGGCAGGCTGACCACGGGCTTCGTGTCGGGCAGCTGGCTCCTGCTCTCCGCCTCCATGGACTCCTCCACGTCGGTGGCCGCTTCCTCCTTCACCTGCAGCTTGGGGCTCTCATTCCCGGACGGGCTGGCGCCGGGAGCCGCCGAGAGCGGGGAGGCGCTGGGGGCGGCTTGGATGGCAGCTTCCTGCTCGGCGGCCATCTCGGGGCTCCTCCGCAAGGCGCTGTTCTCAGGCAGGGCATCTTCCAAGGGCTTGGGCCCTTCTGCCATGGAAGGCGACGGAGCGCTCTCGGTATCCGAGCTATTTTCGGCACCTGGAAAGGCATGAAGTCCAGGGTAAGCATTTAAAAGGTAATTAAGGGGCTTTAACTGGATGCCGAACGATTACGGCTCAGTGCCACGCAAGGACAGAGCCGGCGGCTCACAAATCTGCTGCTTCTGCAGGGGGCTTGCGTACAGATTCTGCTCTTCGGGACGGGGCCGTCGCTCAGTGGGGGAGCCCCTGCTTGGCATGCAGGAGGCCCCAGGTTCAAATCCCTGGCAGCCTCTCCAGGGAGGGACTCCTGCCTGCAACCTCAGAGAGGCTGCTGCCAGGCAGTGTAGGCGATACTGAGGTAGAGGGACCAAGGGTCTGACTCGGTAGGCAGCAGTTCCCAAGCAAAACGATGCGGCTTGTCTCATACAACGGTGTGGCAACCTGGCCTTTTGACTCCCCAGCAAAAAATCTGGCTCAAGCTATTGTCAACCCTTTCCCTGACCACGGCAACTTTTCATTCTCAGGCGGGAGGACCTGGGCAATCTAATGACCAACTTCTGGAGACGATCCAAGACCAAGGGCAACTTGTGCACAGATAACCCTCGACACGCTATGGGGGGGGTCCTCTCCCGGAGGTGCTCCGGTGCTGCTGGACTACAACTCCCATCATCCCCAGCCACAATGGCCCAAGGAGTGGTTGCCCAACGTCACGGGGCCCCCCCACAGTTCAGACACCTGCCCAAAGGGGTTAGGGATGACGGGTGTCACCTTCACTATCCTCTGGGTTCTCTTCCTCATTGGAGACGTCGTTGTCCTCGTCCTCCTGAGCAGAGACGGTCGACGCCACGCTTTCGCACTGGGACACTTCGCGCTCCTCGCGGGGCCTTCTAGAAGACTGGAGAGGAGGCGGCAGCGGCGGGGTTAGGGTTGGGCTCGCGCTGACTTGCATGGCCGCCTGGCCGCTCCCAACTCTGTGACCCCTCCCAACTCTTGCCCCACACCAATCCAGAACGGTCTCCGGGCTGCCATGTGTTTATTATTGACAAGATCTCGGCCCTTCTCCACAGGCAGCTTGCACCATACAACCATCACAACAGCCTCTAAAAATCATCGCACGGCAGAGATAAAAGACTCTTTAACGCCACATCGCAGAGGGAAACAGATCCAGCTGGGAGAAGGCCTGCTGAATTAGCTTCTGTGTAAAACTGAACAGGGGAAGGAACAAGCCCAAGATCAAGGGGCAGGGAGTTCCAGAGAGCCACCACGGAGAAGGCGTGCCCATGCGCCACAGGCAGCGCAAGCGTCCCTTCAGATGTTAAGTTTTTAAAATCCACAGCCAAGAAATAGTAAGCATACTCTGGGAAAGTGTGACTACAATACACCCATGGGCAGTGTTTCCTCTAACAGGGATTCCCAGATGTTGTGGACTACACCTCCCAGAATCCCCAGCTGCAATGGCTTTTGCTTGGGGATTCTGGGAGTTGTAGTCCACAACATCTGGAGACCCCTGTTAAGAGGGGACACAGATGCTTGTCTTGAGCTGGGCCTGGCCTCAGCTCCTGACTGAATTTACACCCAAGAGCAACCCCAAGCGAGTCTCTGTGTGAAGAGGGGCAGCCTCCCAGAAGCGCATCGCTGGAACACGCCACGCACCGCCCCAGACCCCCAAGACCAGACCAGCTCGGCTCACTTTTTGCTTGTACTGCTGGAGAAGGCTGTCGAGATTGTGCCTCCTTTTGTAGTTGAAGTAGAAGTTCTTGCACTGAGCGTCACTCTTCGTCCCCACCATCTTGGCGATGGCTGCCCAGTTGCGTCCGTGCTCCACCAACCCTGTCGAAACAGAGGAAGGTCTGTGTTACAGGCGCTCTGTGTTCAAACCACTTCCAGTCTGCATTCCAGGGGAACCGGGAGTTCCTCCTTGGAGCGCAGAGGAAGCGTCCCTGCTTGGCAAGCAGAAGGCCCCAGGCTCAACCCTGGGCAGCCTCTCCAGGTAGGCCTGGGAAAGGCCTGGAACCTTGGAGAACGGCTGCCAGTCAGTGTAGACAAGACTGAGCCAGGTGGACCAGCAGCTTCCTAGGGGTGGGGCTGCAACTCAGTGGCAGAGCATCTGCTGGGCAGGCAGAAGGCCCCAGGTCCTCTCTTTGGCAGCCTCTCCACACAGGACTGGGGAAGAGCTGCTGCCAGTCAGTGCAGACAACCCTGAGCTAGATGGCCGAATGGTCCAACTCGGTTCAAGGCCATTTCGTTGTTCCCAGCCCTGCCGGGGACTGAACCGGGGGCGCCTTGCTGCATGCCAAGCAGTGTTCCCTCTCACAGGGGTTCCCAGATGTTGTGGACTACAACCCCCATAACCCCCAGCCAAAGGCCACTGCTGCTAGGGATGCTGGGAGTTGTAGTGGACAACATCTGGGAAGCTCGGTTCGAGGGGGCACTGATGCCAAGCAGGGGCTTCATCGCTGAGCCATCCCCAAAGTGGGCCTGTGTGGGCCTCCCAACTAGGTACTGGCCACACTGAGACCAGCTTAGCTTCAGTCTCCTGCGTCTGTGGGTCAGGCTCAGTCATGGCAAATCAGTGCCAGAGCTGGGCAAGTGGGCGGCAGAGGTTGCCTGGGCTCTCCCGAGAACCCCAGTGCAGCCCACAGAGGAAAATCAGGTGGGAACCTAGTCTGTCCATAGCGCTTGCAAACCAACGGACTAACCCAGGGTTTCTTAACCTGCCCCCCACCCGATGTTGTTGGACTACAACTCCCAGAATCCCCAGACATGGCCTGTGTGGCTGGCGATTCTGGGAGTTGTGGTCCAACAACATCGGGTGGGGGGAGGTTAAGAAACCCTGGACTAACCCAATGTTCTCGCTGCGGATAGAAAGGGCTGGAGTTGAAGACCTCCCTGAGCCCCGTCAGGCCTCCAAGGCGGCCACTTTATTTATTGCTCTATTCGGTGGATAAGGATGGGCATGAGGCTCCTTTCTCCAAGAGTGAAGCCGAAGCGCTCCGAGGCGGGGGGCAGCCAGGCTCGAAGGTCACGCCGTGCCAGCGCCAAGAATAAAACGCCAGCTCTCCTGACCCCGCAGCGCCGAGGGCTTATCTGCTGGATCATGCCGTCTCCCCGGCTGACATAACCTAATTCCCCCCGGGCCGTAAAGCTGCTCAAAGCCCCACAGCCGGCATGAACCACGGTCCAGCGGAAAGGCCGCGGGGCGGAGCAAGAGGGAGCCTTTCCCCTCCCACGCCGAGCCCCAAAAGGCAGGCGAGACGGAGAGAGCCCTCGTTCCTGCGCCCTCTGGGGACCAATCCTGTCACACCCTGCGGGGGAAGGCCTCGGTGCTCCGGAAGCTGCCTTTGGCTGAGTCGGACCCTGGCCCTCTGTAGCTGCAGCCTGAAGTCCGTGCCCCTGCTTCACACCGGAGCAGAACTGAGACCAGGTATTGCAAAAAAGGGCTTGCCCAACTCAAGCCCGGACAAAGCCCACGGATACGTGCCCAGCTTACCGGGTCAGGAGAAAGAGTCAAGCCACATTAAAAGCCAGTCTGGTGGCCCCAATGCATGCAGAAACGGGAATGCTGGGGTGGTTTCTACCTCTCTGGGGCTGTCCAGACGCCGCCCGCTCGGAGAGAAACCCATACAAACACATTCTCCGTTTGCAGCACCCTCCGAATTCGTGGGGTTTGATTCCAACATCGGAAATGAATTTACAAATGAAATGAAGCGGACTTTTCCGTTTGGGGGTCTCTTTTCAAACCTTTACATGTGCAGCCAGCGGTAGCTGAGACTCAGCTGAAACAAATGACGCCCACTAGCCAGCGTGGTATGGTGGTTCAAGTGCTAGACCAGGAGCGGGGAGACCGGAGTTCAAATCCCCACTCGGCCAGGAGACTTGCTGGGTGGCTCTGGGCCAGTCACTTCTCCCTCCGCCTAACCTACTTCACAGGGTTGTTGTGAGCAGAAACTTAAGTATGGAGTACGCTGCTCTGGGCTCCTTGGAAGAAGAGCGAGACAGAAAATGTAAAACTAAAACAAAAACCCCTTCTTGATAAATCAGCACAACTGATGTGGGCGAGACTTAGAAGAGACTTTTCCCCGGGGGTTGGTCCAGAACCAGAAATGGAATGGTGCATGTCCCTGCTCAAGACCCAGCAGGCAGAGCCCAGGGACCAGAGAGAGGAGCTTCAGGGTCTGATCTCAACCATATGAAGACAGTTTGGCCACAGCGGCAGGGGGTGATGGAACTGTAGTCCACGTCTGAGAACCCCTTGTCTCAAGACATTATGACCACGGACGGGAAGGCAGTCAGCGAAGGTTTGCTTGGCCAGGTTTTGGAAGGAGGCACACAAAGCTCCCGTAGCCAGTGGCTTGCCTGGCCTAGAACGACTTTCTCTGACTGGCAGCCGCTCTCTAGGAGAGAGCGCGAGAGGCCTTGCTCAGCCTGCTCCCAGAAGCCTTTGACTGTCCCACCAGACTGCCCAAAATGGCTTGGGCTGAGCGTCTGCTTGGCATGCAGAAGGTCTCAGGTCCCATCCCTGGGTCAGCTTCCGGGTCTGGCTCGGCAGAAGGCAGCTTCCTAGATTTCCTAACGAACATGAGCTCCTGCCTGTCCAATAAAAAACATTTCCTGTAATATTGGAATACTGTATGTGATGCAGCAGTTGAACCATTTCCAGCCCGCACACATTTCTGCAAAGAGCCCTCTGGTCGGTGGGCAGGGCGGGGTGGGAGGGGGACCACAAATGCTGCTACGCCTGCAGAAATTATTATGCAAGAATCCACCATGGTTTTCCATTTTACCTCCACAGTATTACCGACTAACGCTTGTGTGAAAATGCGGTGAAATGCATCAAAGCCTCCCAAGCTGACCCACCACATCAACGCCGGCCTTCAGCTCGGACAAAAGGGGAGATGCTTTAATGATATCGAGCGTTGCTATTGCGTGGATCTCTCTTGGGCTTTTCCCCAGCCCTGTCAGAACTGACTATTAGCTACACAAACTCACTCAACACATTTCCTCACAGTGGACTGGCCAGGGTGACTCCAGTTCTTCAGATGGAAAGCGAAACCCCACAAGTACTTTTGGACCAGATTCTTACAATGGTCCCATTTCCTTTCGCTAACTAAAGAAGCAACCCAAACAAGTCAGGAAATTACTGAAGACAGGGAGATAAACGTGTGAAGGACCCAGGCTGAATTCTGGAGACACATCCAGTTTTTGTAGACTTCTAAAGAGATGTGGAACATAGGGAGCTGCCATATATTGAGTCAGACCATGGGTGCATCTAGCTCAGGATTGTCTGCACAGACTGGCAGCGGCTTCTCCAAAGTTGCAGGCAGGAGTCTCTCTCAGCCCTATCTTGGAGATGCTGCTGCCAGGGAGGGAACTGGGAACCTCAGATGCTCTTCCCAGAGCGGCCCCATCCCCTAAAGGGGGATATCTTCCAGTGCTCACATGTAGTCTCCCATTCCTATGCAACCAGGGCAGACCCTGCTTAGCAAAGGGGACCAGTCATGCTGGCGACCCCAAGACCAGCTCTCCTCTCTAGGATTGCAACGGGTTAGCTGGTAATGCTCACGGTCTCTTTGAAACATCAGCCTCCGCCGGAAGCCTCCCCTGCTGCGTTCATCACAAGCCTCTATCTGACACCGGAGCGGTCCTTCGAACGTGCCATGAAATATTAAGCCGCGAATAAAGGAGAGATGCCCGGGAAAGCGCGCCTACCTTTCTTGGCAACTTCCATCTCTTCTTCGGTCCAGCGGGAGGTCTCCACCGGCTCTGCCGAAGCTGCAGCGACAGAGAGAGAGAGAGAGAGAGAGCGCCCCCCCGTCAGATGGGGAGAAGGGCCAGGACTGGCGCTTTCAGCGTAATCTATTAATCTGTTTACATTCAGGCCTGCTGAGGCCGCTCGGGAAGGATGCCCACTGACAGCGGGAGGCTATCAGTTCTGATTACATCAAAAGCCAGGGATGGGAAAGAGGAGGCAGCCCCTCTGTGGGCAAGGAGGTGGCGGGGGGGGGGGGGGATGCACACTGGGAGGACTTCTTCATAGCCGAGGAGCGAGGAGGCCGGGGGCAGGAATCTCCTCTGCCCTGGGCCAATTCATGTGGGGCACCCAACCCCTCTGCAAACGGAGCAAAGGGGCCACTCTCTTCTCTTGAGCAGGAGGGAAGCAGCTGGCCTTCTCCAACCCCAGCACGACATCCCTCCAGTGGCAGCTGCCGGGGCCTCCCTGGGGTTTCCTTTCTGACTGCGAGCCCTTCCGGGAGAGGGAACCAGCCCTCGGGATCTAGTCTTCTCGGGAAACCACTTTTTGAGACTGTTTGCTGCAAAGAAGTACTGCAAAAATGAATGTGTGTAGTACGAGCAGGCCAAATCCACTGGGAAGCTTGCAAAGCCCACTGAAGGGAACCCCATCCGGTTCCAATGGAGCTTGTGCAGGAGAACTTCCCATGGCAGGGATGCCTTGGACTGAGCAGGGGGTTGGGCCAAAAGACCTCCCAGCTCCAAAAGCCTACAATGCTATGAACCGCTGGCTCCGGCAGTTGAACTCCCCTCCCATGTTTGCTTGCTTCTTTCTTTCTTTCCTTTTTAATTGTTAAATTTATATACCGCCTTTCATTAAAACAATCCCAAGGCGGTTTACAGCAAAATTTAAAGACAAGATTGTAAAAAAGACGCAATTACAATACTAAGGTAAAACTATAAAACAAATCTGATAAAAAAAATTTAAAAGCATAAAAGCAATACAGAGTACAAAGAGCAGCAGCAGCAGCAGCGACAATTACAATAAAAGCTTGGGCAAAAAGCCAAGATTGTACACTCTCCCTAAAAGCCGCGATGGAGACTGAGGAGTGACTAGCCACCAAGAAAGCATTCCAGAGCCTGGGGGCAGCCACAGAGAAGGCCCTGTCCCACGTGTCCCACTGCAGCTGGGGATGCTGGGAGTTGTAGCCCCCAACATCTGGGAAGCCCTCTTGCAGGGGACACTGCTCCCCACCTGCTTCTACGAGGCACCACCTCTCCCTCGCCCCCACCCCCTGTCCTTTCCTACTAGCTTTAACCCTCCACCCCAACACAGGAGCCTGCTCACGTTAACCCCTCGCCCCCTGGCCTCTTCCCTCCGCCCGCTCTCATAATACGCATTAGCTGTATCCTGCCCTCCCTCCAAGGGCCTCAGGGCAGGGTGCACAGGTCCCCCCACTATATGGGTGGGCCAGCACATTAGATTTCTGAAACAGAAACAGGGGGAGGGGGGCCAGCCACTTGCTTCCGGGGGGGGGGGACCACGGGACGCTGGACTAGAGAGGCCTTGGGTCTGCCCCAGCAGGGCTGCTGTTCTGGCTCCAACTGCTCGGTTCAAAGTTTCGCGGCCTCCCTCAACAAGAGACAAGCAAAAGGCCACGGAAGGGCTTGGAGAGGAGGAGGACGCAGCCGCTGCCCTGCTGGATCAGGCCCCTGCTCCCCACAGGGGGCCCCCAGATGCCTTGGGAAGCCCCCAAGCAGCAGATGAAGACAGGCCCTCTCCCCTGTTTCAGAGGCCTCCTGGCGCTGAGCTCATCCAGACAAGGAGCCATCGATGGGCCTCCAGGAGGCCACTTGGACTCTGCTCCACAGGCCACGCCGCTGCTGGGGCCAGGAAGCGCCACTCACATGGCTCCGGAGGGGGCGGCAGCGGAGGGGGCGGGTCTTCGGTGGCCGCGGCGGCGGCGTTGGCGGCGGCGGCCTCGTTGGTCATGGACCGGGTGATCCGGCCCTTCCGCCGCCCTTGGCTGTTAGCGGTCTTGCGTCCCCTGGGGGCGGCCTGCTCCCTCTCCTCAGGCTCCTCGGGGGCAACTTCGACCTTCTCCTTCTCCTTGATGTTCTCCCTGGAGAGGAGATGCACAAAGGGACAGAATGAGAGAGCCTAACCCGCGGAGGGCTGGGCGTTTTCAGGCCACCGGTCAGGGGTGCTGCAGTGGGGTCCTGCGAGGAGCGGGGTCAGACTAGAAGGCCTCAAGAAGGTCCCTTCCAGCACTGACGTTCTAGGATTCGATGACATTTTGGAGATGGACTTGTGGTAGCGAGCATGGAATGCCCCCTTTGCTAAGCAGGGCCCACCCTGGTTTGCATCTGGATGGGAGACGACGGGCGACTACATCCCATAGGGGATGGGCCCGCTCTGGGAAGAGGACCAGCAAGCTCGCGTGCAGAAGGACCCCACTCCAACCCCTGGCAGCATCTCCAAGGAGGGCTGAGACAGACGTCTGCCTGCAACCTTGGAGAAGCTGCTGCCAGTCTGTATGTATCAAGAACTCTCCAGACCCAGGAGGTTCCCTCAGAAGGTTTTTCAGTACAGAAGTCAAAATATCAAGGCAGGAAGAACCATCAAGAGCTTCTGATCTCTCTCAGGCACACCGTTTCCTACCAGCTTTGGATAAATCCTAACAAGAGACAATGGCTGACATGAGAAAAGTACTCAAAGTAAGCCCACTGAAATTAAAAGGACAAGTTAGGCAATGCCTAATTTGTCCTTTTAATTTCTGTGGGACCCTTCTGAGTCATTTCTTCCCCATGCCAGCCATTACTGGGGGGCAAGAATTCAGACGTCAAGACAGTCACGTGGACTCACTTCGATTCTTCTTTTTCGTCTTTTTCTTCTTCATCTCTCTTTTCCTCCTCTTTTTTCTCAGCTCTCTCGGCCTTCTCCTCCTCTATTTTTTCTTCGACTTTTTCTTCTTGGGAAGGACGCGCAATCTGTTGCTGGAATAGAAAAACAGATTCCAGCTTACAGAGCAGAGCTAGTGACCGGAGGATCGGGACCAGGGGACCGGGATGCCTAGAGGGGCTGGATACAGACCAGGGAGGGCCAAGAAAGACGGAAGGAGCAGGATTGACATCCTGAACGGATGCCGCCCCAGGCAATGTGGAGAGAGAGAGAGACACAGAACGTGACCAACGGTTTGGCAAAGCGTGAATGTTACATAAAGAGGAGCAGCAGCCAAGCCGCCTCCTTTCCAAGAAACCGGCTTGGGGTCCTGGCCTTCACACAAACACGGAACAGCCCCAGTTACTAGAATTCGGCAGTGCCAGCTCCAGAACACCCAAGTCCCTTTTAGATCAATCGGCTGGAGATGTCCCCAAGGTGAGGTCCAAGAGACTGTTGATGGACCAAAGCATCCAACACTTATTAGACATCCATGCGACATCCATCCTGAACCCAAGTCCCTTTTAGATCAATCGGCTGGAGAAGAGGGGCGGGGAAGGGAAGCCCCGGCTTGTATTTCTGGCCCATGGCGAGACCCCGCCCAGCACCCCGCCTCTCCCAATTGGCTTAGAATAACCGGTGGGCTTTGCCAACCCAAATAACCCCACTTTGCTCCCAGATGGCCCAGAGACCAAGCGGGATGGGCCAGAGAGTGCGTGTGGGGTGGGAGGGAGCGAGGAGCACTTTGCTCAAATAAACGCCAGCACCAAGCGCCTCCTTCCTGGAGAACAGGATGGACTTGAAAGTTGCTGGACTTTTCAGTCCATAAGGAGGGATCTGGGAGAGGGAGAAGCGGCCCCATCAAGCGGTGGTTTGGGGGGCCCCCACCTGAGGGGAGGAGGCACAGAATGGGGATGCAGGCTACAATCCACCAGGAAGAAGTCGTCCCGAGCAAGTCCCACTGAAGTCCAGTGGGGAAGAGGAGCTGAAGCGCCAGAATGTCCCCAGGGGCTTCTCTGTGCAGGTGCAGAGTCCAGTCGAGTGACTGCACTGAGACCACGGTGGCTCCTGGGCACACTAGGACTCTTCCACCCAAGGCCCCAAACGGGAAGCACCCCAATAAGAGGGTCCAGACAGAGCGGAAGGAAACCCCACTCCGGATTCCCAACTGCTTGGAGTGGGGAGTCCGGATTCATTGATTTGAAGGACAGCATCGCAGAGAGCGGGAAGGGACCCCGGAGATCTTCCCGCCCAACTCTATGCTAGGCATCTCCCAGAAATTCAAGCCGTCACCAGGAAGGTTCTACTGTTCAAAAAGCCCTTCCACAGAGCAACGGATGCCGCAATGATACAGAACGCGATGGCATTCACAGTCACTTCTCTCTCTCTCTCTCTCTTTTTTTTTTAAAAGAGGAAAAAGGATGAGCTCTTGCACTTTAACAACTGACAGTGACGCTCTAAACACGCAGCCCCTGGCTCACGCCGCTGCTCCAGAGCGCTGACACCTGAGCGCGGGCATTAGCCGGTTATCCCAAGTATGCCTTTAACAAGATGTCAGCTGCGTCAAGGTAGAAAGGTTTTATTTGCCGCCCTCCCCTCTCCCCACCACTCCAGGGCTCTGCCAAGTCAGGAAACTCCAGGAGAGAAGGGCTTAACTTCGTAAAGCTTGGTGGGGAGAAGCTCCCCCATACAGCCCCCCAGATAAATAGAACGGAGGACCCCTTTCTACGTTAAAAGTGTGCCCTGTCAAACACCAAGATCCGCCCCCCCCGCCCCGAACTGCAATCTTCTCAAGTTGCCTGGGGGGAAAGGCTCCTCCAGCCAACTCCAACGCGTGAGCCCCGGGAGCAGAAGCCCAAGAGGCCGTCGGAAACAAACCTTCAAGCGGCTGAAGCCTCGGCGGCCGACGTACCTGCTCGCTCATCTGCTGCTTACACACTCTTTTTACTATCCACAGCCGGGGAGGGGTGGGGGGGCGCCTAGCTTTTTAATGAGGCCCGCCTCATGCTTGAGAGGAGAGCAGGAGAGGAAGGGAGAAGGAGAAGGAAAGAGTCCCCCCCCCCGCCCCAGCCCCTCCGGAGAGGACTGCCTGACCCCGCCAAGTTTTTATTCCAGGAAAAAGCCTGGTGTCATCCTAGCCACTTAAGCTGCCTAGCGCGGAGGAGAGCTCTCCCTTCTAATCTCGCCGGGGTCACTCGAGGTAATCCCTGCCCGCGCGGGGGCTTGATTGGCTGTCACAGGAGTGCCGGGCTTTTCTGTCTAGTCAGAGCGCTGGACCGTACCACCTGCCGCCAGAGCCCTGCGGGCAGACGGGTCCACCGGGGCGGAGGCTTCTGCTGGCCGCTTGACTCGCAGCCAGGCCGGCCGCTGGAGGCCAAGGGTCACCTCGCTGATCTCCCCGCCCCCCGGGAGGAGAGTTTCATTTCCCTTCCACAGCACAACCACGGGCAGGGATGCTGGCACTTGGGAGCTCTGCAACCCGCCTCGCCGTTCCAGGAGCTGAACTCGGAATCAAAATTCACAGGAGGCCAGAAAACGGCCCCTTTCCAGCCCGGGGACAGATGGGTCGCAGCAAAAGGAGAAAGGAAAAGGCCTTGTCAAGTTACCACTGGGGTTTTAGCCTGTGTGCCTTCCCTCTCGCCTGTCCATTTCAAGGTTGTGGATTTTTAGACTGCCTTTTGTTGAAGCTCCAAGATGGCGTACAACTAATGTAACAAGTTTGGCACAGAATCGCAACACACACAGACAAGCGCCATTCCAAACGGTGCCGGAGATTTTTCTTTCTTGTTTTAAAAAAACACCAATTGTCCAAAAGCGCCAGAGGGCTCCGATGGAAAGGGCCGCTTGCAGAGGCCTGGGAGCCAGGGCGTGGTGCGGATCCCCTTGGAGACTGAGCTCCACAATCTGGGGGCACAACACCCATGCCCCGCCCCACAACAGGGGTCTGCGCACAGAGCAGGGCACTCCCAGAAGAACTGAGCTCAGGACTGTCTACACCAGGGTTTCTCAACATGTGGGTCCCCAGGCGTTTTGGGACTTCAACTCCCCTGATCCCCAGCCCCAGTGGCCTTTGGTTGGGAATTATGGGAGTTGACGTCCAATCACATCTGGGGACCCACTCGTTGAGAATCCCGGGTCTACACAGACTGGCAGCGGCTCTCCAGGGATTCAAGCAGGAGCCTTTCCCAGCCCTACTTGGAGAAGCTGCCAAGGATTGGACCTGGGGCCTTCAGCATGCAGAGCAGACGCTCAGCCCGAGCGAGGGCCTCTCCCTCAGAAGAAGAAGCTGCCATATACTGAGTCAGACCCTTGGTCCATCTAGCTCATTCTCTGCTGCCATCACACTCAAGAAGTCACGCCCCACCCCCCTCCACACACACACACACACACAAATCCCAAAGCTTCAGTCTTCGAAATCAACAGTTCCTCAGTGCAGCCTCTTACGGATCATCTTATGGGCGAGTCATTCAATGGCCCAGCCAAGCAGTGGGGCCCAAAGACACAACTCCAGCCCTGCTTCTCGGGGAGCCCATCACGGCACAGATCCTCTTGGCCACGCTCGAGCGGGACGGAGTGCTAGCGCCAGGTTTTTATCCACACCCCACTTCCTAACATTGAGACACCAACTAGTGAGCAATGCAGAACAAGCCAGCCTCACTAGGCCACGCTGTCTCCGATGCAAGCCATCCACGAGTAGCCAAAAGACTTCTCCAGAATCACTCCCCTTCTTCATCCTCCCACCTTCTGCCAGAGCACTCGTTCCAAGGAGATTGACACCATATTGGAAGCCCAAACCCCACGGAATTGAAAACAATCAACACAGATCAAACACAATATAAACGTTTTTAAAACACTAACGGAAAAAGCGTGTGTGTGCGTGGAACGGAAGCATGCCTCCCATTTTAATCTCTGCAAACTAGCTTGATACATCCTTGTGGGCTGAAAGGTGAGTTTTTTTCCTCCCTCGGGGGGGGGGTAAGCCCCTAAAAGGCATACCCCAGAGAGGGGGTAGAGCCCGGATTAAAGCAGGCGCTCGGGAACAGAGCAGTTAGCTGGTCGCCATCTTTGCTCCTCGTCTTGGGGTGAAAGGCACAAATACTGCTCAGGAAAGTGTCCAATGAGGAAGAGAACCCGGAAGACTGTGAAGGCAGCTTCAGAAATCCCCTTCGAGCAGGGGGTCTCAGCCATGGGTCCCCAGATGCGGCAGGACTACAACTCCCAGCATGCCCAGGCAGCCCGGCCTTCCACGGGGTGATGGGAGTTGTGGTCCAGCACCTGGGGAACCAAGTTTGGGACTGAAGGAGAGCAACTCATCCAGCAAAGACATGTAAGCCCCGCTCCCCAAACTCCACTGAGCTGCAGAGGCCAAGCGTTTGAGATGTGCCGGTGTAAGCCGTGGCCTGCGGGACTCTGCCTGGGAACGGCAGGCACATTTCTTCCGGGAGTCGCGCAAAGAGCCCAAGGAGCTCACCACGGAGCAAGGCCACACACCTGGTTTCTCCCCCGCCGCTTGCCGTAGTTCCTCCGCACCAAGGCCTTGTAGTTCTCGTTCTTCTTGGTCAGGTAGTAATACAGGACGCAGTCGGGGACATTCTCGAGAAGATAAAAAGGATGCCAGGTTCTCAGGGCGGGAGCGAGACCACCCACCCCAGGCTCTCCTGGCGTCCTTTGAGAGACGAGGAGGCTATGCTCATCCTCTGGGCCCACCCTCCCGAGCTGGACTTCTGATTTAGGAAGCTGAGGGAGCCCTCGAAAAGGAGCCGGTGAAGAGCCAACAGCCCAGTGCAGAGGCCTCCGGGACGCTTGGGTCCCTTCCTCCCTGCCTGTGCCGGCGTGCCCCCCCCCACCCCCCGGCACATGCGATGACAAGTCTGTGCCCAGTTTGTGGGCAGGGGTGCGGGTTACCACCAGGACACAGGAGGTCTCTTGCACAAGCACCGCCCTGCTAGACCAATACTAGGGAACGCAGCATGTGCACTCAGAGGGTTTTTCATTTTCATTTAGACTGCAAGTTCCTTCGAAAGGGACACGTCCCTTTTTGTAACTGAAACCTTAAAAGGCAAGGGTTCTCAGCCCTGGGTCCAGTGTTCCCTCTATGGCGTGCGCACACAGGTTTTTTCGATGTCCGCTCAGTTCATTTTAGATCCCGCTCAGATTGAATCTGGGAAGTCCCACTCTCAATATCTGTGCGCGCAGACTGGCTTGATACTGCCGCCCAGAACAAAGCTCATTCCGCACACAGATGAAAAACATTAAAGCGAACACTGTCTGGGTCCCCAGATGTTGCCAGACTACAACTCCCATCACCCCTTGCAACACTGACAGCATTTGTGGGCGATGGGAGTCATAGTCCGGCAAGATCTGGGGACCCAAGGTTGAGAACCCCTGTCTGAAGGCAATGCTGCATGAACATATAGAAAAATAAATATCTATTTGTTTAAGGAGAAAGCTGCAACATTCCTACATTCTCCAAAGAGCTCTCTCACCTTTCTTTCCAAGTAGGAAGCGATCAGGCCAAAGTTCTTGGGGTGCTGGACAAACCTGCAGGGAGACACAAGGCGGAGAGTCACGATCTGGCAGCCAGCATAGACGCACCACACCCCTTTGGTTTCTGAGACTAGGACGCCCCTAAATTGCCAGGACCACTCTTAAAAGAGGGTGGAAAGAAACTCTGCATCTCAGAGCGGGTTGTTTCTGTAACCTGTATGCATTCTGCAACTGCGACACATTTCAAGCATTATGGCGTCCCAACTGATCGGACCGAAGCATGTCCACCTGCTCAACTTTGCCCCCCAACCCAGCTGTTTTTGGACTACAACTCCCATAATGTTTTCGGACTACAACTCCCATAGTCGGAAACTACAGTTGGTCCAGAATGCGGCAGCCAGGCTGGTCTCTGGGTCATCTAGAAGAGACCATATTACTCCCGTTTTGAAGGAGTTACACTGGCTGCCAATACGTTTCCGGGCAAAATACAAGGTGTTGGTCATAACCTATAAAGCTCTAAACAGCTTGAGCCCTGAGTATTTAAGAGAACGTCTTCTTCGTCATGAACCCCACCACCCCTTGAGATCATCAGGAGAGGTCCGTCTGCAGTTGTCACCGGCTCATCTGGTGGCTACTCAGGGACGGGCTTTCTCCGTTGCTGCCCCGAGGCTTTGGAATGCGCTCCCTAGTGAAATCAGAGCCTCCCCATCTCTGACAACTTTTTAAAAGTCTTTAAAGACGCTTCTGTTCACCCAGGCTTTTAACTGATATGGTTTTGATTGTTTTAATGTTGTTTTTAGAATATTGTTTTAAAATATTAAATTGTTGTTTTAAATTTCTTGTTTTTAAAATTTCTTGTTTTTGTTTTTAACTAATGTTTTACTTTTTTTATGTTGCAAACCACCCAGAGAGATACGTTTTGGGCGGTATAAAAATATGTTAAATAAATGAATGAATGAATAAATAAATAAAATAATCCCTAGCCAGAGTAGCCAATAGCCAGGGACTGTGGGAGTTGTAGGCCAACATCTGCAGGAGGGCTGAAGTTGGGCAGGCCTGATCTAGTCCATTTTCAACAGAGGATAGCCAGAGGGTGCCGCGGAGGTCACAAACAGGGCAAAGCAGCACCAGCCCTCCCATTTGCCTCCAACATCTGCTAGTCAAGGAATACTGCCTTGGAACATGGAGGCTCCATTCAGCGACCTCCCCACTTTCACCTTAACTCTTTTTTTCAGCAAGAACAGCAGAAGAGTGAAAGGGCTTTAAGGCTGACATGAATACACCCCTATCTTGACATCTCTCTCCCATGCAATGCAATACAGAAAGACAATACAACGTGGTGTAGTGGTCAGAGTGCTGGACTAGGACCGGGGAGACCCGAGTTCAAATCCCAATTCAGCCGTGAGACTTGCTGGGTGACTCTGGGCCAGTCGCTTCTCTCTCAGCCTAACCTACTTCACAGGGTTGTTGCGAAAGAGAAACTCAAGTATGTAGTACACTGCTCTGGGCTCCTTGGAGGAAGAGCGGGATATACAATGTAAGAAATATGAATGAATGAATGAATATTTTGATTACTTCTCTTTAAAGATCTCCTTCTCGTGGTCCGTCCAGACATTCATGAACTGCCTGTCCTTGTACACCTTCATGGGGTCCTCCATCAGTCCGTTCATGTTAATAAACTTCACGCGTCTCTGCTCTGCGTCGAACATCATGGGAGGAATGACCGAGAGCTGGCGCATTTGCTTCTCATTATTCTACAAGTTGAGGGGAAAGACAGGCACAATGAGCAGCACTCACTTTCTGCTGGAACGTCAGAGGTCCTCCATTCAGCACAGACAGAGCCAAACGCACTTTGAAAGGCTCGGCTTTCGTGGCCGCACACACAAATATTCAAGCACAGACCCCTCTCTTTGGCGGGCAGCCTCTCGAGCCGGGCCGAGGACCAACTTTGGAAATGGTGAGGCAATGGCGCTCTTTCATTAAGCCACCACACTCCGCTGCAAATATTTTCAAGGTTTTGCCAAAATGCCATAAACATTCACATTCGGGAAGGAAAACATGCTGTACCGGAAACAGCAAAAGATCTGTCAATGGCGGGGGAGAGTTCTGGATGTTTGAGACTCTGAAAGGCAATGTGGTGTAGTGGACAGTGCCAGACTTGGGTTCAAATCCCAGCCCAGCCCTGACACTCTTTGAACATAAGAACAGCCCTGCTGGATCAGGTCCAAGACCCATCTAGTCCAGCTCCTGTTTCACACAGTGGCCCACCACATGCTGCTGGAAGCCTTCAAGCAGGAGCTGAGGGCCTGCCCCCTCTCCTGCTGTTACTCCCATGCAACTGGTACTCAGAGGCATCCTGCATTTGAGGCTGGAGGTGGCCTCTAGCCCTCCAACAAGTAACCAATGATAGGCCTCTCCTCCATGAAGTTATATCCAAACCCCTCTTCGAGCCATCCAGGTTGTTGGCTGTCACCACATCTTGGGGCAGAGAATTCCACAAGTTGATTACGCGTTGTGTGAAAAAGTACTTTGGGGCGACCTTGGCCAGTCACTCTCTCTGCCAAACCCAGGGGTCCCCTGTTCTAAATAAAATCTATCCTGGCCTTGTGCAAGCGACTGAAACCCCCCTTCCCATACTTCTGAAGGGTCCCTAGAGAACGTGGGCCCTGCTCTCACCTCCTGTTCCGAGAGCCCATCAATGATTTCCGAGATTTCGTGTTCGCTCCGGGCAATGGTGGCTGAGAGACCGGCCCCCCTCTGACCAACCCTAGGATGGAACCAGAGGAGAAATGCAGGTTAAAAAGCATCTCACAAGGCAAGTCTGGGAAGCAGCGTGGGGTTCCTCACGAAACGGGCCCTTGTGGGTCAACAGGGGCTCTAAAAAAATAAAAATAAAGCGTATGCTTGTGGAAGAAGACAGGAGACCTTATTTACCCTCTCTCATAAACAGAGCTCAGGGGCCCCTGATGAAATGGACTAGCCCAGGAATAATGAGGAGGAGGAGCAGGAGGAGGAGGATAATAACAATAATAATAATAACAAACAACTTTATTTTTTAGCCGCCCCATAACAAATTGTTCTCTGGGCAGCTTACAACACAACATTAAAACATGAGATAAAACACATACATTAAAAAATAAGACCCCAAAAGGGGGGGGGGGAGGGAATACAAAATACAATACAAAAACCATTTTAAAACATTGGTTTAAAAATCAGTTACAATCAGATTTTTTCCCCCTCATTTAAAATTTAAAAGGGATTCTCAACCTTGGGTCTCTAAGATGTGTCTGGATGACAACCCCCATCATCCCCTTCAATCACTGTGTCTGTGGATGATGGGAGTTGTAGTCCAACATCATCTGGGGACTCAAGGCTGAGAACCCCTGAGCTGGCAGGATGCCTGAGCACAAAACCGCACAGGACTACCATATTTACCTGAATACAAGACGACTCTGGATTTAAGACGAGCCCTTTATTGGTTAAATGCAGGTTATATCCTTACTTGAAGCCACTTAATGGAGTAGCAGGGGAAAGACTTGATTAGCAAGCCAGAGGTTGCCGGTTCGAATCCCCGCTGGGATGTTCCCCAGACTATGGGAAGCACCTATATCAGGCAGCAGCAATACAGGAAGATGCTGAAAGGCATCATCTCATACTGCGCAGGAGATGGCCATGGTCAACCCCTCCTGTATTCTACCAAAGACAACCACAGGGCTCTGTGGTCGCCACGAGTCGGCACTGACTCGACGGCACACTTTATACCCTTACTTACCCAAAATGAAGAGAACTCTGAATTTAAGACAGAGTTCCCTGATCTCGAACATCAAAGAACTTGGGGAAAAACAGGATATGGGAAAATCCAGTAAACTTAAGTAATTCACTGCCCAATGACGGGGCAACAGCCACAAGCTCAGAGGAGCTTAAAACGGATTGATTGACTGGAGACTTCTCACCCTACCTTTCATGCCCAAAGGGTCCATGTCATAGCAACAAAAAACTACCTAGCCTCTCATTTCACAGGCTGTGCAATAAAGACACAACCCTTTTAAAGGAGAGCACAAGCACAGTTAGATTAAACTCGGGAGCGTGGGATGAGGGGAGTGGTACCATTGGTCGGACTGCTAGGAGGATCCCGGTGTAGACGGAGCCGGGGATCCAGGAACGACACCGCCCGCGGCCAGCTCCAAGGGCAAAGGAGCCAGCGCAAGGAGCAGGCCCGCTCGGCAGCGTTACCTCTGGAAGCGCTCCTGCTGCTCGCGCTGCTTCCGGATTTCCGGGAACTGCTTCTCGTAGTACTCCCGGGTCTTCGTCTCCTTGGCCTTCCGGCGGGGATTGTTCTCTATGCGGTCCACCTTTTTCTCCCAGGCTTCCATGAGCTGATCGTAACGCTGGCAGATCTTCTGTTCCTGGCAACGCCAACCGCCCACCCACCCCCGCCCGCAGAAAGGGTGAGTCTCAAAGACGCCGAGACCGCCTCCTGGAAGATGGCCGGGTCCGTCTTTGTGGCCGGCTGCTTGGGCAGGGCAGGCTCTGCCCAGCAGCTGACAATTATGATCCACCCAGAGACGCAATTTATGAGGGATACGCAGCGGGGTGGAGACGCATGGCGTACTAGTAACCCACAGGGCTCCGACCGCGACATGGTCATCTTGCGGGGGAACAAGTGCTTGGCGCTGTACGGAACACAGATGGGGCGTGTGACGCGGTTAGGAAAGGCTGGCCCTCGGGTGCCCTCCACTCCACACTCAAAGGACGTCAGGGAAAGACCCGTTCGCCAAAGGCAGGCCAGCTTGCACTCCGGAGAGAGCGCTGCGGCAATGGCCTCCACGCGCAAAGCCTGGCCTACCCAGGTTGCAGGAGAGGGACTGTCGCACACATATTTGAGTATTCCCCTGTGAAAAAACTCCCTGCAGACAGGCCGTCGGCCCAGCAGTTAGGAAGACCGGAAGCTGCCATGTGCTGAGTCAAACCCCTGGTCCACTGAGCTCAGGGCTGTCCACGCTGACTGGCAGCGGCTCTCTAAGCTTTCAGGCAGGGGTCTTTCCTAGTCCCACCTGGAGATGCTGCCAGGGATCAAACCTGGAACCTCCTGCACGCCAGGCAGGCAGCCTATCCTCAAAAAGGTAGTCTGCTTTACATGGGAACACAGGAAGCTGCCTTCTACTCAATCAGACACTTGGCCCAACAAGCTCAGTATTGACTACACTGACTGGCAGCAGCTCCTCAGGGTTTCAAGGCAGGAGTCTCTCCCAGTTCCACTTGGAGATGCTGCCAGATGGAACTGGGATATGGCCCCAGTATCCTATATCGTATGGCCCCTTCCCCGAAGGGGAATCTCTTACAGCGCTCACATGCAGTCACCCATCCAAATGCAAACCAGGGCAACCCCTGCCTTGGAGAAGCCGCTGCCAGTCTGTGAAGACAATACTGAGCTAGACAGACCAGTGGTCTGACTCGGTATATGGCAGCTTGCTATGTTCGTCCAACTGATTCATTGCCCAGTTCTCTTAGGAGGCAGCTCCCACCCAGGAGAGAATTTGCAGAGGACAAGGGCATGGTTGAGGTCAATAAAATCATGCATGGTGTGGAGAAAGTGGATAGAGAGAAATTCTTCTCCCTCTCGCATAACAATAGAACCAGGGCTCATCCCATGAAAGATTGCCAGGAAATGTAGGACCAAGGAACGGAGGCATTTTTTCACACAATGCATCATCAGCTTGTGGAATTCTCTGCCACAAGATGTGGTGACAGCCAACAAGCTGGATGGCTTGAAGAGGGGTTTGGATCACTTCATGGAGGAGAGGTCTGTCAACCGCTACTAGTCGGAGGGCTAGAGGCCACCTCCAGCCTCAAATGCAGGATGCCTCTGAGTTCCAGTTGCAGGGGAGTAACAGCAGGAGAGAGGGCAGGCCAGCACATCCTGCCTGTGGGCTTCTCAGAGGCATCTGGTGGGCCACTGTGTGAAACAGGATGCTGGACTAGGGCCTGATTCAACAGGGCTGTTCTTATGGTGTGCCAAGAAGAAATTCTCCCTGGCCTGAAGGAAGCAGCACCAGCGTCCCCTCTCACAGGGATTCCCAGATGTTGTTGACTACAACTCTCAGAATCCCCAAGCAAAAGCCATGGCAGCTGGGGATTCTGGGAGTTGTAGTCAACATCCGGGAATCCCTGTCAGAGGGAACACGGAGCAGATCTGGAGCACCCAAACAGAAATCCTCATAACCTGCCCACAGGGGCATCGTGCCCCGCCATCTTGCATGCCGACCACGCGATCCGCCCGGCCGTCCCCAAGGAGCGACCGAAGCTGGCCGAGCCGATTCTTACCCTTTGTTTCCTGGCATGATTCCTTCTCTTAAAAAACAAAATCAGCTTCTTCCTCATGACTTGGTTCCTAGAAAGAGACGCAGCTGGGTGAGAGAGGGAGGGCCCGCCTCTCCGCCCCGCCAGATCCCAGCATTCTAAAACAACGCTCGGCAGCAAAGATTCCGGGAGTGAGGCAGGGCTGCCCCAAGCACTCGCCAGAGGTTCAACCCAGTGTGCCACAGGACGGTTAATCCTTAACCAGCCGTTCCTGGCACGAGGGCCAGGAGGAGGACTGCATGGGGCTGGGGAAAGGGGTTCCGAGTGGAGCCCTGTTGACCCAGCGGATCGAAGCCTTGTCTCATCCAAGGTCTGGAGCTGTGCCTGACTCGGTTTCTGTGAGTAAGAAGCAAGGGAGGAGGCCAGGGAAGGGACCACAGGCAAGGCTCGGGCTGGGCTGTGGGGTGCTTCCCCTCCCATCTCTAGGGGCGACTGCAGCAGAAGGGGGACCCTCGTTGCGAAACACTAGAAACCCCTGCCGCAGAGGAAAGGGGGCGGGGCGGGAGGCGAGGCTTACGTTTTGATGTTTTCATGGTACACCTTGGTGTCCGATGGCTGGTTATAGAGTGGCTGCGGGACAGGAAAGGTCTCTGGGTTAGCACCAGGAGCGCTGCGATTAACGCTGGCATTGCTCTGCCAAAACTGCACGCACAGGGCGACACACAGACATGCCAAAGGAGGAGGGTCTCGGGCAGGATACAGACACCCCCGGCAGCCGCCACGGAGCACAGGGCCCAGAGGCCAGCTGCCAGGTTGGAGAGCACCAAAGTGGGACCTGGAGAAGCAGATGCGGGGCAGGGGGCAGAGCGGGTGTGCCACGACGGAGAACCCTGCAAGGACTGTTCCAGGCACTAACCCTGGGTCAGAGCGACAGGCTACTGATGACCAGCGTCCACTCTAATGGGGATTCCCAGGTGATGTTGACTACAACTCCCAGAATCCCCAGCTGCAACAGCTTTCGCTTGGGGACTCTGGGAGTTGTAGTCCACAACCTCAGGGAATCCCTGTTAAGAGGGAAGACTGCTCCCATTCTCCAGCAATGCCTCTCAGAGAGTCCTGAGCAAGCTTTTGAGGTGCTTCTGCCCTGCATGCCCCCCACGGGTGTGGTTGGACTACAACTCCCACCACCCCCATCCACAGAGGTCAGTGGCCAGGGGTGATGGGGGCAGTGTTCCCTCTAACACAGATTCCCAGATGTTGTAGACTACAACTCCCAGAATCCCCAGCTGCAATGGCCTTGGGCTGGGGATTCTGGGAGTTGTAGTCCACAACATCTGGGATCCCCTCTTCAAGGGAACACTGGATGGGAGTTGCAGGCCAACATCTGCAGGAGGACCAGAGCAGTGTTCCCTCTCACAGGGATTTCCAGATGATATTGACCACAACTCCCAGAATCCCCAGCTGCAATGCCTTTTGCTTGGGGATTGTGGGAGTTGTAGTCCGCAACATCTGCTGGAGACACAAGGCAGCCACTGAATGACAGAGATGGCCCATTCCCTCTTGGAAACCTGTTGGGCTGTTCACTTCGAGTCCAGAAGCCATGTGGGCTGTAGTCCAACGTCATCTGGGGACTCCGGGGCGAGAACCCCTGGACTCGAAGTTGTAACCAAAAGAAATGACCGGGTGGGAGCGGGGGAAGAACTGAAGATGCCGCTGCCATTTCTGACAAGAGCTCTGTGCTTTACCAACAGTCGCTCAGCCTTCAGACACAGGCAGCGTTTTTATCAAGGACTCCCACTTGTGAACAAGATACAGGGAGGCCCGCGTGCGCTTCTAGGAACAGCCTCATCCCAAATCATCTGGCAAGCCGAGACACATTTGCGACACCCGTTTCAAAGTGACTTCCTGAAGGCTGCAGGTATGACTCTGGAACAACCCCAGGCAGACGCTGGACCAAAACACACACACAATCTGTGGCCCCTGGTCAGTCTTTTTCACGACAAAGTTGTGTTTGTTAAGCTTCAGGCTGTTTTTACTGACCTCTGACGATTGTTTTTATCTTGTTGCTAAGTGCGCTGGGGTCTTAGGACAAAGGGCAGTATTAAAACAGAAATAATACAGTACATAAACATTAAATAAAAACAATTAAAAGTGGAAGGGTGGCTCACCAGTTCAACTTTGGGGCCCAGGCCTTCTAAGATCTTATGAGCTTCCTCTGCTTTCTTCTGCAAAGGAAGAAGGGTCACTGGTTTAGTCATGTCGGGATTCTTGCCCCGTTTCTGTCCCAAGCCTTTACATATGCTTGCATGACGACAACAAAAGGCAGAGATTTAAGACACACACAGAGACAGAAGGAAAAGCCACACATTTTGGTTAAACGATTGTATGCTAAGGGGCAGGGAAAGAGAAAGGAGAGAGATGTTCTTTCTGCCCCAAGACCAGGGGATTGTTCAGGAACTTGCATCAGGACACAGGGGCTTGTTTGGTCTGCAAACAGCTCCGGTGACTGGACTTTACGTCCCCTGGCTGGGCCAACACTTTTTTCTCCAAGAACAGCTGAACTTTCCACTCCACTGCTGACCTCTTTTTCCTCTTTGACTGTGCTGCTCTCAGAGGGGATGACTTTATTGCACAATTGGCAAGAGTAGAGATAACCCCCTACACACACACACACACACACACACACACACGTCTCTCCGTGTTTCACAGAGCCAGGAGCTCATTGCATAAGCCTGGCGCTTGGCACCGGGCACAGAATAGGGCCCTCATGGGCAATGTCTGGGAGTGTGTGGACCAGGTTTCCAAAGCCAGGGAGGTTGCCCAACAGCCCCAGGGGCTCAAGGGAAGGGCTCCGCTGCTCATGGTTCCTCCCGGTGGCTAGCAGAAGCCACACCCAGTGCCAGGATCATGGCAGCCATCACAGGCAGGCCAGAAAGGCAAAGCCCAGCGCAATACTGCCAACGCTTGTTTCGGATCCAGGAGGGGGCAGCTGTGCAGCCCTGCCAACAGTTGGGGCTCTCTACCGGCTGCTTAGAGCGCTGACCAGTTCTGGCTCATCGTGAACGGAATGAACCCAGCTTGGAGCTCTCTGGCCAATCGCCTCCGCGGCTTGTCGGAAAAGATGGAGTGCCGGGTCACACAAAGACCCTGCCTGTAGTGCTATGTGCTCCCTCCGCCCAAAAAGGAGCCCTGTGGGACACAGAGCCACCAGGCTGCCAACCTTCTGCCTCTTGCCTTCCCCTCTCTGCGGCTGCTGCTCCCCAATTCCAACCACGGGCTTCCATTCAAATACTGAAGAGACAATCGTAATCATTTCCACAGGGCATATTTTACAGAACACAGGAGAAAAGCAGGCCTCTGCCCCAGGGAGCTAATCCTAGCAACAACAACAAAAGACTGGATGTGTGAGCACTAGAAGAGATTCCTCTTAGGGAATAATGGGGCCACTCTGGGAAGAGCAGCTAGGTCCCAAGTTCCCTCCCTGGCAGCAGCATCTCCAAGATAGGGCCAACAGACACTCCTGCCTGCAACCTGGGAGACGCCGCTGCCAGTCTGGGAAGACAATACTGAGTTAGACAGACCAATGGTCTGACTCAGTATGTGGCAGCTTCCTATGTTCCTGTGTTCCAAGGGGGAAAATCCATGCTCACTACCCCAAGGCCAGCGACCCTCCCCACTCGGCCTCAGCGAGTTGCCCGTCAGGGCCTTTCACCACCCAGACAGCTGCCTGTTGCAAAGGCAGAGCGTAGGTACAAGGAAGGGAAAAGGTTTTCAGAGCAACAAGCTCCGGGTGACTCATGCCAAGGCTAGAGAAGGAAGGATGATCCACACCTGGGACCTCTAAGACTCCCGAGACCTCCAAGGTGTTTCTCCTCGACCAGTGATGGAGGCCCAGCAGACCGCGCAGATAGGCGAGAGACCTCGGGCGGGCTGGACCCAGGGACGCTGGAGACTGCAGAGCAAGTCGGGTCCACGCACAAGCACACACAAGCACACAACCTCCGGCTGCCGCAGGCACAAAGAGCCACCAACAGCCGAGATCCCCACCCCCCCACCCGAAAATAGAGCTGGGGCTGAGCGTTACCCGATTCTCGTCATAAATGATCTGGACGATGCTGCGGTGCTTCTGTTCCACGGGAGGAGGGGAGACGGGCCTCTCCGGCTCCGGAGGCTTAGCGGCTTCTTCTTCGAGTTGTTGCTAGGAGACACGGGGAGGGGGAGGAAGGTCAGCCATCGCCAGCAATGAGTCACCAGAGAGAAAGGCGGCATCTGGAGCAACAGTTGGGCTTACACACACACACACGCCCCGCAAGGGATGAGCAGGAGATGCTGAGACACCTTCTCGGTTCTCAAATAGGAGAGCCATGTTTCAGGTGCACACACACTTAAGACTCCACATTCCTACCTGGAGAGGCTGCCGGGGATGGAACGTGGGACCTTCTGCAGGGGAAGCCGACGCTCTGCCACTGAGCCATGACCACCCACCCCACCGCCGGGAAATGAGCCCCTTCCAGTGCTCAAAGGTAGCTGCCCATCCAAATGAAAACCAAGGCAGAGGGGACCCTCTCCGCTCGCTCTCCTGCCACTCACTTGCTTCTTCTTCAGCTTGAGGATCTGCTGCTCCACTTTCGCGATCTCCCGGTCCACCCGGTCCATGCTCTGGATGAGCTCTTCCTTCGACAGTTTGGACGGAGAGGCATTCTGGTCCTCCCCGCACGCCTGGCCAGAGAGTGGCGAGGGCGGCCCTTCATGCTTGCCTCCAAAAGCGGGATCCTTGGGTTCAAGTCCCAGCACAAGAACAAAAACAGGCATCAGACAAAAAGACAGAGTCAGACCGAGAACAGTGCTTTGAGCACCTCCTTCTGAAGGGGAGGGAATAACCCAAACAGCCAGCGACTAGCTTTCTATGGCATCTGCAACAAGCAAGAGACTTGATGCATCTCTTCATTCACGGTGTCTTCATTCACTCCACATCCAATATGTGGGGACTCGGGTTTGAGAACCTCTGGCATAAGCAGCCACTGGTCTCTGGCAAGACACAGAGACATCGGAAGCTGCCTCCTACTGAGTCAGACCGTCAGTCCATCTCGCTCAGTCTTGTCTACCCAGACTGGCAGCGGCTTCTCCAAAGTTGCAGACAGGAGTCTCTCTCAGCCCTCTTGGAGATGCTGCTGCCAGGGAGAGAACCTGGAACCTTCTGCACGCAAGCCTGCAGGCCCTCTGCCCAGAATGGCCCCACCTCGCAAGGGGAATATCTTAGCGGCACTCACATGTCGTCTCCCATCCAAAGGCAGACCAGGGCAGACCCTGCTTAGCAGAGGGGACCATCCCTGCTCGCTGCCACCAGACCAGGAGCCTCCCCCAGCACCCGGCTCACCTTCTTTAGGTCCGATGTCCGCAACCCCTCCTGCAGCGGGTGGACCAGCGGCAGGACCGAAGCAGCGCCGACCCGCTGGTAATGGGAGTCCGAGACTTGGTCCAGGCGCGGCCGCTTCGACTCCAGCGAGTCATGGTCGCCTTGCGAGGGGCCGGGGTGGTACTGTGGCTCGTAGCCGGACCTCCTTTCCTGAGGCCTGAGAAATGCAAGCAAAGAGAAAGAGCTTCGTGGTGGGGAGGTGCCCCTTCCAGCCACTGAGACAGGCTCCGACAAATCCACCTGCCAGCTCGCCAGTGGCGAGTGCCCCCAGCCCTCTGTCGAGCAGGATACTCGGCCCCACAGAGATCTCCTCCCCAGAGCTGCCGCTTTGGAGCGGGGTCACGAACAGCAGGAATGCCTTCTGGGCAGTCGGAGCGGCCTCCCCCTGGTTCTTCCCATCTCCCTCTCTCAGTGCAAAGGACAGAAGCCTTGCTTCTCTCCTCAGCCCTCTGCCTGCGGGCCAGGAAAGGCGCCGAGGGGAGAGAGGGGCTCAGTGGCCACCACAAATAATGGCAGGCGAGCAAGCTCCGCCTCAGGCTGTGGGTCCCTGCATGAAGAGACGCACAGGCAGTGCCCGCAGCCTGCCCAAGAAAGACACTGAAGAGATAGATGGCCAAGGAACAGCGGGAGGAGGGAGAGGCGGGGAGAAGCCAGCAGACTGAAAAACCAGGAACCTATAAAAAGAGGCAGAGCCCTGCACAAAATCCCAGGCGGCACAAATCCGGCCTTCCCACAGGTGTGGGACTCCAGCTCCCAACATCCCCAGTCACAGTGGCTCGGGGATGATGGGAGCTGGAGTCCCACACCTGCAAGAGGCCCGAAAAACTCTGGAGCTCCAGCTTCATGTTAAGCTCCCAGTTGCACTGAAGCCTTCTGTTGAAAAGAGACAGATCGGTAGGAGGGCTGGGGCTGCCCAAGCCGTGCACAAGGGGGAAGTCCCAGGTTTGAATCTCACTCTGGCCATTCGCTCACCAGGGGGCCCTCTGGCAAGTCACTCCCTCAGATTCAGCCCTGCAAAAGCGGGGTGCTGACGACCTCCCTGCAGGGACGCGGGGGTGGGAGCAGAAAGCTTTTCGGCAGAAAGCCCTCCAGACCCAACACCTCTCGAAAAATTTCCTGTCCGCCCCGCCCCCTGCTCTTATGCATGTAGTGCAATCACAGAACCTCAACACACCCGCCCTGTTTCGAAGCCCCTCGAGCGGCTTTTGACAAAAACCAGAAAGACAAGCGCTCACCTGTCGGAACCCGGGTGGAATTCGGAAAGCAAGGAGGGCCGTCGACGGAGCTGCTGCTGCTGCTGCTGGAGAAGCTGGCTGGCCTGGCTGACTTCCAAGTGAGACGTTCGGAAATCAGGGACAGCAAACTCCTGAAAGAAGCACGGAGCGGCGGGGGGGGGGTGTGTGTTAGAGAGGTGGGATGCTGGGTATTCCATCGCTCCCCCCCCCCCCCGCGGAAGGATCTCGGCGCTCCCACAGTGACTCCATATTGGACGCATGTCACAAGTGGGCTGCCTCTGAATCCTAGCTGAAGTGGAGCAACGGCGAGAGAGGGGGCCTGCCTTCACCTCCTGCTTGTTGGCTGCCCCACAGGCATCTGGGGGGGACAGGGTGCTGGACTAGAGAGGCCTGGGGTCTGTTCTCAAGAAGAGACCGGGCTCGCTGGGTGAAATCTCGCCTCCGCTGTGATCAGGGAGCCCTGGTCAACAATCCGTCAGATCAACCACAAATATTTATAGGCCGCTTTTCAACAAACGTTCCCAAAGCGGCTTACACAGAGAAATAACAAACAAACAAACAAGCTGGCTCCCTGTCCCCAAAGGACTCACAATCTAAAAAGAAACAGAAGAGAGACCCCAGCAACAGCCACTGGAGGGATGCTGTGCTGGGGGTGGAGAGGGCCAGTTGCTCTCCCCGGGCTAAATGTAAGAGAATCCCCACGTCAAAAAGGTGCCTCTTTGCCCAGTTGGCAGAGGTTCACAGTTCGCCACCGCAAATCCCAGGAGCCCGTGGTGCCTCATAGCTTACTGGGCCTGGGTGAAGCTTCGGCCAAAGCGGAGTACTGCAGAGATGACCGTTTCCACTTTGCCCAGCACTGGGGTGGGGGGTTCTCCTGGGAGGGAGACGGCGCCCTCGTGAGCCCCTGCACCATCTCGGAAGGCACGCTGGGCATGCAGCCCTTCCCCCTAGAGCTCTGGAAAGGGCCCCCCCGCATCTCTCCAAAAGGGCTCCCCCAGCCCTGAGAACAGGGTGGCACTGTGCAGAGGTCAGCAGAGTGGGGAATGGCTCCCACGCTGAAGGCTCTCGGCCAGAGCGGCTCCCCCGGGGGAAATGGGGAAGATCACTCGATCGCTTCAGGCAACCCTCAGGCTTCTCATTCTGCAGAATGGAGATAAGGCACTTATGCGGCCACTGGCAGGACTGCGGAAGGACTGCAGGATTGTTTGTTTACACTCAGCGGTTGATGCGGTGCATGTATCTCTGGCCAGCGCTTAGGGTTCATTCTAGGAGATCTCTGGGGTTCTATGCAATTTTTAAATTAGCTGATATCAGACCCCGCGTCATAAGGAAAGCCATCAGCTTTTCAGTTTCTGCCATAAAAGTACAGTTGTCCCTCGCCAACCGCGAGGGTTCTGTCCCAGGAAAACCTCGCAGTTGGTGAGCCACTGAAATCAATGGGAAACTGGGGGTTAGGGCAATCGCGGTCGCAAAAGGACTGCAAATTCTGTTAAAAAAAAAAAAATCCCTGAAAATCACCCTGAACCCCCCCATCACCCCTGACCTCCCCAAATTATGGAGGGAACCCCAAATTGCCGAGAAATCTCACCAATCCATGGATACACAGCTGGCGGGACTTGCCACAATATTTAAAACCGTGATTGGGAAACCCACTGTTTGCCAGAGATGACTATCTGTGGCAAGCCGATACAATCTAAATTATTCTTGAGTCAATGTTGCTGTTTCTGAGTGTGCCATGAATTCTTTGTGTCATCACTTTAACAATGTCATTTCCCAATCAAACATCTCGTGATAGTGCTACCGCTAAGCAGGCTGATCAATGGACAGAAACTGAGCCCATTCTTCCTCCAAGGAAATGCTTCTTCTCACAACCACCCTCACTGCTGCCAATGCCCCCGTTCACGGGACCAGCTTCTGTCCACATAATACGACTCGGATCTGTGGGCCTTGGTCACTTGCCAGTGTGACCAAGAGAGGGAACCCGGAAACCAGCTTCTGGACACAGCTGCAATCACAGCAGGAGCCACCCAGGGTTTCCCGGCACGCACACAGCGCCTGCCACTTGCCTGTTGGAGCCGGCTGCCGGGGAAGGTGTACTGGACCGAGTGGGTCTGGTAGCGGCCCTGCTCTGCGCTGAACGCTCCCTGGTTAGGAGGGTAGCCCGAGCTTGACATTCTCGGAGGAGGAGTCTTTGCTACGCTTCCAGATCAAGACCGGTGAGCAAGCATGTTTCCAGAAAACCGCCTAGAGGAAGAAGAGAGTTAGAGCTGATAAGAAGCTACCCAAACCCAGCCTGGGATACCTGACCCAGCTCACCCGAGAACAGTGGTGATTGTCAGCTGAAAGCTAGGGGGCTCGTGTGTGTGTGCTGGGGGGCACGCAAGTGGGGCTCTGGAGAAGAGCAGGCCACCTTGGCTCTCCAGATGAGAGGAACCTAGGAAGCTGCCTTCTGCCAAGTCAGACCCTTGGTCCCTCTAGCTCAGGACTGTCGACCCGGACTGGCAGCGGCTTCTCCCAAGTTGCAGGCAGGAGCCTCTCTCAGCCCTATCTGGAGATGCTGCCAGGGAGGGAACTTGGAACCATCTGCACGCAAGCAGGCAGGTGCTCTTCCCACAGCGGCCCCAGCCTCCAAGGGGAATTTATTATATATTTATTTAATTTATACCCTGCTCTTCTCCCAAAGAGCCCAGAGCAGTGTATATGGTTATGTTTGTCCTCACAGCGACCCCGTGAGGTATATCTTACAGGGCTCACACTTCTAGTCTCCCATTCAAATGCAAACCAGGGCAGACCCTGCTTAGCAAAGGGGACAAGGATGCTTGCTACCACAAGACCAGCTCTCATAGGAACACAGGAAGCTGCCATAGACCTTTGGTCCATCTAGCTCAGTATTGTCTACCCAGACTGGCAGCGGCTTCTCCAAGGTTGCAGGCAGGAATCTCTCTCAGCCCTGTCTTGGAGATGCTGCCGGGGAGGGAACTTGGGACCTTAGATGCTCTTCCCACAACGGCCCCATCTCTCTGATGCTGAACAACTCCCACCACCCCTAGCCACAACAGATCCAACAACAAGACTACCTACCTCTGCTCTAGAACAAGGGGTCTCAAGCTTGGGTATCCAGCTCTTTCTGGACTACAACTCCCATCATCCTCAGCTGCAAGGACCATTGTGGAAGGGGATGCTTGGCAGGCCAGCCACACCTGGGGACCCCTGTCTGAGACCCCACACAGCTTGCAGGATGCTGAACACAAGCAAGCACAATCTGCACGCAGGCCTCGGGACGGCTTCGCTTCCCGCCTGCCGAGGTCTGGGCAGCACAGCAGTGGACAGAGGAGCAGACATGCCCAGCAGTTTCAAGCCGCATGCCCTGAGGATCCCCAGAGTTAAGGAAGTTCGCTCCCATCCACCCTCATAAACAGGATCTCAGGGCAGTTAACAAACAATCCACACACACCCCACCACCACCACCACACAAGCGGCATAGAATCATGGCAGTAAGACACAAGCAGCAGAGCCTGCTCAGAACATCCAACGGAGGGGATAAGAGCAGCTCCAATTGCTGCCTGCAGGGGGCAAGAGAGGGAGCGTGTGGCACTTCCCTGAGGAACAAGTCCCCAAAGCTTGGTGCTGCCACCGAAAAGACCCCGTCCCTAGTTCCCACCCAGCAGACATGCACTCAAAGCCGGCTGGAAAGCAGGGCCTCCAACCCTGAGCTCAAGCTACAGCAGAACCAACAACGCCTCCGATGCCCAGAGAGCGCCTACTGGGCAAGCCCATCCCTCGACAGACGCACAAGAGTGCTGGGGTCCTTACGGCAGCACCTCGAATCCTTTCTCACCCCACTGCTTCCACCCATGGGCACAGAGACCCGACCCAATCGCTAATCAGAGTGGATCTCCACCACAGATCTGGGTGAAGAGCGGTGCTCTCGATAACGGAGCCAGAAGCAAGGGCTCTCGTCTTCTGGGACAGGAAGCCTGTGCTCGGCTTCTCTCTGCTGAGGTTTGGCGGCTTCCTTCCCGCTCCCCACAAAACGCTGCAAAGAATCTGCTTCACAGCGGAGAGAATCTCACGTCCAGTTGACCCGATAATCCCATATATTGCAATAATAGCACCACTTACATTTGAAAGAGAGAGAGAGATCTACGCAAAAGCAGAGAGGAACCAACCTGTCTCTCTCTCTCTCTCTCTCTCTCACTCACACACACACACACACACCCACCCCAACCTCTGCTAGTTAACAGCTGCTGGTAACCATCAGCCATAGCCGTCTTTGTGAGACAGAAGGAACACGACCCGAAATCATCCTGAAGGTGCCGACTGGCCAGCCCTGCTTGCCAGAGCAGAATCAGGCCTTCCATTCGAGAGGTGTCAACGCCCAGTTTCAAAAGGTGCCACAGCCACCCCTATCAGCATGACCAGAGTTTGGCTTTTCCAACAGAGCCAACGTTATTTATTCTCTAAAAGAGTTATACGCCGCCATTCTTCACGTATGAATTCGTGGCAGTTTACGGCACGTTTGGGGGGAAGCCACAGCAGAACAGAATTGCTTCAAAGATCCCATAAAAACAGAGGGATAAAAGACAATCATTAAAACAAGGCAGTCAAAGAACATAGAAACATAAGAAGCTGCCATATACTGAGTCAGACCCTTGGTCCATCTCGCTCAGTATTGTCTGCACAGACTGGCAGCAGCTTCTCCAAGGTGGCAGGCAGGAATCTCTTGGGAGATGCCAGGGAAGGAACTTGGAGCCTAGATGCTCTTCCCAGAGTGGCCTCATTATCCCCTGAGGGGAATCTCTTCCAGGGCTCACACTTCTAGTCCCCCCTTCATATGCAACCAGGGCGGATCCTGCTTCGCTTAAGGGGACAAGTCCTGCTTGCTACCACAAGACCAGCTCTCTTCCCAAAGAGAACAAAGTGTGTGTATAACAGGCCTTGATGAGTTTTCATTGGATCTAGGACCCAGCCCAAAAATGCAGGAGCCGGAGAACAGCCGTTTGACAAAATTACCAGACTTCGTGATGGACACTGTTTATTTCCTTTGCAGGTAACACCCTTGGAACAGAAACCGAGCTGCATGGGGCAAAGAAAAATTCTATTCCATAGCTCTACCTCCGAACAGCCTAGTCGAGGTGTCGCAGTTAAATTTCTAAGCACCGCGGTTCCCTAGCGCCTGGGATTTGTCAAATCCTGATATACTGATATGAAAGAGACAGGCAGAGAAAGTTAGGGGAAGGCCTGCTGAAACGAGGTTCTTGATGCGTCTGCCCCCCAACTCCGTAAGTGGCTGGTTGGCATGGAGGGGCCATATTCTGAACCCAGCAAAGGCTGAATGGACTGCAACACTCACTGAGCCGAGACCCAGGCAAAGGACTCCCTCATTAGGGCAGCAGCAAAAGCTCTGTCGCTCCCCACACACGCCCCAGCTGCTCACTCCCTGGGCATGGCAGAGATGCAGAATGAAGGGCCACTTATGATGCAGAATGTAAACCACTTTGACAACTTTTGTTCCAAAGCGAGCAAACCATGAGCTGAGGTGCATACCTGCACTGAGAAGGAGGTTGGACGAGAAGACCTCCGAGGCCCCTTCCCACTCCAGCATTAGGAACATAGGAAGCTGCCATATACTGAGTCAGACCCTCGGTCCATCTAGCTCAGAATTGTCTACCCAGACCGGCAGCAGCTTCTCCAAGGTTGCAGGCAGGAATCTCTCTCTCGGCCCGATCTTGGAGATGCTGCCAGGGAGGGAACTTGGGACCTAGATGCTCTTCCCAGAGCAGCTCCATCCCTTAAGGGGAAGATCTCACAGTGCTCACGTGGTCTCCCACTCAAATGCAAACCAGGGCAGGCCCTGCTTAACAAAGAGGACAAGTCCTGCTTGCTACCACAAGACCAGCTCACCTCTGCATTCTAGGAGGGAGGAGGGTTCTCTTTCATTATACTTCTATGCCACCCTGCCTCCAAGGAACTCAGGGCAGGGCACAAGATCGCCCTGCTTGTTTTATCCTCACACCAAGCTAGGTCAGGTGGAGAGAGAGAGAGAGAGACCAAGGTTAGCTAGCTTCATGGCTCTCCTGCTTCTAGCGGAGTCCTCTGACCACTACACTGCCCCGGCTCAACAGGCAGGCCAGACTGAGCTCTAGGGGTCCCCAGCTGCCCACCCCAACCAGAACTGGCACCACCAAAGGGAGAAAAAACTGAGGGCATCAAGAGGAGCTGGTTTTCAAAGAAGCGGCCATGGAAAAGCCTTCTAGGTTTCTCTAGGAGGAAGAATCTGACCCATTTGGCTCTGGCAACCAAACACCGCAGGGATGACCCTCTGTTCCCTCCCAGAACACACACACACACCCCACGTCACTTCACTCAGAAGAACCTGCAAACAGATTCAGACTCAGGCAAAACCACCTTAAGTGGCGCAGCGGGGAAATGCTTATGCTTGACTAACAAGCAGAAGATTGCTGGTTCAAATCCCTGCTGGTCTGTTTCCCAGATTATGGGAAATACCTTTATCGGGCAGGAGCCCGATCTAGGAAGATGCTGAAAGGCATCATCTCATGCTGCACGGGAGGAGGCAGTGGTCAACCCCTCCTGTTTTCTACCAAGGACAACCACAGGGCTCTGTGGGCGCCAGGAGTCGAGACCGACTCGACGGCACACTTGACCTTTACTGCACACAAACACGCGCACACACCCCATCAGGAAATGCAGCGAGCACCGGAATCGAAAGCACGAGTCAAAACAGAGCAAGGCGAAAAAGTGGTTTCCCTGGGCCTCCCCCCACCCTGGAAGGAGGGAGAGGAAATTCTGGCTCAATTCAGTGGCCCGTGAATTATGAATCAGGAAGTCCCTGGTTAGAAAGCGAACCTCTGCCATGCACAGTGCACACACAGTCACTAGACTCCTGGTAAATGTGCACAGCAACTTAGGTGGGCCTTTATCCCGTCTAACTCATGGTGCACGCCGGCCGCAGTGACTTGGGAGGATTTGAGACAGGGGTCTTTTCCCAGTGCCATGGAGAGATAGGAGAGATACTGCCAGATTGAATCGGGGCCTTCTGCACGCAGAGCAGGCGCTCTGTCGCCAAGGTCTGGATGCTCGGGACAAATACAGGGAGCGGCCTTCTACCGAGCCAGACTCCTTGTCCATCTATTATTAATTATTATTATGATTATTATTATTAATTCAATTTCAGCCAAAGACCATTGCAGCTGAGGATGAACACAACACAACAAATATTTATATACTGCTTTTCAACCAAAGTTCCCAAAGCGGTTTGCATAGATATAAAATAAATGAATCAACTGGCTCCCTGTCCCAAATGGGCTCACAATCTAAAAAAGAAACATAGGAGAGACACCAGCAACAGCCACTAGAGGAATGCTGCCACTACTACTACGGATATTTATATACTGCCCTTCAACCAAAGTTCTCAAAGCGGTTTACTTAGAAAAATAAATGATACATAAAAATAAGAAGGAGCCCTGTCCCCAAAGGGCTCACAATCTAAAAGGAAACACAAGATAGGCCCTAGCAACACCCACTGGAGGGATACTGTGCTGGGGACGGATAAGGCCAGCTGCTCTCCCCTGCGCAATAAAAGGAATTGCCACTTTTAAACGGTACCTCTTTGCTCAGCGAGCAGGGGCATGCTGGCTGGGGATGATGGGAGTTGTAGTCAACAACACCCTTAAACGCCAGGGGCGAGGATCAGGGTCAAAAACATCAGGGGAAACTGTGGCGGGGGACGCTGCCCAGGACCAGGCAAACCCCGCTCCCCATCTCGTCTCTCCACCACCCCACCAGCACCAGCTTGCCCAACCCGCCCCCCACCAGCTCTCCCTCTCTCCGCTTTGTCGTTCTCCCCTAGCCCAACCCCTCCCACCGCATTCGAGCTCTTCCCTCCCTGTCCTGAGCCCCCTGCACGGAGGCGCTCTCCCTCGACCCCAGATCCCCTCAAGCGGGGTCAAAACAAGGTGGGGGGGTCAAGGCGACCCCACAGCGCCCCTCCCCTCTGCTCCCCCCCGGGCCAGGGCCCAATCAGCCCTCTCTGCCTCAGGCAGCCTCCCACCCCCTGTCGCCCCTCCCCCACCTGTCAGCGCCCCTCCCCCAGCGCTCCCTCTCTCTCTGCCCCAGCGCTCCCTCTCTCCCCTCACCCCCCTTCTCGACGGCGGCTCCCGTCCTCCGCGCTCTCACCTACCCTCCTCGGCGGGGGCGGGCGTGGCCGTGCTCGCTGGGCTCCACCGGAGGCTCGCCTCACCTCAGCGCCTCCGCCGCCATCTTGGTTCCCCCTCCTTCCCCTCCCCGCGCGCCCCGCCGGAGGCTCCGCCCCCTCCCCCTCGAAGCTGCATAGCAATAATAATATTAAAAAAAAAAAAAAAAACCAAATCCGCGCCGGATTTTATTCAGGGTTTCGCTTTCCAGAAAGCAGCTGCAGTCAGCCTTCACCTCGGAGACGGCTCTCCGCCGGCCGCAAAGTGAACGGCGGGGCTAGGAAGCCTGCAGCAGGGAAACAGCCACTTCCTCACTACACCGCTGCCAGGACCCTCCGGCCGGTGCGCGGCGCTAGCAATGAACGAGCCGCCTCCCCGCGGGGAGTTGGGAGAGGAAGACAGCAGCTCTGGCCAATAGGAGAGCGAGAGCGCCGGGGCGGGGCGCTGAATACTGGCCAATGGAGACGCAAATTGCGGGGGGGGGGGGCACCGTGCGCAGTACTGACAAGAAGGCGAGATGGTGGGTTGGGTTTCTTTTTTCTGAGTGATAAGAAAGTAGCCAACTAGAGAACAGGAACTAAGGCGTTTCTGACAGGATGGGGGATACGGGGCGGAGCCTCCCGAGCCTCCCTGACCAATGGGAACGCATTAGTAAGCCGGGGTTAAATGAACTAATGAGAAAACAAAGATAAGCGAGATAAAATTGACAGGAGTGAGGAGGGCAGGAAAAGGGGCCAGTTTTTCTAAGCTATACTCTTTTGACTTCTTTGCATCGAACTGGGTACGCATGTCTGGAAGGGCAGCATATGAAAATTATTTATCATATTTATTTATTTATCATTATTATCATCATCAATCATATTTTATACCACTTGATATGTACATCTCTAGGCAGTGCAAAAAAAATTAAAAACAGATTAAAATACATAAGACACAAAAAGTATCAAACAGCTATTAAAACAAATTGTTAAAATTAATTCTAATGAAAAGCTTGCAAGAACAGGAAAGTCTGGAGGATCTCCCTGAAAACAAACAGAGAAGGAGATGCTCTACTTTCAGCCCTGGGGCAGCCACAGAGAAAGCCCAGTCCTGGGTCGACACCAAACGACCTGGTGGCATAACTGGACCTCTCCCAGAAGATTGAAAAAGGTGGGAGGGTTCATGACAAAGGTGGTGCTTTCTTAAATAGCCTGGACCTAAACTGTTAAGGGCTTTATAGGTAATAACCAGCACTTTGTATTTCACCCGGAAACATACTGGCAGCCAGTACAGTTCTTTTAACATCGGTGTTATGTGGTTCCTTCGTGTTGTCCCAGAGACCAATCTGGCTGCCGCATTCTGTTCCGATTGTAGTTTCCGGACTGCATACAAAGGCAGCCCCACATAGATTACATACATAGCCCCACAACTACATACAAAGGCAGCTCATTTATTCTATTTTTATACGGCTTGATATATCCATCTCTAGGCAGTGTAAAATATGTCACATAAAATAATTGGAACCTGGCACTTATTTAGTGGAACACCTCTGGGATCTTTTCCTAAATCTCAGGAAGTGACACAATACTTATCAACAGTAAAGATGCACAAGTACGAAATGTGTAATTTTGCTGTTGACGGACTGCTTTTCAGCAAAAACGTTCACAAAGTGGTTCACACAGCAACAAGAATAAAGAAACTGGTTCCTTGGCCCAGGAAAGCCACTTTCAGAAGGGCGGTATATACATCGGATAAATAATAAAATAAATAAAATCTAAAACAGAAAAGGGTAAGAGACGTCAGAGGGAAGCATAGAGAACCAGCGCGGTGTAGTGGTTAGAGTGCTGGACTAGGACCGGGGAGACCCGAGTTCAAATCCCCATTCAGCCATGAAACTAGCTGGGTGACTCTGGGCCAGTCACTTCTCTCTCAGCCTAACCTGCTTCACAGGGTTGTTGTGAGGAGAAACTCATGTACGTAGTACACCGCTCTGGGCTCCTTGGAGGAAGAGTGGGATATAAATGTAAAAATAAAAATAAAAATAATAATAATAATAATAATAATAACAACAACAACATATTCTGTAGCCTTCCCAGCAGAAGGATTCTGAAACGAAGGAAAATTTTCTTCCAGCATCTGCAATCCGCACACACACACACACACACACTTCAACTTAGATCAAGCAAGCAGTCCTCCTCAGTATCTAACCGCAGCAGTTCCCAAGCAGCTTTGGCAGCTTTCCACAGCTCTCCTGATTAAAAGCAAGGAGTTCCTGGCCTAAACTCTGGCACTGTGGTCACCAGGAGTCGACAACAACTCAACGGCACAACTTTATCTTTACCATATAACATTACAGTGCAGTCTAGAGTGGTATTTGCCAGTATCTGTTCCAATAAACATAAGTTTCTCTCCCCTCGCTCCAGATGCCTTTTGAATTTTCTTAGACTGCACTTCCAAACAAAACAAGGTCATCATGTTGAAATCAATGCCGCTTACACCATGTAAACATGGTTAGGACTGGGCTGTAAATCTTGAGTCACTCTCAAAAAGATTTTCCACAGAGAGAGCTTACTCTGTTGATCACAAGAGAGAGCAGGAAGTGCATATCGGGGTTGAACAATATGCTTCTCCTTTCAGCAGTTACTTGCTCCAAGGATTCACTGAGCGAGCAGAGCTTAACCTTTCCAGGGAAAGGATGATCTTGTCCTTCCTGATGATCCTTTGATGAAAGCTACAGTGGGCTCATTGCCAGCACAGCTGGGCCTTCCCATCCTCCTAAACACACTTTCTCAAACAAGGTCATATCCACACGTTTTATTATTAGGTTTATCACCTCTTTCAGAGACAGCCTCCCTGCCTGAGCTGCTTAAAAGGTGGAAATCAACAAGTGACTCTCTCTCTCTCTTTTTTAGCACGGATATCATAAAAGCTTCACTTTTGCTTTCTGTCTCTTATTGAGCTGTTAAGAGCACATTATTTCTGTCCATAAAAACACAGGAACCTGAGAATGGAGTGGTTAGACTATGTGTGTAGGAGACCGGGATTCAAAATAGCCACTCAGCCATGAAGCTCTCTAGGTGACTTTGGTACAAGTTAGTATCTCTTAACTCAAGGGTTCTCTCCACCTTGAGTCTCCAGATGTTGTTGGACTTAAACTCTAAGGAGCATTATAGTCCAACATCTGGGGACCTAAGGCTGAGAATCCCTATTTTAATCTAACCTGTCTCTCAGCATTAGTGGAAGGGAGAGGGAGCCGTGTAGAACAACACAAGTTTACGGAGGAAACTGCAGAGGAAACTTAGATCTTTGGTCCATCTAACACAGGACTGTCTGCACCGACTAGCAGACAGTGTATTCTCCAGCCTTACATGGAGATGCTAGCAGGAATTGACCTTCTGCATGCAAAACAGATGCTCTCTCATTGAGCTATGGCCCCATTCTCACATAATATTGTGAAACCCTCCCACAGCATGAAGCCGCCTTCCAGTGAGTCTGACCCTTGGTCTATCAAGTGTCTACATTGTCTTGTCACTGCTCTTCAGAGTTTCAGGCCACTCTATCCAAGCCTTACCTGGAGACGCTGCCAGGAATTGATCCTGGGATACTTAGCATGCCAAGGAGCTGCGTTACATTCTCATCCCAAAAGAGAAATTAAGGGGTTCTTGCTCGTAACAAATAGGAAGTGCTATGGATAGCACTGCCTGCCAATCCTGCTGTTTCCCTCCCAATATCAAGCCATTAAAACGTCCAGCATGGTTTTCAATGGTCACACTGAGAAAAGAACATGACAACAACCCTGCTAGATTAGGTCCAAACCCTACAGTCCGGCATCCTTTTTCACAGTGGCCCACCTTGCCTATGGACTTCTGAGAAGCCCATAGGCAAGGGGTAAGGGCAGGCCCTTTCTCCTGCTGTTGCTCCTTTGCAACTGGTATTGAGAGTCATCGTGCCTCTGAGGCTAGAGGTGGCCCAAGATAGCCACCAAACTAGCAGCCATCAAGAGACCTGCCCTCCATGAATCTGTCCAAGCCCCTTTTAAAACCACCCAAGCTAGTGGCCATTGCCACATCCTGTGGCAGAGAATTCCTTAAGTTAATGATGCACTGTGTTCTGAGTATGGATGCCAGGGCCTAAAGATTCCAGACTAGGCCCCAAGGGCTGGCAACCCTACCTCTGGACAGTGAGGGGGAACAAGTCCCTTGGAACAAGGAGAAACCATCTTCTCATTCCTTTGGCTTTGTAAACCACTTTGAGAAAGGTTATTTGTTGAACAGTGATACAAATATATTAAAAACATTATATAAGCCATTTGTTTTTGTAAATTCCTTGGCCTTTTCAAGCACTGCATCTTTTCCACCCTGAATCCAATCCTTTCCCCCTTTTTCTAATGCAGGGGCTTTCAATCAAGACTTTGGCCATTGTGGCTGCTAGGAATAATGGGATTAAAAAGCATCTGGGGAGACGACCCAGGGCTGGGATCCCCTGTTCTAATGGATGCAGCTATTGCTCCACCCTGGGCCTCCGCAGAGTACCCACAGAGCAGGCAGCTAGCCCTGGTACCTCCTCGCTCTCTTCCACGCCCGGAACCATTCTCCCGCGACACTCGTTTCTGCCCGGACGTTCCCTTGTCCCTTCCCTACTTTCCTCCACCACGAGCCGGGCATTATGGCAGCGGCGGCACTTGCCCTGCTGTTTTGTCTGTGTCTGCTGCCACTGCTCTGGTGGGCCTCAGGCTGGTGGCTGCAGCGTTGCCTTGGGGCGAGGGGGCGAGACAGCCGGACCCCTTTATGCGACCGACCCGGAGCGGCTCGGCGCGACAGTGACGCCCTCCGGGTTCTGTTCGTGACGGCGCACCCTGATGACGAAGCGATGTTCTTCGCTCCCTCCATCCTCAGCCTGCCTTTCGCCCGCCTCTGGCTGCTTTGCTGCTCCACAGGTGAGGGGAGGGCGGCGCGGAGTTGCCTGGCAACCATGACGTCAGGCGGCCGCACATAGGATGACTTTAAGCCTCCCGGCTCGTTGAGCCGCGCTGTGAGTGGCTGCGACGCACCCGCGCAGGTGTCACCCCACCGCCCGCGTTGTGCTCGTGACGTCACCAATGCGCCCACGATTTTAGGTGGAGCGCCTGCAAAAGATGACATGACGTCATCCCACGTCATTATTTATTTGTTTATTGATTTTTGCATTTACATTCTGCTCTTTTCCCAAGGAGCCCAGAGTGGGATTCATGGTTATGTTTATCCTCACAACAGCCCTGTGAGGTAGGTCTCTCTAAATGTGAGCGAGAGGCACCCAGTGAATTTCATGGCTGACTTGGGACTTGAACTCACGTCTCCTGGTCCTAGTCCTAGTCCAACACTTCCCTCCCTGCACTGCCAGGCCAGCCCTCATTTTGCCCATCTGTCAAAGCTGGACCTCAGCCCGCAGGTGTGATGCAGCAGCTAAAAAAGCAAATGCAATCTTAGCCTGACAGGATTGTACTGTCTGGATCAGGGATTCTCAACGTTGGGTCCCCAGATGCTATTGGACTTCAACTCCCATAATCCTCAGCCCCAGTGGCCTTTGGCTGGGGATTATGGGAGTTGAAGTCCAATAACATCTGGGGACCCAACATTGAGGATCCCTGGTCTGGATGATGAAGAGTAATCCTTCCACTCTCTTCTGCACTGGTCAAGCCTCACATGGAATACTGTGTCCAATTCTGGGCCTGCATTTTAAGAAGGATGCTGATAACTGGAACAGGTTCACAACCGAGGCGGGTAACCTGGATGGTGAGCGGTCTGGGAACCCAAGTTCTAGGAGAAATGGTGGAAGGAGTTGGAAGGAATTCAGCCTGAGGAGGTGGTGTTCTGTTCAGCCTGAGGTGGAAGGAGTTCAGCCTGACTTAGGGGAGAGAAGATAGTTGTCTTCGAATATCTGAAGGGCTGTCAGCTGGGAGTGGCCTTGTCTCACTGTGGCTCCAGAGAGCAGGACTAGAACCACTGGAGTGGAATTACAAGGAAGCAGATTTAGACTAGATATCAGGAAGAATTTCCTAATTATAAGAGTTGTTGGCCAGTGGAACAGCCTGCCTCATGCAATGGTGGGCTCTCTTTTGCTGGAGGATTTCAAGCAGAGGCTGGGATGGCACTGTCAGAGATGCTGTAGCAGATTCCTTCCTTGAGCAAGGGGTCAGTCTTCTAGAAGACCTCTTCCAACTCTAAAATTCTACTATTCAATCCTGCCGTAACTGCTGAAAAGGAGGTTGGTCTCTGTTTGAGAGGTTGGCTCACATGAGGCTTGCAGTTAGCGCTAGTGCATTAAAAGTCTTCCTAGTATCTTTGGAGGATGTACAAACGAGGACACTTTATTCATCTCCATGTGTATTTATACTTCTTGGCTCCGTTATTTTAACATAGGCTGCCGATGCCTTGCCTTTTCCACAGGTGGGAGATGTTTCTTTGCTCGGAAGTGTAGCAGAGTGCATTAACAACAGTGTCTTTGTTACTTGCAGGACATTACTACGGTCAGGGGGATCTTCGTAAAAAGGAACTCCTGCAAAGTTGTGAGGTTCTGGGGATCCCTCCTAGCAACGTGGCCATCGTGGACCACAGGTAGGTGTCTGCACGTGGAAACATGGGCCTTGACCTGGTAGAAATGGGCCTTGACCTCGGCAGTCCCCTGGCTGCTCTTTGCCCCGAGCCAGGAAGTCAGGGAAGGGTGGGGCCCGTGTGACAATCCAGCTCCGCCCCACCTTTCTTGTGGTTTCGGAAGAAGGCTCGTGAGGGGCTGGGGGCTGGAGCAAGGCTGCATGTGGAATCTGCGTCCAGTTATGTGAGCTGAGTAAACGGTGGGCCCGTTTGTGTGCTCCGCCCGGATTTGACATCGTCCTGTGCTGCTTTTCCCCCGCTAACTGGGCAAAGAGGCACCTTTTTAATGGGGCAAGTCTCTTTTTAGATTGAGCCCCTGCAGGGACAGAGATCCATCATATTTATTTATTATTTCTCTGTGTAAAGTGCTCAGGGGACTTCTGTTGCTCCCAAATGTTGTTGTTGTTGTGTTGTGCAGCTTGTTCTGCTTCTGGTCTCGAGGAGGGACACGGAGCAAGACAGAGCAATGAAGCCGCTGTGCTTCCTCTCAGGGGGAATGATGTCCTTCAGGCATGGCCCTCACACTTTCGAGCACATGAGGGGAGAGCTGGTCTTGTGGCCGCAAGCATGACTTGTCCCCTTAGCTAAGCAGGGTCTGCCCTGGTTTGCATTTGGATGGGAGACTAGTAGTGTGAGCACTGGAAGAGATTCCCCTCAGGGGATGGAGCCACTCTGGAAAGAGCTTCAAGGTTCCAAGTTCCCTCCCTGACAGCATCTCGAGAAAGGGCTGAGATTCCTGCCTGCAACCTTGGAGAAGCTGCTGCCAGTCTTTGAAGACAATACTAAGCTATAGAGAGCAATGGTCTGACTCAGTATATGGCAGCTTCCTATGTTCCACATTGTTGCAGCCATGAGGACTAGAGCCCTGCTCTTTATAAAACTAGAGTTCTCATGCATTTGGTGCTCCTGGGCCGTTGTGGCCATGTGTACAACGCTGGCCTGAGGAGGGATTTCTTTGGCGGGGGGAGGGAGCAGTGTTCCCTGCCACAAGGATTCTTAGAGGTTGCTGACTACAACCCTCATCACCCCCAGGCAAAGGCCATTATGGCTGTGGATGATGGGAGTTGTAGTGGATAACCCCGGGACATCCCTGTGACAGGATGGAGGGAAGGGAAGGGAGTGGCTGTTATATGTCACATACATTTTACCTAAGGCTGTGTGTATACTGTGCCTTAAAATGAATGGAAATTCTGTGCAAAAGCAAAATACATTCTCCATGCTCAAATGTTGGTGGGAGGTAGAGGGCCCTGGAATGAAACCCACAAGTACCACTCCCTTGGCTCTCCCTCATTTTAGCAAAAGTGTAGAACTGGAAAAGTTGCACAACAGGGCAACCAAGATGATCAGGGGCCTGGAGCCCTTTGCCTTGGAAAAGAGGCGACTAAGGGGAGACATGGTCGAGGTGTATCAAATTATGCATGGAGACGAGAGGGTGGACAGAGAGAAATTCCTCTCCCTCTCTCCCAACACTAGAACCAGGGGTCACCCCATGAAACTGAAGGGCAGGAGATTTGGGACCGACAAGTGGAAGTCCTTTTTCACCTAGCGTATAATTAATCTGTGGAATTCCTTGCCATGGGATGTGCTGATGGCCACCAGCTGGGATGGCTTGAAAAGGGGCATAGACAGATTCATGGAGGACAGGGCTATCAATTGCTACTAGTCTGGTAGCTGTGGGCCACCTCCAGCCTCAGAGGCAGGATGCCTATAAATACCAGTTGCAGGGGAGCAACAGCAGGAGAGAGGGCATTTCCCTCACCTCCTGCTGGTGGGCTCCCCAGAGGCATCTGGTGGGCCACTGTGGGAAACAGGATGCTGGACTAGATGGGTCACCTTGGGCCTGATCCAGCAGGGCTGTTCTTATGTTGCACAAATCATTATCCTCACAGCCTTCTGAACAGTGGGCTTGTTCTCACGACAAGTGCCCAGCCAGGGTAGAAGGGCCGTGCACACTCCCAATTAGGAACCTCAGAAGCTGCCTTCTACTGAGTCAGACCCTGGGTCCATCCAGTTCAGTACTGTCTGCACTGACTGGCAGCGGCTTCTCCAAGGTTGCAGGCAGGAATCTTTCTCAGCCCTGTCTTGGAGGTGCTGCCAGGGAAGAAACATGGAACCTTCTTGCTCTTCTCAGAATGTCCCCGTTATCCCCTAAGGGGAATATCTTGCAGTGCTCACACATCAAGTCTCCCATTCATACGCAACCAGGGCAGACCTTGCTTAGCTAAGGGGACAAGTCATGCTTGCTGCCACCAGACCAGCTCTCCTGGTCTTGTGCCTTCAGGCATTCAGGGCTCTTCCCAGAGCGGCCAATTCCACATTGGGAAATATCTTAATGGCACTCACATGTAGTCTCCCATTCAAATGCCAACCAGGATGGACCCTGCTTAGCACAAAGGGGGCCCTTCAAGCTTGCTGTCACAAGACCAGCTCTTCTCCCCAGTCCCGGAACTGATGTATTAGAAAGTGTTGGGATATATCTTGCCTAAGGGTTTGAAGGCTGCACTGCTGTGGGTGGTTGAGGTCCCGAGCAGACACAAGTCTGCGGGACAGCGCATCATCTAATTTGCAGCCCTGGTGGGAAGGGCGCCAGGAACATGCAGCCAGGCAACAAACCACCCACCCAACTGCCAGGAGTGGGGCGGGGCAGCGGGGAGGGAGATGGGAGGGACTGGGAACAGCCGCAGGGAGGACTGACTGTTCCATAGGGCGCCGCCTCGGAGCCGTGCCCTGTATCGGAGGGGATGGGAACGCTTGGACGGCGTGTTCTTGTTCTATGAAGATCTCTCAGGGGGATCCAGCTGGATCCAAAGGCAGATTAGACATCATCGGAGAAATGAAAGTGGCTTTTTCCACCCCGCAAGGAAGTGGAGGTGGCCAGCACAGGGAGCTTTGCTTTAGGTCTTTATTTCTCCACATTATTTCCTTTATAGCCCACCCGCCCCACCAAAGGAACTCAAGGCAGCTTTACAAAACAAACACAGCTGGAGCAAAACAAATAGAAAATAAATGCAAAGATTAAAAAAACAAACAAAGCTGTGGTCAAAGCTGTGGACAAGGTGGGCAGAAGCAGCCAGGAATGAGCAAAGCCACCGCACCAAAATAAAAGCACAGGGGTGAGGAGAGAGCCAAGCGCGTCTCCCAGGAGACAAACAGGCCTGTTCATATCCAGGGCTGTAGCCCCAGGAGAAGGGGTGAAGAGCTCTGCCCTCCTCTGGGTAGCAAGCAGGAATGGCCCCCTTTGCTAATCAGGCTCTGCCCTGGTTTGCATTTGCATGGGAGACTACATGTGTAAGAGATGGGGCCACTCTGGGAAGAGCATCTAGGTTCTAAGTTCCCTCCCTGGCAGCATCTCCAAGATAGGGCTGAGAGAGACTCCTGCCTGCAACCTTGGAGAGGCCGCTGCTAGTCTGTGAAGACAATACTGAGTTAGATAGACCTATGGTCTGACTCAGTATATGGCAGCTTCCTATGTTCCTATAAGATTCCACGCATGGAGAAGCCGCTGCCGGTCTGGGTAGACAATACTGAGCTAGACAGAATATGAATACGAATATGACAAATATTTATATACTGCTTTTCAACAAAAGTTCCCCATGTGATTTGGGGAATGAATGAATCAAATAGCTCCCTGTCCCGCAAAGGGTTCACAATCTAACAAAGTAACAGAAGATAGATACCAGCAACAGCCATTGGAGGGATGCTGTGCTGGAGACGGATAGGGCCAGTTGCTTTCCCCCGCTAAACAAAGAGGTGCCTCTTTGCTCAGTCAGCAGGGGTTCATGGACCAGTGGTCTGACTCTGTAGAAGGCAACTTTCTATGTTCCTCTATCCCAGCCCCTTCCTTGGCTTTTCTTGTAGAGCAACCCCAAGGCAACGCAAGTCTCCATCTCAGGGGCAGCCAACCCGAGTCTCTCCTGCTGTTCTTGAACTACAACTCCCATCATCCCCCACCACAATAAATTGCTTTTTGCCCTCCAATAATTGACAAGCACTTATGACACGTTATAAAACTGCAACGGAATGTTTTCACCTTCCAGACATCCCTTTGGGCATGTTCAGCTGGTACCAGCTGTATTTAGGTCCTGGCTCCTCTGCTTTTGGCCCCCCACCCCACCACCGCTGAAGTGTACTCCTTGGCCCCCTCACCCACAACATTTCCAGCATTGAGCCCACAGTCTGTGAAAGATATGCCCAAGTCACCGTCAAGTCCCGAGATCAGTGCAGAGAGGCCCTGGCCACTTCTCCTTTTCTTTTCTGGAGCTTCCTTCTGAGAGGTTCCAGCCGCCCCTTGCCCCAGCTGGGTGGTGTTTGGCAATGCAGAGTAAGTAAGGGGGGGCTATTTCCCCTCCTGCTTCCCGCTCCCGTGCGCTGTTCAGCAAAATAGTGAAACTGCCAAAAGGTTTCTGGAAGGCCCCCCCCCCCACAAAGGTGTTTTGCAACAGCTGACTCACACACACACCCCTCCAAAAAGCAAAAAAGGAAAGCCAAGGTTGAATTAAGAGCCGGGGACAGAGTTTCACAAATCACAAGGGCAAGCTTAGAGCCAGAGGCATGAAAGGGTGTCACAGTGGAAGTGGGACGGGGAATGGTTTTTTGAGCAAAACTCCAAGGAGGTCAGTGGAACACCTGGCCACAAGGCGGACTTGTGGTGGCATCTGCTTTGCATGGGGAGGCTCTTGGGGCCCCTGGCACCGACTGTCCCGAAAAGGATTTTGGGTAGCAGGAAAGGTCTAGGAATGTAGGAAGTTGCCTTCTACCGAGTCAGACCCTTGGTCCATCTAGCTCAGGATTGTCTGCACTGACTGGCAGCGGCTTGAGGCAGGGTTTGAGGCAGGAGTCTTTCTCAGCCCTGTCGGGAGATGCTGCCAGAAATTGGACTTGGGCCCTTCTGCATGCAAAGCAGATGCTGTGTTGCTTCTTGTGCACAGGGCATCTCCGTAACCCATCAGCAGACAGCGGATCTCTCTGGCTTTCCGTGGCTTCTGTTTTGGGGAGGCACTCAGGAAATCTGGCTTATAAAAAGAAGAACAGCCCTGCAGAGAGTCCAATAGCTTTTCGGGACTCCTGTGCCTTTACATTGGAATCCTTCCACTTTGCAGGTTTCACTACTTCCCTGTCCAGTGTGCCTGGGGGATTTGGAGGGCTGTAGCTCACTTGCAGAGCCCCTGCTTTGCAGGCAGAAGTCGGGCTGGGAGAGACTCCTGCCTGCAACCTTGGAGAGCCGCTGCCAGTCTGGGCAGACAGTCCTGAGCTGGATGGACCAAAGGCCTGACTCAGTATAAGGCAGCTGAGTATATACAGAACTAAAACATCCTCTGTCATCCCTTAGAATCTGTTTCCTCTGAGTTGTCCTCGTGCTCTCTTGTCTCCCCACAGGAAGGATTTAATTAATTATATCCTTTACCTTTTTTTAAAAAAAGGCATAACTTTGCTATAAATAGTGCTGATCAGCTGTTCTGAAAACATAAGATGTTCTGAAAAAAGAAGAAGTAAGTAATTACAGCCTCCCCTAGAAAGAAACCAGGAGGGCAACTCAGAGCAGTACTGAAGAGGCTACCCAGAGAGTATTCAGCATTAATCCCTGAAACACCCAGAACATCCCTACTCAGTACCAGAGAGGGATTAGTGCTGAACAGCGCCCAGTTTTCCTCCTGAGTCAACTTTCTGAATGGCCCTAATGTCTTTTTTCTGCGAGGAGGGAGACTTCTAGGATACCCCTTCTGATTATTTTCTGGGTTTTTTAAAATGACGGAATGGTGCTGTTCTACTGTTACTAAGGAAAGGAAAAAGACTGAGGGGAAGCAAATAATTCCTACCTGTGGGGAAATGTGAACATTAGGGCAATTTAAAAGTAAAAGTTGTGCTGTCGAGTCGGTGCCGACTCCTGGCGCCCATAGAGCCCTGTGGTTGTCTTGGGTAGAATCCAGGAAGGGTTGACCATGGCCCTCTCCCGCAAAGTCTGAGAGGATGCCTTTCCGCATCTTCCTGTATCGCTGCTGCCCGATATAGGAGTTTCCCATCGTCTGGGAAGCATACCAGCGGGGATTCGAACCGGCAACCTCTGACTTGCTAGTTAATGGGGGCCCAATTCTCCCCCCTTCCCCATGCTGAATAGGGAGGGAGCAGAGCCGACTAGCTTGCAGTCAGCATTGGGAAGCACGTTTTGCTGAATGAGGTTTGCATTATAGAAGGGCCTTGGGGAGGAGCACAGCGGGATAATGCGCCCCCCCCCCCCCCCGTGTCTTGTGGGGCCCTGTCTGAATTCTCTTCCCAGCTAATGTCCAGAAAGGAGCACCCAGGCAAGGGGGAGGAGAGCAGCGTGGCTAATAGCCCCGTCTGCTAAGCAGGATCTGCCTTGGCTTCCATTTGGGTGGGAGACTGCATGTGGGCTCGGTAAGGCATTCCCACTGAGGGGGTGGGGGCCACAGGAAGAGCATAACGCCGACGGCCCAAGGTCCGGCCCCTGGCAGCTTCTCCAAGTAGGGCTGGGAGAAGCTCTTGCCTGCAACCTTGGAGAGATGCTGCCAGTCAGTGTAGACAGTACTGAGCTAGACGGACCAAGGGTCTGACTCGGTAGAAGGCCGCCTCCTGCCTTTTAGTGCTAGGGACTTTGGGGTGGAAGTGCCCCGGTTTAGAGCCTTCATTTCACCTAGCAAGAATGAGGTGGCAACGCAGCTTCATTCCGGGATGTCGGCTGCTGGGACGACACCATCCTGGCAGGTCAGGGTGTTTTTTTGAGCATCTTACTGCAGCGAAGGAACGTGGCCAATCTGGAAACAGGAAAGTCTGCGGCCTTGCCTTCTCCCCTGTGTGGCCTAAACATGTGGGGTTCGCCCCAGAGAAGCCTGCCAGCTGTCATCTGCCTGGCTTCCCCCTTTTCTGCTGCCTCGTCCTGGTTGTCTTTTTCTTTTTCTTGCAACCTTCCAGGGTGGGTGGTGACCAATCCTAATAAATTGTGGCAGGCCTTTTCTTTGTGACCGCATCGGATGTCCCACCACCCCAGCGCCGACCTCAAATGTGACCCTTTTGACTTTGTGGAGCCTCTTGACATGAAGGCCTCCCTCTCTTCCCTGCTTTACTTTCCATGAAAGAAAGGGAAAGGGGAGATGCCCCCTTCCGGGGCCTAAAAAGATGCCGCCTGCCTTCCCTGGACACACCCCCCCTTTGAAAGACAAGCTGGCGTCCATGGCGGGCAGGCTGGGGGCGGGAGGAGGCTTTCAAAGGAGGCAGTGGCAGCGGACAGACCGGTTTCAAATGGGGGCAAGGGCCTACCGTTCCAGTTTCGGTAAAGTCCAGCAGAGGGACTCAGCAGAGGAGCCCCCCGGGAAACAAAGGGATTCACAGAGAAGTTAACAAAAGATGCCCGTGGAACTGTGGGCAGAAAGGCCCCCCACCCCGGCCTCTTTCTTGCTCTTTTTAACCACCATTTGTCCTGACTTAGAGGTGCCCAGCCTTGAAGATGGGACTACAACTCCCATAATCCCATGCGGCAGAAGGGGGTGGTGGGAGTTGTAGTACCACCTTCAGAACAGTCCTAGAATTGTGGCGGAGATGGGAGTTGTCGTCCCACCTCCAGGTTTGGGAAATCCGTGTCCTAGAATGGTGGCAGGGGGTGACGGAAGTTGTAGTCCAACCACACCTGGGGACCCAAGGTTCAAAGCCCCTGGCCTAGTGCTCTCATTAGTCAAGTGGTGTCGTAATAGCTCATAGCCCATATCCCTTCCTGCAACTTCCCGCGATGAATGTCTCGGGAGTGTTCCTTCTCCGAGTGAGTTAATGTTTCGCCCTTTCCATTGCAAAACCCGGGCTGCGTTTGAAACGGGAGCAGGGCAGACGAGGGATTTGCTTCTGCAGGAAAGTAGGTCAGCGGGTTTTGATTATCGGGCTGGGCAAACCAGTGCGGTCTCCACTGAAGAGTGAACTCAGCTGACACGACAGATGGCGAGTTTCCTCTTCCCAGAACCCAGCCCTCAGACCGAGCCTCGCGGAGGACGCCGTGGCTTCTGTGAGGATTGCAGGCGGGCAAATCTTTAACCCAAGGGAGCCCGGGCTGCGGGCAGAGCTGGCTCCAATCCCTGCCGGGCAAGGTCGTGCCAACAGACAACGACGGCCTCAGGATGAGAGTGCAAAGAAGTCTCCATGCTGACTGCAGTCTTGTTTATGTCCCTCAATAAGCAGCGTTGGGGGAGTTAAAAATGGCTAGGGCCCAGGGTGGCCAGCCAGAGGATCTCCTGCTCTTTGCTGGACTACAGACCCCATCATCCCCTGCAGCAGCAGCTGGAGATCATGAGAGTTTTTAAAATAGGGACACAGGAAGCTGCCATATACTGAGTCAGACCCTTGACCATTGACAGCTCAGGGCTGTCTACCCAGACTGGCAGTGGCTCCTTCAAGGTTGCAGGCAGGAATCTCTCTCAGCCCGATCCTGGAGATGCCACCGGGGAGGGAAGTGGGGACCTCAGATGCTCTTCCCCAAGCGGCCCCTTCCCCTAAGGGGAATATCTTACAGTTCTTGATTGTAGCCTCCTGTTCCAAAGGGCGGATCCTGCTGAGCAAAGGGGGTCATTCATGCTCGCTAGCACAAGACCAGCTCTCCTCCCATAGACCATAGTTGTATTCCAACAGCATCTGGGCACCCAAGGTTCAGAACCCCTGGTTTTGATTGTGAGCTCCTCGGGGCAGAGACCTGCCCTCCAATGCTCTCCACAGTGCCATTCACATATCGATGTGAATGATCATAAATCTTGTGGACAGACCCAGGCTGTGGCTTCTTTGTTGACGGTCTCATCGCCAAGTCAATGCACACTGAGCCTTTGACCAAACACAACAGGGGCGTACTCTCACAGAATCCCCATATGAGAAGAGGGGCGTTCTGTCCTCAACGCACAAGCGGGGACGCCGTGTTGAATGTTCAGGAAGCTGTTCTGGTTTTAAGGCCGAGTGCCTTCTTTCTCACTATAAAAACTTGGTGTTTTTGCAGACTCCGATATGATTTATCAGCTCTCTTCGCCTAGTGAAAACATCTAACAGTGAGCAAGCCATTTTTTCTTCCCCTCAGTCTTGGCAAGGAAACTCCCAGACTTTTTTTTGTAAAAAAAAAAAAAAAAAAGCAAACAGATTTTGGCTTGAAGAACTAAACAAGGCAAATTATAAGCAGTACAGGCAACAGACGGGGAGCTTTCCTTGCCAGCAATTCCTGGAAGGACTGGTGTTTCACAACCATCCCCCTCCACGGAGACGTCCAGAGGAGGAAAATGAAAGGCGTGCTTCAGCCTTTCGGCTTTTAAACTTCCGATCTTGGGGGAGCCCCCTTCCAAGAAGCCCCTGGAGGTTTGCTATAGAGCTCCAGTGCCTAGCCCAGGATTCTGGAGTCGCTCCCAGGAAGAGATTCCTGCACAGCTCAGCAGGAGTCATGTCTGTCTTCCGACGCCCTTTGTGGGGCAAAGAGGCAACCTGGGACACATCCAGAACTCTCTTGTGGTTGTGGCGCCTTGTCTTGTGAGCAGCACAGACAGGACCTGTTTGGGGATGCTGTATCTGTGGAACTCCCTGCAGGATATGTCGGGCTCCTTCTCTTGCATGTTTTCAAACAGCAGGCGAAAAATCTCTGATTGAATCCGGCCTTTGGATATAATCTTGTGAGATCAGTGAAGCTCCCCTTTGTTTTAAGCTGCTGTGACTTTCGATGAGCTTTGCCATATTCTTGCTGCTGCTTTCGTCCTAGTTTCCCTGCTTTTGTATTTTTGATGTTGGTGTTTTGTTGTTGTTTGAATGGTTTTGTCTGCTATCGTGTGCTTGTTCTGATATGGAAGAGGAGGGCAAAATGACGACAGTAATGATGCAAATAGTTAGATTTAGGCATGGTGAAAGTCAGGGTTGTTTGGGTCTGTTTGAAGCCGACTTGGAGAGAGCTGCTTTCACCTGAGATTTCACCCTACATAAGAAGAGCCCTGCTGGGTCAGGCCCAAGGAGGCCTATCCAGTCCAGCCTCCTCTTTCCCAGTGGCCCACCAGATGCCATGGGGGAGCCCACAGGCAAGAGGAATGTGCATGCCCTCTCTCCTGCTGCTGTGGCTCCCCTGCAACTGGGACTGAGAGGCATCCTGCCTCTGAGGCTGGAGGTGGCCCACAGCCACCAGACTAGTAGCCATTGATAGCCCATGAATCTTTCTACGCCCCTTTTAAAGCCATCCAAGTTGGTGGCCAACACCACACCCCGTGGCAGAGAATGTGTGAAAAAGGACTTCCTCTTGTCAGTCCGAAATTCCCCAGCCTTCAGTTTCACGGGGTGACCCCTGGTTCTAGTGTTGGGAGAGAGGGAGAGGAATTTCTCTCTGTCCACCCTCTCCACTCCATGCATACACTTCGATCCTGTCTCCCCTTAGTCGCCTCTTTTCCAAGGTAAAGAGCCTCAGATGCTGTAGCCTGGCCTCGTGAGGAAGGTGCTCCAGGCCCCTGATCATCATCTGGGTTGCCCTCTTCTGCACCTTTCCCAGTTGTATAATATCCTTCACCCTATTTGTAAGCTGCATATTCTCCACTCAAGCATTTCAGCCATGTAGGCTCGGCAAAGGCCCACCCAGGGGCTGCGCCAGGACAGGGCTGGCAGCGGGGGATGGAAATCCCTCCCTAGGACAGCTGCATGGACAGTCTCCCCTCTCCCCGCAGGCCCTGCGTGGCTCCATGCTGTCAGCCGAGATCACCGTGTGCTCCGTTGCTTTCCACCGTGAACAGAGCCAACTTTGGGGTCTGTGTGTGTGGACGGCCACGGAAGCTCGCTTGAGCTCTCTAGAAAGAGCTTCAAGGCCACAGAGACTGCGGCACCAAATCAGTCTCAAGGTTCAGTGGGGATTTGGCACCGCCATCCGGAACCCAGGAACCTGCCCTGTACTGTGTGGAGAGCAAGGCAGGGCTGGGCAGTGTTCATTCAGGTCTCAGTCAATAGAGAGTCATCCCTTGCCAACCACGAGGGCTGCGTTCTGACAAGACCTCGCCGTTGGCAAATTCACAGTTGGCGAGCAATGGAAATCCATGGGAATGCGGGGGTTAGGGGAACGGTGGTCACAAGAAGACGGAAAAATCAAAGAAAGAATACTGGGGAAATTGCCAAAAATTGCCCTTCAAACCACCAAAAATAAGCAAATGGAACCTCTGGGAAATGTTGAACCCCCCAAATCGCTTGAAGGCACTTTTGAACCCCCCCAAAGCACTCAAGATCATGAGGAGTTGGCAGGATCAGCGAGAGGAATGAGTGGATTGAACCTATGAACACCCCCCCAAATTGCAGAACACATCCCCCCCCACAAACAAAAAACCCCTCCAAATTACTAAAAAAGCTCACCAAACTGCGGATACTCGGGTTGCAGTTGGCGAGACCGGTCACAATTTCCCAGCCGCGGATGCTCAAACCCGCGATTGGGAAAACTGCGGTGGGCGAGGGGTGACTGTAAATGGGCAGATCCTGCACCCCCTACGTGGAGCAGGTTTGCTGCAGGCTTGTGTGCTGAAGGATTGGGACCAAGGGAAGGCCACCTGAAGCACCTTTCGGGCCTCGTGTGGGCCCTTGTTTCTATTTGGGGAGGAGATTGGGTCTTGTGGTAGTGAGCAGGAATGCTAAGCAAGAAAGGGTTTGCCTCTGGAGGGGAGACACCCTGCTCCCCTTAGGGGATGAGGCCGTAGCTCGGTAGCAGAAGGTGGACTCCCTGGCAGCATCTCCAGGCAGGGCTGGGCCTGACACCCTGAAGAGCTGCTGCCAGTCGGTGTGGGCAGCCCTGAGCGAGACGGACCAGGGGTCTGACTCGGCGTAAAGCAGCTCCCTCTCCCACCCGGAGGAGTTGCTGCTGGCACGCCCTCACCCGAACAGCAAATCAGCCCAAGACCGTGCAGGCAGCAGGCTGGGCTCCGAAGAACACACCTCTCCAGCAGCTGAGCTCCTTGGCCGCCCCCTTCTCCTGGCACCCCCCCCCATGGAAAGGCCCCATGGGAGGGGCTCCAGTGGGCCAAAGGGTCAGAGCTGCACAGCGCAGGTCCCGGCGGCGGCAGTGGGAGGGGAGGCCTGCGTGCTGGGACGGCACCCGGGGTTACTCTCGAGCACGGGAGAGGAGGCGGGGCGGCAGCCTGCCAGCTCCTCTGCGGTTCCGGCAAAGGCCTCTGGCTCCCATTGTGTTTGCATTCCGGGCGGTGGAGAGGCCTCAGAGGGTTAGGGTTGCTGGCGGGGCGCTCATCGGAACTCCCGACAAGCCCCAGGAGGCAACGGCCCCCTGCCACGGTGGGAATGGGGAAGGGGCTGCTGGCCATCAGGAGAGGCTGGCTGCCGGATTGAGCCCAGGGGCTTTGGGCGACAGCCCCCCTCCTCGGAGCCATCTCATCCCGGGCCTGCAGACGTTGGACTGTGGCTGGGTGGGGAGGTGATGGGAACTGGAGTCCGGCCACAGCGGGAGGATCCAGGAGGTGCTGCCCCGGCCAAACCCCATCCCAGCCAGAGAGCCAGAGTTGCCGTCGGTGGCTGTCAGTGGCGCTCCCAGCTCAGGGCGCCCACCCTTTGGCTCTCCAGCTACCAGTGGATGACACAGGCCATCATCCCCTGCTGCAGTGCATTGTGGCAGGGGGGTGATGGGCGTTGGAGTCCAGACACAGCTGGAGAGCCTCAGGGTTGGCCACCCCTGCCCAAAAGGGATTAGAGATGTGTGCCCCCAGCATGTGGGGCTCAAAGGCAGGCTGCTTGGGTGGATTTGGGTTCCCCTGCGTTCCGCCAGCAGGCAGCACTCCCGTGTAGCCACCCATCCTATTGCAAACCAAGGTGGGCCCTGCTTAGCAAATGGGCCCGTTCCTGCTTGCTGCCGCAAGCCTGGCTCTCCGACTGGGAGAGGCTCCTGCCTGGAACCCCGGAGAAGCCGCTGCCAGTCTGTCCTGGGCTAGATGGGCCAGAGGTCTGACTCAGCCTGTGGCAGGTTCCTATTGCCAAACGAATTCATGGAGGATCACTCTCCCAGTGGCTGCTCAGTGGGATAGCGAAATGAGAGGCAGTAGACCCCTGATGCCTTGGAAGCTCCATCGGGGCCGTTTCCTTGCTCCCATCACACAGACATGCCAGCAACAGACGCCGGCAGGGACTGGACGCTGCAAAGGACGATTTGCGTGGGGTTTTCAGCTCAGCACGGAAGCCCTGTCTCTGCAGGCGAAGGGCCACACAGCAGGGGGACATCGTGTACCAGCCTGGAGGTGGTTTTCTCTTTAAAAACCCCAAACAAAAAACCTCAGCTACTTCTTGGGAAAGAGCCGGCTGGCTTCCCTTTCGTCTGACCAGCCGCCCCCTCTGCGCTGCTGGATTTCCTGCCTGGCACAAAGGAAGCGGGCAGCTGGGACTTCTGGATTTGGAACTGGGAGAGAAAACGAGGCAGGAGGAACGCTCGAAAGGCCGTCCCCAGCTTGGCCATCTTTTTAAGGCCTTTGGGGCTGGGGCCGTAGCTCAGAGTCCCTGCTTCGCGTGCAGAAGGTCCCTGCTTCAATACCTGGCAGCCTCTCCAGGTAGGGCGGAGGACGACGCCTGCCGGCCATCTTGGACGAACTGCTGCCAGTCAGGGCAGACAATACCGAGCTAGATGAACCAAGGGTCTGACTCAGTAGAAGGCAGCTTCCTATATCCAGAAGAAAAGAGTCAGAGAACTGGGTTGCGGGAATAGCCTGAGAGGGGCCTAATCTAACATCCTCCAATTTGGGTGGGGGAGCACTTTTGGGTAAGGCAGCCTTAGTGGGCCACCTTTGAAGAAGCGGTATGTGCAAGCCTTGACTTTCCTCGTGCTGTTTCTGGCCTTCACTTCATGCAAAAGGAGGGTGGTGGCACTGTTGAGGGGCAATAGGCCCTGTGCCCGGATTGGGCTTATTTTTTCCACTGCTGGAGCGGACCCCAAATACAGAACCAGGAATGCTGAGTATGGTTGCTGAGGACAGGAATAAAATGCAGCTTCTTGGAGCATATTTTGAATGTGCCCTTACGCTGTATTCACTCCTGTGATTCCCGCACAAAGCCTCCTTCTCTGAACGAGCTTTCCTTCCCCCGGGTTTTCTACTCTCCCAGAAGCCTCTGCTGTGTGTTCCCATCTGAAGGGGATGAATATGAACTTGTTCTTGCTGCATCTTGTGCTCCCATTTATCACCAGGCACTGACGTCAGACGGAGACCAGATGTCACATTACGATAAGCAGCAGTGTCATCTCTGAGGACAGGTATTAGGCTCCTGCTGAGAAGTCATCCATCATTCATGGCGACGGGATGTAATGATGACACACATCGGCTGGAGGAGATGCTTGGAATGCTTCCCACTACGACAGAGTCAGCCCGCAATCTGGAGAGCCCCAGCTCTGCAGCACGAGGGGACAGAACCCAACGCGGCTCTCACCTCTCTCCACAGGCCCCGTTAAGACGAGATTTGCCCAGCTGCTGTCCTCAGTCGTGATTACGGAAGTTTGAGCTGTTTTCAGATGAATGCTTAATTTGGTTGGTTTGTCGTCATGGATTTAAAACACACACACCCCTACCTGATTTTCTTCATGTTATAATTCACTGCTGTCGGTATTTTAGCAGGAAGTCAGGATTTAAATCCCTTTAAGTCAGGGGTTCTCAGGTGTGGGACCCCCGGTGTTATTGGACTACAACTCCCATCATCCCTTGCCACTGTGGCCAGGGTGGTGGTGGTGATGGGATTTGTAGTCCAACAACATCTGAGGTCCTGCCTGCGGTGGGGAACCCCTACTTTAAGCAGAGCAGCAAGTAAACAGTATGTGCTCTGTGGCTGTGGATTGCCAGGTTCAGCCCCTGGCAGCATTGGGGGGGCGGGGGGCACGGGCAGGGCTGGGAAAGACCCTTCTCTGCCTGAAACCTGGAGAGCCGTAGTGAGCCAGATGGACCACGGCTCCAAGCTCTGTACTGTGGCTTACTGGGCAGTAGCCGTTTGGCATGGAGTCTGGCCCCACCTGCATGGCCCGGAGCACTATCTCTTGGTCACGGAGGCATGTGGCAGAATTTTGGCGACTGGCTTCAGGTGGGTGCTGCCTTAAGTTCCATGTTCTTGTCTCCCACCTGGAGCATTTTTATAGGAAGGCACTGAAGGTGCTTCCAATAAACCACATGTGTCCTGTTGGCAGACGTGTTGGGCGTCCCACCTGCCATCTTCGTCACCAAGCACTATATTTCGGGACTGGAGAAGGGAGAGACTGTCTTCTCTTGGGCTGCTGAGGTCCGAGGCCATCTTGGCGGGGGAGGAAGGCATCTCATGAACAAAGGCCGTGCAGATCCACAGGCACGGTGGTGACGCCATCGGGAACTGGCAGGGGGCAATGAACTGCTCTTTTGGCGCCAAGCCGCTCCTGAAAATGGCAGCCTCCTTTCTCAAAACCAGCTTTGCCCCAGACGGGTCTGTCTGTCTGAAGCCAACGTCCTCCTCTGGACAGAACCTGACCTCGCCCTCCACGGGCCACGCCAGGGCAGAGCTCTTCTGCAACAGGCCGAGGGACCCCGTGGGGAATGTCCTCCAACTTGGAACTTGAACTGCTGCTCACACGCCTCGCCGCCCCATCCCAGTTTCGCAGGCGTCCCCTGCCCTTTGGTGTGCATGGAGACCGGCTGTAAACGTATAACCCTCCCAAGGCTCAGCGTTGTGCGGTTGATCTCTTGATGGGGGTCTGGCTTTGGCAGGCCGCTCTGGTGGGGCAACGGAGGACCCGAAGCAAGGGGGTGGGTGGGTGGCCGGGCAGGGAACAGGCTGCAGGGCAGGTGCTCAAGTCCAAGCCCCTCTCTCCAGGCCTGGGACCTTGAGCCGGGCAGCACTGCCCCTGCGTTAACCCAATCAGTGCCAAATAACTGGCGAGCCCCGGAGCTGTAAATCCCACTCAGCTGGGCTGCCCTTCAGCGCAGGTCCCACCACACTTCAGAACGGGGTCGCTTTCTTGCCCACAGAGACCATAGTTCTTGAAACACACGCTGTTTTTAAAAGCGCAGCGATCTGATCTGCGGGTACCTTCGCTCTGTGCCGCTTCTCCCGCTGCTGGGGTCCGCTCGCCGGTCTCGTTCCGTAGCATTCAGGCCACGGTCTGGGTGTGTTCCAAAAGCATGGCAGGAGAGCAACTGGTCCGCTTTGGTGGGCTTTTGGTAGAGAGCGGGGCAGTGGGGGGGAGTTCCACAGTGTTGCCATGTTCTGGCTTTCCAAATCCAGGTGTCTCATTTGCATGTGATGTAAATTGGCTTGAAAATAATTTTTGAGCAGAAGAGTGACTGCACGTTCTGCTCCATACCTCCACTTCTACAAAGGCTAATGCTTAGCTATTATTATTACTACTACTACTACTACTACTACTACTACTACTATTGAATCGTAAGCTGCCCACGGAGCTCCCAGAGCTAGATAGGAGGCTTGTCCCGGCCCCCATGAACGAAGCAGTGAGCGGACTGATTCTCTGCGACGTCTCCAGGACTTCAGCTCCTCAGGGGGTGTCCTTGATGGTCCCTTTGCAGCTGCAGGATCTTGTGAAGCACCAATTGTACTGAACTGGAGCCCTTTGAGGCACTGACTGACCCCAACGTCTGGGGCTGATGAGCCCCCTCTCGCCGTCCCTGGCAGCCGTTGGGTGCCCTTTGCCCCTGCCGTGAGACGCAGGAGTTAATTTTGGCTCACTGCCCTGCTCCCATGGATTTCACTCGGTGGCCTCCAGCTGTTGGCTTCCGTTCAACAAAAGTGACCTTCATCGTCCAGGACGAGTTAAAACCTGCCCCAGTGCTCAGCAGCCTTTTCAAAGGCAAGCCTGACCCGACCGGTGCTTGGCCAAGGTGGCTTGAGAGCAGGCCTGCTCCACTTGGGCCCTGCGGCTGTGGCTGGACTACAGCTCCCATCATCCCTGACTCTTGGCCACTGTGGATGATGGGGGTTGTAGTCCAGCAGCAGCGGTACAAATAGGCGGGTGGGGAAGCACCACACCAACACAGACAGAAGGGGAAAGCAGGGATGGCGATTTATGGCAGAATCCAAGTCCCAACATTTTTCGGGGCAGGAAGCCCTTCAGGGGGAAATCGTAATGAATCAAAATTCAAAGCTGCTCTCAAACGACATTACATTCATATGAAGCGATGAAGTACCCTTATCCCATTGGAGACCACTAGACCCATCTACCTCGGAGTTGTCTGCACTGACTGGCAGCGGCTCTCCAGGGTTTCCGACAGAAAAGGGTCTTTCCCAGCCCTTGCTGGAGATGCTGCCAGGGATTGAACCTGGGGCCTCTGCCTACAAAGCAGGGGCTCCATCACTGAGCAACAGACCCACCCCCTAGGAAGCTGCCACCTACTGAGTCAGACCCTCAGTCCATCTATTTCAGGATTGTCTACACTGACTGGCAGCAGCTCCCCAAGGAGACTGGGATGCCTGGGAAGTGTAGCATCATCTGTTGGCTTAAGGTGCAGTTCTTCCCAATTGGATTAACTCCCTTGGTCCTCTCAGATGACTATTTGTCCAAGTGGAAACTGGAAATGACAAAGAAGTTACTGTCATTGGGTCTTCCAATAGAACTCCTTATTTCTTGAGGCAACAAGCAAGCCAAACAGATATCCAATTGACACAGTCCTGATCCAGTTGGTTGCAATGTTTTTATTTGTTAGTTCTAAACTTTGTGCTTGATTTTTGATCGAAATAGACATTGATTATGCTCTCCAAGGTTCTAGGCAGGGACTTTCCCACCCTACGTAGAGATGCTGCCAGGGACTGAACCGGGGACCCTCTGCCACTGAGCTACAGAAAGTTCTCTTCCTTTAACCAAAAGAAATGTTCTTCGCTGCGTTACAGATTCCTTCCGCAGTGTCCGTTTGACTGGTTGTTTTCTTTCATTATCCCCAGGGATCTTCCAGACCATCCGTCTGTGGAATGGGACCTGCACCTGCTCGCTGCCCTGATCATGAAGCATCTTGAAAGCAACCGCATCAACCTGGTAAGGAGAAATCTGGAGTGCTTCCTTCTTTACAGGTTTCCTCCTGAAACCCCATCCATGAATGGCCACTGTCTGAGTTGGCTTTTAAAAAGTTTGTGGCTAGTATCCAAATGGGGCCTTCAAGAGACTTGCCAGGAAATGGCCTGTCGTCGGACTACGACCTGCAACTCCCCTGCTCTAGCCACTGCACGGCACTGGCTCTCGTGAGCCCAGTGTGAATGCACTGACTTTGCATCGGCCGTCCAGCTTCTCTTAAGGCAGGCATTCGCACCACGCCAGCGCCGTTGCCACCGTCCCCCGCAGCACGGAGTGTGTTAATCGACACTGAAGTGCATTGAAATGCATGCTCCACTCATTTCCCACGGCCGCCAGTGGGTGGCACTGTTGCATAAATGCCATCCTGGGCTTGGGTAAACTCAATGGCTGTGGATGGATTTCAGCAGCATCGGCAGAATTAATCGGAGCCAGTGCCCTGCAAGGAAAGAGGTTAATGTGTGTCAGGTAAGGTGGAGGCAGACGTCCTCTGACTCTCTGGCATGCAAAGTCACGCAGGCCAGGGGCTTTCCTGTTGGTGGAATTTCTCAGCCACCTGGCAGCAGCAAGAACATCGATGGTCCCAGCAGGTTCTGGGAGGAAAAGAGGAGGCTGTGTTTTCTCTCGCGCGCGTGCTCTCTCGTTTTCTTTCCCTTCCCTGATGTCCTTGCTCATTTTCCCAGCTGGCCTGGAAGTCAGCGGAAAGACTCGGTCCTGCCGGGGGGGGGGGGGCACACGGCCGTATTGCGTCCAAGCTCAACAGCAAAATAGTGCAAGAGTAGGGGGGAAAAACCCTGTGGTTAACATGCTCGAAACCAGGACTTGAAAATGATGTTTTCTGGGCTGGGTTTATGCACAAAAGTCAGCTCTTGCAGAACAGACAGCGAAGGCGGCCCAGTCCCACTATCCCAGCTGGCGACGTGGTTTTCCAAGCTGGGCTGGACATGGCATGCCAACGACGACTTCTGGGTCGATAGCAAGCCGACTTCTGCGCATTGATGGGATTTGTAGCCCTCCTTCCACCAGCAAGCAGCCTCCATGCAAAGCACAAGAGTAATGAAACCAGGAAACACAGTTTTCAAAAAGAAAAGTTATTAAACAGCAATAAAATCCAGAGATAAAAAGGAGCATAGGGACCTAGGAAGCGGCCTTCCACTGGTCCATCTAGCTCAGTATTATCTACACAGACTGGCAGCAGCTTCTCCAAGGTTGCAGGCAGCTCCAGCACTAACACAGACTGGCAGAGAACAAGTCCCAACCAGTTTCGGGCCAGAAAGCCCCTTCTTCAGGGGCCTGAGTTCAAATCCCCACTCAGCCAAGCAACTCACTGGGTGACTCTGGGCCAGCATCTCTCAGCCTAACCTACCTCACAGGGTTGTTGTGAGGATAAACAGGGTTGTTGTGAGGATAAACGTTCTGGGCTCCTTGGAGGAAGAGCGAGATACAAATGTAAAAATGAATGAATGAATGAAGGGTATGCTCCTCCCTGTGTTTCTTTTTGGGCTGGGCTCTTCCCCCTGCCGTTGCCTTTGGCATCCGAGCAAGCCCATCAAAGCAGTAGAAGTTAGCACGGTTGCATGTCCTCCGCTTTTTGCCCTCTTTTCAGAGGCATTTGGGCCAAGCTTATATTTCCGCTGCTTCGCAAGTACCCTGGCCGCCCAAAGCATGTCTATCCCCGGTTGCTGCTTCTGCATGGAGACCCGGCCTTCACAAAGAATGCTGCTAAGTTCTGCGTGGCAGTGAGGGTCGCAACTGCCCAGCCATTCCCTTGCCTCACCTCTGCGTAGTTTTAAACCGCTGGCTATTTAATCATGTTTCGTGCTCCTAGTTAGACGCCTTATTTTATATACCCCGTTTTAGCCATTGCTTTTTGCATCCTATATATTTCACATGTTGTATGTTCATAATTTCTTAATTATAGCTGTTTAATAATCTCATAGATACCACCTAAGGATAGCAGCTTTATAGTATTATAATACAGTCGTCCCTCTCCAACCCTGAGGGTTTTGTTCCAGGAAACCCTCGCGGTTGGTGAATTTGTGGTTGGGAAGTAACAGGGATTAATTGAAAATGGGGTTAGGGGAATCGTGGTCATGAAACAATTGGAAAACACAGTAAAAATAGAAAAAAATCCCCCCTGAACATCGAAATTACACCCTGACCTCCGGAAATGACCCCCGAAACCTTGAATTTTCCCCCCAAACCCTCGAAAATTGCCTCCCAAAATCACCCCGACCCCAGAAAATGACCCCAACCCCCGGAAAAAACCAGAAAAACCCACCCAAATTGGAAAAAAAGTCACCAAACCGCAGCTTCTCGGGTTGCGGTTGGCGAGGGTGGACACAACTTCCCAGTCGTGGATACTCAAACCCGCGGTTGGGAAATCCCTGGTTGGCACGGGACAAGAGTAGTAATTTTATAGTAATATAGATTGATGGCTCCCTAATTTGTTTTTATTGTCATATGATTTTGCATCATGCTCTACTGTTCTCTCTTATGCTGGTCTTGGACCGTAATGATTGACTGGACCGATGATTTGTTTTAGCGCGGTTGCAGCGAGGGAAGCTGGGTGTTGAGATGAGCGGGGGTTTGCTTGCCCCATTGCCAGGCAGAGCGGGAAACTCTCCCGTAAGAGGGCAGAGGCAGCACCTTGAGTTTCCTTGGGGCCTTTGGCTGCTCTCCACCCTCCCCACAGAACGCTGTGTGGGTGGGTGGTGAACCTCTTGGCACGGTGGAGACGGGTGGCTTACCCAGGGGCAGGACGGCCCTTTGATCTTCCCTTGGCAAGCTTCTCCCCACTGCCTGCAGGCGCCAGCTTGCGCCAGCAGCCAGCTGGGAAGAGCCGAGGAGAAGCACAAGGGGCAAAGCAGAACCAGCCCGGCAAGGAGGGAGGGAGGTCTCTCCCCAGGGCAGCTTTCTCCTTGGCCGACCCACGCACCTAGGCACGCCCACGGCCCCTGCCCGCTGGGGCTGCGTGACCCAGCTCCGCCAAGGGTGCTCTGAGAAGAGCCCCGTTTCTCAGGGTGAGGCCGGGCACCTCCCAGGGGTGTAGCCAGGGGAGAGAGGGCCCGTGTTCGCTCTTCTCCCCGGCGGCCCCTCAGAGTGAGGGGGGAGGGGGAGAAAAATAAGGGAGGGGTGGAGCTGGGGGCTCCTCAGGAGCTGGGGCCCCCGGATTCTTTGAACCCATCCGCTCAATTATAGCGACACCCCGGGCACCTTCTTAGTTGCCTGCTGGGCATGCCGTCGGTCCAGGGATGCTGGCCCTTCCGAGGCAATGGCGTGGTCAGTCAGGTCCCAGGGCGAGTGAATGAGGATCCAGAAGAGGCCCGAGGCAGACGGCAAGCATGAAAGGTCCCCTTTGCTCAGCAGGGTCTCCCCTGGCTTGCATTTGGATGAGTGACTCCACGTGAGTGCTGTAAGATATTCCCCTTCGAGGATGGGGCCGCAGCTCAGGGAGAGACTGTCTATTTTGCGTGCAGAAGGTCCCAGGTTCAGTCCCTGGCGGCATCTCCAGGTAGGGCTGGGAGAGACTCCGGCCTGAAGATCTGGGCCTGAAACCCTGCAGAGCTGCTGCCAGTCAGTGTAGACAATGCTGAGCTCGGTGGACCAAGGGTCTGCCTCAGTAGAAGGCAGCTTTGTATGTTCTTATGTAAGAGTGAGCTGGTGGTCAGGTTCCCAAGAAACTCAGATTGGGGAGCCAAGCCCAGAGGGGCTCTTACCCAGGCCTAGCAAGCACCCCATTGGCTCCCCAGGTCACATGATTCTTCGGGCTGCAATTTCCTCTCCTGCCACTGCCAGGGAGGGCGCTGTAGAGCAGAAGGGCTTCAGTCAACCACTCCTTATCCCTATGAGTTGCCTTGACGGCGGCTCCCAGGAGACCCTCAGTATCTTACCCATGTCCCCTTTTCGTGTCTCTGGGGCAGCCCAGGCTGTGACAGAGGTAAAACACACTGGGACAAAGATGCCAGAGAGAAAAGATGGGGTCCAGCAGCGAGTTTGCCAGATTGTTTCCTTTCAATGTATGTGGCCACTCTGAGCAAGCAAAGGAAAGGTCCCAGGTGTTGTTGGACTAGAACTCCCATCACCCCCAATCAAAGGGGGTGATGGGACTTGTAGTTCCACAACACCTGAGGACCCTAATTTGAGAACCCCTATCATATGGGAAAGGGCCAGGCATACACTGTTTAAAAAGGAAGGTTGTGGGGTCAGACCTGCCATAATGACTTTTCCCCCTCCACAGGTGGTGACCTTCGATGCGGAAGGCGTGAGCGGCCACACTAACCACAAGTCCATCTACACCGCCATCAGGTATAGTATCCATGCTGTTCAGCAAGCAATATGCCGGATCAATGCATCCTCTGTGTTTAAAAAATGGAACTCTCTCCTGAGTCAGGCAGGCCAAAACCTGTGCCAGGAAATGCGGAATTTTGCGACCCACGGAAGTGGTGCAAAGATGCATAATTTCTCCTATTTTGCAAAATGTATTCTGCCTTGCTTACAAGTTTGGATTTTTAAAAAATTTTCCTCTGAGCAAGGAGGTCTGTTGGGCAGTGAAGCTCTGCCTCTCCCCAAACACCGGAAACCTTATTCAACCCCCCAATTCTGGCTGCTGAAGTTTCAGCAGGACTAGAAACTTGTTTTTCTCTTCTTTAATTGTATTCAAGAAATCTGCAATTCTCCGGAAGTGGAAATCTGAACCCAGTACCACATTCCGCCCATTCATGGAATCACAGGCTTGAGCCGCCCAGAGAAAAATTTCTTATGGGGTGGCTAACAAATAAAGTTTTGTTTTTATTTATTGATGATGATGATGATGATGTAGCCCTGAGTATACAGTGGGTGTATAGGGGAGTGGGCCTATTTTCACATAGAGCAGGGCTTCTCAAATTTTCAACCCCAGCTGTTGTTGGACTACGACTCCCATCTTCCATGGCATCCAGCTGTTGTGGCAGGGGACAATGGGAGTTGTAATCCAAGCACATCTGGGGACCCGAGCCTGTGAACCCCTGCTGCACATCAATGCAAGCCCCTCTTTATATGAGATATGAGATAGAGATATGGGATAGAGCTATATGCCAAGATGCCATGAATGGGCAGAATGTGGTACTGGCTACAGATTTCTGCTCCTTATTTATAAAATGAAGAAGAGGAAGAGGAAGAAGCAAGCTTCTAGTCCTGTAGGCTTGTTTTTACATGAGATATCATCTGACCTGTGGATTTCATTGTTGGTCTAATCCTGTGTGTGGCTGTCTCTTCCTTCCTTCCTTCCCTCCCTCCTTTTATTTTAACCATGGGGGGGGGGAAGGATCTCGTCTGTAAGCCACTGCCAAGGCCAAGCGTGTGTCCCCCCGCTCACAAGCCGCAGCCTGTCCGAGCGCTAAAACAACACTCCCAAAATGGCAACGCGGAGCTACAACCTCTCCCCTGCTTGGAAGCGATCCAGGCCAAGCAGAGAGAGCTCTGTTGTCGTTGGCCGGCGAGGAGCGCTTCGGTCTCTCTTCCCCAGCCCTGCCGGGAGCTCCTCACCCACTGAGCTACAGCCCCATTGCTGCCCTATAACAACCAGTCAGACCCTTGGTCTACCTAGCTCAGCATTGACTGGCAGCAGTTCTGCTGCCAGGGTCAAACCTGGGGCCCTTCTGAGTGCAAAGCAGGGGCTCTTCCACTGAGCGACAGCCCCATCCCCAATCTCTTCCTCAGAACCCACCTTTCCCGTGATGCGTTTGCATAACATCCGCCCCCCACTGCAAGCTCTGTGGGGCAGGGACCTACCATCCCTCGCTCAATGCATCAGGCCCACAAATGAGTCTGCCTTCATAATTAAGGAACTGCCCCTTCGTTCTCCTGCTAAAGCAGCAGAGTGACAGGCCGAGGCAAGGCTTAGGAACCCCAGGAGAAGGTAGGGAAAGTGGCCGGGCAGCTGTGTTTGCAGTGGCACCAATCCCCCCCCCCCACCACTGGAACACAGCCAGCTCCGTGTCCTCCCATGTCTGCCCAGCCCGTCTCCTCCTCTCCCTACCGGGTCTGACTGGCTTTCGCTATTCATGACCCATTTTTGCCTCCGCTGGTGTGGTTAATCCCCTCTCCCTGGCGCTAACCAGAGAGCTGACAGCTGGGCGCGCTCAGCGTGGGGCTGCCCTCCACATCCGGCCGGCTTTATCGGGCTCCATCAGCACACCGGTGGCCACATCGGCCGTGTCCGACATGCGGGCGATAAGAATCTTGTTCCATATTGCATTCGAGGGGTCCCCGCCCCCCCCCGCCCCTTGACATATGGGACATTGTGTAATTCTCAAAGTTGGCCAGGAGAAAGGGTCGCTCTGAGGATGCTGCTGCCCCCTGCTGGCCTTCTGTGGGCAGCACATGGGATGGAATTGGGATAGGGGTGTCCGTCCACCATGGGTCGTCACCAGTGGCCTTCCTGGGAGACTGACTGGGTCGGGGACAGGGTGGAGCAGAGCTGGTCTGGTGAGAGCAAGCATGAATGGCCCTCTTGGATAAGCAGGGCCCACCTTGGGTTGCATTTGGATGGGAGACTACATGTGAGCTTCCCCTTCGGGGACGGGGCCATCACTCAGGGGGAGAGCCCCTGCTTGCCACACAGAAGGTCCCAAGTTCAGTCCCTGGCAGCATCTCCAGGCAAGGCTGGGCAAGACCCCTGAGCCCGAAGCGGTGGTGGAGAGCCGCTGCCAGTCAGCGTGCATCGATCAAGATGTGGTGACAGCCCACAGCCTGTTTGGCTTTGAGAGGGGTTTCGACAAATCCATGGAGGTCGATCAGTGGCCTAGGGCTATAGGCCACCTCCCGCCTCAGAGGCACTCAGTACCAGTGGCAGGGGAGCAACAGCAGGGGAGAGCGGGGGGGCCTGCCCTCGCCTCTTGCCCGTGGGCTCCCCAGAGGGGGCATCTGGTGGGCCACTGTGGGAAACAGGATGCTGGACTAGAGAGGCCTTCTTGGGCCTGGTCCAGCAGGGCTGTCCCTTGTCCTTAAGGCTACTCAGCTTCTGCCCTCCAGCTGTTTCTGGACTACAGCTCCCATCATCCCCAGTCACAGTGGCCAGTAGTTGGGGGATGATGGGAGTTGTAGTCCAGAATCTGCAGGACGGCCGCAGTTGAGCAGCCCCGTTGTAGACAGTGCTGAGCTAGACGGACCCCTGGTCTGGCTCGGGACCAGGCTGCTTCCTCTGTTCCTCATCCAGCGGTTGAGATCCATGAGGGGCTGCAGCGTGGAAGAAGCCTGCTCTGTTGGGTGGAGGGTGACTCCCTTCCTTGGATTGGCATCGGTCATTTGAGGGCCCTGGGGTTACGTTCCTCACTGTCTCGCCTGTCTTGCTCCACAGGTACCTGCATTCGGAAAAGCAACTTCCAGAAGGTATGTCCTGCCACACCATTTAAGGGGTTTCCACACTGGACTCTTGTGTCTCGTGGGCCCTCGCAGCATCTACACACATGTGAATGTTGCTCATGCAGGGAGGAAAACCGGAGGGGGCCATTTTAAAAAGCAGCTTTGGTTCATGTGGGTTCCGTTGGGCCTTGGCTGGGAATCCAATTCTGGAGCAGGCCAAAGGGGCTCAAAGGGACCAGAGGTGGACAACAGCCGGGGGTGGCATTCCTGTGGATAAATGGGTTCTCAACCTCGGGTTCCCAGATGTTCTAGGACTACAACTCCCATCATTCGCTGCCCCGATGGCCACAGGGATGATGGGAGTTGTAGTCCAAACACATTTGGGGGCCTAAGATTGAGGACCTGATCTGAAGAGGTAGGAAAAGCGACGTGGGATAGTAGGAATATAAGAAGCTGCTTTCTACTGAGCCAGACCCTTGGTCCATCTAACTCAGTGTTGCCTACACAGACTGGCAGCAGCTTCTCCCAGACTGCAGGCAGTAAAACAGCCCAAGTGTACTCTAGGACTGGGAAACAGGGGTCGAATCTCTCAACCTCCAGAGAACCTGCAGACATTCTAATCTCTGCAAGAGCTGCCAACACTCCCGTCTTGATTGAAACTGCTCCAAGGTAAAGCACCAACTAGAGCCTCAAAGACCAAGATACAAATGGACACATAGAAAGGGATTGACGTGGAAGTGGTGGATAGCTTCTGCCTTTTAGGATCGACTGTCAGCAGTCAAGAAATATGCCACAGACTAGCACTTGGGAGGGTTGAAATGAAGGCCTTGGAAAGGATATTGAGATGCCGTGACGTATCTATACCTACCAAGATTAGAATCATTCGGACAATGGTTTTCCCCGTGACACTCTATGGATGCGAAAGCTGGACTTTGAAGAAGCAAGACAGAAAAAGCATTGCCGCTTTTGAACTTGTGTGTTAGAGAAGACTTTTGAGGAGACCATGGACAGCCAGGAAAACAAACCAATGGATCATACAACAAAGCAACCCAGAATTTTCACGCAGGGCACAAATGACCAGGCTACAATCAAACGATCCTACTCTGGACACATGATGCAAAGACCCAGCTCCCTTGAGAAGTCCATAATGCTGGGGAAAGTGGAAGGCAAGAGAAGAAGAGGACAGCCAGCAGCAAGGTGGATGGACTCGATTAGGACAGCCATGAACGCACCATGGAGAGACCTTCAAGGCCAAGCTGAAGACAGATCATCCTGGAGAGAATCTATCTATGTGGTCGCTAAGAGTCGACACTGACTTGACGGCATTTGATCAGTCAATCAATCAATCGACACCACAGACAGTGGCCAATAAAGATTACACATGATGATCCCCCCTGGTCACAACTTGTTCTGATGCTTTATCAAACTTAGAAGAGTTCACCTAAGAACCTAGGAAACTGCCTTCTACCAAGTCAGACCCTTGGTCCCTTCGGCACAGTATTGTCCACAAACCCAAAGATGCCTGCTGAAACATCGAGGACTGCCGAAGCAAAAAGGTCAGCCACGTGGCTCTGCAATTCCAAAATTTAGACATTTTATGCGACATAGGAACCAGGGATGTGCACTCTTTTTCAAGCGGAGGCCCACAGAGCAAAAAGCTTTCCATGTGAGAGCCTTTTCCCACTGTGCTGGCCAGGGGTGTGGTGGAGGGAGAACACGCAGGAAGGGAGCGCTGGTACTTCTTCGCTTCCCTGGCGGTCAGGGTGGGCCTGGCCATGGTGAGTGCATGCCCTCCTGAATTCGCAGCTATGCCACTGGTGCTGATCTCTGCACAGCACAGTCATCCCTCACCAATGGCGGTTTTCCCAATCGCAGTTGGAAGTATCCACGACTGGGAAATTGTGACCGGTCTCACCAACCGCAAAATATCTGTGGTTTGGCAAGATTTTTTAATGATGGGGGTGGGTTCCGCAATTTTGTGGGGTTCAGAAGTTCAATCCACTCATTCCTCTAGCTGACCCTGCCAACTCCTTGTGATTTAAAGTGGTTTTGAGTGGCTTTGGGGGGTTAAAAAGTGCCTTTGAGCAATTGAGATGGGTTTCAGAATTTTCCAGAGGTTCAATTTGCTCACTCCCTTCCTTATTCTTGCTGATTTTAAGGAATTCCAGGTGATTTTGGGCATTTGGGGGGTATTTTTTCTTTGTTTTGGGTCTTTTTGCAAATGCAGTTCCCCTAACCTCCGGATTCCCATTCATTTCCGTTGCTCACCAACTGCGAATTTGCTCACGGCGAGTTTTTGCCAGAACGAGAAGACTGTACTGTTTTCTTCTCCTTGTTAGGAGGGCCCTTGAAGAGAAACAGAGCCCTCGCTCAGGAGTTCTGTGGGGAAAGCGCTGGGAAGGGCCACGTTTCCCGGCACTCAGTGCATGCCTTCCAAAGTGGGGCAGGGGCTCAAGAGGGCTCTGCTTCCCTCCCAGGAGACCCACCCTGCCACCCCACTAGGCAAAGCACAGCTGAAATGTGGCACAGGCCCAGTGCACCACTGGAAGTGCGTGGGTACAAGCAGAGGCGGGGGCCCAGGACTCCCTTCAGCCACCCGTTCCAGTTACGTCACCCTCTTCCTGACCCACAATCACCCCGAGCTCAGGGAGCTCCCGTCCTGCTGCTTACGCTAAGCCGTTCCAAATATAGCTGCAGTTCCTGGTATGTCTTAATTTGATCTGGCAGGCCCCAGGGGCTGCGCACCGGAGGAGCTTAAGCTGAGGGGGCCCGTGTTGCCAGGGCCTGCCCAGCTGCCCAAGACGCACGTCCGCCTGTCCATGGCCGCCACCTGCTTGCCTGTCTTAAACGGGGATGGAGGCCGGCAAACTCGACGGGCCCCTGCCCTGCAAATGCCAACATCTAGGGATGCTGCAGCACTGACCGGTGTGCTGGTTTTTTGCTCTGGATTCCTGAAGCTGGGGGGGGGGAGGAGGAAGAGGAAAAAAGGCATCCCCCTGGGCCCCGTCCCTCCCCACCCCCTTGTCTGGCACCAGCTGTCCCTCTCGCCCACCCAGGCAAGCTTGGAGAGGAGGGACGGTTCCCTCTGTTACAGCAATTTCCAGGAAGAGCTGACTCCTTTTATTTGAATTTCGGACTTGAGGATCAAGATCATGAGGTTACTAAGGGTGGTGGCGAAATTCTTTATGTCACTATTAGACTAAGATCTTGTTTAAGGTCTAATTCATAGGAGCTAGTGTTTTGCCCTTATTATTATGTATTATATTACTGTTGGCATATTGTGTTTTTAATCTTGTTTTAATCTTTGTATGAGAGGAGGGATCGCAGGAGGGGGGCAAAGCTGTCCCAGAGGGTCTGACACACACAGAATTCCAGAGCTGTCGGACGAGCTCTCGGCCCGTCCTGAGAACGACATAAGGGTGCTCCCTGCTCTGTGATGCAGCCACAGGACAGGGAGGGCCCTGAATGTATTGCTGCCGAGGGAAGCGAGAAGTTGGAACTGCTGCCAGATCTGACTGGGCACCGGAGGCGATGCTTCCATCTTTGGCAGCCAAGAACCCTTCCACCCACAAGCTTCACAGGAGCTTTTATCTCAGAACATGGGGTAGAAACACATTTCGGGAAGCCCGTTTCCTCCATAAGAAGATCAGGGTCCTCCTGATGCATCAGGCCAAAGATTTGTCTATTAGGAACATAGGAAGCCGCCATATCCTGAGTCAGACCCTTGGTCCATCTCGCTCAGTATTGTCTTCACAGACTGGCAGCGGCTTCTCCAAGGTGGCAGGCAGGAATCTCTCTCTCAGCTTTATCTTGGAGATGCTGCCAGGGAGGAGACTTGGAACCTTCTGCTCTTCCCAAAGCGGCCCCATCCCTTGTGGGGAATATCTTCCAGCGCTTACATGTCTAGTCTCCCTTTCAGATGCAACCAGGATGGACTCTGTTTAGCTAAGGGGACAAGTCGTGCTTGCTACCACAAGACCAGGTCTCCTATTCTGGCACCAGGTTTGCAATAACAGGCAGCCGGATGATTTGGGGAAGCCCCCAGCCAGGCATGACAGCAAGAGCACTCACCTGCTGCTTGTCTCACAGCAATTGATACTCAGAGATACACTGTATTGGAACATGGAGGTTCAGTTCAGCCAAGGTGGCGAGTAGCCATTTAATCCACCCATGCCGAACGCCCCAAGTTCAATCCCTGGCAGAATCTCCAGGTAGGAGCTGGGGAAATGCTTGCCTGAAGCCCTGGAGAGTCGCTGCCAGTCAGTGCAGACAATCCGGAGTTAGATGGACTCGGGGTCTGCCTCAGTATGACACACCTTCCTGTGGACCCTTTTACTTGTGCCTACAAAGGTGCCCTTGGGGACCACGTTATGGTGAGAGCCAAATCAGGCCGGCAGCCACTCACAGAGGCCCCATGGGGCCAGGGCTGGGGGCTATCCCAAGGCATTTGCCCCCCACATCCAACATGATGGCATCTCTTCTTGGAGAGCCAGAAAGTGCCATGTGGGTTTTCTGTTGGACAGCGCCACCTGCTGGCTTCATACTTACCTTTATTTTATTTTATTTTACATTTCTGTTCCGCTTGTCCTCCATGGAGCTCATGCTCACGACCCCGGTGCTTGTGCTCCTGCTCGCTTCTTGCAGAATGTGACATCAAGATGATATTATTACCATGATCATTCCAAGCAGAGGTGTCATTCGGGGGCGGCCCGTGGGAATCCGGACCCCCAGCGAAAGGCTCTGAGCCCGGAATCTCTTCGGCCACCTCCCCCTTCTGTGACCTTTTCCAGAAAGGAAAGGCCGCAGTGGAGGCACCTGCACCGTGCCCGGGAGAGGAAGCTCCTGGCCTCCCCGAGCTGCTGCTGCTGCTGCTTCCTCCATCTTCAGGGGGGCTGCGTCAGGACAGCCTGCACCCTTATTCTCAGGAGGGTGTGATTGAGTTTCGTTATCAGAAGGGCAGCTGTGGCCAGGGCCTCGGCACTCCTCAGGTCCCCGCAACGCCCCAGATGCCAAGCCCTTCCACAAGGGGCTGGCGTCATTCACAAGCCCACGTGGATCCAGTGCAAAGGCTCTGTGGCCCTGGCAGGTGTGGGGTGGGTTCCCCCTGCAGCTCCTGTTCCCCACCTGTGCCCGGAGCGGCTGTCTGAAGCAGTCTCTTCCTTGCGCTCTTCCTGTCCAGGTTGCCGGGTCCTCACCCTGGAGACGGTCAGCCTCTTCCGGAAGTACCTCTCCCTCTTCGACGTCCCCATCAGCTGCCTCCAGGACCAGGATGTCCTGTTTGTGCTGGCGAAAGAGGACGCCGCGTTGGCCCAGGTGAGAGACCCAGCGCTGAGTCAGGCTTCTCTTCGGGCCAAGCAAAAGGATGCCAAGTCTGGGGCAACAGGCTGTGGACCTCTCCAGAACTCTGCATCAGGCCGGGCCGGGGCGCCCGACCCACTGTTGTAGGACTGCAACTCCCATCGTCCCCAGCTTCGGCAGGGGTGATGGGAGTTGTAGCCCGGCAGCAGCTGGAGAGCTTCTGATCGACCACCCCATTTTAGAAACTCCTGGGTCATCATGTCCAATTGCCTGTCGCAGCAGCAGCAGGAAGACTCCTGTGTTCCCAGCAGCCATAGCCTGCTCTCCGTTGGCCCCTTAGGCCTGACTTTTCCTAAGAGAAGGTGTGCGTTTTCTCTGCTCTTCCCAGAGCGGCCCCATTATCCCCAGAGGGGAATCTCTGCCAGTGCTGCTCACACTTCTAGTCTCCCTTTCATAGGCAACCAGGGCAGACCCTGCTTAGCTAAGGGGACAAGTCCTGCTTGCTGCCACAAGACCAGGTCTTTCCCAGCCCTGCCCAGAGATGCTGCCAGGGGTTGAGCCAGGGACCTTCTGTGTTCAGAGCAGATGCTCTTTCACTGAGCTATGCCCCGCTTAAGGGGAATATCTTACAGCACTCACATGTAGTCATCCCCAACACAGGGAGCCTCCATCTGCTGAGTCAGACCCTTGGTCCATCTTGCCTAGTATTGCCTACACTGACTGGCAGCAACTTCTCCAAGGTCTTTCCCAGCACTGCCCGGAGATGCTGCCAGGGGTTGAACCTGGGACCTTCTGCCTGCCAATCAGGTCCTCGATCCCCAGAGCTACAGCCCCAGTCACAGCTCAGTTTAATCCTCTAAGAACGCTCCGTCCCAAGCACCCTCTTTGTGTCCTCTGCAGACCCAAGTCTCAACCCACAGGATCTTTATTAGGAGACCAGAAGCAAAAATACAACCATCATAGCCGCAGCAGAAAACATGGCAGCAAAATGCTGGCAAGACAGTATGGCAGATCCCACGATGGAGAACGGGCTGGGACAAGCATCCTCCCAAGCTTTAGTTGCTGACTGCACTCCCAATTTCCGGCTGTGTGTTGGCAAAATAAATTTATGTAAAGTATTTATACCCCGTCCTTCCAGTACACTACTGCTTGGGGAAGCCCACAACGTTTATAAAATAGTTACAATGCTAAAAGCAGACTAATCAAAATCAACCAAATTAAGATAAACAAGTTAAAAAGCCAAGTTAAAACCACAATCAGAATTAGAGAGTTAAAGATTCCGAATTACGTTATTTTTAAAAAATGAAAAACTGAATTGTAAAAACTAAAGGATCTACCAGAGAAAAGCAAAAGGGGAAACATTAAAAAGCCTCTTTAAAAAAATGTGTTTTTAGTTGTTTTTTGAAAACACTGAGGCGAGGGAGCACAGTGAAGCTCTACAGGGAGGGTGTTCCAGAGCTGAGGGGCCACAACCGAAAAGGCCCTGTCTCTAGGCCCCACCAACCAGATCTCTGTCAAACCCAGCTATGAGCAGGGCCTGAGATGTTGAGCAGAGGGCCCTGGCAGGTTCATAAGGCCAAACGCAGTCTGACAGATGCCCCAGCATCTGAGTAGAGTAAAGCCGAGTTGGCTTTAAAAGTCAAGACCAGCACCTTGAATCTAGCCCAGAAGCAGACGGGTAACCAATGAAGCTACTGCAAGTAGGCGGAGCTGGGAGCCTGCGAGCCAGGAAGGGGGGCTTTTCATCCACCCTGTGTACGAGTGCTGGGTAGGCCAGTGACATCCCCTGCCCAGTTCCCATCACACAGACGATCCCTCTCCCCTCCTCTTCCCACCGAGTTCTTTGATAGCAGATGCTTGGAAATCGGGAGCCCCCAAAGCCAGAGCAGACACCTGTCCCACCCAATATACGACTGTGTGCACTTCTCTAGCGGCTTCCAAGATAGGCAGCTGACCAAAAGAGGTTTGGAAATGGGACGCCCAGCAGAGTCCCCTTGAACAGGGATGCCCAGATGTTGTAGACTACAACTCCCATCATCCACAAGCAAAAGCCATTGCAGCTAGGGATTCTGGGCGTTGTAGTCAACAACATCTGGGAATCCCTGTTCGAGGGGACACTGAGGCCCAGCCCAGCGGTCCGGGTGAACAAGCCATGCAAGCATCAGCAGAGATCCCATCCTGCTGGGAAACACGCCACAGTCTGTGCTGGAATGATCTGCCCTCTGATAAAGAAAGGCCCACTTTGCAACGGACCTTGTGCTCTTCCCCTTCTAGAAAGCCATGCGTTGCCACCGCAGCCAACTGCTCTGGTTCCGCCACCTCTACATCCGCTTCTCCCGCTACATGGTGGTGAATTCCCTTCGCTTCCTCTGATGAGAAGAAGCCTCCTTCCAGACTTCAGGGGTTGGGGACCAAGAGAACAGCGGCTTCTGGGGCAGAGCGGCCTGGTTGAGTCCAAAGCTCTTGCTGGGTCCCGGAATGGAAGAGACCGAGGAGAGGTTGGTGGAGGAGCCCCCAGGTGACAACAGGATTCAACCATTGACATTATGGCTGGGATGAGGGGAGACCCAGCAGCCATCCCCGAAAAACACGAGTGAGAAGCAAACTTACCAGGTGGCGTATACTGGACCAGAAACGGACAAGGGAGGAGATGCCCCCAAACGATCACACCCGGACATTGTGCAAAAATGTCTCTAGAACGCATACGCTTTTTGTAAGAGTGAATGGCAACTTGAAACCATGGCCAAGGCCTTTAAAAGGGGAGGGACATATATTTATCACACTGAAATTGACAGAGGGTTAATTTTGCTTTGCTTTTCGGCCAAAGATGTATTTAAAATCTCTGGAAATGTACACAGTAGATCTGGAAAACCTGCACTTTAAATGTTGATTCACTGGTGACTTTGGGGCTGTCATCTTTTCTCAGCCTAACCTACCTCACAGGGTTGCTGTGAGCATAGAAGGGGGAGTCCTTGTGTACAGCACCCTGAGCCTTTTGAGGGGAAGCATGGGCTACAAATGTGAGAAATAAATAAATGCTACTTGTATGCGAAAGGTTGCAAAAGTCATACTGAGGACCTCGGCCTGCTGTCCCAAGCACCACCTCTTCAGCCACACTGGCACCTCACTGGCCAAAAGTGACCTGGGGCCTCAGGCTACACTGTCTATTTCCAGGGCCTCATTTCACCCTTGGTTGGGCAAAGGATCCTCTCCTGCCTTCAGTTCTGCCTGGCTTCCAAATCCCAACACTCTCAGCTTCCACAAACCTCCCCAAAAGCGAGATTTAAAAATAAATACATAAACGTGCTAGTCCTCATTGTTGCAAATAAAGAAGGTGGAAGCAATGCTTGTTAAAGGATTAATAGGCCTCTGCCAGGTTGAACACCAGGCCTGTTTTCAGAAGCTTACCCAGGGCTGCACAACTGCAGCCCTCTGACTGTTGTCGGACTACAACTCCTATCATTCCTGACGATTGGTCGCTGGGGGTGATGGGAGTTGTAGTCCAACAGCAGCTAAGGCAAGGAGAGCCTGCTTCCATTAGACCTGGGTCTGAGAAAGCCATCTCAACAAGAACCTTGCTCCCAGGGGATACCAGAGGAGGCCAGGAGGGAAGGCGTGAATTGGATCGGAGGCAGAGATCTGTGGCAGCCGGCCGGGTGCGGAAGCAGGAAGAAGGCAGGGCTTGAGCGTCTGGGTGTAGGGTGTTGGTGGTAAGGCAGAAACAAAGGCAGGGGAGCTGTGGCACCTGTTGACGTTCAGCCTGGCATGCAGGCAGGAGGATGGGCAGCAGCGACATGTTTACTGTAAGAAAATACAAGCTTTATTCTGTAAATGTTTAGAAGAAGGATCCTTCACGGAGGAATACCTGGAGGGCGGGGCAGACACTCCCAGACACGGCTCCTCACGGTTTGGACATGGCCCTAATGGTGGGGTGGCCCTTGACGGCTTTCTCCCACTCCTTCCCGTTGATGGCTTCCACGGTGACACTGCTCACGGAGCCCTCGTCCAGGCAGTGTGGGGCTATTCCTGAAAGAGAGAGCGAGAGAGAGCGTGCAGCCGCCTCAGACAAGGAGACTCCCCACGCCTCATGGGGGACTTCCCCAAATGGCCAGGACTGGTCTCGGCATGGTGCTTTTTAGGCAAACAAGGAGGACCCTGCCTCGAGGAACTTACAATCTAGACTTTGAGAGAGAGGAAGGGGAAGAAGACAGAGGCAGGGTTCAGTGTCATCTATCTAGGTTTAATTTTGGGGCGTGTGGTTGGGGATTGTTTATTCACTTAAAAATAAAATCTCCACCATTTTAAGTAGAAATGTTAGAAATGGGAAGTTTTCCAGGGGCAAATAAAGTATGGGAAACTGTTCTAGACTTTTGGAAAGTTTTCTGCAGAAGAACGCCCACCCCACATTTCTGCCAGGCGCTGGTTGACTCAGAGGAGGAGGGTGGGCTCACCTTGGCAGAGAGGACCACACCGGAGACCAGACCCCCAGAACTACCGGGCTGGAGCCGCCAGAGCCTGCTGCTCCCACAGAAGCCGCAGAGCAGAGCAGACCGCTCCACAGAGGCTTCCGAGGGCCAATTGGGTGCCCCCTTAGAGCCAGCTGCCCTGCCCTGGGACCACCCACCTCACCCTCAGGCCCCCAGGAGAGGAGGCAGCGTCAGGGGCACATGATGGCAGCTTGGCCTTGCTCCTCAAGGGGTCTCCTCAAGAGGAGGGGGAAGGCAACACAGGAATAGGGCCTTCTTGGAAGGAACAGGAAAGGCGTGGTGGCCCACTCAGGCGATAAAAGCTCTCCATTGCAACCTAGGTTAAAGCACCTCCTCTGGGGAGTCTGCCCCAGCTTTTAGGAGCCAGCCCCACTGCCAAGGTCCCTGCCCCTCTTCCTGAGACCTACTGGCGGTCCAGTCCCCAGCTCCGATGGGTCAGCCTTTATGAGGGAACACCCTGTGGGTCAATAGATAGGCGATGCCCTCAGATGCTTACAGGGGTTCGGGTGCAGAGAGGGAGGCGAGTCCTTACCGTAACCATCTGGATTGGAGCGGGGTGTGTAGAAGCTCTGGACCCCGCAGGTCTTGCAGAAGGTGTGCTGGGCACAGTGGGTGTTGAAGGTGTAGGTGGAGAGGTTGTCAGCACCCTGGAGAGAGAGAGAGATGGAGCGTTTATAAGGTGGTCTTGGACGGCATGGCGGCAGCAATTGGGGCAACAGCCATGCCAAGGTAGGTGAATGTTTATCATCCCAGTGTTACAGGTGGAGGGACTGAGGCCAGGACTTGCCCGCTGAGTTCGTAGCCAGGGCAGCGAGATCTGGAGCAAGGACTCGTCGCCTGGTCTGCAGCCCAGCCTCTCGGCCCTGGCTTTCCTTCTGGCTCCAAGGGACGCTTGCGGGGGGGGGGGGGGGGGGGTTCGGGGTCGTAGAATCCTTTGCACTGCCAAGATGGCGGGACTCTTCGTCTGGGGGGGCCCTTCAACCCACTGGGGTCTTGGCAAGCATCCCACCTGGCTGGCCACTTGCAGTAGTGGTGAGTTGGGGCTGTGAAGGCATAGAGGGGGAGGACGCTTCAGGAAGACCACAGGAAGGGCCGGAGCCAGCTTGTTCTCAAGTCCATCGAGTTCAGTACTGTCAACGCTGACTGGCAGCAGATCTCTCCCAGGTTTGGGGCAGGAGTCTCTCCCAGCCCTACCTGGAGATGCTGCTAGGGGCTGAACCTGGGACCTTCTGCTTTCCTGCTGGGCCTCTCCAGCTGCTGGGCCACCTCAACATCTTCCCCCCAAAGCCAAATAACCGTCTCCCCAATGGTCAAGGCAGCTGTTTCATCACCCAGAATCCGGAGAGGCCAGACTCTCGCCCGGGGCGTCATCCGGACACCTCTCTTTCTCCTCCTACCTTCAGCAACTTGAAGTGTGAGGCAGGAACGATGAAGTGCCGGTTCTGCTTCTTAACGCAGACGCTGCAGCTGGAAAGGGGAGGGAAACGCGCTGGTAAGGAACGCCAGTGGTGGGAGGTCTGCCCACACTAGTGGGGGGGGGACCCTCAGCCCCACCCCACCCCACCCCAAGAAGGGCAAAGCTTCCAGGAGCCAGAGACGCACTCACTTGCAGTCAAAGACGTGTAGGTCAGCCGAGGCCCAGACCTCGAAGCGAACGGCTCCACAGTGGCAGCCTCCCGTGTGCTTCACCAGTCCCCGGTACTCACTAGGAAAAGAGAGGGGAACGACAGACCTGCCATGATGTCTTCTGGGTCTGAACTGGCATCGCAGCACATTATTTTTCATCAGTAGAAAGCTTTCTTAGTATTGTAGGAAGTGTTCAGGAGCTCTCTCAGTTGGGAGAGAGCCACATGGGCCAGACCCAAAGCCATCCAGCAAGCTCTCTGACCAAATCAGGATCCGAACTCAGGCCTTCTTCCACATCCAGTCTCTAAACCTCTCCAGTGCCCTGCTCACTGAGCAAAGAGGCACCTTTTTAAAGTGGTTATTCTCTGTATTGAGCAGGCGGAGAGCAACTGGCCCTATCCAGCCCCAGCACAGCATCCCTCCAGGGGCTGTTGCTGGCATCTATCTTGTGTTTCTTTTTTAGATTGAGGGCCCTTTGGGAACAGGGAGCCCTTTTATTGATTTATATCTATGTAAACCACTTTGGGGACTTTTTTTGAAAAGTGGCATATAAATATTGGTCGTATTCGTCCCCTATACTCAAATTTGTTGTCCACAGCCTGACTTTTTTCATTTAGCTTAGATTAGGACATTTGTACAACACTTTAAAGGAAGGTTTCACTACCATGGGTCCCCAGGAAGTTTCTCACAACCGGCTTTTAGTCCGCATCTCCTCCGGAATGAAGAGGGGGCATTCACGTATCAGCCAAATTTACCCCAAAGTCCCTGAGAGCTATTGGGGAGCAGTTCACAGACGATTCAGATTTTTCATTGTGCATTAGAGTGTAGCCTGATTTAGATCCAAGGTAAAAACATTCACTTTTTGTGTCATTTGGGGGGGCAACTTTGGACTCACAGCAAAGCCTCACAGTAAAGCTTACTGTCTGGGAAAGCTCCATATGTTTCATTACAACTTCCACCACCCCCTGCAGCAATGTCTGGGGGTGATGGGAGTTGTAGTCCAACATCTAGGGACCCAAGGTTGAGAACCCCCTGCTTTCAAATAATTAAACCACGAGTGATTATTAATAGTTGCCATATAATTAAAAGATAATGTAAACATTATTTGTTATACAATATAAGTGATTACAGCCAAGAGATTCCTGAAGCACACTCAAGACTTGGACTTCAACCTTATCCAACCTTCAACTGTTAAGTTTTCTGCAGTGTGTGGAAGTTTATGCTTCAATAAATGTTAGTCTTAGACATATGTATATGGCTGAAGTACTCAAGACTTTGGAGTCTGCTCTGTGCTTTTGGCTGAATAGGGCTTTCTGTGTTCCTCCTGGTGTCTGTGCGATTTGATTGACCCTTGGACGGAAATTTTGTATTGAAATTCAGTGTAACTTTTGGAGACAAAGTATTCAGGGCAGGAAAGGGGAGCGGGAGAGGGCTGGGGGGAGGGCGCCTTTGGCGAGCAAGGAGTCCAGAGGCGAGCTGCCTGCAGGGATAAAGAAAGTGGGCCCTCGCTTCCAAGGTGTGGCCCTCGAGCCCCTCCGGGCGAACGCAGCGCGCCCGGATCCCCGCATTGGTGGCGCCACAAGGGCCGTGCCTGCCAAGCAGGCTCCTCCGAAGCATCCAGCAGCAGGTGCAAAGCGGGACGCTGCGCGCAACAAGCCACGGGATAAGGGCAGCGGCGGTGGTCGCGCTGAGGGGGGCAGGAAAGGCGCAACCACACACCGCGCGCGCGCGCACAGGCACGGCCAGTGGGGAGGCGCAGCCCCGAGGATCGGGTACCCCCTACTCACAAGGTGTCCAGCAGGAGCTTGACCGCCTCTTCGCAGCTCACCCGCTGCCGTTTCTGGAACTGCAGCCAGCGCTCCTTCTGCGCCCCTAGGGCCAACGCGCACAGCTCGTCCGACGGCTCGGCGCTGGGCAGCTCTTTGCCAGGCAGCGAGCCGGCGCTTCTGGAGGCCCGATCCCGGGCGTTGAGGCTCCCGGCGGCCGCCTGCTTCTTCCCCCCGGACTGGGGGCCTTTGCGGGTCGTAGCAGCTGCGGGCGTCCGCCTCGCCTTTCCCATGGTGGCCACGCTGCCGCTGCGCCCCTGGCCTCGGCCGCTCGAGGGCGCTCCGGAGCCGCGCGAGCCCCTCTGCTGGAAAGCCACGTGGAGGAAAGAAATAGGGGGCGGGGGAGGCGAGGGGTGGGCGCACGCATATTCAGCCCTCGATCGGAGGGGGCGGGGGCCAGTCCTCTTTCCCAAATTATGCTATTGATTGCCAAGCAAGCCTCTCCTGGCATGATCTGCTAGCATGCAGATGGTCCCTGGCAGCATCTCCAGGTCGGGCTGGGAAAGACTCCTGCCTGAAATCCTGGGGAGCTGCTGCCAGTCAGTGATGTAGACAGTACCGAACTAGCTGGACCACTGATGTGCAGAGGGCAAGTTCCTCATTGCGACAGCTATTCCTTTAAGTGTTAAGTTTACTATTTTAAAAACATGCACCACCATGCAGGGCATCAAATGTGAGCAGCAGGCCCAGGCAAGAGGGTGAGCAGCTCGCGCTCTACCTGGAGGGCCATTTTCTATACAGTGACAGCCAGGGACAGGGCCAACGACAACCTGTGCCATGTGGGTTGCCACCTTAGCTTCTGGCAGGCCTCCAGGAAGGGCAGACAGGAATGAAACAGGTGCTGCTGTGTTCTGTGGCATGGAGAGCCCACAGTGGGAAAGGCTGAGAGCTCCAGTGCAGGAGAGGAGAGCTGGTCTGGTGGTAGCAAGTATGACTTGTCTCTTTAGCTAAGCAGGGTCCACCCTGGTTGCATATGAATGGGACACTACCTGTGTGAGCACGGGAAGAGATTCCCCTTAGGGGATGGAGCCCCTCTGGAAAGAGCATCTAGGTTCCTGCTTTCCCTCCCTGGCAGCATCTCCAAGGTAGGGCTGAGAGAGACTCCTGCCTGCAACCTTGAAGGAACCACTGCCAGTCTGGGTAGACAGCCCTGAGCTGGATGGACCCAGGGTCTGACTCAGTATATGGCAGCTTCCTCTGTTCCTATCAGGAGAGCTGGTCTTGTGGTAGCAAGCATGACTTGTCCTCTTTGCTAAGCAGGGTCTTCCCTGGTATGTATTTGAATGGGACACTACCTGTGTGAGCACGGGAAGAGATTCCCCTTAGGGGATGGAGCCCCTCTGGAAAGAGCATCTAGGTTCCTGTTTCCCTCCCTGGCAGCATCTCCAAGGTAGGGCTGAGAGAGACTCCTGCCTGCAACCTTGAAGGAACCACTGCCAGTCTGGGTAGACAGCCCTGAGCTGGATGGACCCAGGGTCTGACTCAGTATATGGCAGCTTCCTCTGTTCCTATCAGGAGAGCTGGTCTTGTGGTAGCAAGCATGACTTGTCCTCTTTGCTAAGCAGGGTCTGCCCTGGTATGTATTTGAATGGGAGACTACCTGTGTGAGCACGGGAGGAGATTCCCCTTAGGGGATGGAGCCCCTCTGGAAAGAGCATCTAGGTTCCTGCTTTCCCTCCCTGGCAGCATCTCCAAGGTAGGGCTGAGAGAGACTCCTGCCTGCAACCTTGAAGGAACCACTGCCAGTCTGGGTAGACAGCCCTGAGCTGGATGGACCCAGGGTCTGACTCAGTATATGGCAGCTTCCTCTGTTCCTATCAGGAGAGCTGGTCTTGTGGTAGCAAGCATGACTTGTCCTCTTTGCTAAGCAGGGTCTTCCCTGGTATGTATTTGAATGGGACACTACCTGTGTGAGCACGGGAAGAGATTCCCCTTAGGGGATGGAGCCCCTCTGGAAAGAGCATCTAGGTTCCTGTTTCCCTCCCTGGCAGCATCTCCAAGGTAGGGCTGAGAGAGACTCCTGCCTGCAACCTTGAAGGAACCACTGCCAGTCTGGGTAGACAGCCCTGAGCTGGATGGACCCAGGGTCTGACTCAGTATATGGCAGCTTCCTCTGTTCCTATCAGGAGAGCTGGTCTTGTGGTAGCAAGCATGACTTGTCCTCTTTGCTAAGCAGGGTCTGCCCTGGTATGTATTTGAATGGGAGACTACCTGTGTGAGCACGGGAGGAGATTCCCCTTAGGGGATGGAGCCCCTCTGGAAAGAGCATCTAGGTTCCTGCTTTCCCTCCCTGGCAGCATCTCCAGCGAGATAGGGCTGGGAGAGAGATTCCTGCCTGCAACCTGGGAGAAGCCGCTGCCAGTCTGGGAAGACAAGACTGAGCTAGATGGACTGATAGTCTGACTCAGTATATGGCAGCTTCTGACCTATCCTAGATGGCATGCATTGTCCTGGGAAAAGGCAGACAGGCGCATGAGAAAAAGAACTCTCTCTTCTGAGCTTCTCCAACTAGGACTGGAGAGGAAGGAGCGGGATTGTCCTCTGTTGCTCCTGAGGGCAGGACTAGAGTCAGTAGGCTATAATAATACAAGGCAGCAGAGCTAGGCTGCACTGATGGCTGTGGGGACAGGAAACCTTAGAAAGCTGGGCCCTGCGAGTGAACTGAGTTATCGAGCTCCTGTCCTCGGTCTGCTCTCTCAGGGGTGAAGTCTTCAGTCTGGTCCTTCACTCAGTCAGCGCTCCACTGGACTCCCTGAAGTTGAAGTAGATGAAGTCTTCAGTCTGGTCCTCCACTTGAAGTAGGCCTGGCCAATCCCTGCCCAGCTGTCACCTTTGACACTAACTGGCCAGAACTCCTTTTGCTTTAATCTGATTGGACTGGGCAGGGCCTTTACCTGTGGCAGCCTTCTCACTGGACAGTTTGGGATGCCACCCAAACCCCTAAGCTGTGGCAGAACCCCTGCCTGGAACCACACCAAGGTAGAACCAGCCAATCAAGTCAACAGACCCATCACTGATCACAATGTAACCATATAGAAGAAGGAGCGGGCTTGTTCTAGGTTGCTCCTGAGAGCGGGATTTGAACCACTGGGTTGATATGACAAGGAAGCAAGCAGATTTAGGCTAGCCATTAGGAGGATTCTCCCAACTGTAAAAGCTGTCCGACAGTGGAACAGTCTGCCTCATGAAATGACAGGCTGTCCTTTGCTGGAGACTTTCAGACAGGCTGGGTGGCCATCTGTCAGCGATGCTGCTTCAATAGATTCCTTCCCTGAGCAGAGGCTGACTCTATGAGAGTTTTCTGCTTCTGACATGCAAACAGGGCAAGGAGCCCACAGTCCAGCCAGCCATGTATTCTGCCTCCTCCTCGCCAAGGCTGGGGAATCGTCCCCTGCAGCACAGAGAGGTGCTTGCGACCGCTGCTAGTCGGAAGAGGGAAGGCCTTCTGGCCGGCTTTGCAAGACTCCCCACCACAAGGAAATGCAGCAAAGCAGCCCCCATCCCCCATGCCCAGCAACTGACCAGCAGGCCCAGGCCTCTGCTCAACAGCCTCGCCCTAAAATGGGGATCCGCCCTAGAATGGGGATGCTTTTCTCTTTATGGGTTACTGACACCTCATTCTAAAAACAGCAGCCGTGACTCAGCTGGGGACGTGGGTGCTACATGTCAGCCTCTTGGAAACAGGTGCTGGCACAGAGAGGAGATGCTCCTGGTGGCAGAGGCTGCTGCGTGTGCCTCCTGGGCCTGTTAATGAGGGTGAAGTCACTCCAGCAACCGGATGCTGCGAACCCCAAAGTGTGACCCCAGACAGTCATTCACTCCCATGACATTCCTGTGCCTCTGGCATCCTTCTGGATTTAATTGGATGGATGACTGTCTTATGGCTGTCAGGCCACAGACTGGTTTTTAAGGGCAGGCTTGGCCATGACAGTAGGGAGCAAGAGTGCCTCTGAGCATGTCACCTGCTAAACAAGAACTTTTCTCACCTTGATGTTGTCCTTGGGAGAGGAGAGCTGGTCTTCCAATAGCAAGCATGAATTGTCCCCTCTGCTGAGCAGGCTCTGCTCTGCTTTGCATTTGGATGGGTGACTACCTGTGAGGTCTTCCCCTTAGGGGATGGGGCTGTGGCTCAGTGGAAGAGCCACTGCTTGGCATGCAGAAGGTTCCAGGTTCAATCCCTGGCCACATCTCCAGGTAGGGCTGGGAAAGACTCCTGTCTAAAACCTTGGAGAAGCAGCTGCCAGTCTGGGTAGACAGTCTTGAGCTCGATGGACCAAGGGTCTGACTCAATACACCACACTAGAGAGCTGCTGCCAGTCTGTGCAGATAATACTAGGCTAGATAGGCCAATGGTCTGACTCGGCATAAGGCAGCTTCCTATGTAACCTCCGCAAAATTAGTTCCTACAGAATACCTACAGTGACTAGGATATAGATGCCATTTTGAAATGCCTCTTGCCTCACTTCTCTATCCTACACTCACGCACCCACACTTATCAGACTAACAGCACAGCCCTCTGCATGTTGACTCAGACGTAAGTGCCATTGCATACAATGCGACTTGTGAACCAGGAATGTGTACATAAGATTGCAGCCTTCAAGGCTCAAAGGAGATTTGGTGTATAATTGGGAACATGTCCTCTGAGCTGACTGGAAGGAGAGAGAAGGCAGGGACCCCAGGCTGAAAGGGGAACTTCCTGAGCCACACTCAACATCCCAAAAGGCAAGAGCATACCTGCCAACATGTCCCTATTTTCCCATTCAGGTGAATGGGGGAAATAGGGACAAGTTGGCAGGTATGCAGTACCAGCATTGACTGAAACGTTTGGGGTGGCTTTAAAAACACATAAATAAACTTGAAGTAGGTCGTAAACAAGCTAAGTTGGCAAGCCTAGGTTTCTGGCAGCTACAGAGGGAGCCGGGCGGAAAAAATGCTTTCCTGTTGCTCCCATTTCCCATTCTACATGAAACCGTTGGTTAATTCAGAGTGAGTCACTTTGCTTCAACCTTCCACGTATTGACAAATTCCAGTCCACACCCCAAGCTGCTCCACCAAAAGTGGAGGCATTAAACACTCGCCAAACTGCCCCAGCCAGTCAGAGAAGCTTGTATTTTGTTTGAACTGGATAGTTAAGAGTCATTGGCGATCCGTGGTGTTCCTTCTCCCCACCACTGTCTTTCATGTCCACAGTGTGTTTTATCAGCCTCAAGGTACTAGACCTCATTTTAAACCTCAAGAGACCTCCCTCATCTCTTTCTCGTCTCCCTATGACCAAGGAGTTGATGGCTGGAGTGGCTTCCCTTCTTAAAAAGCCTGCCAAGCTTGGGGCTTTTTGGTTTATTATTTATTTATTTATTTATTTACACAGTCAGACAGGTGTTCTTGACTGGTTTGTTTTATCCAGACATTGAGTCCTTCCCAAAGACCTGGGATGGCTGAATTTTATTGTCAATTGTTATAGCTATGGTCACAGAATATAGGCTGTTCCCAGTAAAGCTACTTTTTATAATTGGCTGATGGTGATTTCTGTGGCCCCTATGGTGTTGAGGTGCTCTTCAAGGTCTTTTGGAACTGCACCCAGGGCGCCAATTACCACTGGGATTTTTTTGGTCTTTTTCTGCCACAGCCTTTCAATTTCAATTTGTAGATCTTTGTATTTTGTGATTTTTTTCTATTTCTTTTTCTTCTATTCTGCTATCCTCTGGAATTGCTATGTCAATTATTTTAACTTGTTTTTCTTTCTTCTCAACTACAGTTATATCTGGTGTATTGTGTGGCAAATGTTTGTCTGTTTGTAGTCGGAAGTCCCATAATATTTTTACATCTTCATTTTCTTCAACTTTTTCAATTTTATGGTCCCTCTAGCTCAATATTGTCAACCTAGACTGGCAAGAGCTTCTCCAAGACTGCAGGCAGGAATCAGAGCAGTTTACATTAAAACACCATTAAAATGGTGTTAGAGAAAAGGCAGCCGGAAACTGAAACTAAGAGCCCACTGTTGCATGAGGCAGACTGTTCCACTGTCAGACAGGAAATTATTCCCAATGGCTAGCCTAAATCTACTTCCTTGGAATTTCAACCCATCTGTTCTAGTCTTGCCCTCAGAAGCAACAGAGAACAAGCCTGCTCCTCCTCCTTTGTGAAAGCCCTTCAGATCTTTGAAGATGGCTCTCGTATCCCACCCTCTTAGTCTTCTCTTCTCCAGGCAAAACTAACTCAGCTCCTTCCTCGTAGGACTTCCCTCCCCATCTTGGTCGCCCTTCTTTGACCCATTCCAGCTCATCAACATCTTCCTTAAACTGCAGGGCCCAGAACTGAAGACAGAATTCCAAGTGAGCTCCAACCAGAGCGGAACGATTCCTTCTCATTATCTGGGCATGATGCTCCTCTCAAGGCATCCTGAGAGCATGGCTAACCAAACCCTGTCCTTTGGTTCGGGGAGCCTGCAGGTGGGGCACAGAATTGCCACCCTCTGCATTTTGACCCTGGGAAGTTTTGATGTGAGTTTGGGGTGGCTAGCCGGCTGACTCTATTTATACACCGGTCAATCGCTGAGTAATTGGCCAAGAGGCCTAGAGACTGTTTTCCTCATGACTCCAAATGATCTTGACTCAAAATATCCAAATGGCTCTCATTCTGGAGAAGGCAGCCACTGAGAAATGTGACAGAGGCATTTCTCCAGGGAGAGACTTGAGGTAGGGGAGGGAGGTGTGGATTACCTGAGCCCCCTTTTCTCCCTCCCCTGCAAGATATATGTGTAGATGGGGCTGTAGCTCAGTGGCAGAGCATCTACTTTGCATGCAGAAGGTCCCAGGTTCAATTCCTGGCAGCGTCTCCAGGTAAGGCTAGGAAAGACTCCTGCCTGCAACCTTGGAGAGCCGCTGCCAGTCAGGGTAGACAACCCTGAGCTAGATGAACCAAGGGTCTGGCTCAGTATAAGGAACATAGGAAGCTGCCTTATACTGATTCAGACCCTTGGTCCCTCTAGCTCAATATTGTCAACCCAGACTGGCAGCAGCTTCTCCAAGATTGCAGGCAGGAATCTCTCTCAGCCCTATCTTGGAGATGCTGCCAGGGAGGGAATTTGGAACCTTCTGCTCTTTCGAGAGCGGCTCCATCCCCTGAAAGGAATCTCTTCCAGTGCTCAGACATCAAGTCTCCCATTCATATGCAACCAGGGTGGACCCTGCTTAGCTAAGAGGACAAGTCATGCTTGCTACCACAAGACCAGCTGTTCTCTGCAATTGTTCCTAGAGACTCAACGAAGGATTCTGGGGGGAGCCAGGAATGGCACACCTTGGCATCTCAGAATGCAGCGTCTCAGGACGCAGGGTCTGGCCTCTGACAAGATCTGCTGCAGACTCCTAAGAATAACCTGCTATCTTCTCTGTCCATCTCATGCTCAAACTGCATATTTGTGTCAAGGAACCAAATATAAACCATGCTGTCATTCTGCAGGGACTCAGGACTCTCTTTCCAAAGGAAACCAGGACTCCTCACCGCTGGGGGATGGGGGGGGGGCAATGCGAATATCTGGAGCCCATGTCACAGTGGCTGCCAGCCAGACCAAATTGCTTCTGGGCAGTCCTGTGGAGATGAAGCAGTCCTTTAGAGCCACTAAAGGACTAGTCCTATTCAGTAAGTTAGTCCGGATGTCAGCCAGTCGTAAGCCCCACTGTTCCCCTCAAGTTGGGGGTGGGCAGGGGGACTTCAGTTCAGCTAAGACAAACTTCCCAGGCAGGAACCCTTTGGTGCCTTGGCACCAGCCTCTGGTTTTTCCATTCCCAGAAAGCTGCGAAACAAGATGTTCTTTCTGGCCTTCAGTCAACCCTTTATCTTCTAAATCTAAGGCAGCCCTTGGTTAAATTTTAGCACTTAAGAGAATGTTCTGTTGGGGGAGAAAAGAAGGGAGGAGAGAAGAAAGGTCTGGAAAGAATGAAAGGCTGTTTCATTCCAGTTGTCTGGCGGAATTTACCCCTAAGGAGAAGCCAAAGGGGTGTAGTGCTTTGCATATAGAAAGGGACTTTGCTTTTCTCCCTTGCTATCATAACAGTCATGCTCATGTTACAGTGACTCAGCAGAAGGAAGTTTCTGGGAGCAAAGTCTGTTCTAAGCAAAAGCCCTTAGGCACACTCAGAAGCAGGAAAAGGACCTACTTCAGCAGGAATGTATGCAGCTCCCACTTATTGTATGACTGTTCAGAGTTGGTGGTGGCTGACATCCTAACAAAGTTGCATTAGTACAAGCAGATCACAGAGCTGTGCTAAAAGTGACAGGGCATCGCTCAGTGGCAGAGCCCCTGTGTTGCATGAGGAAGGTCCAAGGTTCTGTCCTTGCCAGCATCTCCAGGTGAGGCTGGGAAAGACCTCTCTCTGAAACTCTGGAGAGCTGCTGCCAGTCAGAGCAGACATTCCTGAGCTAGATGAAGCAAAGGTCTGACTCAGCAGAAGGCAGCATCACAGATTCCTATCTGATTACTTTAAGTATAGCCACAGCTGACAAGGAGTTACATCAGTATCATTTCTGAGTAAGACATTCCCAATTGCTTCAATTAGTATGTGGAAGGAGTTGTTCCAGGTGGAGAACTGTGTCCAGAAATCTGTTAGGTTATGGAGGGTTGAAGGGGAGAAACCAGGATGCATGGTGGTCACTTGCCTCCTTGACTTCCTTATTTAATTTTTAAAAGCCATCTTCTTGAGATACCACTATGGTGAGAGTGCACATGAGGGAAGTTCAGGTGAATGCAGGTGGAATATTAATCTTTTGGATCTAGCCCAAGGTTACCCATGTAAATCTGTAGCAAGGGCTCATTTGGTCTCTGTTGCGACTTGGCATGTTTTCGGTTCTGGGTTCAGAGTCCATAGTCAGTCCAAAAGATCAACTTGTTTCCTGTGGCCCCTCATAAAAAGCGCCCCTCTTGGGGGAGAGCTTAATTTCCACTTAGCAGTTTTAGATCATAGCAAATTCAGAAATAGTTTGCCTCCAGTTCACAATTATTCTAACTAGATCGGACAGGAACATGAAAGGTGTGTTAGTGCTGTGTTAAAAATATAACTGAGAGGGTTTTTTGTGAGTCACTATCACAACAGCAGCTTCCAAAACAATGGCAAGAGCTGAGATCTGTTGTCTTTAAGCGTATAAATGTGAAACTGGGAAATAAGAGTAAAAGACTCCCCAAATGCAGCTATAACCTAACAGCAGATCAAAAGCAGGCTACATTATATATATTTTCATGGATCAACATACGTTGAGATTGGGTTATATAAGCTTCTGGACTTCATAGAGTTCTTCGCTTGTTCATATGATGAACTCTGTGTGAAAGATGATGTGATTTAACACATGCTGCAGTTGGCTACCCCAGCGAAGGACTTTTGAACTGGGGAGAATAATTTTTTACCACCAGAATCTGGCACTTCACATTTGAAACATAAAATGTCATCCAGTTCTAGATAAAACACTGACTTTGGTTTCAGTTGACCTTCAGCCTAGTAAAACAACTATCATACATTTACCTCCTGCTTTGACAATATAAAGGTTACCTGATCTCCTTCTTTGGAAGGAACCAGTGAGATTCCAGTAAGACCGAAGACTAGACTGAGTACGATTCCAAATCTGATATTTCACCAGTGATGCAGATCTGGTTGGCAGGGACCAGAGACATGGTCCGTAGCATCATCACCACCCCTCTCTTTGGAACTCCCTTCCAGAGGTGATTCATCTGTTTTTTCATTGTTGTCTTGTGTGTGTTGGGGTTTTTTTGCTAGCTGACCAGAGCAGCAGTGCTGGAGGAGCAAGAAATAAATATATGTAGACAATAACTATTTCCAAAACATGGGGAAGAGCTGGTTGTGATGGTTATTTTGCTTCCTTTATCCAACCAGCTCTGTGCATATACTGAACCCTCACATGCCTTTCAGAGGCTGATCTGTTTGCATAAATGCCTTAAACACTTTCCGTGTTCAAATAAACATGGTTTGGAATTGGTTCACAATTTTTTGGTGTTGTTTTGTCATTTCAGCTGTCTCATTTGATCACACAGCTCTGCCTCTAAAGTGTTTTTTTACTGAGTGTCCAGTCTTTATCAGAACTTGGGTTTTAGTGAACAGACATCTCCACCAGTAAGTCAAACTTGTCTCAGAATATCTGGGCAAACCTGTCCCAGAATATCTGGAATATCTTGTCTGGGCTTGTTAAAAGGACGTAGTTCAGAGCTGACATTTCCAGGCTCTTAGGTCATCTGAACTCATCCTTCAGCTGCCCTGTTAGTGTTGCTTAGATGGCCAGAATTAAAACAATCACTTTACTGTTCAGTTCTAAACCATTATGCACACTTGCTCAGTTTACATAAACATGGCTGCGTAATCGCTCACTGGCAAACACAATCCATCTTACAAAAACTAAAGCTCCGTCAGGTGCAGGATTTGCTGGATTCCATAAGCAAAGTATAGCAGTGTTTGTGCCCGAGAGGCCTTGACATTCTGATTTCTTATAGAAACTGAGGTCATTCACACAATCAAAAACTGAGTCCTACCCGGGTTTGGGAGCTGTGTGTGCTCCCAGTTTTTGGTTGTGTGGAATCATGGTAGGAGGAAAAGCTACCCTGGTTTTTCTCTTACCATGCTGGTTCGAATCCCTGCTGGTATGTTTCTCAGACTATGGGAAACACCTATATTGGGCAGTAGCAATATAGGAAGATGCTGAAAGGCAATGGTCAACCCCTCCTGTAATCTACCAAAGACAACCACAGGGCTCTGTGGTTGCCAAGAGTTGATCCCGACTCGATGACACAACTTTACTTTACCACAAGACCAGCTCTCCCCCAACATACTCTGGGTGGCATCCACAGTTCCTCTTACTCTGGAACAAATACTCTTTGTTCAGCCTATTATGTTCAAGAGCACACTGAAATAATTTGTTTTTCTGATCTAGCCTTCTTTGGCCTTCTTTGAACTGCAGTCCTGAAAGCAAACAAAATGAAACCTTGGGCATTCTGTGGCTAGTTGCTTTTCTCTGGGGAGAGAGCAAAACATCATAAAGAAAGCCCTTGGTTTCTTGCTGCCACAGAAGATTTGCTGTTGCTAAGACAGGGCTCTCTGCGCCTTGTGTACAAATTGAACTCAGATAACTTTCTTTGCAGATCATTTTACAGCATTGCCCAGTGACCAGTTTTATTTTTCTAACCTCAAGCTGGGTTCTTAATTATTCTCGGTGTTTCTGGGAAATCCTAAAGCACCAATGTGACTGAGCGGGTCACAAGATCTGGATTTTTGCCCATCCTGCAATGCACTTACTAATGTGCTGTCAGCTGGTGATGGTTGTGCCTTTAGTCATCCAGAATTCTCAGGGCAACAGATAAAAATTAAATGTTTTCTCAGAGTTTTCTACACTCCAGTGTTTCTCCACAATATGGCAAAAACTACACCATATAACACTCCACATGTGATGGAGCATAAACAGAACAAAATTCACATCATTAATAAAACATATTTATACTTTAATTAGGGCCAACACAAATTCTCAGGGCAGTATGTGAGCTTCTGAATGACACAGAATTCTTCAAATGGTTGGATGTTAAAAAAAAATGTTTTATGGGGGGGAATATCCAGACCATAGTATGAAGCTTAAGCCTGGCCTGTCTTTATTTGCATATTGTTTCAGTATTAGATTTTAATACTACTACAACAAATATTTATATACCACTTTTCAACAAAAGTTCCCAAAGTGGTTTTAATAGATAAATAAAAATTAAAAAACAAATAAGGCTCCTTGTCCTCAAAGGGCCCACAATCTAAACAAACATAATTTTTTTTAGACATGTGTAAGACTCTTGCGTTACACAGAACGCTGTGTGTGAAGAAGCATGGAAAAATACTGGGGTGGGTGGGGGTGGGGACAATAAAGAAGATGTGCCACCAAGTATTGTACCTATTAAGACAGTACAGTTGGAACATACTATGGCTGGCGTTCTCAAGATTGGATCCCAAGATATTGGACGACAACTCCCTTCATCTCCTCTGGCCATTGTGGCTGAGGATGAGAGGGGCTGTAGTTAAAAAGCATCAGGGGCTGAGAGATGGCATCATCGTAGTAATAAAGGAGGTCAGAAAACATATCTCCCTGATCAGTTTCTGGAGACTCAAGTGGCCGCCAAGAATACAGAAATGGATGATCCCACAGCTAAGGTTAAACAACAACAAAACTATTAACCAAGAGTGTACTTTTAAAAGTGTTTTCAAACAGCTTTGTGCCCACTTTTTATTTCTGTGGGAAAGTCGTCTCCCTCCAGTTTCTGCTAGAAGCTTCATATTTACCGGAAGTGCTGGCAGTAAGTAGGATCCTCTCATGTTGCAAAGCTCAGGATGCAGCCTGCCCTCGTGTCTATGCCGATGTGGAAAACTGGTTCTGCAACCCAGGTCAACACAATGCAGCAAGATGCTCATCTGATGCAAGTATTAATTTCAGGTCAATTCAGAAGAGGAAATTGTGACACGGCCTGGCTGAACAGTTGTTTCCTGTTGAAACCGACAGACAGACACTGGCTTGAATTGCTGTGTGCCCCATTTCAACCCTAATATTTACAAATAAAGTTATAAACAAAACAGATTTGCAGTGTGCTTTAAGGTTTGTTTTGTAAAAGCCATTAATTCCAGGGAAACAAACTTAAAATTGGCACTCACACAGGAATAAGCACCTTATGTGACTAAATGGGTCACATATCCAAGGTCAATTAAAATGCATGAGTTATCATTTATTTATTTATTGAATGTATATACCGCTCAATATCAAAATCTCTAGGCGGTGTACAGAATTAAAACATAATACAAAATATAAAACCTTTAAAATTCATAAAAAGATAAAAAATCATAATAGATTAAAAACACATTAGAATTAAAATTCATTTAACAGACTTTACCAACCATAGTTTTTTGGGGGGGATAACAGGGTGATTAGCAGATCCCCCCCCCATTTTCAAAATAGATTTGTCTTGTATTCTAGCAATCCTTTATGTTGTGATTAGAAGTTTGGAGTTGGAAAGAAAAGGGAAAGAAGGAGAAAATGGAGGAGTTTCTGGAATAAATTCTTAGTTAAACCAGCTTAAGATTGCTCTTTGTTTTATAAATTTGGCTTCCTGGCCTTCAGATCACTCTAATCACATAAGCACTTCAGATCACAAAAGCATTTTGGCCTTTTGCTTGGGGAGTCAATAAATAAGTAAATAAATAAATAAATAAATAATGATAATAATTTAAGTTGGAGGGGTGGCATGGACCAGGGGTGACCAAACGGATGGAGGCTCTTCAGGTATGTTTGAACTACAACTCCCATCACTCCCAGCCTGAGCATTGCAGGTGAGGATGATGGGGGTTGTACTCCAACCAGCGGTCAAGAAACGGCTCAGTTCACCAGCCAGACAAACACATTTTACTTGTCGGAAGGTTCCTTGAGCTATATTGGTTCATTACTTGTCAGGATTTTTCTCACTCGCCAGGCACCAGTTCTTACTCGCCACAGACTAGTAGACTAGTGGATTTCCTGAGCCCTGACTCATTACTTGTCAGGACTTTTCTCACTTGCCAGGCACCATTTCTCACTCGCCACAGACTAGTAGATTTCCTGAGCCCTGACTCCAACCACAACTGCAGAGACTCAGCCTGGCCACCACTGACATAGACAGCGAAAAAACGTCAGTATCTGAAAGTGTCCAAACTCTGCCTAAGCTACCTCAGACAGCCATGGCTGGGGCTGGGTTTCTCCATAAAACAGTGTGGTGTAGTGGTTAGAGTGCTGGACTAGGACTGGGGAGACCCGAATTCAAATCCCCATTCAGCCATGAGACTTGCTGGGTGACTCGGGGCCAGTCACTTCTCTCTCAGCCTAGCCTACTTCAGAGGGATGCTGTGAAAGAGAAACTCAGGTATGTAGTACACCGCTCTGGGCTCCTTGGAGGAAGAGCGGGATATAAATGTAAAAATAATAATAATAAAATAATAATAAAACCTGCCCCAGGAGGATCCCATGGAGGGGCAGGAAGAAGGGTGGGATAAATCCCTAAAATATATACATTCTGCAAGAAGTGTTTTGTGAGGAGGAGAGCCGTGCTTCCCTCAGCCCACTGGGCCTCACCCAGGTCAGGTGTGGGAGAGAGAACTGGGCAGAAAGGCCCAGCCTCCTTGAATAATGTAATAACAATGAGGAACCCACGGTTTTCCACATTTTGACATTTTGGCTGACATGAATTTTAACGTTGAGGCGAATTTGACAGCCAACTGCTATAAGGATCGCCTCAGGAGGACCCAAGGGAAGCCCCCTCCCGGGTCGCGCGCCAGTTTACTCCCTCCCCCTTCACTGCATGCGCAGAGCAACCCTGCTACCCTTCCTTCCCCCTTACCCGCTTCTCGAAATCTGCTTCTCTGAGGCGGCGGGCCTTAGCAACAAGAATGACCTCACTCGCCACCAATCACCGGCGAACAACTCATGGCCGTCAGTTTCTCTCCCCCCCCGCCCCGATTCTTCCAGAGCTTTCCCACTGATCGCCTCACCCGGGAACCAACCGGCGTCCGCTTTCTCCTCGCTCCCACCAATGGCAACCAAGTCCTGCTTAGTTCGCCCCCTCGAAACCTCGCCACGACCGGATCCGTTCCAGATATCCCTCCGCCCATCAAGAACAATACAATAGTTTTGCTCGTATTGGGCCCAGTACAAGCCACTCCGCCTATTTTTGTTCCCTGAGCAGACAAGCCGTGAGGATAAATATACTGGCGGGCAAGAAAGGATCTCTTCACCATTCGGCTGAGGGGCTATTTTCTTTTGGCGGAAGGTCACTTGAGCATGCATCCTGGGAGGGGCGACGAGTAACAGAACCCTATAAATAACAGTGGGCGACGTCGCTTCCGCAGATAGACGTGAACTGCCGCCGCGAGAGGATCCTGGGTTGCAAGAGGCGAGCGATAACTTATTTTAGGTTTCTCTTTGGGGTGCTCAACCGGCGAGGTAAGCTAGAGGGGATGCGCCTGTAAAATAGCATAAAATTGCAGCCTAATTTTTTCTCAGTGTGGGGCCCTGTGGCGGCGTCACTGTCGCCCATTGTGGCGAGGAGGGGGGAGGCCTTGGTGGGCTATGGGGGGCCGCGGGGAACACCCCCCAAAGAAGGGATGGGGTGGAGCGTGACGGGTGTGGCTGAGCCAGCGCGGCGCTCCTGGCGCCTCTCAGGTAAAAAGAGGATGGCGAGGAAAGGGGTTAAAAAACCCCTAGACCAGGGCTGCTCAACTTAGGCCTTCGCTGTGGGTGTGGGCTTACAATCCCTGGCTGTGGGCCCCTGTGGTGGGGGATTGTTGTAGTCCAGAAACAGCGGGTGGGGTGGGGGACTATGTGGAGCAGGCTTGCCGATGGGTGGTTGGCGGTGCGAGGAGCAACAAATAAACGGGGAAAGGGGCCATGGGCGAAGGACAAAGGAGGGTGGAGGCTTCGGGGATGGGTGCTCTTGTACCTGGCTCTGCTGCCCACACTTGCCTAGGCAGTCTGGAGACACTCTGGCGGTGGGGAGGAGAGGGGGTGCTGTCTTTGGGTTGGGTCGCCTGTAGGGTTCCCTATAGAGGAGTTAGTTTGGCATAGAGATTAGGGTGTTGGACCAGGTCTGGAGAGAATGGCATTCAAATCCCCATTTAACCATGAAACTCACTGGGTGTTTCTGGGCCAGTCAATGTATCTACAAGAGGGTTTTTGGGCCAGTCTAAGCTACTACAAGAGGGTTGTTGTGAGGGCAGTTATAACCATGTATGCAGTTCTGGGCTCTTTGGAGGAAGAGCAGGATATAAGTGTACAAATTAAATTTAAGTTAAAATCTAGAAGTGTGGATTGGAGGCTGGGGTGGGCTTACCTTTGTGGAAGCTGTCCTCCTGGATGTGTGATGCATGTACAGCATGCCAATCCGCAACAACAGCACTGCAAAGTCGTCTATTGGGTGCTCTCAAATGGAGCTCTATTCCTTTCTCACCCCAGCTGGAGACTTGGCAGCTGACAAGAGAAGCCCAGCTGCTACTGAGGCAGTCTCTCTTCAGCACAGGACAAGATGGCAGCTCCCTTCATGTCCTGTACAGCTGCCATCTTGTCCTGTGCTGAAGAGAGTCCGCCCCAGTGGCAGCTGGCCAACTACGTCAGTTTCATCTGCCAAGTCTCCGGTTGGGGTCAGAATGGAATAGAGCTGCATTTGAGAGCACCCAATATATGATTTTTCAGGGCTGTCATTGTGGATTGGCACAGGATTCGTTTGAATGAGCCTTCCATCCTTCCGAGGTCGATAAAATGAGTACCCAGAATGTTGGGGGCAATATGCCAAATCATTGTAAACCGCTTAGAGAGCTTCCAGCTATAGAGCGGTATATAAATGTAAGTGCTATTGCTATTAAGCAAGGCAGGGTTTTCAACTCCATAATCCATGGAAGGTAGCATTCCCTTGATTCAGCCACCCAACCCATACAGTTGTTGACTTTGTCTCGGTGGCTGATTGCACTGTGTGTGTGTGGGGGGGTGTGCTTTTTCAGTTGAAAGGTGCACTGAGCAAAACTGTGATCCAGTGGGGGTGTGGCAAGATGTTTGAGTATTGAATGTGTTTCTCAGTGTAGCATTACTGGGTTCAGCCTACATTGCTGGAAGGGAAAGGAGTCCTGAATCTCATAGGGATGTCTTGATTTTGCTGTGTCATTGCAGATAAAAAATGCAGATCTTTGTGAAGACCCTGACTGGCAAGACCATCACCCTGGAGGTGGAGCCCAGCGACACCATTGAAAATGTGAAGGCTAAGATCCAGGACAAGGAGGGCATTCCCCCCGACCAGCAGAGGCTGATCTTTGCCGGCAAGCAGCTGGAAGATGGCCGCACCCTCTCCGACTACAACATCCAGAAAGAGTCCACCCTCCATCTTGTGCTGCGTCTGAGGGGAGGCATGCAGATCTTTGTGAAGACCCTGACTGGCAAGACCATCACCCTGGAGGTGGAGCCCAGCGACACAATTGAAAATGTGAAGGCTAAGATCCAGGACAAGGAGGGCATTCCCCCCGACCAGCAGAGGCTGATCTTTGCCGGCAAGCAGCTGGAAGATGGCCGTACCCTCTCCGACTACAACATCCAGAAAGAGTCCACCCTCCATCTTGTGCTGCGTCTGAGGGGAGGCATGCAGATCTTTGTGAAGACCCTGACTGGCAAGACCATCACCCTGGAGGTGGAGCCCAGCGACACCATTGAAAATGTGAAGGCTAAGATCCAGGACAAGGAGGGCATTCCCCCCGACCAGCAGAGGCTGATCTTTGCCGGCAAGCAGCTGGAAGATGGCCGCACCCTCTCCGACTACAACATCCAGAAAGAGTCCACCCTCCATCTTGTGCTGCGTCTGAGGGGAGGCATGCAGATCTTTGTGAAGACCCTGACTGGCAAGACCATCACCCTGGAGGTGGAGCCCAGCGACACCATTGAAAATGTGAAGGCTAAGATCCAGGACAAGGAGGGCATTCCCCCCGACCAGCAGAGGCTGATCTTTGCCGGCAAGCAGCTGGAAGATGGCCGCACCCTCTCCGACTACAACATCCAGAAAGAGTCCACCCTCCATCTTGTGCTGCGTCTGAGGGGAGGCATGCAGATCTTTGTGAAGACCCTGACTGGCAAGACCATCACCCTGGAGGTGGAGCCCAGCGACACCATTGAAAATGTGAAGGCTAAGATCCAGGACAAGGAGGGCATTCCCCCCGACCAGCAGAGGCTGATCTTTGCCGGCAAGCAGCTGGAAGATGGCCGTACCCTCTCCGACTACAACATCCAGAAAGAGTCCACCCTCCATCTTGTGCTGCGTCTGAGGGGAGGCATGCAGATCTTTGTGAAGACCCTGACTGGCAAGACCATCACCCTGGAGGTGGAGCCCAGCGACACCATTGAAAATGTGAAGGCTAAGATCCAGGACAAGGAGGGCATTCCCCCCGACCAGCAGAGGCTGATCTTTGCCGGCAAGCAGCTGGAAGATGGCCGCACCCTCTCCGACTACAACATCCAGAAAGAGTCCACCCTCCATCTTGTGCTGCGTCTGAGGGGAGGCATGCAGATCTTTGTGAAGACCCTGACTGGCAAGACCATCACCCTGGAGGTGGAGCCCAGTGACACCATTGAAAACGTGAAGGCTAAGATCCAGGACAAGGAGGGCATTCCCCCCGACCAGCAGAGGCTGATCTTTGCCGGCAAGCAGCTGGAAGATGGCCGCACCCTCTCCGACTACAACATCCAGAAAGAGTCCACCCTCCATCTTGTGCTGCGTCTGAGGGGAGGCATGCAGATCTTTGTGAAGACCCTGACTGGCAAGACCATCACCCTGGAGGTGGAGCCCAGCGACACCATTGAAAATGTGAAGGCTAAGATCCAGGACAAGGAGGGCATTCCCCCCGACCAGCAGAGGCTGATCTTTGCCGGCAAGCAGCTGGAAGATGGCCGTACCCTCTCCGACTACAACATCCAGAAAGAGTCCACCCTCCATCTTGTGCTGCGTCTGAGGGGAGGCATGCAGATCTTTGTGAAGACCCTGACTGGCAAGACCATCACCCTGGAGGTGGAGCCCAGCGACACCATTGAAAATGTGAAGGCTAAGATCCAGGACAAGGAGGGCATTCCCCCCGACCAGCAGAGGCTGATCTTTGCCGGCAAGCAGCTGGAAGATGGCCGCACCCTCTCCGACTACAACATCCAGAAAGAGTCCACCCTCCATCTTGTGCTGCGTCTGAGGGGAGGCATGCAGATCTTTGTGAAGACCCTGACTGGCAAGACCATCACCCTGGAGGTGGAGCCCAGTGACACCATTGAAAACGTGAAGGCTAAGATCCAGGACAAGGAGGGCATTCCCCCCGACCAGCAGAGGCTGATCTTTGCCGGCAAGCAGCTGGAAGATGGCCGCACCCTCTCCGACTACAACATCCAGAAAGAGTCCACCCTCCATCTTGTGCTGCGTCTGAGGGGAGGCATGCAGATCTTTGTGAAGACCCTGACTGGCAAGACCATCACCCTGGAGGTGGAGCCCAGTGACACCATTGAAAACGTGAAGGCTAAGATCCAGGACAAGGAGGGCATTCCCCCCGACCAGCAGAGGCTGATCTTTGCCGGCAAGCAGCTGGAAGATGGCCGCACCCTCTCCGACTACAACATCCAGAAAGAGTCCACTCTGCACTTGGTCCTGCGCCTGAGAGGTGGCTGTTAGATGTTACAGATTCTGTTTGCAAGTTGCCAATAGTATTTGTTTGCACTGTAGCAGTTTAATGTTGTAAGGTAAATGCAAGTTTCAGTAACTGCTGGACTGTTTGTGTAAATGCTAATAAAGTTTTCTGTTGCACATTACTTCACAGTACTCCCGAATAATAAATTTTTACTCTGGGTTTTATCCATTGTCCATCTAATTGGTGCTCCAGAACACTTTCCTGTTGGGTGATTTCCAAGTTTTTCAAGGTATAACAAAGTATATTCTGGGTAAGAAACCAAAGTAATATACAGCCTTATTTTAACAACATTCTATTAGGGCACAGAGGTGTTAACGCTGCTAGAAAAGGATGAAAAAGAATTAAAGCCTATTCAAGTGTTTCTGAAATTCCAAAACACACTGGGGTTGTAAACACTGTTGAAATCCAACTCTACAAGTAAAAGCAACGCAGCTGTAAATGCCTCTTAAAAAATGATTTCACAAAGTACTTCAAATTACTCCGTGCTTAACCACTAGTTGGGCAATAGCTTCAAATCCTGGACATGACTGGATACCTTAAATGAGAACTAGCCATGCTATTTTTAGTTACATAGGCCAAGTTGTGTGATATACACAGAACTTGCTATATGGCATGAAGATTGAAGAGGGGGGATTAAGTTTTCTACACACTGTAGAACAAAACTCGGATGTCAGTAATACCCAGTCTTGTATCTCCACAGATAAGCAATATTGCCACAGCAAAATAAAAATCAATAGCTGAGAAAATACAGATAACAGGCAACTCTTGAAGCACTTGGGGATGTCCAGCTTTAAAATGGTGTGTAATGATAGTGACTTGCAATCCAACATCTGGGTACATGATACCCATGATCTACAGCACAATGGCTTTTGTGCTTGGGATAATGGGAGCTGTATTCCCAGATGTTGGGTTAGAAGACTTCTGGCTTGCTCACATCATGAAGCCATTATTTTATTTTATTTTTTTATGTTTATATCCTGCTCCTCCAAGGAGCCCAGAGCGGTGGCTCTTCCCATTCCCTAAGGGGAATATCTTCCATGTAGTCTCCCATTCATATGCAACCAGGTCAGACCCTACTACCCCAAGACCAGCTCTCCCGCCTTTTGATTGATCAAGTGCCATCAAGTCGGTGTTTGACCACACAGTTAGATTCTCTCCAGGATGATCAGTCTTCAACTTGGTCTTTATGGGGTCTCAGTGGGGCATTCACTGCTGTTGTAAGCAAGTCCATCTACCTTGCTGCTGGCCGTCTTTTCAGAGACTACTTTTTGATGTAGGAGTCTCTGCACACACCTCTTCTCCCACGTAACCTTTTTTTGCCTTTGCATAGCAAACAAAGGGCAGGTCTCCTCTCAGACAGTTGGTGGTTTTCTCTGCTTGGGATAGCAACACTCAAAACGTGTGGGTTAGCCTGTACATATACATTTGAGTCTGCACACCTTGAACTCTCTGATCTGTCGGCATTAACTTGCTGCTCCAAAATGGGTGCCGGTCTAGGGATCCTCAGTATCCTGGTTACTGCCCTCTTGGGGACACCGCTGTCAGTTGCAGCAATAGGTTTGTGGTGTGTCTCACCCCACACACCCCTCAACATCTGCCATAAATCCAACACTTATGGTTTAAGTGTGTGTGCTCGGTCGGCCGGGCGATCGGGAACCCCACGGAGGCTTCAGGGCAGGGCACTGAGCATGCGCAGTCTGTAGGGCCGGAGACACCAAGGCGAAAACCTGGCTCTGGGATGTTGGCGGGCTTCCCGCGTTCTTCATCCTGCCCCCGCCCTCTCCCGGGAGCCCAACCCGCTTCCCTGATTGGCTGTCTGGATGAGCGGTGGCAGGGCTGATTGGCTGGGCGTTTGACAGCTGGTTCCGCCTCCCGCAGCTGAAGCGAAGCGCCTTTTTTGAACTAGGATAGGAAACATAATTTCTGAGGCGGCGACCGAGGGGGCAAGGAGGTCGCCACACGTGTGGTCTCGGGAGGGGAGGGGGAGCGGCCAGCCACCATGGGGCTTCCTCCTCAAAGAACAGCCTCTGAGGCACTGGCAGGAGCTGGGGGGCTCCCAGCCCCACGGCCACCCCCGCCACTGAAAAAAGCTCTGAGGGAAAACTGGCTCAAAATATAAGCCTCTCAGAGAGGAGAGAGACACTGCTGTGAGGGGTGACAGGACCCTCTTGCTGTGGAAACCTTTTAAGAAAATTTTACCTATATATGTATATTTAAAGTCCCTGAGGGGGAACAAGAGTTTCTCAGTGGGAAGCTGCTTAGGATTCCCCTTGCCAACAAAAAGGAATAAAGGTCTCTGAGGGGAAACCCCTTGCCAAATTATATTATATCTATCTATCTATATCTGTGGGGAGACAAGAGTTTCTCAGTAGGAAGCTCACCTCTCTGCTTTGGCTTCAGCTTGCCAAAAAAAGGAGGGGAAAGCCCTCTCTAAGGGGAAAGGGAGGATTCAAAGTGTGGAGTGTATCTCTTTGCTTTGGCTTCATCTGCCAAAAAATAAAAGTCTCTGAGGGAAACAGTTTCTCAATGGGGAGTTCACCTCTCTGCTTTAGCTTCATTTTGCCAAAAAAAGAAAGAAAGGGAGGGAGCGGGGAGTCTCTCAGGCGACTTTCCTTCTCTTTTGTTAAAAAATTATCTGAGGAAAAGGCAATCTCCAAGACAGTGCAAAAAAGGGCTATGATTTTCTGAGGAAAGGCTGTCTCTCAGACAGTCAAGGGCTACAGGCCCAGCCTCAGGACAAGTCCCTTTTCCACAGGAAAAGGAGGAAGCCACTTGAGGAATGCTATGCTGCCAGGACAAGGCTTTTTAAAAGAATAGTTTCTGGGAGAATGGCAGGAATAGGGGTTTCAAGCCTGCCAACTTGGCCTTTACCTCTGTCTCACCTAAGAAGTGTCTGAGCCTGAGGGGGAACAGGGTCTATAAGGGAGGCATTCATCTCTGCTTTGATTTCAACTTGCAAAAAAAGAAAGAAGAAGAAGAAGAAGAAGTTTGAGAGGAAACAGAGTTTCTAAGTGGGGAGTTAATTTCTCTACTTGGGCTACATCCTGCCAAAAAAGGGTTTCTGAGGAGAACATAGAGTTTCTAAGGGGGGGATTCATCTCCCTGCTTTGGCTTCATCCTGCCAAAACAACTCTGAGGATGCTGCAGCCGTGCTGGCGTGAACAAAAGCCCTGCCACCTCACTGCCCACATTTACAGCATTTTGTCTGCCGAGGGCAAAGCGCAGCAGATTCATCCTCCTGTCCTCAGAAGGCTGGGGCGCCACAGTCTTCTGCATTACAGCAAAAATCTGCCCACTATTAAAGCGTTCTTTCTCTCTGCATACAAATGTTATAAATATGCACAGCGTAGGGCAGGACTTCTGAGCACAATGGCACCAGGGCTGTGGCAGAAAACTATGAGGTCAGGGGCTGTGTAAATACAGACGGGCTGGCTCTAATATTGGAAAAATCTGTTGTTTTAGGAACTGTCAGTAGAAGCTTCAGGCTTCTTTATCCCCACCAAGAGCTTTTTGGGGCAGCATAATTTCTAAGATAGTGGCTGATGGATTGGGACATGCTTCATGTGTGTTAGAAGCCTCAGGCTTCTGGCAGCATAATCTCTAAAAGGGTGGCTAGCTTGAATGGAACACTCTTCATGAGTGTTCCATTCTGACTCCAAGGAAGAAACAGAATTGGCACACCATTCGCAAGGACCTCCATGCCTGAACATTGATGTTGGAACATTTTCTCCTGCCAAGTGGCCTCTGTGGCAGGTAAGGCTGAAAGACAGGGACAGGACCAACAAAAAGAGAACTCTCCGGGAGTAGAAGATGATCTAATGACCGGGCAGGGGGAGTCCTTAGCTTTGTGATTGTGTTCTATGATGAAGCTCTTCGTCAGAGGATTGAAGAACGTAAAACCAAAATGTTTGCTCAAAATTTGCCATTGATTCTCACAGATTTATTTATTTATTTATTTGAAATATTTCTATACTGCCCCAAACTCTGGGTGGTTTACAATGAATATACAAATGGAAAACAAACTGTAGTCCGTTTCCTACAAAATCTTATATGTAATCTGTAACATTTAACTTTGAATCTGATCTGTGATGTTTTATTGTAAATCTCTTGGGACCTGAGTTTGGAGTAGTATAGAAATAGGCTGAATTAAAAAATAATCCTTAGCAACCTGCTAAAATTAAAAGACAAAGATCTGATCATTCACACACCAAAATATTTTTTCTTTTTCTCCAGATTTCAAGAAAGCACTAAAGAAGTCTTAAGAATGAATTAAAGGAAGCAACGACGCACGACAGATGCCAAACCAAGGGCTGCATAACTCAATCACAACGCACTGTGAATTATTTCCAAAAGAAGCCCAAGCCTTCTTTATTCTCCTGCCAGCTTTGTCAGGCATCATAATCTCTCAAATGGTCCCTGTCCTGAATGCAACATGCTTCATGCGTGTTAGAGGAGCTTCAGGCTTCTGTAGTTTCTCAATGGCTGTGGGAGGCAGCATCATGCCTAAGATGGTGGCTTTTCTTGAAAGGAACATGCTTCATGCATGTTAGGAGCTTCATGCTTCTGTATTTTCTCAATGGCTGCGGGAGGCAGCACCATCCTTGGCTGTCTTGAATGGAATATTCTTCATGCATGTTCCATTCTGCCCTCTGAAGAATGGTTGGCAAGAAGGAACAGAATTGGTGCAATGTTCAATGCCTGAACTTTGATGTTGGGACGTTTTCTCCACCCAAGTGGCCTGTGCAGCCGGTAAGGTGAAAGAAAGGGATGGGACAAACAAATAGAAAACTCTCAGGGTGTAGGAGATGATCTCACAGGGTGAGGGAGGTAAATCCTGGCTGTGCCATTGCGTTCTATGATGGAGCTCCATCAGAAGACAATCAAAACGTTTGCTCAGAATTATTAGCAATGGATGGTCACAGGTTAATATAAGAATGAAAAAGAAAATTGTGAACAGTCAATTTACCACATAATCTTATTTATTTACTATGTAACATTTAACTTTGCATTTGATTTATGATATTTTATTGTAAATCTCCCCGGGACATAAGTTTGGGGTGGTATAGAAATAGGCTGAATAAAGAAACAATACTTAGCAACCTGCTAAATTTACAAGACAAAGATGTGATCATTCCCCCTCCAAAATCTTTCTTCCTTTTTTCCAGATTTCAAGAAAGAACGAAAGGAAGCAACAATGCACGACAGAAGCCAAACCAGGGGCTCCATTGAAAGATGGCCCCTGTCCTGAATGGAACATGCTTCACGCATGTTAGGAGCTTCATGCTTCTGTAGTTTCTCAATGCCTGTGGGAGGCAGCATCATCTCTAAGATGGTGGCTCTCTTGAATGGAACATGCTTCACGCATGTTAGGAGCTTGATGCTTCTGTAGTTTCTCAATGCCTGTGGGAGGCAGCATCATCTCTAAGATGGTGGCTGTCCGGAATGGGACATGCTTCACCCATGTTAGGAGCTTCATGCTTCTGTAGTTTCTCAATGCCTGTGGGAGGCAGCATCATCTCTAAGATGGTGGCTCTCTTGAATGGAACATGCTTCACGCATGTTAGGAGCTTGATGCTTCTGTAGTTTCTCAATGCCTGTGGGAGGCAGCATCATCTCTAAGATGGTGGCTGTCCGGAATGGAACGTACTTCACGCATGTTAGGAGCTTCATGCTTCTGTAGTTTCTCAATGCCTGTGGGAGGCAGCATCATCTCTAAGATGGTGGCTGTCTTGAATGAAACGTGCTTCACGCATGTTAGGAGCTTCATGCTTCTGTAGTTTCTCAATGCCTGTGGGAGGCAGCATCATCTCTAAGATGGTGGCTGTCTTGAATAGAACATGCTTCACTCATGTTAGGAGTTTCATGCTTCTGTAGTTTCTCAATGCCTGTGGGAGGCAGCATCATCTCTCAGATGGTGGCTGTCTTGAATGAAACATGCTTCACGCATGTTAGGAGCTTCATGCTTCTGTAGTTTCTCAATGCCTGTGGGAGGCAGCATCATCTCTCAGATGGTGGCTGTCTTGGATGAAACATGCTTCACGCATGTTAGGAGCTTCATGCTTCTGTAGTTCCTTAATGCCTGTAAGAGGCAGCATCATCCCTAAGATGGTGGCTTTATTGTATGGAACATGTTTCATGCATGTTCCATTCTGCCCTCTGAAGAATGCTTTGACAAGAAGAAACAGAATTGGCACACCTTTCTCAAGGACCTCCATGCCTGAATATTGATGTTGGAACGTTTTCTCCTCCCAAGCGGCGTCTCTGGCAGGTAAGGCTGAAAGACAAGTTTGGGACCAACAAAAAGAGACCTCTCAGGGTGTAGGAGATGATCTCACAGGGTGGGGGCAGGGGGAGACCCTAGCTGTGCCATTGCATTCTATGATGGAGCTCCTCATTAGAGGACAGTATATCCAAAATATTTGCTCCAAATTTATTTGCCATGAATTGTCACAGGATAAGATAAAAAGGGGGGGGGGAAGTGAACATTATCAACAAAATCTGATAGGAACCTTTAACTTTGCATTTAATTTGTGATGTTTTCTTGTAAATCTCCCCAGGACATAAGTTTGGGGTGGTATAGAAACAGGCTGGATAAAGAAATTATCATTAGCAACCTACTAAATTTACAAAACAAAGATGTGATTATTCCCACTCCAAAATCTTTCTTCCTTTCCTCCAGATTTCAAGAAAGAACGAAAAGAATCTGAAGAAAGAACGAAAGGAAGCAACAATGCACGACAGAAGCCAAACCAGGGCTCCATTGACAAATGGTCCCTGTCCTGAATGGAACATGCTTCACCCATGTTAGGAGCTTCATGCTTCTGTAGTTTCTCAATGCCTGTGGGAGACAGCATCATCTCTAAGATGGTGGCTGTCTTGAATGGAACATTCTTCACGCATGTTAGGAGCTTCATGCTTCTGTAGTTTCTCAATCCCTGTGGGAGGCAGCATCATCTCTAAGATGGTCCCTGTCCTGAATGGAACGTGCTTCACGCATGTTAGGAGCTTCACGCTTCTGTAGTTTCTCAATGCCTGTGGGAGGCAGCATCATCTCTAAGATGGTCCCTGTCCTGAATGGAACGTGCTTCACGCATGTTAGGAGCTTCATGCTTCTGTAGTTTCTCAATGCCTGTGGGAGGCAGCATCATCTCTCAGATGGTGGCTGTCTTGGATGAAACATGCTTCATGCATGTTAGGAGCTTCACGCTTCTGTAGTTTCTCAATGCCTGTGGGAGGCAGAATCATCTCTAAGATGGTCCCTGTCCTGAATGGAACATGCTTCATGCATGTTAGGAGCTTCATGCTTCTGTAGTTTCTCAATGCCTGTGGGAGGCAGCATCATCTCTCAGATGGTCCCTGTCCTGAATGGAACGTGCTTCACGCATGTTAGGAGCTTCATGCTTCTGTAGTTTCTCAATGCCTGTGGGAGGCAGCATCATCTCTCAGATGGTCCCTGTCCTGAATGGAACGTGCTTCACGCATATTAGGAGCTTCATGCTTCTGTAGTTTCTCAATGCCTGTGGGAGGCAGAATCATCTCTAAGATGGTCCCTGTCCTGAATGGAACGTGCTTCACGCATGTTAGGAGCTTCATGCTTCTGTAGTTTCTCAATGCCTGTGGGAGGCAGCATCATCTCTCAGATGGTGGCTGTCCTGAATGGAACATGCTTCACGCATGTTAGGAGCTTCATGCTTCTGTAGTTCCTTAATGCCTGTAAGAGGCAGCATCATCCCTAAGATGGTGGCTTTATTGTATGGAACATGTTTCATGCATGTTCCATTCTGCCCTCTGAAGAATGCTTTGACAAGAAGAAACAGAATTGGCACACCTTTCTCAAGGACCTCCATGCCTGAATATTGATGTTGGAACGTTTTCTCCTCCCAAGCGGCGTCTCTGGCAGGTAAGGCTGAAAGAGAAGTTTGGGACCAACAAAAAGAGACCTCTCAGGCTGTAGGAGATGATCTCACAGGGTGGGGGCAGGGGGGAGACCCTAGCTGTGCCATTGCATTCTATGATGGAGCTCCTCATTAGAGGACAGTATATCCAAAATATTTGCTCCAAATTTATTTGCCATGAATTGTCACAGGATAAGATAAAAAGAGGGGGGGGGGAGTGAACATTATCAACAAAATCTGATAGGAGCCTTTAACTTTGCATTTAATTTGTGATGTTTTCTTGTAAATCTCTCCGGGGCATAAGTTTGGGGTGGTATAGAAACAGGCTGAATAAAGAAATTATCATTAGCAACCTGCTAAATTTACAAAACAAAGATGTGATTATTCCCACTCCAAAATCTTTCTTCCTTTCCTCCAGATTTCAAGAAAGAACGAAAAGAATCTGAAGAAAGAACGAAAGGAAGCAACAATGCACGACAGAAGCCGAACCAGGGCTCCATTGACAAATGGTCCCTGTCCTGAATGGAACATGCTTCACGCATGTTAGGAGCTTGATGCTTCTGTAGTTTCTCAATGCCTGTGGGAGGCAGCATCATCTCTAAGATGGTCCCTGTCCTGAATGGAACGTGCTTCACGCATGTTAGGAGCTTCATGCTTCTGTAGTTTCTCAATGCCTGTGGGAGGCAGCATCATCTCTAAGATGGTGGCTGTCTTGGATGAAACATGCTTCATGCATGTTAGGAGCTTCACGCTTCTGTAGTTTCTCAATGCCTGTGGGAGGCAGCATCATCTCTAAGATGGTCCCTGTCCTGAATGGAACATGCTTCATGCATGTTAGGAGCTTCATGCTTCTGTAGTTTCTCAATGCCTGTGGGAGGCAGCATCATCTCTCAGATGGTGGCTGTCTTGAATGAAACATGCTTCACGCATGTTAGGAGCTTCATGCTTCTGTAGTTTCTCAATGCCTGTGGGAGGCAGCATCATCTCTCAGATGGTGGCTGTCTTGGATGAAACATGCTTCACGCATGTTAGGAGCTTCATGCTTCTGTAGTTCCTTAATGCCTGTAAGAGGCAGCATCATCCCTAAGATGGTGGCTTTATTGTATGGAACATGTTTCATGCATGTTCCATTCTGCCCTCTGAAGAATGCTTTGACAAGAAGAAACAGAATTGGCACACCTTTCTCAAGGACCTCCATGCCTGAATATTGATGTTGGAACGTTTTCTCCTCCCAAGCGGCGTCTCTGGCAGGTAAGGCTGAAAGAGAAGTTTGGGACCAACAAAAAGAGACCTCTCAGGGTGTAGGAGATGATCTCACAGGGTGGGGGCAGGGGGAGACCCTAGCTGTGCCATTGCATTCTATGATGGAGCTCCTCATTAGAGGACAGTATATCCAAAATATTTGCTCCAAATTTATTTGCCATGAATTGTCACAGGATAAGATAAAAAGGGGGGGGGGAAGTGAACATTATCAACAAAATCTGATAGGAACCTTTAACTTTGCATTTAATTTGTGATGTTTTCTTGTAAATCTCCCCAGGACATAAGTTTGGGGTGGTATAGAAACAGGCTGGATAAAGAAATTATCATTAGCAACCTACTAAATTTACAAAACAAAGATGTGATTATTCCCACTCCAAAATCTTTCTTCCTTTCCTCCAGATTTCAAGAAAGAACGAAAAGAATCTGAAGAAAGAACGAAAGGAAGCAACAATGCACGACAGAAGCCAAACCAGGGCTCCATTGACAAATGGTCCCTGTCCTGAATGGAACATGCTTCACGCATGTTAGGAGCTTCATGCTTCTGTAGTTTCTCAATGCCTGTGGGAGGCAGCATCATCTCTAAGATGGTCCCTGTCCTGAATGGAACGTGCTTCACGCATGTTAGGAGCTTCACGCTTCTGTAGTTTCTCAATGCCTGTGGGAGGCAGCATCATCTCTAACATGGTCCCTGTCCTGAATGGAACGTGCTTCACGCATGTTAGGAGCTTCATGCTTCTGTAGTTTCTCAATGCCTGTGGGAGGCAGCATCATCTCTCAGATGGTGGCTGTCTTGGATGAAACATGCTTCATGCATGTTAGGAGCTTCACGCTTCTGTAGTTTCTCAATGCCTGTGGGAGGCAGAATCATCTCTAAGATGGTCCCTGTCCTGAATGGAACATGCTTCATGCATGTTAGGAGCTTCATGCTTCTGTAGTTTCTCAATGCCTGTGGGAGGCAGCATCATCTCTCAGATGGTCCCTGTCCTGAATGGAACGTGCTTCACGCATGTTAGGAGCTTCATGCTTCTGTAGTTTCTCAATGCCTGTGGGAGGCAGCATCATCTCTCAGATGGTCCCTGTCCTGAATGGAACGTGCTTCACGCATATTAGGAGCTTCATGCTTCTGTAGTTTCTCAATGCCTGTGGGAGGCAGAATCATCTCTAAGATGGTCCCTGTCCTGAATGGAACGTGCTTCACGCATGTTAGGAGCTTCATGCTTCTGTAGTTTCTCAATGCCTGTGGGAGGCAGCATCATCTCTCAGATGGTGGCTGTCGTGAATGGAACATGCTTCACGCATGTTAGGAGCTTCATGCTTCTGTAGTTTCTCAATGCCTGTGGGAGGCAGCATCATCTCTCAGATGGTGGCTGTCCTGAATGGAACATGCTTCATGCATGTTAGGAGCTTCATGCTTCTGTAGTTTCTCAATGCCTGTGGGAGGCAGAATCATCTCTAAGATGGTGGCTGTCCGGAATGGAACGTGCTTCATGCATGTTAGGAGCTTCACGCTTCTGTAGTTTCTCAATGCCTGTGGGAGGCAGCATCATCTCTAAGATGGTCCCTGTCCTGAATGGAACGTGCTTCACGCATGTTAGGAGCTTCACGCTTCTGTAGTTTCTCAATACCTGTGGGAGGCAGCATCATCTCTCAGATGGTCCCTGTCCTGAATGGAACGTGCTTCACGCATGTTAGGAGCTTCATGCTTCTGTAGTTTCTCAATGCCTGTGGGAGGCAGCATCATCTCTCAGATGGTGGCTGTCTTGAATGAAACATGCTTCACGCATGTTAGGAGCTTCATGCTTCTGTAGTTCCTTAATGCCTGTAAGAGGCAGCATCATCCCTAAGATGGTGGCTTTATTGTATGGAACATGTTTCATGCATGTTCCATTCTGCCCTCTGAAGAATGCTTTGACAAGAAGAAACAGAATTGGCACACCTTTCTCAAGGACCTCCATGCCTGAATATTGATGTTGGAACGTTTTCTCCTCCCAAGCGGCGTCTCTGGCAGGTAAGTCTGAAAGAGAAGTTTGGGACCAACAAAAAGAGACCTCTCAGGCTGTAGGAGATGATCTCACAGGGTGGGGGCAGGGGGGAGACCCTAGCTGTGCCATTGCATTCTATGATGGAGCTCCTCATTAGAGGACAGTATATCCAAAATATTTGCTCCAAATTTATTTGCCATGAATTGTCACAGGATAAGATAAAAAGAGGGGGGGGAGTGAACATTATCAACAAAATCTGATAGGAGCCTTTAACTTTGCATTTAATTTGTGATGTTTTCTTGTAAATCTCCCCGGGACATAAGTTTGGGGTGGTATAGAAACAGGCTGAATAAAGAAATTATCATTAGCAACCTGCTAAATTTACAAAACAAAGATGTGATTATTCCCACTCCAAAATCTTTCTTCCTTTCCTCCAGATTTCAAGAAAGAACGAAAAGAATCTGAAGAAAGAACGAAAGGAAGCAACAATGCACGACAGAAGCCGAACCAGGGCTCCATTGACAAATGGTCCCTGTCCTGAATGGAACATGCTTCACCCATGTTAGGAGCTTCATGCTTCTGTAGTTTCTCAATGCCTGTGGGAAGCAGCATCATCTCTAAGATGGTGGCTGTCCGGAATGGAACGTGCTTCATGCATGTTAGGAGCTTCATGCTTCTGTAGTTTCTAAATGCCTGTGGGAGGCAGCATCATCTCTCAGATGGTGGCTGTCTTGGATGAAACATGCTTCACGCATGTTAGGAGCTTCACGCTTCTGTAGTTTCTCAATGCCTGTGGGAGGCAGCATCATCTCTAAGATGGTGGCTGTCTTGAATGGAACATGCTTCACGCATGTTAGGAGCTTCATGCTTCTGTAGTTTCTCAATGCCTGTGGGAGGCAGCATCATCTCTAAGATGGTGGCTGTCCTGAATGGAACATGCTTCACGCATGTTAGGAGCTTCACGCTTCTGTAGTTTCTCAATGCCTGTGGGAGGCAGCATCATCTCTCAGATGGTGGCTGTCCTGAATGGAACGTGCTTCACGCATGTTAGGAGCTTCATGCTTCTGTAGTTTCTCAATGCCTGTGGGAGGCAGCATCATCTCTCAGATGGTGGCTTTCTTGGATGAAACATGCTTCACGCATGTTAGGAGCTTCACGCTTCTGTAGTTTCTCAATGCCTGTGGGAGGCAGCATCATCTCTAAGATGGTGGCTGTCTTGAATGGAACATGCTTCACGCATGTTAGGAGCTTCACGCTTCTGTAGTTTCTCAATGCCTGTGGGAGGCAGCATCATCTCTCAGATGGTGGCTGTCCGGAATGGAACGTGCTTCACGCATGTTAGGAGCTTCATGCTTCTGTAGTTTCTCAATGCCTGTGGGAGGCAGCATCATCTCTCAGATGGTGGCTGTCTTGAATGAAACATGCTTCACGCATGTTAGGAGCTTCATGCTTCTGTAGTTTCTCAATGCCTGTGGGAGGCAGCATCATCTCTCAGATGGTGGCTGTCTTGGATGAAACATGCTTCACGCATGTTAGGAGCTTCATGCTTCTGTAGTTCCTTAATGCCTGTAAGAGGCAGCATCATCCCTAAGATGGTGGCTTTATTGTATGAAACATGTTTCATGCATGTTCCATTCTGCCCTCTGAAGAATGCTTTGACAAGAAGAAACAGAATTGGCACACCTTTCTCAAGGACCTCCATGCCTGAATATTGATGTTGGAACGTTTTCTCCTCCCAAGCGGCGTCTCTGGCAGGTAAGGCTGAAAGAGAAGTTTGGGACCAACAAAAAGAGACCTCTCAGGGTGTAGGAGATGATCTCACAGGGTGGGGGCAGGGGGGAGACCCTAGCTGTGCCATTGCATTCTATGATGGAGCTTATCATTAGAGGACGTATATCCAAAATATTTGCTCCAAATTTATTTGCCATGAATTGTCACAGGATAAGATAAAAAGGGGGGGGGAAGTGAACATTATCAACAAAATCTGATAGGAACCTTTAACTTTGCATTTAATTTGTGATGTTTTCTTGTAAATCTCCCCAGGACATAAGTTTGGGGTGGTATAGCAACAGGCTGGATAAAGAAATTATCATTAGCAACCTGCTAAATTTACAAAACAAAGATGTGATTATTCCCACTCCAAAATCTTTCTTCCTTTCCTCCAGATTTCAAGAAAGAACGAAAAGAATCTGAAGAAAGAACGAAAGGAAGCAACAATGCACGACAGAAGCCAAACCAGGGCTCCATTGACAAATGGTCCCTGTCCTGAATGGAACATGCTTCACCCATGTTAGGAGCTTCATGCTTCTGTAGTTTCTCAATGCCTGTGGGAGGCAGCATCATCTCTAAGATGGTGGCTGTCCGGAATGGAACGTACTTCACGCATGTTAGGAGCTTCATGCTTCTGTAGTTTCTCAATGCCTGTGGGAGGCAGCATCATCTCTAAGATGGTGGCTGTCTTGAATGGAACATGCTTCACGCATGTTAGGAGCTTCATGCTTCTGTAGTTTCTCAATGTCTGTGGGAGGCAGCATCATCTCTAAGATGGTCCCTGTCCTGAATGGAACGTGCTTCACGCATGTTAGGAGCTTCATGCTTCTGTAGTTTCTCAATGCCTGTGGGAGGCAGCATCATCTCTAAGATGGTCCCTGTCCGGAATGGAACGTGCTTCACGCATGTTAGGAGCTTCATGCTTCTGTAGATTCTCAATGCCTGTGGGAGACAGCATCATCTCTCAGATGGTGGCTGTCCGGAATAGAACGTGCTTCACGCATGTTAGGAGCTTCATGCTTCTGTAGTTTCTCAATGCCTGTGGGAGGCAGCATCATCTCTCAGATGGTGGCTGTCTTGAATGAAACATGCTTCACGCATGTTAGGAGCTTCATGCTTCTGTAGTTCCTTAATGCCTGTGGGAGGCAGCATCATCCCTAAGATGGTGGCTTTATTGTATGGAACATGTTTCATGCATGTTCCATTCTGCCCTCTGAAGAATGCTTTGACAAGAAGAAACAGAATTGGCACACCTTTCTCAAGGACCTCCATGCCTGAATATTGATGTTGGAACGTTTTCTCCTCCCAAGCGGCGTCTCTGGCAGGTAAGGCTGAAAGAGAAGTTTGGGACCAACAAAAAGAGACCTCTCAGGGTGTAGGAGATGATCTCACAGGGTGGGGGCAGGGGGGAGACCCTAGCTGTGCCATTGCATTCTATGATGGAGCTCCTCATTAGAGGACAGTATATCCAAAATATTTGCTCCAAATTTATTTGCCATGAATTGTCACAGGATAAGATAAAAAGAGGGGGAAAGTGAACATTATCAACAAAATCTGATAGGAACCTTTAACTTTGCATTTAATTTGTGATGTTTTCTTGTAAATCTCCCCGTGACATAAGTTTGATGTGGTATAGAAACAGGCTGAATAAAGAAATTATCATTAGCAACCTGCTAAATTTACAAAACAAAGATGTGATTATTCCCACTCCAAAATCTTTCTTCCTTTCCTCCAGATTTCAAGAAAGAACGAAAAGAATCTGAAGAAAGAACGAAAGGAAGCAACAATGCATGACAGAAGCCAAACCAGGGGCTCCATTGACAGAGGGTCCCTGTCCTGAATGGAACATGCTTCACGCATGTTAGGAGCTTCATGCTTCTGTAGTTTCTCAATGCCTGTGGGAGGCAGCATCATCTCTAAGATGGTCCCTGTCCTGAATGGAACATGCTTCACGCATGTTAGGAGCTTCATGCTTCTGTAGTTTCTCAATGCCTGTGGGAGGCAGTAGCATCTCTAAGATGGTGGCTGTGCGGAATGGAACGTGCTTCATGCATGTTAGGAGCTTCATGCTTCTGTAGTTTCTCAATACCTGTGGGAGGCAGCATCATCTCTCAGATGGTCCCTGTCCTGAATGGAACGTGCTTCACGCATGTTAGGAGCTTCATGCTTCTGTAGTTTCTCAATGCCTGTGGGAGGCAGCATCATCTCTAAGATGGTGGCTTTATTGTATGGAACATGTTTCATGCATGTTCCATTCTGCCCTCTGAAGAATGCTTTGACAAGAAGAAACAGAATTGGCACACCTTTCTCAAGGACCTCCATGCCTGAATATTGATGTTGGAACGTTTTCTCCTCCCATGCGGCGTCTCTGGCAGGTAAGGCTGAAAGAGAAGTTTGGGACCAACAAAAAGAGACCTCTCAGGGTGTAGGAGATGATCTCACAGGGTGGGGGCAGGGGGGAGACCCTAGCTGTGCCATTGCATTCTATGATGGAGCTCCTCATTAGAGGACAGTATATCCAAAATATTTGCTCCAAATTTATTTGCCATGAATTGTCACAGGATAAGATAAAAAGGGGGGGGGGGAAGTGAACATTATCAACAAAATCTGATAGGAACCTTTAACTTTGCATTTAATTTGTGATGTTTTCTTTTAAATCTCCCCGGGACATAAGTTTGGGGTGGTATAGAAACAGGCTGAATAAAGAAATTATCATTAGAAACCTGCTAAATTTACAAAACAAAGATGTGATTATTCCCACTCCAAAATCTTTCTTCCTTTCCTCCAGATTTCAAGAAAGAATGAAAAGAATCTGAAGAAAGAACGAAAGGAAGCAACAATGCACGACAGAAGCCAAACCAGGGCTCCATTGACAGATGGCCCCTGTCCTGAATGCAACATGCTTCATGCGTGTTAGGAGCTACAGGCTTCTGTATTTTCCCAATGGATGTGGGAGGCAGCATCATCCCTAAGATGGTGGCTGTCGTGAATGGGACATGCTTCATGCATGTTCCATTCTGCCCTCTGAAGAATGCTTTGACAAGAAGAAACAGAACTGGCGCACCTTCTTCAAGGACCTCCATGCCTGAACGTGGATGTGGAAACGTTTTCTCCTCCGAAGTGGCCTCTGTGGCAGGTAAGACTGAAAGAGAAGGATGGGAGGGACCAATAAAAATATATATATGTCAACGAGGGCTGTATTAACTCCTATTTGGATGTTCTTACTTGCTTATAAAGATCTTGAATATACAGTTTCAAGTGCTCTATTTAAAATTGTCTCCCTAGCAGATGTTCCTCTTGGGTTTTGTGCAGGCCTATTGAAAAGTGATCTTACTAAACAAATGCAGGGACGCAGGAGCTGAGGTCCTGCGGTCAGGGTGATGTGCTGGCAACCTCTCCCCTGTAGCTGACACAGTGAGGCAGGGACGCAGGAGCTGAGGTCCTGCGGTCAGGGTGATGTGCTGGCAACCTCTCCCCTGTAGCTGACACACTGAGGCAGGGACGCAGGAGCTGAGGTCCTGCGGTCAGGGTGATGTGCTGGCAACCTCTCCCCTGTAGCTGACACAGTGAGGCAGGGACGCAGGAGCTGAGGTCCTGTGGTCAGGGTGATGTGCTGGCAACCTCTCCCCTGTAGCTGACACACTGAGGCAGGGATGCAGAAGCTGAGGTCCTGCGGTCAAGGTGATGTGCTGGCAACCTCTCCCCTGTAGCTGACACACTGAGGCAGGGACGCAGGAGCTGAGGTCCTGCGGTCAGGGTGAAGTGCTGGCAACCTCTCCCCTGTAGCTGACACAGTGAGGCAGGGACACAGGAGCTGAGGTCCTGTGGTCAGGGTGATGTGCTGGCAACCTCTCCCCTGTAGCTGACACAGTGAGGCAGGGACGCAGGAGCTGAGGTCCTGCGGTCAGGGTGATGTGCTGGCAACCTCTCCCCTGTAGCTGACACACTGAGGCAGGGACGCAGGAGCTGAGGTCCTGTGGTCAGGGTGATGTGCTGGCAACCTCTCCCCTGTAGCTGACACACTGAGGCAGGGACGCAGGAGCTGAGGTCCTGTGGTCAGGGTGATGTGCTGGCAACCTCTCCCCTGTAGCTTCAAAATAAATATGAAAGCTTTCTGCAATATTTATTCATCATATTTATATACTGCCTGATACATGCACGCAATCCACTAATACAACAAACATAAAACAAAACAATTAAGATACTTTCACAGAATGAAAACATTTACAGAGTGTCACATTAGTTTGAACTCAAAGCCTGAGAACAAGTGTGTAAGTAAGTGAGAAGTTTATTGTTTTGACCACTGGCCATCATATGACATAATGCAGCATAACATAAGACATAACATAAAAGAAACACTCAGCATACCATGAAGTTACTTCAACAGTCTAGTTAAACTGAAACCAACTCTATAACGTAGGATAGAGCATGGCAGCCATAAATTACTCTGATTTTAAAAGAAAGTAAAGTAAAGGTGGCAATTTGTCTGATGACATATGGGAACACACATTCTTATAATAAATGGAGGCTTGAGAAAAAGGAAGGGAATTACCAGCTGAGAAAAGGGTAAAAGTTGGGAAAGGCTTGTTCTCTGGAGCTCTAGTGGGACAAACTAAACTGGGAGGGGCTATCCCTCCCGAGGCTTTTATAGGCTTGGCAGCTCATTGACAGAGTCCTCCGGCCTCTCTGGAACCACGAGATGATAACCCACACGAGATGTCTTCCACAAGAGCAGCTAGAAGAAGCCTTCAAGGTAAGTGCTCCTTTCTTATAATAATGGCACCAAAGTGAGGACTTTGAAGTCTCCTGTTCAAGGAGCCGATCTCCAATATTTTCTCTGCTTCAAGATCTAAGAAGTTTGGTCCATTGATTCTCACCCAAACATGTGAATAAACAGGTGTATCTTAAGGGTCTTTTAAAAAGCAATCAGGTGGAGAAGCTCTTATTTTTGACAGCAACTAATATGAAGAAAGAAGGCGAAGAATGATGAAAAGATTCTCTGCAAGGCGCAGCTGATGGGCAGTTTCATCCCTTATTCGCTTTGCATTTGTACTGGTTGTAATAAAATACTCATTTCACCCCATCTTGTACCAACTTCGTTTCATTTGAACTTCACTGCAATATTTCATTTCACCCCATCGCATATAAACACCCCATCTCGTTGATAAACATCTCTTGAACCCTATGATTTTGAAGTGCCACTCTCTTGGATAGGATGTAAATAGGATGTTTCCCTATTCCTTGGAAACCTGTGGTAAATCCTAAATACAAGTCCCTGGGGCTGCTCAAAGAGAGCAGTACATGACCGTTGGTGCCCACCATAGGGCAGTGAGAATTGGGCTGGTTTTTAAAATGGAGGCCCTGTTGGTTAAAGAGTAGCACGTGTCGTATGGCTGACCTGAGAGAAACTGAGTTCATGTGAAGTGCTTGACAATAAGCGCTCCGCTCTTCCGTTTCTGGTTCCTCCATTAATGCCAGGGACTAGCACCTTTTAGATCCCACTCCCTGTTCCTGGGTCCAAGTGTCAACAGAGCACCTGCTTTGCACGCAGAAGATTCCAGGTTCAACTCCTGGCACCTCCAGTTTAAATGGGTCTCGGGTAGCAGAGGGTGGGAAAGATTGGGGATCTTGAGGAATGGTTGCTCGTCAGCAACAAGACCTTTTCCCAGTAAGCTGGTGTGGGGACAATACTGTGCTGGGAAGGCCAGTATCCTCACAGTTGCTGGAATAATTTAATTAGGAGGGGGACTTGCTTCACAGACAGAAGCTTCTCGTCTCCATGACTGGGGCGGAAAACTGAAAGACAGAAGCAACTCTAAGCTAGAAAGAGAGAGAAAAGTCATGGGGTGGTGGTTCTAAGTCCTGTGAAGCTTAAACCTACACCTGGGCTGCACAACTTTGGCCCTCCCGCTGTTCTTGGATGACAGTTTCCATTATCCCCGGCCACAGTGACAAATAGTCAGGGATTATGGGAATGGTCTAACATCTGTGGAGACCTGTGTAGCCTTGCTCTACTGACTTCTCTTTAAAAGGTACCATTTTATCAGTTTTGCATCTGCTATTCTTTTGGGTCTGGAATAGTAGATACACTTCTCTTGAAAAGCCAGGCAGAAGGAGCTGTTTCTAACTGCTATAAAGTAGTGAAAGAATCTGCTGAACATGCCGAAGGTCCCAGGTTCAATTCCTGACACTGCCAGGGCGTATTTCACACAGCAGGATTTACTGTGAGTTCGAAGTTGCCCCCCAAAACAGACACAAAAAGTGGATGTTTTACCCTGCATATGAATCGGGCTACACTGTAACGGGAAATGACTGGCCTAGCAAGCATGAGGTTGCCGGTTCAAATTCAAATCCCCGCTGGTATGTTTCCCAAACACCTGATAACTGGGCAGAGACACACTCTCTTAGTGGTGGTGGGGGGAAGAGCGTGAGTTGTCCCTTGTGCTAAGCAGGGCTTCCCTTGGTTTGCATTTGGAGGGGGGACCACATGGGAGCACTGAGAGATTCCTCTTAGGGGATGAGGCCGTAGCTTAGGGGCAGAGCCTCTGCTTTGCATGTGGAAGGTTCCAGGTTCATTCCCAGGCGGCATCTCCAGGTGCCGCTGGGAAAGACTAGACTGTCTGAAGCCCTGGAGAGCTGCTGCCAGTCAGTGCAGATGATACTGAGTTAGGTGGACCAAAGGTCTGACTCAGTAGAAGGCAGCTTCCTATATGAGGGGCACACAGTGGGAATCTCCTTTAAAGTAGTGTTTAAAAGGGTGCTTAAAAAAACACAAAACGCCCTATTCATACAAACCCAAACAAAATGAGCAGCAGACCATAAAACCGCTTAAGACAGCAATAGTGAAAACTTGACTGACTACTAAAAGCAGAAGGGAGCAGTGTTCCCTCTACGAGGGATTCCCAGATGTTGTTGACTAAGATGAACATAAGATGTTCTTATCAACGGCTACTAGTCGGAGGGCCACCTCCAGCCTTGAAGGCAGGATGCCTCTCTGAGTACCAGTGTCAGGGGAGCAACAGCAGGAGAGAGGGCATGCCCTCACCTCTTGCCTGTGGGCTCCCCAGAGGCATCTGGTGGGCCACTGTGCGAAACAGGATGCTGGACTAGATGGGGAGAGAAGTTGTTGGTGTTTGGGACTGAGGCCGTAACTCAGTAGTAGAGCACCCCTGTTTGGGCATGCAGAACATCCCAGTTTTAAATCCTTCATATCTGCCGCTGGGTCTGGGAAAGACCCTTCTCTGCCTGCCACCTTGGAGAGCTGCTGCCAGTCAGAGCGGATGACACTGAGCTAGATGGACCAAGGGCCTGACTCAGTAGGAGGAAACCTCAGATATTCATTTTAGGAGACAGGGTTGTCACTCCAAGCATCTGCTTTGGATGCAGAAGGTCCCCCAGTTCAGACCCTGGCAGCATCTCCAGGTAGGGTTAGGAGTGACTCCTGCCTGAAACGATAAAGAGCTGCTGCCAGTCAGTGTAGACATTCCTGAGCTTGGTGGACTAAGAGTCTGACTCAGTAGGCAGCAGCTTTTTAGGAGGTGGGGTGTAGCGGCTCAGTGGCAGAGCATCTGCTTTGCACACAGGAGGTCCCATTTCCAACCCCAGCTGCATCTCAAGGTGGGGCTGAGAGAGACCCATGCCTGGAACCTCGGAGAGCCCCCGCCAGTCAGGGTAGACACTCCTGAGCTAGATGGACCCAGGGTCTGACTCGGTAGATGGCTGTCTCAGCTGTTTGGGGTCCCCAAACATGGTTGGACTACAACTCCCATCGTCCCCAGCCACAAAGCAGTTCCATTGGGATCCGATTTGTACTGGCTCTCCGAGGTGTGGAGTTGTGGAGTTAACCACAGCATCCTAGTGTTTTAGAGTTGGATGGGACTCCGGGCCTCTTGCAGCTCAACCCTTCCTCGGGGCAGGAATCTGTTGTTGTATCCCCAACAGATGGGACGTTCTGCTTCAGCTGTCCAGCCTCTGTTTGAAAACTTCCAGAGGAAGAGGACCTCACCATTCATGAGGCAGGCTGTTCCGCTGACCAATGGCTCTTACGCACAGAAGCTTCTTCCTAACGTTCCTAACCCTTTGCCCGCTGTCATGGTCCCAATCCAAACTGCATTCCCCACCCACTCCGGTGGCTGCTGTTTCCCAAGGGGGGAAAGGTTCCTCTGCTGGAGGGCCCTGACTCCTGGCCAGCTCTCCCCAGCTGTTACCTCCTTGCATGGCCCTGGAGGCTTTCTGCAGGACAAACGCCTTCTCTGCCGTGGAGAGGTCCAGCCAGGAATGGACGTCGCTCTCTGCCGTTTGCTGCCGGATGGCTTCCCAGAGCCCCTCGGCGAAATCTCCCCATTCCTGCTGGAGGAAAGAAGTTAACCAGTTAACGGGGCGTGGAGCTTTGCCTGTGAGATTCCAGCCTGCTTCTAGGCGTGCTGTTAACCCAGCCGGCTTCCCAAACTTGAGTCCCCCAGATGTCATTAAGCTAGGAACATAGGAAGCTGCCTCCTGTTGAGTCAGATCCTTGGTCCATCCACCTCAGGCTTGTCAGCCCTGACCGGCAGCAGTTCGCCAAGGTTCCAGGCAGGCGTCTCTCCCAGTCCTGCCTGGAAATGCTGCCAAGGACTGAACCTGGGCCCTCCTGAATGCAAGGCAGATGCTCTATCACTGAGCTACAGCCCCATCCCCTAAAAGGAACAAAAATCTTACAGCAAACCAGGAAGCTTCTTAACCCGGGGGTTTTATTTTATTTTATTTTATTTAGCATATTTTAATACCGCCTTAAACTTATGTCTGGATGGTTTACAAAAACAAAACAAAACAGAAAAGTTAAAACATTTGTTAAAACAAATAAACAACGACGGAGAACTTAAAACATTGGTTAAAATAAATGACAGCAAAAAGTTAAAACCTCACCACAACTTAAAATTTTGAAACAAGGTTAAAACTATTGAAATGGTATTTAATTAAAAGCCTGGATGAACAGATGTGTCTTTTGAAGCCCTTTCACTCGTATCTCCTCCGGAATTGAGGGGGTATGTTCATATATCAGCCAGATTTACCCCAAAGCCCCTGCGAGTTATCAGGGAGCAGTTCACACACAATTCAGGTTTTTTTTACTGCACGTTTGAGTGCAGCCTGATTTATATCTGAGGTCTAAAAAAAATTTCATGATTTGCATCATTTTGTGGGGACAACTTCGAGTTCGCCGTAAAGCCTCCCCGTAAACGTGCAGTGGAGCCTGCTGTGTGTCAAAACAACAAAGCCACAAAAAGAGAACAAACCATAAAACCAAGATTTTTTTTTAAGAGAAAAGAAAACAGTGAGATAAAACAACAGATAGGAGTAAAACTGGAAGTTTATTTATTTATTTTATTTACATATTTTTATACCGCCCAAAACTTATGTCTTAAATCCAGTTGAAACCAATTTAAAAGCATTCCTCATGAATTCTTTTGAAAACTAAGCAAAGAGGGAACATAGTAAGCTGCCATATACTGAGTCAGACCCTTGGTCTATCTAGCTCAGGATTGTCAACCCACACTGGCAGCGGCTTCTCCAAGGCTGCAGGCAGGAGTCTCTCTCAGCCCTCTCTTGGAGATGCTGCCAGGGAGGGAACTTCGATCCTAGATGCTCTTCCCAGAGCGGCTCCATCCCCTAGGGGGAATATCTTACAGTGCTCACACATCAAGGCTCCCATTGATTGACTACATGGTCACACATGTAGTCTCCCATCCAAATGCAAACCAAGGCAGTTGTTGCTTAGCAGAGAGGCCAATTCATGCTTGCTATCGCAAGACCAGCTCTCCTCCCTGTGTGTTTTGTGGTTTTAGGAACATAGGAACCTAGGAAGCTGCCATATACTGAGTCAGACCATTGGTCTATCTAGCTCAGTATTGTCTTCACAGACTGGCAGCGGCTTCTCCGAGGCTGCAGGCAGGAATCTCTCTCAGGCCTACCTTGGAGATGCTGCCAGGGAGGGAACTTGGAACCTAGATGCTCTTTCCAGAGCGGCCCCATTATCCCCTGAGGGGAATATCTTACAGGGCTCACATGTGCTCTCCATGGGGAAGCACCCCTGGGAGGGAATTCCGAAGATGGAGGCCACTCCTGAAGAGGGTCTGTCCTTGCATCCCACCAACTGGATGTTTATCAGTGACAACGCGGAGAGCAAGGCTCAAGATTAAGACCTGAGGACCTTGGCAGATGCATATCGGCAAATGTGGTCTGATCGATTCGCTTTGCTTCATTCAGGACCTAACATGACTCACAATTCATGGGGCTCCGCCCCTTTTGCATGGGTGAGGTCATCACGAAGAATCCAGTGCTTCTGAGCATGCGTGGTGTGCTTTCCCCCCCTCATCATGGGGCAGTCACAACCAATCTCTACAGACCGAAGAACAGGAGGGATGCGTGGCTCTAGAGTTATAATGTCCATTAGAGAGAGCCCCCAAACCTAGAAAGGACCTCCTATTGCTAGAAATGAAGATCTGTGTTTAACTGGGCAAGAGGAATTGGTTTCACTTCAGTCCTGAGATTTCTTCTCTTTGACTTAAATGTAAACAGTGTTATCAGCAAGAGGCCTTTATCTGGTTCTACCAATGAAGTCACCTCAAAAGGGCAAAATTTAGGATCTACTTGAAAGATTATTTATCTCGTTCATATATGGGTTTTACTGTGGGAGCTTCTGGCTTCAAATACTAACACATTTTGGGCCTCAAAACCAAAATAAATATCTTTCCCCCACACCTTTGAATTTATTTGGAATTCTGCATTTGCCTTCTCAGAAACAGAAGGTGGGCAAGGTATGGTAATCATCTGATTAATATTTCCAGCATGGAATCCATGAGCTAAGTAAGCCATTTGTTTTAGCTGTCGTCGAAATCTTCCGGTAATTTGCTAATGCATATCTTGGCTGGAAGAAACACTAAAATCGATCGGCGTACATACAGTACAGTTAAGGGATGGGTTAATTATTTCACTTATAATACCAGCCAACAGAAGATTAACATTGACAGAAGACCCACCACTGCGCAGACTGCAGCATATAAGCATCTTCCGCGCTCATGAGGACTAGCAACTTGTGTTGGACCCCAGATCTGTATGCGCACGAGCATAACGTGTGCAGCCCCAATGAAAGATCTCTAAATGGGAAACCCCAAGAAAAGAACGAGCAAGAGAGAGAGGCCGCCCTCTCTGTCTCAAAAGGCTTGCTTCTGATCCATCGATGCACGTGGTCCGTCTGTTAACACGGTGGTTTTGCTGACTTCCGCTTGTCACAGCGGCGGCGTTGTCAGAGGGAGGAGAAGCGTACTGGTATTTCTGAGAAACTGGCATCGGGGATGGGTGTGTCGGTGCCGATATCTGGCCCTTTGGGTGTAGCTGTGGCTTCTCTACAGGCCTTGTGACAGACTCAGGGGTCAAAGGCACAGGCTGAAGAATGAGGATGGAGTCTTGTCGTTAAGGGATCTTGTGACTGTTCCTCCAGCTCGGGCAGGCAGAGGTTAAAGGAACAGATGTTAGTCATGCCCCTGCTTCTGCTCTGAACCGTAGAAGGGTGTCACTTCTCTAATATTCTCCTTGTGGGAACAAGCAACCGCTTCCCACATCGATTTGCGCAGGGCTGCAATCTCCACATTTCTGTAAAAGCTGCCAGCTTGGGGATCCATAGGTTTTCCTCGGTTTGCCGCCCTGAAACCAGATCTTCAGCAGTGGACGTAGCAATCCTCGCCTAGCTTCCACCGCCAACAAAAGGTTTTTTTTTTTAAGTCGCTGGTGGCGATGGCCTGTTGTTTTTGCAAGTAACTGAACGTTGATGCTGTTTGTGCCAGATTCTGGAGGAGACTTCGGCATTGAAACGGCGTGGAGCAGCCCTGCAGAGTGAGTATGTTGCTAACCGTGACTTGCTCTTTTTAACTAGGTCAGTTTTGTGCCAGAACTCAAGCCTGGAATGTGTGGGCAAGAGTATCCAGTAGCAGGCAGAAGGTCCCAGCTTTCTGGCAGATTAGGAGAGGCTCCTGACAGGGACCTTGGAGAGCTGCTGCCAGTCAGTGTAGACAAGAATGAGTTGAATGGACTGAGGGTCTGACTCAGTATATGGCAGCTTCCTAGATTCCTAAGATGTTTGTTTTTTTTTCTGCTTGCAGCCGTGAATGTTAGGGGAACCTTCTGCAATAAAATGTGGTGGCTAGTTGTTGGGGTGTGTGTGTGTGTGTATGTGTGTGTGTGTGAATTCTGACATTTAACTTGTAGCTTCTTCGTTTTTATTTGGGGCTGCCTGCCATGATTCTATGGCGTGTTGTGTTTGTGGGTTCTGTTTTGATTGCAATCCGTTTGCTAGGAATAACGAATTATTCTCATGGCATTCTGTTTCCTTACCAGCATCTTTCAACAATGCAGACCCATGAGCCATTATTAGAAACGTCCGATAGTGTTAAAGAAGCAGCAGCCTCTGAGAATCAGACGGGCCGAACAGAGGACGAACCATGGCCACTGGACACGCCCTTCCAGAAGGAGAGGGAGCCCTCCCCGAGGATCAAGATCAACCTTAATTATCGCAAGGGACTTGTTGAGTAAGGAGCTGTCTTAGAAGTAACGATTTGGCCTGTCGTTCCCCAAACTTCTGATTTATTTCTGAATTAATTTTAAAGTTGGTAACAAGGGATTACCCTTCCTCGGAGCACTCTCCCATGTCTCTGCATGAGTTGCTGTACTGGATGTGCCTCCCAACTGGTAGGGGGCAAACCCAATGGACCAATTCATTTAGAGGCTCAACGGGCATAAATAAAGCATGGGAGGTTCAAAGCTCTCATGCAAGTTCCAAGTGTAAGCTTACCTGCTGTACATACACAGCACAATCCTCCATGCAGCTTCCTAGTTCATTCTTACCCTCTCTGTACAAATGCTGAGCAGGAACCTTGCACAATTTTTGCAGCACCACCTGCTGGTCAGTTCTTTCATTCTGAGAAAAACCCACCCGTTCCCATTAAAACGTTTGTGGCGATGAATTAATTCAAGCTTTAGGGCCATAATGTACGAAGACTGTACTGTAAAGTTCCAGTCTGGTGAAGGAATATGGGGAGTGGGAAATATTTTGAAAGGAGAACCCACTACCCCGTGGAATCATTCCTGCATATGGAAGGGGTCTTATCCAGGGAGAGAGGACTGGTCCATGTCCTGAAGGCTCACAGCCTAAGAACAATCAAAGGCCAAATCCTGCAAAAGCCCCACCCACTGCCACAATAAAGTAAAGTGTGCCGTGGAGTCGGTGTCGACTCCTGGCGACCACAGAGCCCTGGGGTTGTCTTTGATAGAATGCAGGAGGGGTTTACCATTGCCATCTCCCGCGCAGTATGAGATGATGCCTTTCAGCATCTTCCTACATCACTGCTGCCCGATGTAGGAGTTTCCCATATTCTGGGAAACACACCAGCAGGGATTTGAACCAACAACCTCCTGCACAATAGGTCTGCTCTAACTGTGTTTTCCTCCCACAGCCCAAATGACCCGGATCGCTTTGATAGAGACCGGCTTTTTAGCGCCGTTACCAGGGGTAACCCGGAGGAATTGGAAGGCTTGAGTGACTACCTGAGACGAACCCGCAAATATCTCACAAACTCTGAATATACAGGTAGATGCATGCTCAAAAGCGCTGGTGTGGCTGTATGCAAGAATAGGCGAGCTTTTAAGCTTCACAGAATTCTTGGTAAACTTGCTGAGGATTGGTGGGGTGTGTTGGGAATATAAAAATGAAATGGCATGGTCAGGGATGATCGGGGAAATGGTGCTATTTGTTGCTAATGGCATCAAAGACTGTGGGAGGGCACACATTTATTATTTATGGAGTGCCTGTTCAAAGCGAGGAGAAGATGGTTCTCTGCCCCCAAGGGGCTCCCAATCACAGGGGAGACCTCAGCACTTGGGAGGGATGCTATGCTGGGTGGAATGGGGACTGTTGCTCTCCCCCTGCTAAATATGAAGAGGGCCACAACTTGAAAAGGTGCCTTGGCCCAGTTAGCAGGGGAAACTGACCTCACAAACCAGCCGGTCACCAGCGCCAACTGGATAGGTCCTAGACTCTGAGCGAATTCTCCCAGTCAGTAACCTGCTGGCTGTATTTTTGCACCAGGTGAAGCCTCCAGTCACTTTTCAAAGAGCGTGTGGACTGCATTGTGGTAGTCACACTTGGACTTTTTTGTAAATTGTGGATGATGCAAGTCATTTCATGGCACTAGAGAAAGACCTGCTGTTCTGGCAGCTCCAGGTCTTAACACCCACATCAGTTTCGGAGGATGAAGACAACTGAAGGAAGCCTGGGCGGGTACGCAGCTGGGGGAGTCTCCCCTTGCCCTATTATAGTGGCAGGGAAATCTGTTACCCCACACTGGAGCTGCGATGTGGAGTTGATGGGGCTTCTGTGCTCAACATCCTTTGCTCTTCTAGATGGCATCACAGGCAAGACCTGCTTAATGAAGGCCCTGCTGAATTTAAAAGGCGGGAGGAACCCCACCATCCCACTACTGTTGCAAATAGACAAGGAGACTGAGAACCCCAGACCACTGATCAACGTTGCTTGCCGGGATAGCTACTACAGAGGTGAGAACTCCTGGAGGGGGGATTTCAATCCCCTCCTCCTGTCTATTATGTTAGCCACCGTCCCTGTTTTGTTAGCCAAGGTCTGCAAAGACTGGAAGGCTTTGGGGGCGGGGGGGGGGAGTCATTTCGATGTTTGAGACCTAGCCCTATTTTGTTCTGTTTGATTTTATGTCGGCTGGAGGGCTGGGCTGGTGGTAGCAAGCATGCATGGACCCCTTTGCTAAGCAAGGTCCACTCCTGGTTTGCATTTGAATGGGAGGCTACATGTGTCAGCCCTGGCACACTTTCCAGATTGGACACTACAACAGTGTCACTACATGCCTGTTAAGTGTGCTTCTGTATTCTCTGTGTATTGACACCGCAATCCCTGTGCTGTCAGCAAGGTGGCCACACACTTAGTTTGGGTTTTATTGCTGCATTATAATCCTACAACGTTGTAAAAAAATGTATATATATAGCTGCATTTTCCCATTGTAGGATGGTTCTTGTAGCCACTTAAGGGCGTAGTGGGGAAGTAACTTGCCTAGCAAGCCAGCGGCTGCTGGTTCGAATCCCCGCTGGTGGTTTCCCAGACTGTGGGAAACACCTATATCAGGCAGCAGCGATATCGGAAGATGCTGAAAGGCATCATCTCAGACTGCGCAGGAGGAGGCCATGGTCAACCCCTCCTGTATTCTACCAAAGACAACCACAGGGTTCTGTGGGTGCCACGAGTCGACACCGACTCGATGGCACACTTTACTTTACCTTTAGGATGGTTCCTGCAAGCTAGAAAAAACTGCTCCTCCTGCTGGTGGATTTGCACAGCATCCTTTATTTACAGTTTCAATATGATTCTGCTGAGCGAAAGTAAACTATGGCTGCGTTACCGTGTAATCTGTAAAGCGCCACTGTAAGATCTTCCCCTTAGAGGATAATGGGGCCGCTCTGGGAAGAGCACCTGCCTGCTTGCATGCAGAAGGTCCCAAGTTTGCTCTCTGGCATCTCTAGATAGGGCTGAGAGAGACTCCTGCCTGCAACCCTGGAGAAGCCGCTGCCAGTCTGGGTAGACAGCCCTGAGCTGGATGGACCCAGGGTCTGACTCAGTATATGGCAGCTTCCTAGGTTCCTTTATGAGATGTAAATGAATATAAAAATTTGAATTAGGAGAGTGTCACTCTCGCCTTGGCCAACTGCAAAGGGATCAGTGCCCACATTGCTGTAATCTTAATTTGTTTAATTGTAACCCACTTTGTGGGAGGTGGTTGCTAAGCCAGCTAAAAATATGCTAACTTGAAAATCTAGGGCTTATTTTTATTTATTTATTTTACATATTTTTATATTGCCCAAAACCTGCGTCTCTGGGTGGTTTACAACAAGATAAAAACAACATTTAAACATTAGTTAAAAACAAAACCAAGAAATTTTAAACACAACAATTTGAAATTTTTAAAACAACATTCCAAAACAACATTAAAAACAATCAAAACAAAAGTGCTGAGTTCTAGACAACCTTCCTATCTAGATGTTACATCTAGAGTGGGAAAATGTAACTCAGATGTGGGCAACAGGCATCTTAAACCTGGCCACCTACACATTAAAAGAGACCTCAATCCATTATACACAACCACACACCCACACCCACCCATACTGCTGAAACAGAATTAGCTTGACTCAAGCCGGAAATACAGTACGGAAGTAGGCCCGCGGCGCTATCTTCACCGGTGACTCAGTGGGGTGCCCAAGACGGGTTTCTCAGAATGTGTCTTGCATGGCACAAACCAAATCCCCACTTTCAAAGGAAGTGGGTACAAAGAAGGAATATATAAATTAATCACTGGCTGTCTAATTGCAAGGTGCTAGTTTGATCTTGCAATTTGCTGCTAGCGACGTGCTTTTCAAAGGCTGTGCATGGTATTTCTCGGCATTGCTCAGGACGTCTTGTTTCACAAGCGACTGAGGAATTTGCAGGCAATGCTTCTGCAGGCTTCTGTGACAATTTTCTTGTTGCTACCGTAGGTCATACAGCTCTCCACATTGCCATTGAGAAGAGGAATCTAGATCTAATCCAGCTCCTGGTGGAGAATGGTGCTGATGTCCACGCCAGGGCTTCTGGCAAGTTTTTCCAACAGAGGAAAAAAGGAGTCTGCTTCTATTTTGGTAAGCTGATATTATGATCTCAAGTTTGCTTTCGCATTGTTGCCCCGGGTGAGCAAGCCTTCTCAGTAGTGGTCCCGGCCCCTCTGGAACTCCCTGCCCCTTTATATTAGGCTTGCCCCTTCCTTGTTTAATTGAAGTTTTGTTTTTTTAAATCCCAGCAGGCCTTCCCCTAACTCTAAACATTTATATGTGACTGCCTTATCTTCATGATTGACATATCCTGCATTTCTGTGGTTTGGGAGGTTGCGTTTTTTCATTTTGCTGCTTGCCACCATGAATTTGTGTATGAAGAATGGCAGCATATAAATCTTCTACATCCATGAATGAACTGCACAACTGTGACTCCCCCTCTTTTCGTCTCCTACGTGTTAGTGTCAGGACACCACACCGAAGTATTTGGCAAACTCCCAATCTGAGCTGAGATTTATGCATATGTTTGCCACACGGACATAAATACACGTGTCACACAGGGACATTGGAGCTGGGAATGATGGGCCTGTAGTCCAACCACAGATGGGCACTTTCTAGATTACTGGCTACAACAGCAGTAAAATGATTCAGCCCCCAGAATCTCAAACTCCTGACAATGGGAAAATACAGCTACTTTTTTTGCCACGCACATGCAACGTGGCAGCATTATATAACGCAAAGATAACCTCCAAAAGAAGGCATCGGAAATGTGGATGGCACCTTGCGGTGTCACACAACAGGAAGTATGGAAGCACACTCGGGAGATCCGTAGTGACACTGGTGTAGCCTTTAGTCTGGGAAGCGCCCTGGAGAATCTCGGGTGGGCCACCCCTGTGGCTGAGCCGTTCTGTTTCATTTCTGCGGAGAAAGCCCGTCTTCCTCCCCAAGGGCAGCTCTGATCTCTCTCTTTCTCGGCAGGCGAGCTTCCCCTCTCCTTGGCCGCTTGCACCAACCAGGCGGACGTGATCCAGTACCTCGTGCATAATCCTTACCAGCAGGCCAGGCTGACGGAACAGGATTCCCAGGGCAACACGGTCCTCCACGCCCTGGTGATGGTGGCCGACGACACGGAGAAGAACACAGAGCTGGTGATCAGGATGTACGACGAGGTCCTGATCGAAGGCTCCAAGATCAACCCCACGTGGCGGCTGGAGGAGATGATCAACCAGAAAGGGCTGACCCCTTTGAAACTGGCGGTCAAGACTGGCAAAGTAGAGGTAATTTGGCAGGGACCTTCTGTCTGTTGCAGGCAGCTTCTTCTTGGCGTGGGTGACCTTTTCATGGGGCAAGGTGAGGTCCTCACTATAGGAACATAGGAAGCTGCCATATACTGAGTCTGACCCTTGTTCCCTCTAGCTCAGTATTGTCAACCCAGACTGGCAGCGGCTTCTCCCAGGTTGCAGGCAGGAGTCTCTCTCAGCCCGATCTTGGAGATGCTGCCAGGGAGGCAACCTGGAACCTTCTGCTCTTCCCAGAGCGGCTCCATCCCCGGAGGGGAATCTCTTGCAGTGCTCACACATCCAGTCTCCCATTCATATGCAACCAGGGCAGACCCTGCTTAGCTTAGGGGACAAGTCATGCTTGCGATCACAAGACCAGCTCACCAGTGTTCCTTCAAAGAGGGATTCCCAGATGTTGTTGACTACAGCTCCCAGAACCCCCAACTGCAATGGCTTATGCCTGGGGATTCTGGGAGTTGTAGTCAACAACATCTGGGAATCTCTCTTAGAGGGAACACTGGTCCTCACCTCTGGTGGTGGATTACGGAAGGTGTAAGGGAGGTCAGTCTTTGTTTTATAATACCCACCTTGGACTGCAGGGGAGGCAAGATCTGAACGGGGGTGCGGTGGAGGGGGGCTTGACTCTAAGCTACAATGCCATGCTGGAGTCTGGGTCCCTGAGAGCTTCTGTTTATCCTTCATAGATTTTCAAGCACATTCTTCACCGAGAGATCAAGGACCCGGCTTTCCGGCATCTCTCGCGCAAGTTCACCGAATGGACCTATGGGCCCCTCCAGATCTCTCTCTACGACCTGTCCTCCATTGACAGCTACGAGAAGAATTCAGTGCTGGAAATCCTGGCCTATAACAGTGACACCCCGGTGAGCTGGAAATGGAACTCCCCTCCACTTGAAAACAGTTGCTACACACTGGAGCCTTCACTTGATGGCTTAGTGCTGGTGTGTTTGGGCAAGGTTGTCACTGTGTTCTCTCTGTGTGTGTGTGTGTGTGTTTCAGTGTTCCCTCTAACAGGGATTCCCAAACTATGTTGACTACAACTCCCAGCATCCCCAGCTGCAATGGCCTTTGGTTGAGAATTATGGGAGTTGTAGTCAACAATAGCTGGGAACACTGGTGAGGGTGCTGAGATAAAGCCTTGCAAATTCTAGCTCATCTCTGCTGGTTTTAAGCTACTTTTTCTGAAATCACAAGCAAACAAGGAGAGGCACTGATGTAGAATTATTAGCATGATAAAAGGGATGCTTTCTCTAGAAATGCAGATGTAGCTCTCCAGTATTCTCTCTCTCTCTCTCCACCCCCCCCCCATTGGCTAGAAGGAAAACACGGAGGCAGGCCATGTGAACTTGCCTCAAAAGCAAACCCGAGAGCAGAGGGGAGGGGCTGCTTCCCTCAATGCCGCAAGTGTAATTCGAAGTGGCTTCGCTCAACATTTACCCCGCAGCATGAAGCCAGGTGCAAATAACTCCAAGGCGAAACCCTGAGATTGACTCGTTCATTTATTTATTTATTTATCAGATTTATCGGTCGCCTGATTTCCTTAGACTCGAGGCGGTTTACATAAATTAAAACAACAGCTGGGGTGGGGGGAGAAAAAAAAGGGGGTGCGCGCACACACACACACAACTGAAAGCCTGGCAGAACAGATAAGTGTCCAGAAGCTTCCTAATGGACAGAAGGGAGGGGGCATTACGAATCTCAGAAGGCAGGGTGTTCCATAAGCAGCGTGGTGTAGTGTCTAGAGTGCCGGACTAGGACCGGGGAGACCTGAGTTCAAACCCCCATTCAGCCATGAGCCTTGCTGGGTGACTCTGGGCCAGTCACTTCTCTCTCAGCCTAACCTACTTCACAGGGTTGTTGTGAGGAGAAACCTAAGTGTGTAGTACACTGCTCTGGGCTCCTTGGAGGAAGAGCGGGCTAGAAAATGTATAAATAATAAATAAGGAGGGGGCTGCAAAAGAGAAGGCCCTCCCACGAATCCGGACCCCACGTACCTCCCCGGGGCCCGGAACTCTGGGAAGGCCCACCTGGGACAACCTCACAGGGCGGGTTGGAGTTGGACGGGAGAGGCAGTCCTCTCCCAGATTCTCCCAGATAGAAGATTCTCTTCTAAGCCGAGGTTCTGCTTGGAATTCTCATTGGCATTCCACTCTGGAGGAGTTGGCGTCTCCAATCCAGTGTCCCTCGAATCGGGGTAGGGGAAGGAAGGGAGCCGTGTGGCAGTTGGTGCTTGGCGTGTCCAAGGGTTACGATGCCTGTGTTGAAAGAGACACCTTGTCTGTCTGTTGTTTTCCACCCACACAGAACCGGTACAAAATGGTGGCCATGGAGCCTCTGAACAAGCTGCTCCAACGGAAGTGGGATTCCTTTGCGTCCCAGAGATTCCACTTCAGTTTCTTCTTCTACCTGCTCTTCATGTTCGTCTTCTCGGCCGTTGCTTACCACCGGCCCGTGGATGAGAAAGTACGGCTTTGGGGATCCGGTGGGGTGTGTCGGTGTGAAAGGGAGGGCAGTGTTTCTTGTGTGCCGTGGACAGGTGCCCTGGATGCCAGACCTCGGCCAGTGAGTCGCTGGACTACAACTCCCATCATCCTCAGCCTTCACCTATTGTGGGTGGGGATGATAGGAGTCGGAGTCCATCATTCTCTGGGGAGCCAAGGTTGAGCACCCCGTCCAATGGATGTACCATATTTACCCAAATAGAAGACTGTGCTGAATTTAAGATGCCCCTCCACACCTAAGAAATGCAGGTTATAGCTGAGGCAAAGCCTAGAATGCTACCTTGCCTTGCCCCATGCCCCTGCGTGAGGCCAGCCTCCTTCCAGGACTGATATTTGCAAGCTTTGAGAGTGGTGTGGGGAGGAGGGGAGGTTGCCAGCAGCCTCTCCCTCTCCTCCTTCTCCATCCGCCTCTCCTCCTCTTCCTCTCTTCTTTTTCCTCCTCCTCCTCTTTCTCTCCTCTTCTTCCTCCTCCTTCTAATCTTCCTTCTCCTCTTTCTCTCCTCTTCCTTTCATCTTCCTCTTGTCTGTCTTCTTCTTCCTCCTCCCCACTTCCCCTCTTCTTCTTTCTCCTCTTCGTCTCTTCCTCCTCCTCCTCCTCTCTTCTCCCTCTCCCTCTCCTCTGCTTGTGCTTCTTGCAAGCAGTTTGGAAGGCACGTGAGGCAAGGCGCTCCTGGCAAAGCTTGGCAGGGTCCAGTCCGTCCCAAAGAGCTGGTCCAATGGCAGCCGTGGCGTGCATCTTGCCATCCGGCTGCTGAGCCCCTCCCAATCTGCTGCCTGAGGAGACCGCTTCCTCTCGCCCCATGAAAAGACCGCCTGCAAGCTTGATCTCAATAAGACACAGGGACATGTTGGTGCTGGAGCTAGGAAATCCAAATGGTGCTCAACTCCCCCCCCCAGTGGCAAAATATAATAAAATAAATAAAATGGGATGGGCAGTTTGGTGCCTCCCCAGTCTGCGACCTCCGGTGGTCTGCCTCACCTTGTCTAACAATCTTCCAGCCCTGGGAAGATGATGCAGGCTTCTCGGGTGGCTGTCCCCTTCTGTCCATGCGTTCGCGGCCTGGGTGGGTGCTGGAGAGTCCATGGACGTCTTCCTCCTCCGTTTTTGTATCTTCACAGCCTCCTTATGCAGTGACGGTTTCTGCCGGAAGTATCTTCATGCTCCTGGGCCAGATCATTGTCTGTCTTGGAGGCCTTTATCTCTTGGTTGGTCAGGTAAAGTATCATACCCCTGCATCTATATTCTTGGCACAGGCGAGACTTCTCAGTGGAACTCCCTGCCACTTGATCTTAGGCTTGCCCCAAAATTTTAAATGAAAGCTTGCTTTATTTCAGCAGTGGGCCCTCCTATATATTTCTTATACATTGCCCTGTTTTAAAGATTGCCTTATGATCCTCCATTTCTGTGATCTTAGAGGTTGAGTTTTACTGTGTTTTACGGTGGGTTTTTAAAAAAAATGAATTGTTGTAAGCCACTATTAATTCACTTATGAAGAATGGCAACATATAATTTTTTAGATTAAATGTATTTCTGCTGTGCTGTAGGTAGACATCAGGCTATGGTGATTCTGTGATGCCACAGAAGCACAGAAAGCCAACTAAGTGTGCAAATGGGTGCAGAATTCACCCTCTTCTTAATCTCTCCTTTCATAGTTTAAGTTTCTAGTCCTCATGGTTGCATGTCACATGTGGGCAACAGTTGCTATAATCTCCGGAGTGGCTGAACAAAGCTTCCAGTTTGGGATGGGGTGTTATGGCCTGCATAGCTCCTGGCCTCCTCTCCCTGACTAGCAAAATCCAAATAAATTACACAAACCTGTAAGAATGGCAGACTAGGTCACACAAAAAGCGTGCGAGCACTCAAACCTGCTTCATTGGCCCAATTTATGCAGTCCGCGGAAGTGAGCTTAGAGGACACACAGCCCCGTGGTAACAATTTTTGACACAAAAATATAGGAACCTGCTTCATACTGAGTCAGGCCCTTGGTCCATCCAGCTCAGTACTGTCTGCACGGACTGGCAGCAACTCTCCAAGGTTTCAGGTACACTATTCTTTCCCAGCCCTACCTGGAGATGCTGCCAGGGATTGAACCTGGTACCTTCTGCTCGCAAAGCAGGCACTCTTCTACTGAGCTACGGCTCAGGAAGAGTTGAAAGGGATCTGAATGAGGCATCACTCTCTATGGTAGATTCGTGGGTTACTTTTGGCTGAATAGATTTTTGGAATCGCAAAATCTGCAAAACGTCTTTTGCAGTGGGATGCCTGAATGCAGCAGAATCTCCAAACCTTCTTCCAAACGGCTTTTGGCTTTGAATAAACTTTTTGTTTAGGAGAGGAGGGCTGGTCTTGTGGTAGTAAGCATGACTTGTCCCCTTAGCTAGGCAGGGTTCTCCCTGGTTGCATATAAATGGGAGACTTGATGTGTGAACACTGTTAAGATATCCCCCTTAGGGGATGGAGCCGCCTGGGAAGAGCATCTAGGATCCAAATTCCCTCCTTGGCAGCATCTCCAAATTGGGCTGAGAGAGGCTCCTGCCTGCAACCTGGGAGAAGCTGCTGCCAGTCTGTGTAGACAATACTGAGCTAGCTGGACCAAGAGTCTGACTCAGTATATGGCCACTTCCTATGTTCCTCCAACCCTAAAGGGGCTGAAGCAAGTCAGCATATACAAGGCTGCTCTCGTGGGGTCCCTGTTTCCTGTTCAGCTCTATGATGCCGTCCTATAGTCCACCCTGTTGTTCTAATGGTGTGTCCCCCTTCATTCATTTAGGGTCTCTACCTCTGGAGGAGACGCAAGTCCTTGAAGAGTCTGCTTGCGGATAGCTGCATTGAAATTTTTCTGTACGTTGGTGGGGGACAGGGAGGGAGGTGAAAGCAGTTACAAATCTGAAAGTGTTTCCCTCTAGAGCAGGGATTCCCAACCTTAGTGCCTCGGATGATATTGAACTACAACTCCCATCAACCCCAACCACAATGGCCTTTGTCCAGTGATCATATTCCTCCACCAGAAAGCTAGAAAGGTCCACTTTCTGTAGAACTGTAGACAAGTGCCAGTTTGGTTCCTTGTGGAACTCTATGGGACGGCAGCTTTCTGGACATTCTGTAGCTCTCTTCTGACATTATGTTGCACAGATATCCATACACCTGTTGATGTTTTGTGTGAATGACTATCCATGTATCCACATGTTTATTTTATACGTGATCCTGGTTACAGCCCCGCCCCCCAACACAGCCCACAGTGTATATTGATTGAACATGTTGTGTGAATAACTGTGTGTGCGTACAGATCAACATGTAGAAGAACTTTATTTACGGTCAATGATCAGATACACAAAAGTCAAAAGCCAAACACAAACACACCCCATATACAATACAATGCAATACAATAGGCAGAGCAAATCAAATTAAGTATAATAATGGTAAAGGTAAAGTGTGCTGTTGAGTCGGTGTCGACTCATGGCGACCACAGAGCCCTGGGGTTGTCTTTGGTAGAATATAGGAGGGGTTGACTATTGCCTCCTCCCGCTCAGGATGAGATGGTGCCTTTCAGAACCTTCCTACATCGCTGCTGCCTGATATAGGTGTTTTCCATAGTCTGAGAAACACACCAGCGGGGATTCGAACCGGCAACCTCTGGCTTGCTAGTCAAGTCATTTCCCCGCTGCGCCATAATAATGGTAGCAAGATCAAATTACATCTCATCGGCGGACCTTTGTTGTCTGATTTTCATGGCTGTCAAACAAAAGTTGGCTACCTTTTGGGTGATATCTGCACACTCATCACAGAGGAGTAAACACATGTTGTAAGACCCATCCCTACCCAGCCTATTCAGTAACAAGGGTGTAATCAAGCTGGCACGGGGAAATGACTTAATTATCAATCCAGAGGTTGCTGGTTTGAATCCCTGCTGGTATGTTTACCAGACTATGTGAAGCACTTATATCGGGCAGCAGCGATCTAGGAAGATGCTGAAAGGCATCATCCCCTACTGCGTGGGAGAAGGCAATGGTCAACCCCTCCTGTATTCTACCAAAGACAACCACGGGGCTCTGTGGTCACCAGGAGTCGAAACCAACTCAATGGCACACTTTACCTTTAATCAAGTGGGCACGTGGGTCTTTATAGAAGGAGGAGTACAAAAGAACATACTGAATTCACTGTTCCCTCTAAGGCATGCACACGTGCACGTACGCACAAGTTTTTGGATGTCCGCTCAGTTCATTTTAGATCCCACTTAGGTTGAATCAGGAAGGCCCCATTCTGAATACAGGTGCACACTCACTGCCTTGATACTGCCACCCAGAACAAAACTCATTCAGCACACAGATGAGCAAAAAATTAGAGGGTCCACTTGTGTTGCTCAAGCATTCCTTCACCCCAAGAACTGATCCTATTGGCTTGAGGTGTTTTATTATACCTGTCAAAAAGTACTGCTGAAGGGAGCACATCCAATCCGGCTCTGAAGAATGCTTTCTGTAACTTGGGGAAGGTAAGTAATAATAGATCTTTTGTTGGAGAACAGCTGACACGTACATAATACTCTCAACTGAGGTCAAAGATCATACTGAGATCCTTTTGGCGTTCTACATCCTCTAGTCTCTGCACAAATAACCTCTGGGCTTGGAGAAGGCCCAAGGGCAGCAGGTATTTGGGGGACAGTCCATAGGACAAAAATGTCTCTCTCAGTTCCATCTCCCATCCCGATTTATAACTGTCAGCAAGCACCAGAGGTGTAGATCTGCGTGTCTATGTACACTGTCATGTTGGACGTGGTGTGTAAATAGGGCTTGATAACCATCTCCACTTTCTTCTTCTCGTCTCTGCAGGTTGGTTCAGTCGTTTGCACTGCTGACCTCTGTGCCACTGTACCTTTTGGGCATGGAAGAATATGTACCTTTCATGGTTTTCTCCTTGCTTTTGGGCTGGGTGAACATGCTATACTACACCCGTGGCTTCGAGCAGACCGGGATCTATAGTGTCATGATTCAGAAGGTTGGTACAGATGTGTTCAAAAATAGAAGGTTTCCAAAACAGAAGGCATCCAGGCCTCAGACGTGCCTGAAACTTGTACCTCTGACGTGGTAATGCTGCCCTCTAATCTCAGCTGTTCGGGGGTAGGGATTAGGCTTGGCTGTGGATATGTGCCCATCCACAGTGAGTTTATGCAAGCCTAGTTTACAGGGAAAAGGCACCACTAGGTGAGCATGATGTCTCCTGCCTTTAAGTGTGCCTCAAAACCCAACACGACCAACAGATAGACACATGGCTTTCTTTCATTAATTAATTAATTGTTGTAGTTTACATGTAATTACATTAATTGTTACATGTTAGATCTTGCCTTGTGTCCCAAGACCCAAGGGCGGGTGGTGTACAAAAATCTAAAAATTGACAATTATATACACACTCTCTCTCTCTCTCTCCCTCCCTCTCATACATGCACACACACACACACACCCCAATATAAAATGGCATCCAGTATGGTTTCAACAAGTATGGCTCATTTATTCATTCATTCATTGTTTATACCACCTTCCATAATGCATCTCAAGGCAGTTAGCAAAAGTTAAAATACAATAACATTCCATAAAAAGTTACATTAGAAACCTTTAAAGGTTACATTAAAGTTACATGAGTGTAATGGTAAAACGACAGATATATGTGAGAACAGTGTTACCCCTACCATTCCCTGTCTGTGTCGGGCAGCCCCTGTTGAATTCTTGCCTGTCATGCAAGGTGCTTAAAGGCACAGGGGCTGCTGTTGTGAAGGAACGGAACCCAGAGCGGTGCACAATGGTCATGGTTATCCCCACAACAACCCTATGAAGTAGGTTGTGCTGAGAGAAGTGCCTGGCCCAGAGTCACCCCTGTGAGTTTCATGGCTGAATGGCCTGGCCCAGCTCTCTAACCACTGCACCATGCTGGCTTTGTGTTACCAATGCTGCACGGCAGCTGCTGGTTAATCTTAAAACCACTTCAACACAGCAGAGACCTGTTTTGATTTTCTCTGTGAATTTTCCTTGCAGGCTATCCTGAGGGACCTTCTGCGTTTCCTCTTGGTCTACGTGATCTTCCTCATGGGCTTTGCATTAGGTGAGTGTTGCATACATAGGAACATAGGAGGCTGCCATATACTGAGTCAGACCCTTGGTCTATCTAGCTCAGTACTGTCTACACAGACTGGCAGCGGCTTCTCCAAGGTTGCAGGCAGGAGCCTCTCTCTCAGCCCTATCTTGGAGATGCTGCCAGGGAGGGCACCTGGAACCTAGATGCTCTTCCCAGAGTGGCCCCTTTATCCCCTAAGGGGGGTGGGAATCTCTTACAGTGCTCACACATGCTACCACCAGACCATGTTGTGAACTGCCTTGAAATAAACTGGGTTATGGAAGGCAGTATATAGATTTAACCATGGGGGGGGTTCCCATTCTAGCCCTCTTCACTCTTGCTGGAAAAGCTCCATCCTTCAATACGACGGTTGCCCCAAAGATGGAGGAGGACAAACCCCCGGTCTTCTACTCGGGGCTGTTCCAGACCTGCCTGGAGCTCTTCAAATTCACCATTGGGATGGGTGACCTGGAGTTCCAGGAGCACGTGAAGTTCAAGTACTTCGTCATGTTCCTGCTCCTGCTCTTTGTGATCCTGACCTACATCCTCCTGCTGAACATGCTGATTGCCCTGATGAGCGAGACGGTCACCAACGTCTCTGTCTACAGCCAGAGTGTCTGGAAGCTCCAGGTCAGTCCCACAGCGTTGCCTTCTCTGCGGGGCTTCTTCTGAGCTAGGGCCGGATTGGCTGATCTGCTACATATGCTACAGAGCAGGAACCCAGCAGGATGGGGCAGGGGCCCAGCTGTGTTGCAGTTCTTGTTATCTCTGGGGTGATGATGGTCCAGAGTTACCCTTTGCTTCTTCAGAAGGCAGCCTTTGGTATCTAGCTGGCAGCCAGAAGGAGCCTGAAGAAATGGCCCTGTAGTAACTGCATTAGTCTTTGTGACACAGATAAATTGTTGTATACATCTTGGCTGGAAGTACTGAGAAGACGTACAAGATGTTCCAGTCTTCGTAAAAATTATTTCCACGACAGTAATCAACATCTTTGCACTTAGAACATAAGAACAGCATGGCTGGATCAGGCCCAAGGCCTATCTGTTCTAGCATCCTGTTTTATACAGTGGCCCACCAGATGCCTCTGGGAAGCCCGCGGGCAAGAGGTGAGGGCAGGCCCTCTCTCCTGCTGCTGCTGTTTCCCTGCAATTGGTATTTAGAGGCATCCTGCCTTTGAGGCTGGAGGTGGCCTATAGCCACCTCCAGGGAACTTGATCAAGATCATAATTTGAAATGGAGGTCACCGTGTCACTGTAGGGGACTTTGTAACATGTGGATTGTTTGGATTTAGTTATTTATGTTGACAAAAATCTTTGGATATATTACTGAAGTGGACTATAGTAAATGCAGATTTCCTATCAAGTTGTGTGTTTTTTTGCATTTTATAGTTGCACTCAGTGTTCCCTCTAAGGCGTGTGCGTGTGTGCGCGCTCACACATTTTTTGATGTCCACTCAGTTAATTTTTGATCCTGCTCAGAGTGAATCAGGAAGGCCCCACTCTGAATGCAGCTGCTCACACACTGTCTTGATACTGCTGCCCAGAACAAAACTCATTCTGTACACAGATGGAAAAAAAGATAGAGAGAACACTGGTTGCAATCATATCTGGATGTATGGTTCATGCATATGTATTTATTTAGTGCATTTCTAAACCGCTGTATACAAAAATGTCCCTGGGCGGTTCTCAATCTATAACTTGAGTTGTGCCTGCTATAATAGTATATTCAGTGTGGTTTGAGTGTAGTTGGGATCTGTTTACATTGGAAACGAGATCCTGGACACAATGGACTCCAGCACAGGAGTGTCCGTTAGTTCTTAAGAAGACGGTCAGGGCAACCAAACCAACTGGCCCTAAGCAGGTCACCCAGTGGGGCAGAAGTATGGTTATCCCTATGGCATGGTCCCCCTCAGGAGTCTAAGAAGATGGGCAGGTAATTGTGGCAAGTGTGAACATAAGGTCCTCACGTCTTATATCCCCAGAGAGCGATTGCTATCTTGGAGCTGGAGAAAAGCTTGTTGTGGTGTTGGAAGAAGCCGCGAAGGACAGGCTGCTTGTTGTCTGTCGGCTCAGAGGGAAGGAAAGACGAGAGGTGGTGTTTCCGGTGAGTTGGGGCAGGCTGGTGAAAATTCCACTGGGCATGCTCAGTGTTGGCGACATGGGGATAGGCAGTCCGCCCCTTGCTTGGAGTGTGGGAAGAGCTTCAGTCAGAGGGCGAATCTTAAAGCACACCAAAGAATTCATACAGGGTGCTTTCCAGATTAATCGCTCAAAAGCGGCTAAACGCCTCGTTCTGGCAAATCGTATTCAAAACGTCAAACCTGCAGGGGGAGCAGTTTCACGAAAACTTACAACCTGGAAAAACAACACCTTTTGAATGCTGGATATATAACATCCTAGCTCTATAGCGCAGTGATTAAATTAGAAACAAGGCATTGAAAATGTGAACGGCACCCTGCTGTCCACGGTGTCACAACACAGGAAGTGTGGAAGCACACTTCCGAGATCCGATGTGATCCCGTTGCAGGGTCTAATCTGGAAAGCGCCCAGGAGAGAAACCATTTAGATAGTTTCATCTGGCTGTGTTCAGTGTACGCTGGCAGACCACTGAGTGGATCCGGACAGCAGGTCCTAATAGGGTCTCCTTTCTTGGTGCTTGTTCCCTAGAGTGGAAGAGGTGAATTGGGCCGACTGGAAGAAAGAACTGGGAGCAGTCCTCAAGGAGGACCCCGCGGACTCCGGCCACTCCGAGATGGAGTTGCAAGGTAAGACCTTTGAGCAGCCCCCTCAGGCTGGGGCTTCTGTTCTGGGAGCTTGTATAAGGCATCCCCTGGCAGCTCTGAGGCCCCACAGAAAGTGTGCGAGAGGTCACTGGGCTGGTGAGGTTTTCTCTGGACCAGTGGCAAGGAATCTATGCTTTTGTTTTTTTAATTTAAAAGCATCTACCCAGTTTCTTTTCAAAGCAGAACCTAAAGCAGCTTACAAAGTCAAGATAGTAGTGTTGATGCTGCCTGAAAAGAACAGCCCTGCTGGATCAGGCCCAAGGCCCATCTCGTCCAGCATCCTGTTTCACACAGTGGCCCACCAGATGCCCCTGAGAAGCCCACAGGCAAGAGGTGAGGGCATGCCCTCTCTCCTGCTGTTGCTCCCTTGCAACTGGGATTGTGAGGCATTGTGCCTCTGAGGCTGGAGGTGGCCTATAGCCATTGGTAGACCCATCCCCTATGATGGACCATTTCAGCAGAATGCAGCTTCCTGTGTTCTTATTTCTTGGGTTTCCTGCTGGCTGCCTCAGACCAGAATGGAATCAGGAGGACCCAAACTAATCAGGAGGACCTAAAAACAAACCCAATAAAGTTGTTTATCCTCTTGAAGTTGCTTGGACATAGGAAGCTGCCATATACTGAGTCAGACCCTTGGTCCATCTAGCTCAGGATTGTTCACACAGACCGGCAGCAGCTTCTCCAAGGTTACAGGCAGGAGTCTTTCTCTCTCTCCACCTTATCTGGAGATGCCAGGGAGGGAACCTGGAACCTTCTGCCTGCAAGGCACATGCCGGTGCTCTTCCCAGAGTGGCCCCACACCCTGAAGGGAATTATATTATTTATTTATTTGTCATATTTCTATATCGCCTGATATGTACATCTCTAGTGCTCACACATGGGGTCTCCCATTCAAATGCAAACCTGGGCAGGCCCTGCTTAGCAAAGGGGACCATTCACGCTTGCTCCCACCAGACCGGTTTTCCTTCTCCCCCTGCTGATGTTGGCCCGATTCCTCCATCTGAGCAGGCACAATTGGTACTGGTCATAAGCCACAGGACGGACACACACCCACACCCCGGTTCTGTGTCACTAAGGTCTCCCCCAAACTATTTCCTTTTCCAGGGAAGGGTCTCTGGGGCTGGATGACGCAGCTGAAGGCACAGACAGCCACGCCAGAGGAGGAGGAGGAGGCGGCCCAGATCCCCCTGCGCCCCATCAGCCGCTGATGAAACCACGAGCAGGATCCAAGCACGGCTCTCGGCGAGGCCCTCTTTTCACACACGTGTGCCCATGCCCACCGCTTGAAGTCCTGTGGTGTGAAAGAGTCTTTGGTGATCACACAAAGCTTCCCTGCTGCCATGCTCTTCCCTGGAGACGGCTCACCTCTCCAGAAACCAGAAGGCATCAACCTTGTCCCAGCTTGCTTGCCATCAAACCATTTGTGCCTCAGGTTCAGTACTGAATAGTGAAAATCCTAGAACGTCAGGGTTGGAAGGGACCTCGGACGGAGGTCTTCTAGTCAGACCCTCTGCTCTAGCATCCCTGCGGGGTGGCAGTCCAGCCTGGAAATTGCCACTGAAGCAGAGCCCACCAATGCATGAGGCAGGCTGTTCCACAGTCTAAACTTCTTCCTAATGGCTAGCCTGGATCTGCTTCCTTGCCATTTCAACCCCTTGTTTCTTGTCCATACCTCTCAAGAGCAACAGAGAACAAACCCGCTCTTCTTCCGATGGAGCAGCAGCCCTTCAGGTATTTGAAGATGGCCCTCCTCTCTTCCCTTAGGCTCCTCTTCTCCAGGCTACACAGACCCTCTCTTGGAGATGCTGCCAGGGAGGGAACTGGGGACCTAGATGCTCTTCCCAGAGCGGCCCCATCGTCCCCTGAGGGGGGAGTTTCTTCTAGTGCTCACACATCAAGTCTCCCATTCATATGTAACCAGGGTGGATCCTGCTTCGCAGAGGGGACAATTCATGCTTGCTACCACAAGTCCAGCTTTCCTCCTGCTAATTTGGCGAACCAGATAATTTGAGTCAAAGGGTGGTAGCTTCGGAATGTTTTCCAGCTTGTGGCCAGGCAGGGCAGCGCTTGGGTCCTCTGGGCCAAACTTTGCCAGACCCCACCCCCTGCCTAAGGTTAGCGGGGCTCCTGAGTTCTTGTGATGGGGCAGAGGCATAGAGCTAAGGGTCAGGATGGCGCCTTCAAGACTCCCCCCTGCCCTCGTTTCTGGGGTGTGGACCTACACACGGCAAAGAAAGAAGCGCAAAATGGGATGCCTTAAATAAAACAGAAGTCCGTCCACTTTTGCGTATCTAATCATTTACTTCTGGACACATGTGGCCTTTTTGATGTCGCAAGCCATCAACTTGTCCCTAATCTGCAAGGGCGATTCCTGACCTTGTGTCTCCTGTTGATGCTGGACTACAGTGCCCATCATCCCACGACGCAGCTGGGGATGATGGGGGCTGTAGTCCCACACCACCTGGGCCCTCAAGGTTGCGCACTCTTAAAGTCAAAGGATCGTTTGGCCCCTCATTAAGCCTGGCCTGGCCTGACTGGACAGCTCCTGCTGCATCTGCTAGCTGGCACTCTTTGTTTACATGGTTACACGTTCACTGCGGAATCAACCAGAGTTCCACCCAAGTCTGGTTTTGGAGGATAAGCAACCCTTTCCTCCCCCTGTGCAAATAAAAGAGGGTGGGATATCTCCAAGGTACTTTAGAAACGCTGGGTCCCAGAGCATGTTCTAAAATGCCACCCATCTTGCTGAAGCTAAGCAGGTCTTGGTGTGTTCAGTGCCTGGATGGGGGCTGTAACTTCGTGCTTTGCATCTGCTTTGCATGCAGAAGGCCCCAGGTTCACTCAGCATGCTGGTTCCTTCAGCAGAGCAACACAGACATATCTTGATGATGTAAAACGTCGTTTTCTTCTACCCCGGAAGGAGGGTGTTTGCTCAAAATGCATCGGATCTAATAATCGAGGAACCCTGGAAGCGGCCTTCTGCTGAGTCAGGCCAGCTAGCGCAGTGGTGTCTGCACTGAGTGGCAGCGGCTCGCCCAGGTTTCAGGCAGGAGTCTTTCCCAACCCCACCTGAAGATGCTTGTGTGTGCAAAGCAGATGAAACACTACGCTCCAGTCCTTCCCTTCCCACAGCTACCATCCAGCCACTTACCCCTGCTAACTGAGCAAAGAGGCACCTTTTAAAGTGGTGATTCTCTTACATTTAGCAGGTGGAGAGCAACTGGCCCTGTCCAACCCCAGCACAGCATCCCTCCAGTGGCTGTTGCTGGGAATCTGCCTTGCGATGGCGGATATTTATATATTCTCCCATCCAGGCACTGACCACACCAAGACCTGCTTAGCTTCTTGTACCTTCTGTTTCTTTTTAGATTGTGAGCCCTTTGGGGACAGTGAACCATCATCATGAATTATGTAATATTTATTTTTCTATGTAACCCGCTTTGAGGACTTTGGTTGAAGAGTGGAATACAAATATTCGTAGTAGTAGCCAGTCACCATGCTTTTATCCCAGAGAATTCTGCACCCATCAGCCGCTGTGCTACAACAGGTCCCGAACTGCTGCTGTGAGCCTGAAAAACAAGAGGATAAAAACAAGAGGATTTACTCTCACAGCCAAGGCACGAGGGGGGTCGCTCTTAGAACTGGTGCTCCATAGTCCCAGTGTGTTGAAATACTTGGATACCAAGTATTGTTCCAGCATTATTATTATTATTATTATTATTATTATTACATTTATATCCCGCTCTTCCTCCAAGGAGCCCAGAGATGGGAGTTTCTCTTTCACAACGACCCTGTGAAGTAGGCGAGGCTGAGAGAGAAGTGACTGGCCCAGAGCCACCCAGCCAGTCTCATGGCTGAAGGGGGATTTGAACTCGGGTCTCCCCGGCCCTCGTCCAGCACTCTCACCACTACAGCACGCTGGCAGATAATGCAGCTCTCAGGGGCCTAAGGAGGGCCAAAGCACTGCCTCCCACCACCCACCATCACAGTGTGGGGCTAGAGAGCAGGACTCCCTCTGTGGACAGACCCTTGTGATGTGGGAAGCAGTAGTGCCCCAGCATTCTGGGGTGGGAGTGGGGCTGTGGCTCAGTCGTAGAGACTGGCAGCGGCTGCTTCTCCCAGGTTGCAGGCAGGGATCTCTCTCAGCCCTGTCTTGGAGATGCGGCCAGGGAGGGATCGTGGAGCCTAGATATGCTCTTCCCAGAGCAGCTCCAGCTCCAGCCCCTAAGGGGAAGATGGTTGCATATGAATGGGAGACTGGATGTGTGAGCACTGTAAGAGATTCCCCTCAGGGGATAATGGGGCCACTCTGGGAAGAGCAGAAGGTTCCCAGTCCCCTCCCTGGCAGCATTTCCCAGATAGGGCTGAGAGAGAGATTCCTGCCTGCCGCCTTGGAGAAGCCGCTGCCAGTCTGGGTTGACAATCCTGAGCTAGAGGGAACAAGGTTCCGACTCAGTAGATGGCAGCTTCCTCGGTTCCTATGACTGGCAGCTGAGTAGGAGTGTCCAGCCTGGCCAGGCTATATGCCCTGTGTGTGCTCACGAGAACCAGTCATGTGCTGGCAGAAAACAAGCTGGTGTGGGGGAGAGAGTGACCATGTGGTTTGCTGCTATCTGGGGAGGACAGGCCTGGGACCTGCTTTTCCTCCACCCTTGTTGGGTAGATTGGTGGCCTGGTCCCCAGATGGGCCAGTTGAGGCAGAGAAAGGGGTTGCTCATGACTGCCCAGCCAAGACTGGTAGCCGGCAGCTCACCCTCTTGGCCAGGGCACAAGCACAACACGTCTTTTCCGAAGACTGATGCAAGCAGGCAGTGCTTGATTGGAGGGACCAAATGCTCCCCCAGTATACCAGATATATTCCAAAGAACGGTGCGAACCCCAGGTTGCTCAGCTCTCAGGGAGGACCAGCCGGAGACTCTGTTGCTGTTGCATGCTGGATCACAGCTCCCATGATCCCCTGCCACAATGCACTGGAGAGGCTCAGCCTGGCCACTCCGCCCTATATCTCCACCCCTTCATAGAGCTATAGAGCATTTCAAGCGGGGGTTTCAGCTTGAGGGGCCATTCGGTGCCTGTTCCTAGGAGTGGTGGTCTTGGTGGCGGCGGGGCGGGTCTTGCCCCGCAATGGTGCTGGGCCAGGGGGCTGGATCCTTCCAGGCCCAATGCGGCGGGGGGGAGCCGAGCCAGCCTCCCCCAGCTGGCCTTGGCCCCTCCCCTCTCGAGGCCAGGGGGCGCCACGTGACCCCGAGCGCTCCTGCCCGGCAGCCACTGAGCGCGCATGCGAGCTAACCGCGGCGCCCTCGCGCTTCTCGTCCCCTCTCTCGCCAGGGGTGGCTCCTCCTCCTCCCCGCCTGTGAAGCCGAGCGCAGCGCAGCCAGTGCCAGCCCCGCCTCTCTCCGTCGCCGTGCGCGCGCTCGTGCCGTCACGCGGGGCTCGAGAGAGGCCGCGGCTGCGCGCGCATATATCCCTCCTCCTTCCGGCCTCGCCTCCGTCCTTTCTCCCTTTATTGTTTTGCCTGGGTTGGTCCCACGTGGTGCCGCGGCGGCGGGCGGGACGCCAGTGTAGTGTCACGTAAGAGGAGGAGGAAGTACTGAAATCTGATGGGGTAGGGGAGAATAACACACTAGCCTATCAGAAAGCCCTACAGTGTACCGCTCGTTGATGGATATGGCAAAGTGATACTACAAGGGCCCTGAACTTTTAGAAGGAGCTGGTGTTATTTCCAACGGGTTTAAAGATTATGCCCACTTAAGTCTTGCATCCCCCCCCCATTCTTTTTGTCATTCATTCTGCCATGTAAATATCTGTGCATTTACTGTTGAAAGGTATTAAAAATACTGTTTGCTTGTTTTTTTTGCATAGAAAGCTTCACCAGGAATAAAATCAGACCTCATGGCACCACCGTTAGGGTTTTGCAGCTTCATGAGAGGGTTAGGGTTAGGGTTATAGTTTTGCAGCTTCATAAGAGGCAGAAATCAAAGGGGACAAGATTCCTGGTTAACGAATCATCTCCGTGGAGGACAACTGGAAAGGAGTGGCAAGATACATTTAAATTTAAGAATAAAACTAAATCCTGGACTTAATTTCCCATGCCAGCATCAAGCAAATGCTGTGTTGTGTGCTATTGCTGATGTTTTAAGTGTAGAAAAAGCCATTGTTAAAGCCACAGCTACAGCTGGCAACCCAGATTTCCCCCAAATCTGGGAAGTCACTGTCCTCTTGCTAACTTCCCTTCACCGAAGCTACATCTGTTGCTGCAGGTGCTGAGAAAAGCTTTGCTCTCTGCAAGCTCGGGAAACTCAACCAGGAGCTTTTCCACAGCTGGCTTTTAGCTCCTATCTGCTCCGGAATGGAGGGGGTGCGTTCACATTATTTATTTACTTAGTTATGTCTACACTTACATCCCACTCTTCCTCCGAGGAGCTCAGAGCAGGGTACATGCTTACCTTTATCTTCACAACAACCCTGTGAGGTAAGTTAGGCCAGATTGGCCCCAAGGTCCCTGCAAGCTATGGGGGAGCACTTCACACGCGACTCAGGTTTTTCATTGCATAGTCCAATTTCTATCCAGGGTAAAAAGGTCCACTTTTTGTGCTGGGTTTTTTGGGCAGTTTTGAACTCACAGTAAAGCCTGCTGTGTGAAAAACACCCTGGACGTTTTTCAGACAGCAAGCTTTACTGTGAGCCTCTACTGCAAGTTGCATAACAGATACTCCAACACAAAAAAAGGAGTTTATTTATTTATTTTACACTACGGACATAAATTGGGCTAGGTTCCAATCGTGTGTGAAGTGCTCCGTGAAATATTACACGGACTTCAGGGTAAATCTGACCGACTCGTGATACAGATTCAGGGTAAATCTGACCGATACACATACACCCTCCCAAAGCATGAAGTTGCTGTCCGAAAAAGCTACTGGAAGTCCTATTTTTGGCCTGCTTTTGTCAAAAATCTCTCTGCCACGTACTCATTTGGGGCCCTTGGGAAAATCCCTCTTCTCTGACCTCAGAGGGTCTTTCTTTAGTTTTCAAGAGGAAAGCATACATACTATTATTATTGTTTACACAGTCAGACAGGTGATATTGACTGGTTTGTTTTATCCAGACATTGAGTTCTTCCCAAGGACCTGGGATGGCTGAATTCTATTATCAGTGTTGTTGCTGTCATTATTATAGATATCATCATCACATAATATAGGCTGTTCCCAGTAAAGTTGCTTTTTGTAACTGGCTGGTGGTAATTTCTGTGGCCCCTATGGTGTTTTGGAATTGCACTAGGGCACCAGTTACTACTGGGATTATTTTGGTGGGGGGCGGGGGGTGTAAGTCTACTAACCCTCTTGCTCGCAATCCTGCAGATTGCTCTAGTGAAAAATATTACAGTGAAAAATATTATAGGGAAACAGATTGCCAAGAAAATATACAGTGAAAATATACAGTGAAAAATATTATAGGGAAATGGATTGCCAAGAAACTGAGGACCAACAACAGGAAGTACCTTTTCACCCAATGCATCATCAGCTTGTGGAATTCTCTGCCACAAGATGTGGCAGCCAACAGCGTGGATGGCTTTAAGAAGGGTTTACATCAATTCAGGGAGAACTGGTCTAACATAGGCTACTCAGTAAGTACTAAGTACTTAGTTTGCATAAGGTAAAACATAAAAAGGGGATGGCCACAAACAACACACGTTTTGATATACACGTCAGCATCCATGACTTCCCCCAAACTAATTAAGCACCTGCTTAACACGTAACAAAAGTATGGAGGAGGAGGAGGAGAGGAGGAGGATGACGACTCACAGCAGTGCCTGTTTATTGCTAACGCTGAGAGAAAGAAAACCTGGGAGAGGGTGAGTCTGCAACAAAAATGGCTGGCTTGCCGTGGGGGCTGCTGGCCTACTCAAGTTCAGGCTTCAGCCAGGTCTACACAGAGACCTCTCTGGAACCCCTGCCCACCCGCTGATCAGCTGAGAGGCAGGCCAGGAGAGAAGTGGCTGGCTGAGGGGCCCTGGGGCTGGGCAGGAGGGAGGCAATGGGGGGGAGCCATGTGAGGGGGCTCTGGGGGGCTCCCCCCAGGCAGTGGGTCCCCCAGACCACTGTACCCTCTTGCCTAGTTGCAATTCCTCCCATGGTCCTCTCTCCTGCTTGTTCTCCTGGCTGGCCATCTAAGCAGGAGGAGAGGTCTCCATTGAGTAGGCCTTGCTGAAGCCTGAGCTCAAGTAGACCAGCAGGCCTGGAAGGATGCAAGCCAAGGGGCCACCCTAGTTCTCTGCGGCAGACCCCCTGCCCAGCCCAGCCTTTCCCAGGTAGGATGTGCATTCCTTTTTTTGTGGTTACCTCCCCCTGCCCCGGATATATAGGGGCCTGCTTGCCATAGGGCTTTGATGTGGGGGGTGGGGGAGGGAGACTGGGAAGTCTCTGAATATTTGGTTTAAAAGAGCTTGCAAAATTGGCTGGCTTAAAAAGAAACAAACAAACAACTATCTAGAAAGGTCCTATCAGTGGCTTGTTTCATGGCGGAAACTTACGAAGACGTCTGGGACAAACAATGTTACGTTTGTTTATCCATCCCCTCATTCATTCATAAATGCCCTTCAGCTGTTCAAGGTGTTTTGCAGCCCAGGAGGAGGCCTGAGGGAGGGCTGTGGAGGAGCCGGGGGGGGGGGGGCCTTGCTTGGAGGTTTGTTTTCCTTGCGCGTGGGAACTGCAGGGCCCGTTTTGATCATGAGAGTTTCTAGTGTGTTCTAGGCATTGAAAGGAGCACAAATGGATAGTCCTCCCTGTATATCACTCTATATTGTGAAGTGTGCGTGTGTGTGTGTGTGTGTGTGTGTGAATTCCGTGCAATGTGTTTCCAGGCAGCAGACTTACTTTGAAATATCAGACTTAAATCCTTGGGGGCCTGGGGTGTGTGGAGGCCCTAGACTTTTATTTGGGGGTGTGTGTGCATTTTAAAATCTCGTCTCTGGGCCCACTCCAACCTTTCTATGCTCCTGGTTGCTTGTATCTCCTTTGTGTTTCTTTCTGGGTAACTGGTCCCTTTAGGAATCGGGAGCCTTCTTAAGGCCCTCTTGGGAGCCAGCCCTGCTAACTGGGCCAAAGTGGGGGGCTCTCAAATTTAGTAGGAACTGTCATAGGAACATCGGAAGCTGCCTCCTACTGAGTCAGACCCTTGGTCCATCTAGCTTAGTACTGTCTTCACAGACTGGCAGCGGCTTCTCCCAGGTTGCAGGCAGGAGTTTCTCTCAGCCCTCTCTTGGAGATGCTGCCAGGGAGGGAACCTGGAAGCTCCTGCATGCAAGCAGGCAGATGCTTTTGGAAAGTATGATATCAGCAAATGTTCTGTTTATGAATAGCAGAGCTCAGGCAAAGAAAGTTGATGCTTTGAAAGTGGTCCTGATCGATGCAACCCTGTACTCAGGTGTCAAATGGGAACAAGAGGGAGGGGGATTTAATACCGGTCTCTAAAAAGGGGGCCTCCATGACTGGAGGCAGCCCATTCTTAAGCAGGGGCTTGAGAGGGGCCCCTGCGGGTTCTGTCGGTTTTTCTCTCCATAGTTTCGCACCCTGTCTTTGAGCCAGGATGCTCAAGCGGCCTTTGTGGGGTTCCAGCTCTGGGGAAGTTATGTCAGACCTGGAGGCGAGCCCAGACAGAATGGCTGTCTTTGGATGACTGCCGAGGCCTCTGAATGGAAGCCAGGTGGGCTGGCTGCCGGATCGTGGGAAGGGAAGGGTTCATGCTGCCGCTTTTGCATTGGTTGCCACGGCACGTGGGTGTGGCAAGATCTCCGAAGTGTGGCCAGAGGGCACCTCTTGGTTTTTTGGTTCCTGCAGCCTCCTCTTGTGTGTCCAGGTTGAAGAGGGGCACAGCCCTTCAAGCCAAAGGGTTCCTTGGGAAGGAAGGGTTAATGGATGGGGCTGTGAGCTGTAGGACTACCACCCCTTCTCCGACTCCAACTCCTGCTAACTGAGCAGAGAGACACCATTTAAAGTGGTGATTCGCTTACATTTAGCAGGAGGAGAGTAACTGGCCCTATCCAGCCCCAGCACAGCATTCCTCCAGTCGCTGTTGCTGGAGTCAATCTCAACGTTTCTTTTTCGATGGTGAGCCCTGACTTATGTATGATACATTCATCTGATTTGTGTATGGTTTATTTTTCTGTGTAAACCGCTGGGCAAATTTTGGTTGTAGTAGTACAAATAGGACAGAAATTTACATACCGCTTTTCAACAAAAGGTTCCCAATGTGATTTACAGAAGTCTAAATAAATAAGTCATAACTAGCTGAACCTAACTTAATCACAGAGCATCTGCATGCTAGTCCTTGCTTGTTCACCTCAGAGATCTCCCCACCCTCACCCTTCCTTCTTTCTCTCTTCCCCCCTTCTCTCTCTTAACAGATCTTGTTCATCTCGTTTCCTCCTCTAATTCACCCAACGGCAGCCTCCTTCTCCTGAAGGGGCTCTTTCCTCCCTCGCCACCCCTCTCTTTGCAGACCCCTCCCCACTATCCTCTTATATTCTTGATATTTAATTCTCCAAGACGTACCCGTGGCTAATCCCGTGTGTGGCAGCTCTCACGAGAGCCACCTTTGCTCATCTTAGCAGGGAGAGAGGGAGGGACAGAGGCTGGGTTAGAAATGTGCCACATGGCTCGACATCAGGCCGGCTCGACCCCAAATGGGCTCGTTTCGAGGGCACAACCGCAAGCCAGATGGGGCCTAGTTTGGCTCGAGGTTGAGGCAAACCAACTGGCCCCGTCCGGCCCTGCTTCGGAGGGTGCCATGGACGTTAATTTGTTCCCCTTCAAAGCAGACTTACCATGGCCGAGGGCTTCGATGGCTTTGGGTGGTGCTGTTGCTGCTGCAGGGGTCCGGCGACCCCCCCTCCCACCCAGCCGGATTGGCCCATTTGGGGGCTATTTTGGCCCTCTGAGAGCATGCAGTGACCATTTTTGAGACCACTGTACATGGGCCATTTGGGTGGCCAGATCACAACCCGGGTCATGACCTGCCCATGCAAATGGCCTGTGTGCATGTGTGGCAGGGTCAAAAATCACCGCTGTGCACTTACAGAGGACCATAGTGGGCTGAACCAGCCTGTAGCAGACTGGGAAAGTCCCAAGCAGGGGGAAACTCTCACCACCGTGGACAAGCCGTGGCTGACGAGGCCCTGTCTATTGCCATTGTCTGCTGCCACATCTCCCTGTTTCCCCCTAGCCCCACTGCGCACTGAAGCAGCCAACTTCTCGGCTCCTCCCCACTCACTGCGCTGGCCAGAGACGTTGCTGCATGGTCAGCAGAGGACCTCTTTCTCTCTGTTACTACTCACACTTATTTCCTGCCAATTACTGAGTCAGACCCTTGGTCTATCTAGCTCAGCACTGTCTGCACGGACTGGCAGCAGCTTCTCCAAGGTCAGGAGTCTCCCCCAGCCCCACCTGAAAATGCTAGGGAGGGAACTTGGGAGCGTCTGCATGCAAGCAGGCAAATGCTCTTCCACTGATCTATGGCCCCATCCCCTACTGAGCTCACACTCATTCGAATGCAAACCAGGACAGCCCCTGCTTAGCAAATCCCAAGTCATTTGAGGCCCCTCTCATTCATTCCACCTGCCTGTTTAGGCCGCAGGCTGCTCTTTGTATCACCGGCGAAGCTCTCTCCGTTCAGACTGGCTGCAGCCGAGCGGACGTCATTCTGACGCCAGCGGTCTCAGTCGGCCCATTCACGCCACCTGTCACGTCCTGGCGGGCTTGTTCAGGATGCATCCTCTGAGGATGCAAGGCACCAGGACGGCCCTGCCTTTAAGAAGCCCCGGGCTGCATTGGGACTCGGAAAGGGCTGGGCGAAAGCCGAGCGGGAGAGAGCCCAAGGGCAGTATAACTCACGCTGCCAGCCAAAGGGTGTGTGCGGGTTAAGGAGGAGGGAGCAGCTGCAAGGAGCTCTCACCAGTCAAGACTGATCCCACCTCAGCTGGGCTGCCAGTCAGGGCTGGGCCCTCACCGATGGCATGGCCAGCAACCTTCCCTTGGTGCCAGCTGGGCTCAGTGCACCAGGGGTGACCCCTGTCTCTGTCGGGGGTGGAGCCATCATTGAGTGGCAGGGTTCAAGAACCCTGGCTGCCAATCAAAAAGGTTGCCGGAGCACTCCTCGCACACGACGCCATGTGCAAAGGGGGCGTGGCTTGGGCTTGCAAAGGGGTGTGGCTTGGGCTCCAGAGAGCCTTTGCACGCTCTCCAGAGCTCAGTTCCAGCCAGCATTGGCTGGCTGGCTGCATTAATTTCCCTTCCTTGCCCTCCAGCGAGGGAGAGAACGGGAAATATATATGCACCCAGCCAGCAAACGCTGGCTGGGAACGTGATCCGAAGGGCTGGGGCGGGCCCTCTGGTGATCAGGCCACGCCCCCTTGCAAGTGCTATCTTCCCCTCAGCCGTCACCGGTGCATGTGCCGCAGCCGAGCCAGAGGTCTCTGTACAAGGTTTGCGATCGAGGTAAGGGTTACCTCTGCCGTGGGTTTGCTGATTGTGTCGCCCCCAGCCTGGCATGGGTGGCTGACATCAGCACGGGCAGCGGCAGGCTCATGTCCGTGCGTGTTTGCTGATTGTATAGCTCCTAACCTGACGTGGGCACCAGGCCTTTGCTGACGTCTGCTGCCCGTGTCAGGTTTGGGGCTATACAATCAGCAAACACAGGACAGAGGTACCCATGATCTGTACTGCAAACCTTGCGCAGCGGCCGGGTTCACCTCTGCTGCATTTACCCCAGCCAGCCCCAAGGGAAAGACGCTGGCCACACCGTTGGTTTGGGGCTATACACTCAGCAAAATGCGCAGGGACAGAACTACCCCTTACCTCGGCTGCCACCTCCAGGAGCATTTCCAGACGGGGGTTTTAGCTCGCTTCTCCTCCAGAATGGAGGATGTGCGTATCGGCCAGGTTTCCCCCGAAGTCCCTGCAGGCTATTGGGGAGCACTTCACACACGGTATGAGTGTAGCCCGATTTCTATCTGGGGTGGGGGGGGAAATCCACTCGTTGCGTCAGTTTTGTGGGGCAAATTCGAACTCTCAGTAAAGCCTCGCAGTAAACCCGCAGTAAATCCTGCTGTCTGAAAATGCTCCTGGTGAATACAAAAAGGAGTTCCTCCTTTCATCGCTGGTGACCGATTGTTCCAGCTGTCACACTCACCAACGATCATACTCGTACACCTACCTACCTATAAAAGGGCCATACATCATAATCGCCCGGAATAAGGCAGTCCTCCCTTGAGTTGCCCAATTTAGCGGCTTCTGCTAAATTGATGAGAGGGAAAGTGTTTGGTCTCGCCTCTGAGCTGATAATTAAAAACAAAAACATGAAAGCATCTCCATTGACCCTCCACTCCTGACCTTTGACCCCCCCATCACCACCATAGCAGCTGCAGACTTCATTTCCCCTGCCTTATTTTTTCCTCCTAGAACATATGCCATGCATCCAATTAGATCTACTTTTGATGTCTGGTCCACCCCCCCTGCCTCCCCCAAAGGAATATGAAAAGAGAGAGAGAGAAAATAACCGTAATTAGTCTTTAACAAGGAATCACTTAATGGTAAACATTTCATATGCAAATGAAGCCATATTAACTAGTGTTCCTGATTGCTGAAAGGGAATCTTGGAAGACGGTTTTGTCCCGTCTTAAAGCCAAGGAACAATTGTAATTACCAATATTTTTGCTGACACAGAGGCGAAGAAGCACTCTGTAACTGGAGAAAGAAGGCTTGATTCATTACTTCAACGTTATTTAATAAGTGTCAGCATCTGCCGTGATATTTGGAGTGACGTTAGGCGGGCGTTAGCTTCTGAAACGGGAGTGCAGTTGAAGGGAAGTCGGAGTGTGTTTTGTCAGGGCAAATGTGAAGTGAGGATGCTTCATGAATAAAGGTCAGTGCTTATACTAGCAGCTGTGGCCTGCTTTTCTACGGGGAGGGGAATTGTAAGGCACTGAAGCTCCTGGATTTCCAGTCCATCACAAACCGCAGCTCAGAACCTCCTCCCACTCCTTGGGATCAGACGACATAGTGAGACGGCGCGGAGTATTATCGACATATTGTTGACATCGTCGCCCAGTTCTCCACTGAATCCCCCCAGTTGTTTTGTGTAGACGTTAAACAACATGGGCCACTTCTTGATGGTCCTTGACTTCTTGTAACAGAGCCCCCCAAATTATTGAATCTATCCAAGGGATGGGCGTGGCCAAGGGGTGCAGCTGTCAGGGTGGGTGTGGCTATTGGGGCTGTCACTGAGCGTGCCTACACTGCTGACTATGCGGCCGTATCACTGCTCCTACGTGATGTTGCGTTGCAGACTGACACATGGATTGTACAGGCCCCTCCCCCCTCCCCGCGTGTCACATTTTGGAGGCAGCAGTTAACAGGCTTATAGGGGACTAGGGCGGGGCTCACTCCCACTAGCAGCTTGCAACGCCTGTGACTCACAGGTTGCCCGCTTCCAGGGATGAGGCTGTTTGGAAAGCTTTTTAAGAAGTTAGACCAGCGGATGGCGGGAGGCGTTCCTGAATGCTTCCATCCCCAGGACTACAAACCCGCTGGTCTTACAGAGTCATTGGCAAGGCATCTCCACAGTTACAGGATACTGCTATTCTCTGTAACACAGTAGCATAAGCCACAGAGGTGCAGCTAGGTAATTTTGGAGCCTAGATCTAGAGACCTTTGGAGCCCCCCCCCCACTGGTTTTCCTCCTACCTGGCTTCCACACCACTGAAATTTGGGAGTACACACAGCTCCCAAACCTGGCAAGAACAGTTCTTGCTTTGTGTGAATGACCTCATAGTATCCCATTTGAATGCAAACCAGGGGGAAACCAGCTTAGCAAGGGTTTATTATAGGCATGTGTGTCCAAACTGCTGTTCAAAGGGCTGTCTGAGCACTTTGGGGGCAATTAAAAAGGGAACTTTAAGAAAACGGAGAGCGGGTACTTACCATCAACACGCACATGGCATCCAAATGATTCTCGCCCATTCTGGGAAAGAATTGGGGAATCGTCTTTTTCAAATCTATCCAAGACCTTCTGCAGCTACCAGGCCTGCGAGCACACGCTCCGCCAGCTTGCTCAGAAAGGGGAGATTAGAAGCCAGCCAGTAGTTATTAAAACCAGGGGTCTCAAGAGAGACCCCCTTTTCCAACAAAGGTCTAATGACCATCTCTTTCAGAGGAGATGGCAGAGGAGGCTGTAGATGTTGGCACCGCAGGAGTTAAGTGCCGGATCTGACCCTCTGCTGCTCCTGTCAGAGGAACCCAAGGGAAACATGCCTCGTTCTTCCCTGCCTGAGCGTGACAAATGTACATTTCTCAAAATTAAGCAAGTCAGAAGGCAGGCCATGGAAAGAGAAGTCCATCAAGCTGTGAGAGCAGGATGCATCTGCCCCAAGGCTTTCAAAGGAGGTTTTATCTCTTAAGATGCGACTTGTTCTGGGAAGTTGTAATCTTTTGTTAACCGGGGGCTGTCTCAGCAAACAGTATGGGGGAATATTAAAGCATTTCCTGAGAACCCAAATGGCTTTGGTGTGGGGATATGCACAGAAGCGCTTTGCCCAATTCAGTTCGAGTTTGGTTTGGGCCCTGTTTGAGGTTGAAAGTGGGGTGTTAAAACAGAGTTTAAAAAGTAATGACTTGCTGCTGCCGAGGGCTGTAAGTCATTACTTTTGACCAATGCGCATGCGCAGCAGCCCAAAAAATGGCCACGCAAATGGCCCCAAAACAGCCCAGGGAGACTCATAGGGGGAAGCCAGCAGGGCAATGGGAAGACATCAGAGACCCCTCCGGCAACCTCTGGCTTGATAATCAAGTCATTTCCCTGCTGAGCCATTAGGTGGATGGTAGCAAGCATAAATTGCCCCCTTTGCTAAGCAAGGTCTGCCCTGGTTTGCATTTGAATGGGAGATTACGTGTGAGCACTGTAAGTTATTCCCTTTAGGGGATGGAGCCGCTCTGGGGAGAGCAGAAGGTTCCAAGTTCCCTCCCTGGCAGCATCTCCAAGCTGAGGCTTCCTGCTTGTAACCTTGGAGAAGCCGCTGCCAGTCTGTGTAGACAATACCAAGCTAGATGGACCGATGGTCTGACTTGGTAGAAAGTAGCTTCCTATGACACTTGGGAAAAATATATCGGGGGGAGAGAGATCACAACTTCTGACACGTAACCTTATTCAATAAATCAACAAAGATTTCTTTCATTGGGTGACAACCCTAATTTTGAGGCCATATGGACATTCGATAACCACATCCTTTAGTCTTGCTGCATTTCAAAGTGAAGTAAAGTTGTGCCGTCGAGCCCTGTGGCTGTCTTTGGTAGAATACAGGAGGGGTTGACCATGGCCATCTTCTGTGCAGTAAGAGATTATGATGCCTTTCAGCATCTTCCTATATCACTGCTGTCCGATAGAGGTGTTTCCCATGGTTTGTTTCCCATAGTCTGGGAAACATACCAGCAGGGGCTCGATCCGGCAACCTCTTGCTCCCTCGGCAAGTTACTTCCCCTCTGCGATGATTCTGAATTTAAGGTGAGCCCCTTAGAAAACAGAGGTTAATTTCAGGTTGTGCCTATATTTACCCAAAAGGAAGAGGACTTTGGATTTAAGAAGACCTCCCACCCCACCACTGCCAATTTCTAACATCGAAAAACTTGTGCGAGGGGGAGGAGACTAAATACTAAACACTTTAAACCTTGTTTTAAAATTTTAAATTGTTGTAATGTTTATCTTTCTCTGCTGTCATGTATTTTAACTAATGTTTTAATTTTTTCTGTTGTCCTTAATTTTGTTTTGTTGTAAACTGCCCACAGACATAAGTTTTGGGCGGTTTTTTTTTTTTTTTTTTAAATATATATGTTAAATAAATACATAATAAATAACAGTCTTGGATTCAGATAAATACAGTTATTCTTTCCTAAGAGAAATACACTTCTAAATGAGCGAACTCAGCCGGAGTCTGTCCATCTCCTTAAAATGTGTATGCCTTTAGCAGATAACGGGGGGGGCTTTCGAAGGGCATAGGGGCCATAAGCGAGAAGTCCCTGCTCTTTGGTCCCATCCACTGCTTCTCTGTTAGCAATAGCAATAGCACTTACATTTATATACTGCTCTATAGCCGGAGCTCTCTAAGCGGTTTACAATGATTTTAGCATATTGCCCCCCAACTTTCTGGGTACTCATTTTACCGACCTCGGAAGGATGGAAGGCTGAGTCAACCTTGAGCCCCTGGTCAGGATCGAACTTGCAACCTTCTGGTTACAGGGCGGCAGTTTTACCACTGCACCACCAGGGGCTCATTGTTGGTGGGTAAGCACAGAGCGGAAGCTCAAGTGATGTTCAGAGGACACAGAAGGAGATGTCTGGGTGCTCCTTACTAGAATTTACAGCCTTGCCCTAAAAAATGTTGAAAAGTCCTAAATTGTTTCCCCTGGTTTCAGGTATGTGAGAGAAGGCCGTTTTCGGATTGAGGAGAGGACATTGACGGCGTTCCACTGGCTCTACTCCCCACATCAGGATCGGATTGTCAGTAGAGTGGATCTGGAAGTCCCAAGCAGGTGAGCCCAAAAACTTGCTCTGGATTGTGGATCATTGTGGGGCAGGGATTCTCTATGGGAGAACCTGGAGGGTCCAGGTCTGTTGGTTGATGTATAAATAACATTCTGAGATTTTTAAATTGTCTATAATGTTAAAGTTGTTTTTAAGAGAAGAGGTTAGATTCTTACAAATCCGTTCCCCACTCCAGGAATCGTGGCAATTGTAAGTTAGGGCTCCTGCCTTAACTTCTGTCTAATGTGACCAATACGGGTGATTTACTCTCTGAAAGGGAGAAGCCAACAGGAGCAAACGTAATGTTGGGTGGAGACAAATAGTAGACAATTGCCACTGAAGGAGACTTGATATTTTCGAAACACATCTGGCAACAGCACAAAAGGGATCCGATACTGGCAAAATCATGACATGATATTTCATCTTCTAATTAAAACATGATACTGGGAACATGCATTCATACTTCTCCCATTTCATCAGCAATTTTGAAATGAACTATTGGACTTTCCCGTTGGACACAGAGTATCTTAATGATCATTTTGTATTTGTTATATTTGGGACCAATGGATATATTTTTTATTAATTTAGATGTATTATATTTTGATTAGTTGGTCAGTTTCTCAAACCATCCAGTTTCATTACTATTATATTAGAGTATCCGTATATAGTATTTGGATTCCTTTTTGAGGTTTGAAATGAAGGCGCCTGCCTTAAATTCTGTGGGTTTGCTGTCTGAAATGTTGTAAATTTCTTATCTAACTGTCCTCCTTGAGATAGTCTATGGCTGCAGATCATTTATTAGTGAAGCTCTGAGAATGAAATAGGATTTATTTATTGATTGGATTGGATTGGATTTGTATACCGCCCTTCCAAAATGGCTCAGGTCGGTTGCTCTTGTGCCGCCTATGCTGTCCTGAGCCCCTTGGAGCAAGGGATGAATGACAGACCAGGGCGATCCTTCCATGAGGCAAAGGGAGACAGTTGCCTCAAATGGGGAATGACTGGGATTATTGGTGAGATGACCTCCATCCAGTGTCCTTGGGACTCGACTGCCTTCCCCAACTTCCTCTGCCACTTCCTCACCCAATAGTCAGGGGGGAGATGGTGGAGAAGGGTGCACACACTGGTGACCATCACCAGCACAATGGAGAAGGAGGCAGAGGAGAAGAGGTGGGATATGGAGGGTGCATGAATGGGCCTGCATGCATTTCATTTCACGCCCTGCTTCGGGCAGATTGGGGTCTTGGATCACCACTGGTTGCAAATGGAATAAAGAGCTTTCTGGAGAAGATGCAGGAGGAGGAGACTGGTCTTGTGTAGCAAGCTTGAATGGTCCCCTTCGCTAAGAAGGGTCCACCCTGGTTTGCATTTGAATGGGAGACTTTATGTGTGAGCACTGAAAGATATTCCCCTTAGGGGATAATGGGGCCGCTCTGGGAAGAGCATCTGCAAGCTTGAATAGAGATGGTGCCATTTCCCCTCCCAGGCAGCATCTCCAAGATAGGGCTGGGAGAGACTCCTGCCTGTAACCTTGGAGAAGCTGCTACTAGTCTGTGTAGACAATGCTGAGCTAGATGGACCAAGGCTCTGACTCAGTCGAATGCAGCTTCCTATGATCCTAAGACCCCCATTTACTCGCTGGTCAATCATCCTGGCTACTTTGTATATGTGTCCAAGCAAAAGCCACCTAATGGCACAGGTGCAGTGGGGAAATGACTTGACTAGCAAGTCAGAGGTTGCCGGTTCGAATCCCCAGACTATAGGAAACATCTATATCGGGCAGCAACAATATGGGAAGATGCTGAAAGGCATCATCTCACACTGCACGGGAGATGGCCATGGTCAACCCCTCCTGGATTCTACCAAAGACAACCACAGGGCTCTCTGGGCGCCAGGAGTCGACACCAACTCGATGGCACACTTTACCTTTAATTATTCTGAAGTGAGAATGGGGAGGAGGGCTGGTCTTGTGGTAGCGAGCATGAATGGCCCCCTTTGCTAAGCAGGCTCCACCCTGGTTTGCATTTGAATGGGAGACTACATGTTTGAGCACTGGACGATATTCCCCTTCGGGGATGGGCCGCTCTGGGAAGGGCTTCTGCAAGCTTGAATAGAGATGGTGCCAAGTTCCCTCCCTGGCAGCATCTCCAAGACAGGGCTGTTTAGTCTGTTTAGGCAATATGGAGCTAGATGGACCAAAGGATGTGGTGGGTCCTTTTCCTTGACAGTGGCAGTGGCTGCGTTGCTACATGGCCCTTGGTTGTGGTTGCTGGACCCAATCCTCCTCAGGGTGGTGGGGAGCAGCGCTGGTGTCAATAGTGGCCTCCTCCGGGAGCGGGGCCTTTCCCAGCGACTCCTGATGCTGAAGCTGGGCAAGGCAAGCAGTAACCCTCTTTGAACGGAGCCTGCCAGACGCTGCTCCCTGCTGCCAGAGGGCCACGCCTGACCATTCTCTCGGCCAAGGAGCTAATGGCGAGAAAATGGATACTCCCTCTAATGGAGACCGTTCTCCGGCTTTGGTGAACCTCTGAAGCTTTTAAGAGCAATTAAGTCCTTGAGCTCCATTTCCGAATTCCCTGGGTAAATATAGGCCTTCTCAGTGGAAAGACAGCTTGTTCTTCGTTGGAGGATAAGTACGGCACTGGAATCTTCCTGGGCCGGCTGAATTTGTTCTGCCGGAGATTCGTACCTGCTAACATGTGAAAAATTGGCTGGCAAGCAGGGGGCAGATTCCCTAGCTTGAACCATGTAAGAATTAAATTAAGAAAACTGGTGAGGTGTGTGCATATGTGTGCGTGATAAATCCCTGCTGTGGGGTCATTTTCCTATATATACTAAAAGCAGAGATAGAACTCTTGTAACCTTGCCTAGCATTAAAGGTTGGATAGTAGAGAACGTTATCTTATTCTCTAATCTTTAATATACATGCATTCTGGGAATATTAGGTATTAAAGAGCAAAAAATAAATAAATAACTGATGCATATGGTTTTCAAGAAGCATGCTTTTGTTGATGGGGGCGGGTGGGGGTGCTACGACAGTTTGAAGTCGCCGGATGGGATGTGCAGGGGTGTGAATGTCAATTGGTCTGTGAGGTTCTTTTCCTGCTTTCCTTTGAGTAGGAAATGTAAGCAGTAAGTAGGTGGTGGACCTTACTTGCTACCAGAAGACCAGAGAGCTGGCCTTGTGGTAGCAGGCATGAATTGTCCCCTTTGCTAAGCAGGGCCTGCCTTGGTTTGCATTTGAATGGGAGACCTCATGTGGCAAGATATTCCCCTTAGGGGATGGAGATGCTCTGGGAAGAGCATTGAGGTTCCAAGCCTCCTTGGCAGCATCTCCCAGAGACTCCCACCTGCAACCTTGGAGAATCTGCTGCCAGTCTGTGTAGACAATACTGAGCTAGATAGACCAAGGGTCTGACATAGGCAACTTCCTGTGTTAGCCGTCTACTCGGACTGCCAGTGGCTTTCCAAGGCTGGGCAGAGGAACTCCCTAACACCTGTTTTCTGGCCCTTTTCATTGACCAATGTCCTCCTGCATGCAAAGCAGATGCTCTACCATGGAGCTCTACAAATGCAGAGCGCCCTGCTTGAGTGCCCTGCTTTTCATCCCATTGGTGCTGGATGGTTCCAGGTCTGTTCCATGACAGAATGGGGAGCTGAACCCAGCTCTTTCTGGTCCAGGCCGAACACTGACACCTGCTCCCCATCTCCTGCGTCTCTCCAAACCGCAGCACTGCAGATGAGCTCCCGCCGAATCCCGAGGGAGCTCCCCCTGCCCCCCTTTTCTTTGTTCCTCACACTGTGAGGAGGCCTCTCTGCCCTCTAAAGCATCCTTTGTGCTCCTTGCAAGGAGGGCAAGAGCTTTCCTGGGATGCAGAGCGGAGAACGAAAACATCAAGCCCTCTCGTGGCTGTCAGCATCCTTGGTTTCTTGCCAACCGACTGTGGAGAATTAGAGCACAGCAGTCTCGCCCGCCTCTACTCCAAGTCAACAATGCACTGTGTCTGCCTCTCCTCCTGCGAGGAATACGCAGCGGCTGGCCACGTTTTCTCCGCTCCGTTTTCCTCTTAAAAACCCACCACCAAACCTTGCCTTGATGTGTTCCGTGTGTGTGTGAATCTTGCATAAAGTGGATCAGGACGCCGGTGCTTGCAAGGTAAGGGGCCATCTGGACCATACTCTGAATATCGAGCCGTGGGCGGGGGGGGGGGGAACGTGTGGCTGGGCTTTGAGAAGGGCGAGGGGATTTGGAATGGGCAAGGCGTCCCAATGTAGATGGTCCGTGTGCGCGCCGACAGTGTGCCTGTCTCTGAATATTTGCACACACGTTGGATAACAATGGGGACTGTGCAGCATCTGTGACGCTTTTCCAACAGTACCTACCAAAATGTGGTTGCTCTCCAAAGATTATGACCGTGGAATTGGAAAGGCATGTGAATCCTTGGTGGGAGGCGGTTGTTGGCCTGAGCCCGTGCTTTCTGCAGATGCGACAGGGATGATTGTTCGTTCGGAGAGGTCGGATGGGGTTCTGGGAGGGAGGACGGGCTTGGAAAGGTTTTGTCTTTTGATATGCTCTCGATTCGATAGGTGTGTGAGTGTGTATGTGTGTGTAGCGTGCCTTAATTGCTAACTTGTCAGCCGAATTCTCGCCTGTTTGACAGCAGAAGAAAAGGCAGGATAAATATTGAAGAAAAGAGAGAACGGCTTCCTTGCAGCTGGGAAAGAAAGCAGAGCTGCAAGTTAGACCTCCTCTCATTCTGGACATCTGTTCCTTTAACAGAGAAATAATCGGCATGCCGCAGAGTTGTGTCTGTAAGGGTCCCGCTTGCACACTTGAGGGAAGCAGGAATAAGAGATGGTTTTGCGGGGGAAGGGAGCTTTAATTCCCATGTGGAGGAAGAAGGTGAGGGGGGGAGCTGGTCTTGAGGTAGTGAGCAGCCCTTGCTAAGCAGGGTCCTCCCTGGTTTGCATTTGGATGGGAGACCACATGTGAGCACTGTAAGATATTTAGTTTATTTTTATTTATTTATGTGACTTATATACTGCCCTTCCAAAAAAAGGCTCAGGGTGGTTTACATATTAGGGGATGGGGCCACTCTGGGAAGAGCAGAAGGTTCTAAGTTCCCTCCCTGGCAGCATCTCCCAGAGAGGACTGAGAGAGACTCCTGCCTGCACCCTTGGAGAAGCCGCTGCCAGTCTGGGTAGACAATACTGAGCTAGATCGACCAAGGGTCTGACTCAGTAGAAGGCCGCTTCTTGTGTTGCTATGTGAACAGAGAGTGAGCTAAGGTGGCAATATTTGATTGATTGATTGATTGATTGATTGATTAAGAGCTGTCAAGTCGGTGCCGACTCTTAGCGACCCCATAGATAGATTCTCTCCAGGAGGATCTGTCTTCCACTTAGCCTTGAAGGTCTCTCAGTGGTGCCTTCATTGCTGTCGTCATTGAGTCCATCCACCTTGCAGCTGGTCGTCCTCCTCTTCTCTTAAATGCCCCTCACTATCCATCCAGAGGCTCTGGGTGGTGATCCTTTTCTTGACAATAACCTTTCCCCCCCTTTCTTTTTAAAAACATTTATATCCCACTCTTCCTCCAAGGAGCTCAGAGCAGTGTACATGTTTGTTTTTATCCTCACAACAACCCTGCCAGGTAAGTTAGGCTGAGACAGCCATGACTGGCCCAGAGTCACCCAGTGAGCTTCGTGCTTGAATGGGGATTCGAAGTTGGGTCTTCCCGGTCCTAGTCCAACACTCGAACCACTACCCTATGCTGGCTGTATTGCAAACTGTGCCATTGCAGAGCATCTGCTTGGCATGAAGAAGGTCCCAGGTTGGCAGCATCTCCGGTTAGGGTTGGGGAAGACTCCTGCCTGCAACCTTGGAGAAGTCGCTACCGGTCCGTGCAGGCAGTACTGAGCTAGATGGACCCAGGGTATTAGAGCAGCAGTCTCTAATGCTGCTCAGCATAAGGCAGTATTCGAGATTTGTCAGGAGTATCCAGACCTGCTCTGCATACGGGAAGCCCCAGGTTCAATCCCTGACAGTATCTCCAAGTAGAAGGACCAGGTTAGGAGGGGATGGGACAGACCTCGGTCTGAGAACCCAGTGAATTGTTGCTGGCCAAAGCATGCCCCTGGGGTGACGCAGTAGACTGCAGTCACTTCGTATGTTTTATGCACCTGCCACAAGATGTAGAAGCCTGAAGATCGGCAAGAAGGTGTGTGCCCTGCTAAGCAAAGAGGCACTTTTAAAGGTGGTGATTCTCTTATATTTAGCAGGGGGAGAGCAACTGGCCCTATCCAGCCCCAGCACAGCATCCCTCCAGTGGTTGTGGCTGGTATCTACCCTTATGTTTCTTTTTAGATTGTGAGCCCTTTGGGGACAGGGGAGCATCTTATTTATGTATTATTTATTTTTCTATTTAAACCGCTTTGAGAACATTGGTTGAAGAGCGGAATATAAATCTTCCTCTTCCTCTTCTTCTTTTCTCCTCCTCCTCTTCTTCTGCCCTCCTCTTCTTCTGCCTTCTGCACTGCAGTGAAAAACTGTAAAGGGGCAGGTCTCTGCCCCAAGGAATATACAGTAATGTGAGATCCGTAGTTGCATTTGCAGGCTGCAAGGAATGTGATCCCACTCTCCTTTTGCATCCAGCACGATCTCTCCTGCTAGTTTTACATCTTGTATGACTCAGACGAAACCCAGTTCCAGTTTAATGCTACAGGAAGAGTTGAGGGACCGCAGGAAAACGCTCCGAGTTGTGTAGCCATGGTGATCGAATTGGAGAGAGCCAGGCTTGGAACGTCCATACAGTGGTGTCTGCGGGAGGCGTGATGCTCTGTCTCGTTTCTTTGTGCAGGTGTCAAACTATTCTGGGTTCTCTAGAGGAAAGGCTTTGGGAGGGTAATATGTTTTGCTCCCCACCCTGCCAAATTCACTTGCTTCCTGCTGTCTGTCTGTGCTCCGATACAAGACGACAACTTCTTCTTGAGGAGTCCGTTTCTGGTTCCTTCGGGATGTGGGCATCCCCTTCCAATGGAACTGACTAGCAGGCAATTCTGAGCAGACAAAATAATGGATGTCTTTACACAACGCCACATTGATTTCATGGATTTGGTGGCCCCCGGATGAGGTGGTGGTCCCTAGCTTAGAAGGCTTTAAAAGGGGGTTAGACATATCCATGGAGCACAGGTCTACCCATGGCTATTTCTCATGAGTATGCCAGCGTGGTATACTCATTTCATGTCAATTTTCCTGCTCTCTGACTCTAAGCCTTGCCATCACATATCGTGTTGCCAGGTTCTGTGTGGCAGCGTCTAGCCAGTGTGATGTAGTGGTTAGAGTGCTGGACTAGGACGGGGGATACCCGAGTTCAAATCCCCACTCGGCCATGAGACTTGCTGGGTGACTCTGGGCCAGTCACTTCTCTCTCAGCCTAACCCACCTCACAGGGTTGTTGTGAAAGAGAAACTCAAGTATGTAGTACACCGCTCTGGGCTCCTTGGAGGAAGAGCGGGATGTAAAATGTAAAAAAATAAATAACACGCCGGCGGATGGTAGGCAGTGGGTCCTATCAGCCTTAGGGGATTCAGACATCCGTTTCTCGGCCGTACCTGGAATTGCTGCAGTCAATGAACCGGGGACGTCCCGCCGGCAAAACAGATGCCCTTCCACTGTGCAGCAGCTCCCAGAACTCACTGGAGCAACATCCCTCTTCAGTTACTGGACCCAACTCCGAATTGCTTCTGCTTAAAATTAGTCGTACTACTGGCTCCTTTTAGCCTAGCTCCTAGCCTGTGGAGACTGACCCAAGAGGAAGAGAAACTAGCCTTGTGGCAGCGAGCATGAAATGTCCCCTTTGCTAAGCAGGGCCCACCCTGGTTTGCCTTTGGATGGGAGATGACGTGAGCTCTGGGACACAGGAACATAGGAAGCTGCCATATACTGAGTCAGACTAGCTCAGGATTGTCTGCACAGACTGGCAGCAGCATTTCCAAGGTTGGAGGCAGGAATCTCTCTCAGCCCGCGGAGAGAACTTGGAACCTTCTGCGCTTCCCAGAGTGGCCCCGTCCCCTAAGTGGAATATCTTACAGTGCTCCCATTCAAATGCAAACCAGGGAGGACCCTGCTTAGCAAAGGGGACAAGTCATGCTTGCTAGCACAAGACCAGCTCTCCTTAGGGGGATGGAGCCGCTCTGAGAAGAGCATCTAGGTCCCATGTTCTCTCCCTGGCAGTATCTCCAAGATAGCGCTGAGAGAGAGACTCCTGTCTGTAACCTTGGACAAGCCGCTGCCAATCTGTGTAGACAATACTGAACTAGACAGACTAATGGTCTGACTCAGTATATGGCAGCTTCCTATTTCCCTATTTATTAATTATATTTATTATTTATTACATATTTTCCAAAATTTATTTTTACATTTATATCCCGCTCTTCCTCCAAGGAGCTCAGAGCTGGGGACATGCTTATTTTTATCCTCACAACAACTCTGTGAGGTAGTTTAGGTCAAGGTTTCTTAACTTTGGGTCCCCAGATGTTATTGGATTTCACCTCCCATAATGCCCAGCCAAAGGTCACTGAGTCTGGGGATTATGGGAGTTGGTCCAATAACATCTGGAGACCCAACGTTGAGAATCCCTGGTTTAGGTTGAGAGCTACATGATTGGCCCAGAGTCACCCACTGGATTTCATGGTTGAATGGGGATTCGAACCCTTCTCTTCCCGGTCCTAAGCCGAGCACTACGCTATGCTAGCTCTCTATGCCCTTAGCTTTAGAAAGGTTGCATCTCTGAACCTGCTGATAGCCTCCAGTTATGCTTCAGGATCCTGGGAGCAAGGGCTGGCTGCAGATACCTGAGAGAATCTAAAAGTCTTGTTGCATAAGCAATGCCAGAAAATAATTGGCAAAATATAACAGGCAGAGTGAGAATGCATTATTGGCTGGATGCTCCCTAGTGCAGAGGAGGGTTTCGTTATACTGTATAAACAAAAGCTGCTGTGTGGTACTAGAAGAGAAAGGATGGGGCTGGCCCTGTGGTAGCAAGCAGGAAGTGTCCCCTTTGCTAAGCAGGGTCTGCCCTGGTTTGCATTTGGATGGGAGACGACATGTGGGCACTGCAAGATAGGTTCCTTAGGAGATGGAGCCGCTCTGGGCAGAAGAGCATCTGCATGCTTGTGTGCGGACGGTTAATAGGAACAGAGGGACAGAGAAAGCTGCCATATACCTGGGAAACTGGGGAAATTAATAGGAGGGAACCAAATCTCGAATCGAATCAGGTGCGATTCGATTTGTACCCGAATCTAGCCAGTGGACCACAGGAGTGATTTGTTTTGTCTCCAAATTACCCGAATCAGCTAGATTTCAATTTTTACCCGAATCAGTTTGCACATCCCTACTGAATAAGTCTCTCCTTTGCAGCCTTCACCATGAAAGATTGATGGCATCATTAATACTTCACGCTGCAGTCGGAGACAATTTATCTGCTTATGATGATGATGCAGAGAGAGACAAAGGCAGCTGTGCACATCCCGGGATTTGGGACTGCATAGATGATGGATAAAGCGCTGCCCCTGTGTTTCGGGCCCTGTTGACCTGCCTCTATGGGGAACAGAGCATGGCTGTAACACCCCCTACCTCCACTTTTCATGTGGCTTCGGGCATATTCCCATTCCACAATGATACTTGGTTTTGAAAGCCAGCTTGTTAAAATATAGATGTGTGTGCGTATGCTTACTTGGATGCCCAGCCGATGGGTTCCAAAATATTATCCTCTATATTATCCTCTATGACTAACTTGCCTATGTGGATTTGGAGACGATGTAACTTCTCCTTGTACTGTCACTCAGTTGGGATGCCTCCAGATTTCTCCATCCATTTTGGAGAAATTCGGAGTGAGCTAATTTTGCTTTCCAGAACCAATACATTAGGAATCTTCCATTTTAATTTTGTATAAAGCCAGACCTTGATCAGAATCCAAACAGGAACCCAAAGAGTCCTTTTTAGAAGCAGCCTGACCTTGAGATCCAATCCTTTCATGTTTCCAGAGGCTGTTCTATTGGAGGGATTTGAGAAGCACACAGACAGGACCAGGGTTACCTTGGATTGAGTCCAGAATCGTTAAAAGCAGAGAGAGATTCACTCTGTTTGCTGACTGTAGAAATGGATTTGTCCCGGAGCTTTGGAAAGCGGTGGACTTCAGATGGCAGAAATTGGCACATATATTCTTCCCTCCCTCTCTCATGTGGCTCAAATAAGGCAGCACCGAGACTAACCCAATCATAACTGTTTCCCATGTGAAACGAATGAGACATCAGTTAAATGAATGATTAACTTGCCTTGTTGGGTAGGGAAAGGTCCAGTCTTTTGTCTGGATACTACCCATGGTGGTAATTCTCAAGGACCCTCCTGGCCAGTCATATTGAACATCATTGTGTGGGTTTTTAAAAAATAGGTCACTGCTTGCTTGTGCATTAAAGCAAATTAGTATTACTTAATCACTTAAAATTAGTAATTGCCTAAGTTGATGTTAAGCATAATGAGAAGGAGAGACGTCTAAATGTCCCAACACATGAAATTGTCCCCCGGCCCCACTAACTGAGCAAAGTGGCACCTTTTAAAAGCGGTGAGTCTCTCGTATTTAGCAGGGGGAGAGCAACTGGCCCTCTCCATCCCCAGCACAGCACCCCTCCAGTGGCTGTTGCTGGTGTCTGCAATAGATTTATTTTTTAGATTGTGAGCCCTTTGCGGACAGGGAGCTGCTTTATTTATTTATATCTTTGTAAACCACTTTGGAGACTTTTGTTGAAAAGCAGTATATAAATATTTGTCGTATTTGTAAATAGCTATGAAAAAGTACCAATACTGGCTGGTAGAAAGCACCTCTGCAGACCGCCTCATCTGCCTGTCCTGGGACTCTTACGCCCACTTGGGAACGGGCCTTCTCTGTAGTCACTCCTGGGCTCTCTATGGCATGCACTCCCGATAGACGTTCATGGTCTAACATCTTTATCGGCCTTGAAAAGAGCCCCTAAGACACATTTTTTAATGCCAGGATTTTAACAGCTAGAATAAGACAAACTGTCAAAACAATTTCAAATAGTCAACAATTCCGCTCGGTTGAGTGTGGTAAAGTGTTTTAACAGTTTGTCGTATTTTGTTTTTGTTGTGTGTGTCTTGATGAATCGCCTAGAGCCTTTGGAGTATATAAATTAAAGTAACAGAAGAAGTTCTACGGCTGCCAGCACTAAAGCACCATGACCCTGTTGTCGAGGCTACTGGACTGTACAGGGGCATCTATGCTGGGGTGTCCGGGAGACACCACAGCACAGCAGTCTTCTGGATCTCTCCTCTTGCATCAGAGCCTCAGGCCAGCACCTGGGTTAATACGCTACCCGTGCTTGTTGATGGCTGCCTCATAGGAACAGAGGAAGCTGCCATCTACTGAGTCAGACCCTTGGCCTATCAAGCTTAGTATTGTCTTCACAGACTGGCAGCAGCTTCTCCAAGGTTGTGACATCTGCCTCGTGACCCCTGTGATATTTGAGGACCAGGGATGCAGATTCCAGAAGTGGCTAGTGACCCCTGACTGGGGACAAAAGGCTCCAGCAGATGTGGATGTGAGCTCAAGGTGCCTTCAGTCTATCTGAGAGTGTATCCTCTCTTATGATACAAATATGACAAATACTTATATAACACTTTTCAACAAAAGTTGCCAGAGCAATTTGGAACTTCCCGGGGGTGATGGTGGTGGAAGGGGCCCCCAAATCCCTTCCTCCCCAACTGGAGAAGACAGTTTGTCCCATAAAGGGCAGCTGTGAGGATATTAACCAATAAAATGATCATTTTTCTGGCTATTTATTGACAACCATGGCCAGCAAGCACGTCCCCCCTCTGGTGAGTCCCCTTGCTGCTCTCAGGTTGTTTGTTCCCTGCAGCTGGTATTCCGAGCTATACTGCCTCTGAACATGGAGGTTCCATTTTAGCAATCATGGCTAAAACCCTCATGAATTTGTCTCCTTCCTTTCTCTGTAAGCAAGTGGCCATGATGACCATGTGTTGTGTTCACCCTTTGTGTGAACAAGTCCTTCCTTTTGTCTGTCCTGAACCTAATGCTGGTTCGTTCATTCATTCATTTATCACATTTTTATACCGCCCAAAACGCGAGTTGAGGATCACCCATTTCATCGGGTGATCCTGAGTTCTGGAGTTACCCAAGAGGAAGAACAATATTATCACCCTCTTTCCATGCATGATTGGATAAACCTCTCTCCTCTCCACCCTCGGCTTTTGAAGGCCTGAGAGGGGTAAATGCTCACTGACCCAGGTAAAATGGATTTAACTCTCGGCAACCCGCCCCCCCTCCATGCAATGTGTCGTTAGAACAAGGGGGAAGCCAGGACCAACAGCTGCTGCGAGATCCGCCAGCAGGGGGCGTATTTCCACATGATGCATCTGTCGCATGGAGACCCATTAATTAGCTGAAATGCCGCTGTCAGCTCCAACGTGGAGGGCCATTATTTACGCACCAGCTGTGTTAAAATAACATTATGAGGTCTGACATTGCAGGAATCCAGTTAATATCAGCCTGGGCTGGCGGCAGCTGTCAGTGGATAATTTTGCTTGACTTCCGGGGGGCGGGGGTGGGGGTTGGATGTGTGCACCATGCAAATGATGGCTTAGGAACATGAGATCGCCTGTCACCCTGCCTCTTAATTGGCTGAATCTTCTTGTCATAGGTTAATTAGAGCAGTTCTGGGCGAGTTTCTGTTCAGGCAAATAGCAACCTTGGTGGGAAAGCCGGATGTCGATTTGCAGACATCCACTTCGAATGGCGACATGGGAGATGTTCCCAACCCATGCGTCACGACGATGAATATATACTGCTTTTCAACCAACGTCCCCAAAATGGTTTATCTATTTTATTTATTTATTATTATTTTAATATTTATATCCCGCTCTTCCTCCAAGGAGCTCAGAGTGGTGTACCTGGTTACTTTTTATCCTCGCAGCAACCCTGTGCGGTAGGTTAGGCTGAGAGATACACAACTGGCCCAGAGTCACCCAGTCAGTTTCATGGTTGAATGGGGATTTGAACTCGGGTCTTCCTGGTCCTAGTCCGACACTCTATCCACAATGCAATCCAAGGCAATTCAATTTAAATATACATATTCCTCCCACCCTGAGATACATCTCTGCTCAATACCAAGCCAATCCCTAAATATTCAAGCAGGGGTGATAACCACAATAAGGAAATCACATTAGAGGTGTGCACGGAACCGGCTGGCCTGGTTCGATCCGGCCCTGCTTCGGAAACACCCCCCCCCAGTTCGGTCTGGTCTGGGGGTGGTGGTTGCAAATATATTTGTTTATCTCTAGCCATTTGTGCCTGCGCGGCAGCAGGCAAGATGGCCGTTGCGCCTACTGTAAAATGGGCCATGGCGGTGATTACCGAGACCAGCGAGGGAGGGGGAACCTTCGTGGAACGCACACACACACCCCGTGGCCTTAAGGAAGCCCTGCAAAGGGGCTAGAGGTAAATGAATTTTTTTAAAAAAAATCACAAAGTGGCGGGGGGGTTCGGTCCCGTTCTGGACAGAACTGGGGGGACGGGTCAGTTCAACCTCAAAGCATCAAAGCCCCGAACCAGTTCTCACATCTCTAAATCACATCATGCTTCCATTACTAAGGCTGGGCTGGGCAGAGGGTCTGCGGAGAGCTCTGGTGCCTGACACCCTCTGCCTGCCTGCCTGCCTGCCTCCTTGCTTCCTCAGCTTCAGGCTTCAGCAAGGCCTGCATGGCCTCTCTGGAAGCCGTGCCCACTCGCCGAACAGCTGAGAGGTGCGGAGAGACTGAACTCTAGCAGCTGGCCTGGGAGCCTTTCAAGCTGCACACAGACACAAAAGATTGGCTGCTGGGACTGGGGGAGAGAGGAGGGCAGGCTGCACTGCAGTGTGCCCAGAGCGGGGCCTGTGCCAGCGTGGGGCTCTCGGGGCAATTGCCCTGGTCGCCCCACCCTTAGGACGACCGTGTTCCTATATGTATCTATTTAAATAATAGCATATACCCCTCATGCTTAATCTATAGGGATGTGCCACATAAATGACCAGAGCGTATGCGCGGTGCCCTCCAAAATGGCCATGGCCACCAGGGAAAGATCCAGAATGGCCCGAAAATGGCCTGAAATGTTCTTTAGAGGACCAGGGGTAGACTGGTGGGGGGAGAGTGGGACTGCACAGACTGCCCCCCGCCCCGTTGCTGTACCAGCACACACACTCAGAGCCCACTGGAGACCACACACACAGAGTATATATATTCAAATATATATTATCTATATCTATCTGTCTATCTATCTATGTGTAACACCGGCTCAAATTTGAACCCAGCCAGGGAGTTTGTTCAGTGGTACAAAAATGGATGTGCCCGGTTCTCTTCGAGTCTGGTTCGGACTTGAACTGAACCGGGCAAATGGGTTTTGTGCACACCCCTATTAATGAATAAAGTAATCATTTTTGTTGTAATGGGCATAGTAAAGAGATTATGCCCATCACCATATCAGTTCTATCTCCCCCGTGCACTTTGCTTTGTCTGGGGCCCCAAAGCTCCTTGGGGTCAGCCCCGCGGGAGCTGGCTAAGCAACTTGGGATAGTTGCACAGTATGGAATCAGTCCCCACTCGTCTCTGCTCACCCACTCCAAGCTGCAAAGGGCACCTTCGCTTCTGGAGACAGAGGGTGGCTCAGCTGGGATGGCTCAATACTGGGGAAAGTGTTTCTGTAAATATTACCCAGGAGGTTTATGCAGAGGCCGGGCTGCTCTTTCGGAGAATTAAAGTGCACCGACAGAGACGCCAGCGTGCCCACAAGGGCCAAGACTTTCAGGAGCGGTGTGTGTGTGGGGATTATTGCTCTTCCGTTTGGAAAGGGCTTGTTTCTGTGATTAAAGCCTCCGGGCAGCTGGTGATGCTTGCCTGGGCTGTGGTGATGGGCCAGGTTGCTCAGAGCCAGGATGCAAATTTCACCCCCCAAGCTCAAGGACGGGAATGATGAAGACCACAAGCTGGTCTTGTGGCGGCGAGCAGGGATTGTCCCCTTTGCTAACCAGTTCAGGCCTGGTCCGTGGGGGCCAGACACAGTCAAATTAGTTTTTGGTTTTTAAAAGTTGGACTCACCAACTGAACAATAAAATAGTTCAAAACCGTAGCTTCCAGGCCAGGATCCGACCCGGCAGGTCAAAGCAGACCTCGGAAGCCATAAAGGGGAGGAGGGCGAAATAATACACCCTGACATGTTTGCAGCTCTTAAAAAAGAATGGGCAAGTGGTTTCCCAGAGAGAGGAGCAGCCTCCTCTCTGTTAATCTCGACTCGCAGCGACCTACTGGGGCAGGAAGTGGTCAGGGTGGTTTTCTGCGCCTGTCGATCGAACCCGAGGTGCTAAGTAACTCCAGCGTTTAAAGCCCTCTCCAAATATGCCTGACACCAGACCGTTGGGTCTTCCCCTGCTCGTCACTGCGAGCGAACAGGCGGCCGGTTCCAAGAGTAAAAGCAGGCTGCTCCATCGGAGCAGAAGCAAGCAAGAAGCCATGGCGATGTTTCAGAGGAAGCGCAGCGTCTCCTTTGGAGGATATGGATGGTGGGTCTGCCTTTATTTACTTGGGGGAGTCGTGGTCAGGGGCGCAGGCTTTCCGACTAAGATCCAAAGATCGGTCGTCACTTCAAAACGCCGGGGGCGGGGGCTGTTGGTTTATTGAAAAATTTTATAACCCACCTTTCTTCCAAGGAAGCCCAAGAGGGCTTACAGTAATGAGAATTTCGAAAAACACTGTCATTAGTAAAAGGGTTCTGCCAGACCCCCCCCCCAAGGAAGAAAAACGAAACAGATTATTAAGCGAGCTCTGGGAAAGCCAACCCCCCAAAAGGTGGGCTTTTGCCAGCTGCTAAACCCCCAAAAGGGGGCCAGTTGGACTTCCTTTCCTGAGGCATGGAGTTCCACAGGATGGGGCAGCTGCTGAGAAGACCCTTTATGTGTGACTTCCCCCCCCTTCAGTGTACCTCTGGGGGAGCAGACACACACAGGAAAATGATCTTTTGGGATGTTTTCATGGGGTAGCAGGTTCCTAATGGGGCATTCTGAAGCCCTAAGCACATCTTGCACAGATATGTCTGAAAAGTGCATTTTGAAAATTTCCAGAATCTCTCTCAAGGATCTGAAAATATTAAAGCCAAATGTATTTTTAAAAAAAGACAAATACAGTATATAACTTCTCAGGGTGGGCAGGTCTGTAGACCCCTAACATGCAGTCTGGTTATATGGCATGGATCATGGGTTTTGTGGGTCATTTTGTGGATCATTGGTTTTGTGTTTTTGCGTGGATCCTGGGTTTTACTGTGGTGGGTGGTGGGTGGTAATCTGCCTGCCGTTGAAAACTCAGGGATTCAAATTCAGTTCCCCATCTCGACAAATTGGTATCGATCAGGACACATTTGCTACATCTGCCGGTCATGACTCTTTGGCAGGTGTGAGATGGAGGTTTGCTTTGCTGGACGGAAATAGGGGCGAAGAGAGGAAGCAGCTTGTGGTCCCACTCTTTGAGCACTGCAGAGTCCTCCCACACACGCTGAGCAGGTCGAACAGCTGCCCTTCGTGATTGCCTGCAAATGAGAGAATCTCTGGATTCTGCCCATTGTGCATGGCTTCTCTAGGATTCAGGAGTCTGCCTTCCACAATATCTGCAGCTGAAAGAGATTTAAGGGAGATTTTGCAAGCCTCATTAGGAAGCTGCCTTCTACCGAGTCTGACCCTTGGTCCATCTAGCTCAGCATTGTCTACCCAGGCTGGCAGCGGCTTCTCCAGGGTTGAAGGCAGGAGTCTCTCTCAGCCCTATGTTGGAGATGCTGCCAGGGAGGGAACTTGGAGCCTTCTGCATGCAAGCATGCAGATGTTCTTCCCAGAGTGGCCCCATCCCCTAAGGGGAAGATCTTTAGTCTCCCATTCAACTGCAAACCAGGGCAGACCCTGCTTAGCAATTGGACGATTCATGTTTGCTCCCACCAGGCCAGCTCTCTGCTTCAAAAATCAGCTAGGCATTCCAAAATGCAGCTGCGGTCAAAATGCTGGGAACCTTCCTTGCACGAGGGCTGTGTACTCTCCGGGTGGGCTACATGTGTAGTGCGATCACGATTGCGGAGGAAACCCGGCCAGGAGCTGGAGGCGCAAACCCCGGCGTGTTTACGAGAAAGGAAGCGGGTGGAGTTGCTTGGTCACATCCGGCACATGCCCTGCCCGTGGGAAACTTGGCGGACGAGACGCTTTTACGGCGGATCTCGGGTTGACGGTCCTTGACAAAGTTGTGATGTGGACCTGTGAAACGGACATCATTTGACAGCCGATTCTGTTCCTCTGGGTGCCAGCGACACAGCCCGGCACAGAAATCAAGCAGCCCCATTTCACAGCCAGCACACATCACATGGGATGCGGTTGACTCAGCGTAATCGCCCACGTCCTGTGGTTGAGCAGCCCCACCCAGGCTGGGCTGCCCGGGGTTAGCATATCAACAGCCTTACTATGGTGTTGCACTATGGCAGGGATTCTCAGCCTTGGGTCCCCAGATGTTGTTGGACTTCAACTCCCATCATTCCCAACCAAAGGCCATTGGGGCTGGGGATGATGGGAGCTGAAGTCCAAGAACATCCCATGGAGGGGAGAAGTTTGAAATTTTTTTTAAAAAATTATACACACAAACACACAACACCCCGCTACCCCCCCCCCCAACTAGCCAGGGGTGGTGGTGTTCAGTCCGGGATTGGACCAAGCAGGAGATAATTCGGTTCGACCCTGAACAGTCAATCTGAACCAGTTCGACATCAAACCTGTTTGCACAGGTTTGCTCTTTTCTTTGGAAAGAGCATCTAGGTTCCTGCTTTCCAACCCTGGCAGCATCTCCAACGAGATAGGGCTGAGAGAGACTCCTGCCTGCGACCTTGGAGAAGCCACTGCCAGTCTGGGTAGAGAGCCCTGAGCTGGATGGACCAAGCGTCTGACTCAGTATATGGCAGCTTCCTATATTCCTATCAGGAGAGCTGGTCTTGTGGTAGCAAGCATGACTTGTCCTCTTTGCTAAGCAGGGTCTGCCCTGGTATGTATTTGAATGGGAGACTACCTGTGTGAGCACGGGAAGAGATTCCCCTTAGGGGATGGAGCCCCTCTGGAAAGAGCATCTAGGTTCCTTCTTTCCCTCCCTGGCAGCATCTCCAACGAGATAGGGCTGAGAGAGATTCCTGCCTGCCACCTTGGAGAAGCCGCTGCCAGTCTGTGAAGACAATACTGAGCTAGATAGACCAATGGTCTGACTCAGTATATGGCAGCTTCCTATGTGATTCTCTTTATTATTATTATTATTATTATTTCTTGTTTACATAGTCAGACAGGTGTTATTGACTGGTTTGTTTTATCCAGACATCGAGTCCTTCCCAAGGACCTGGGATGGCTGAATTTTATTGTCAGTGTTGTTATTGTTATAGATATCGTCGCAGAATATAGGCTGTTCCCAGTAAAGTTGTATTTTGTAATTGGCTGATGGTGATTTCCGTGGCCCCGATGGTGTTGAGGTGCTTTTTGAGTGTTTTGGAATTGCACCTAGGGTGCCAGTTACCACTGGGATTATTTGGGTCTTTTTCTGCCACAGCCTTTCAATTTCAGTTTGTAGGTCTTTGTATTTTGTTATTTGTTTCTATTTCTTTTTCTTCTATTCTGCTATCCCCTGGTATTGCTATGTCGATTATTTTGACTTGTTTTTCTTTCTTCTCGACTACAATTATATCTGGTGTTTTGTGTGGCAGATGTTTGTCTGTTTGTAGTCGGAAGTCCCATAATATGTTTACATCTTCATTTTCTTCAACTTTTTCAATTTTATGGTCCCACCAATGTTTGGCTACAGGTAGCTTGTATTTTTTGCAGATGTTCCAGTGTATCATCCCTGCTACCTTGTCATGCCTTTGTTTGTAGTCAGTCTGTGCGATCTTCTTACAACAGCTGATCAGGTGGTCCACGGTTTCATCTGCTTCTTTACAAAGGTGGCACTTGCTGTTTGTGGTGGATTTTTCGACTTTTGCTCTTATTGCATTTGTTCTTCGTGCCTGTTCTTGCGCAGCCAGTATTAAACCCTCTGTTTCTTTCTTCAAGTTGCCGTTCTTAAGCCATTGCTGCTGCTGCTGCTGCTTCTTCTTCTTTCGATTTCTATACCGCCCTTCCAAAAATGGCTCAGGGCGGTTTACAAAGAGAAATAACAAACAAATAAGATGGCTCCCTGTCCCCAAAGGGCTCTAAAAAGTCTAAAAAGAAGCATAAGATAGACCCCAGCAACAGTCACTGGAGGTCCTGTGCTGGGGGTGGATCGGGCCAGTTTCTCTCCCCCTGCTAAATAAAGAGAATCACCACATTGAAAAGTGCCTCTTTGCCCAGTCTTTATTGAGCAGCGGGAGAGCAACTGGCCCTTTCCATCCCCAGCACAGCATCCCCCCAGTGGCTGTTGCTGGTGCCTATCTCACGTTTCTTTTTTTAGATGGTGTGCCCTTTGGAGGCAGGGAGCCATCTGTAGTTATTTATTTAAACTGCTTTGGGCCTTTTGTTGAAAAGCAGTGCGTAAAACTATTTGGCGTATTCCAGCAGAATCAGAAGAGGCCTGCTCCTGACCGAGGGCTTCCCAGAGGCATCTGGTGGGGGCCACTGTAGGAATCAGGATGCTGGACGAGATGGGCCTGATCTAGCAGGGCTGTTCCTCTGTTCTAAAGAACAACAACCCCCCGCGTTTTCGAGGCTTATTGCAGAAATGACAACGGCATTTCATGTCATGCCTCAATCAGAGCGAAACTCTGGTTTCTTGTGGAAGCAGCCACGGTCCCACCCCGGCCTCCAGTCCACATTTTCATCATCACCAAATCCAAACCGCAGTTCTCCTTGGTCTCTAAATATTTCAGCAGGGCTTCTTGACGAGGACTGTAGTCTTCTTCCTCGATTCCTCCTCCCCGCCGTCCATTAGCATCCATAAAACATGCAGGCCACAGAGATTTGCGCAAACACACAGACACCCCCCCCCCCGCCTCTCAGAACCCATTAGACTTATGATGAGGAATCAGCATGTTTGCAGCAGAGATGAATGGTCCCTTTTGCTAAACGGGGCCTGCCCTGGTTTGCATTTCGATGGGGAGATGACATGTGTGAGCACTGGAAGATCTTCCCCTGAGGGGATGATGGGGCTGCTCTGGGAAGAGCCCCTGCCTGCCTGCCTGCCTGCATGATGCAGAAGGTCCCAAGTTTCCTCCCTGGCAGCATCGGTCTAATTCCATCTTTGTTCTCTTTTCTTCCAGGATTGACAAAAGCATGCTCGCCAGCCTGAAAATCAAGTAAGTCGCCCGTGTTTTCCCTCTTGTATCAACCAATCAATCGTTATTACGGTCATAGACCAGCATAAAGTGTAAGGGGTGATTACATACAATAAAAATACTTAGGGATAATAAAAGTAAGAGCACATGAAAGGTACCTGGGGAACATAAGGGCATAAAAAAGCCTAAATGGCACAAGAATTATAAAAGACATCAACAAGAGAGAGGGCATAAAAGAGGGGTGTAAAAAGATTAGAGGACCTAAGAAGATAGAAATGCAAAAAAAAAAAAGCATAAAAACTAAGTAATAAAACTAGATAATGGCCAACTTATAAAACGATAAGGGGCAGTAAGGAAAACATCTAGGGCGTGCAGCGTTGGATAAGCAAAGTGTAGAGCCCCACACTGAGTCACCAGAGGTGACTGATAGGGCCCACTGCCTACCAGCTGCCAGTGTGTTATTTATTTTATTTATTTTTTTACATTTTACATCCCGCTCTTCCTCCAAGGAGCCCAGAGTGGTGTACTGCATACTTGAGTTTCTCCTCACAACAACCCTGTGAAGTAGGTGAGGCTGAGAGAGAAGTGACTGGCCCAGAGTCACCCAGCAAGTCTCATGGCCGAGTGGGGATTTGAACTCGGGTATCCCCCGTCCTAGTCCAGCACTCTAACCACTACATCACACTGGCTAGACGCTGCCACACAGAACCTGGCAACACGATATGTGATGGCAAGGCTTAGAGTCAGAGAGCAGGAAAATTGACATGAAATTGGCTTGAGCATCCCGGATACTTGCATAGCAATGGAAGGAAGAGGGAGGTGCAAATGTGTCTGTAAAACAAACCGTGGAGGAGGGCGTGCTCAGTAGCCCCTCTGGCATCAAGTGAAGCTTTTATATCAGCATGGTCTCAAACTGCTGGAGTCCATGCGTGGTGCTCACCTGAGACATCCTTCTGTGTCCACCACTGTCTTGAGTTGCCCCTTACATAGGAACATAGGAAGCTGCCATATACTGAGTCAGACCATTGGTATATCTAGCTCAGTGTGGTCTTCACAGATTGGCAGCAGCTTCTCTAGAAGTAAGCCGAGGGAAGCCAGGTCTCCCACTTTGAGTGCCTTCCACTGGTCCCTCCGGAACAGCAGCTGTTTAGATCTGTTCTTTCCTCTGGGGCCAGAGCAGAAAGGATCCTACGGTTTCTCCGGTTGGAACGCCTTCATGCCAGTTGCATGGAAAGTTTGCTTTCTCCTAGGATTGTCTAGGATTTTAAGAATAGCAGGCTGCTTGCAGGGCATGTTAACACTGCATTCTCAAAGCAAGAAGTATACGTTGGTGGAGAAACATGTCCGTATGACATGGATCATGGTATGATGATGATATGGATCATGGAAGGCGTTTGCCTAAGGCATTTTGGAATCCTGTTGTTTCTTAATTATTTTACATAGGGACATAGGAAGCTGCCATATACTGAGTCAGACCCTTAGTCCATCTCGCTCAGCATTGTCTATTCTGACTGGCAGCAGCTTCTCCAAGGCATCAGGCAGGAGTCTCTCTGAACCCTATCTTAGAGATGCCAGGGAGGGCGGGCAACCCTTCTGCATGATAGTCGTCCCAGAGCAGCTCCATCCCCTAAGGGGGATGTCTTACAGTGCTCCCACATGTAGTCTCCCATTCAAATGCAAACCAGGGTGGACCCTGCTTAGCAAATGGGACAAGTCATGCTGTCTACCCCACTGGCAAGCTGCTGCCAGTCTGTGCAGACAATCCTGAGCGAGATGGACCAAGGGTCAGACTCTGTAGAAGGCAGCTTCCTGTATTCCTAAGAAAGAACCCCGTCCTTCCCTCTTCGATGTGGTTCTTCATTCTGCTGCTGTGTTCATCTCAGTCTGCTTGCCTGCTTTTCTCCCTCCATCGGAAGACCGGGCGATTCATCCGCTCAGCGATCCGATGAAATGCAATTGCTTTCCCTTTGAAGCAGAGTTCAGGCAGTGGCTATGTGAATCTTAAACGGTTAGCTTGACTTTCCGGGGGGCGGGGGGGTGTGTGTGTGCGCGTGCAGTGATGGTTTCATTCTCAATGAGTCGGAATATCTGCATCTGACCAGGCTGCCCCAGACTGCAGGTGGAGTCTGCGAGTAATTGGATGCTTCTCTGTACGCCAACATTCCCCGTGTGCAGAAAACGAATACATCGAGGAGAGAGTTCCAAGCACAAGGCAGGCGAAAAGGGTCCATGATGGGTGGCGGCCTACAGATAGATTTTTTGGTGGCCAACACCCAGTGGCATTCAAAGTCCAGGGCCTCCACACACCCCCTGGGGACCCCAAATCCTCTTTAGTCTGTCCCGGGTGGTGTGGTCACCGTGCCGTTGGCCCTCACTGTGCCGGGTGGCTGAACGAGCATGGTGTAGTGGTTCGAGTGCTGGACTAGGACCGGGGAGACCCGAGTTCAAATCCCCCTTCAGCCAGGAGACTTGCTGGATGTGACTCTGGGCCAGTCCCTTCTCTCTCGGCCTAGCCTACTTCACAGGGTTGTTGTGAGAGAGAAACTCAAGTATGTAGTACACCGCTCTGGGCTTCTTGGAGGAAGAGCGGGATATCAATGCAAAATAATAATAATAAAAATAAAAATAACAACAACTACACAACATGACTGGGACCTGCACCAGGCAGCCAAGTGTGACCTCTGCTTTACAGGCAGAGCGGGGAGTGGAGTAAAGAAATATGCTGGGTGGGAATGTGTTAAATTGTGTGTTGAAATATTTCCACTCATTCATAGTTGTATCCATATACCTGTTTTCCATTCTTACATTCTTGTGAGTTCAGTTGCTGTCTGTGCCTTCAGGAACCCACGTGTAAAAAAAGTGTGTGTGTGTGTGTGTAGGGGGACGATGCTTAACTTGTGTGTGTGTGTGGGGGGGGGTTCCCAAAGGCCTTTAGGCTCAGGTGCCAAAATCATCTCGGTGCACCACTGCCTCCCTCCCTCGGCACTGGCATGTGGGCTAATGGTTTCACTGACTGGTACGTGGTGTGGGGTGGTGGCATCATTAGCCCATGTGCCAGCTCTTTGCCAAGTGGGGCACAGGTGGGCGGGCTCCTCCTGCAGCCCCGGCCACATGGGTTTCTTTCCTGGTGCTGATGGGGGCGGGATGGGCAGCTGTGGAGGCAGGCGGATTGGGCCCAGCCCAACCAGGAAGCCCGTCTTCGTTGCCCCTGGTAGCCCCCTGGTCCTTCCTACCCTGGTTCTCTGTTTCTCTCTGAGAGTCAAACTGGACATTACTTTTAAAGCAGAATTAGGGCTGGTGTGTTTCTTTTTATATGTAGCCAATATTAACCAAGCCTTTGGCAGTCTGGGTCTGTGCCATGGGAGGACAGGGTACAGACTATGATGATGATGATGATAAGATAGCTGTGGGGTAAATAAATAATGATAATAATAAGTAATAATAATCTATCTATATATCTAGCTAAGGCATACCCATTGCTAATCCCATGTGTGGAAGCTCTCCCAAGAGTTCGCAAGCGAGATGCTGGTAGGGGGAGAGGAAAGCGGCAGTGCCGGCGGGTGAGGTGGAAAACAAAATGGCAGCGAGGGAGAGCAAATGGAGGCAGGCAGGGAGAGAAAGCGGTGGGGTGGGCGGGAGGGGGAAGAAAACTGCAGTGGCAGGCGGGCGGAGAAGAGAACGGCAGTGGCGGGTGGGTGGGGAAAGAAATCAGCGGTGGGTAGGGGGAACTAGAGGACCAGATGCTGTGTGCCCAGCCCAGATAGTAACAATTAATAAATAATGAATAACAAATTATTACTATTATTTATTTATTTACGTACTTACTTACTCACTCCATGGCTATTTATTATGGCTGTGGAGTAAATAAATACCAACAACAATAGTAATAGAGTAATAATGAATAAATAGCTGTGGGTAATTAATTAATTAATAGCTGTGGGGTAGCTTGGGGAGGCCGAGGGTTAACACAGCTTCACAACGTGGTCCCAATCTCTCAGTCCAATTACAAATGTCTGCATTTGGTAAGCTTGGGGTGATTCTCTGCTCCAAAGTGAATTCCCCCGCCGGTTGGTTCCCGCCAATCGTGGCCCATCTCCTGCCACTTGCTTCTCATGGGCCTTCTGCTTCCCCCGCAATGCTTCCTGCTTCCCCAAGAACAAGCTTTGCCCTTCGTTTTGACGGCTTGATGGGCTGTCGGCTGGCCCAGTGCCTCATTGCCTTTGGGGATGCCTGCCCTGCCAACCGGATTGATTCCGTCACATCCTGAAGGCCGGCTGCTGAGGAGTCGATGAGTGAAAGCAATAACTTTCCTGGCTGGAGGCGATTGCGTCTTCTCTTTCCGCTCTGACAGTCTTTTTGTGTGTGTGTGTGTGTGTGTGTGTATATATATATATGTATATATATATATGTATATATATATATAGTTCTCTCGGGCAGCTTGAAGCTGAAAACAATTTCCATCTGTTTTTACGGTTGGAGAAATGATGGAAGTTATGTGGGACAGGCAGGCTGAGCAGCGCTGGGGTGAGAATGAAGTGATGACCTCATAATAAATGGGAGTATGTGCTCAAGGAAGTGGGATACGCTAGGAGACGACTGCTATTGATCGACCACTCTTCAGCAAAAGTTCCCAAAGAACTTTTACATAGAGACATCAGAATGGATGGACCCCGGATGAAACCCTGCAAACCCCTTGCACATGTGGTCAAAAGCAGCCCAGTTCCTGGCCAGGAAGGAAGCGAAGGGCCTGGGCTGGCTCCTGGGAGGCTGGAGGAGTCTCCTCCCTCCCTGGCTGGACCAACTTCTGCTGCTTGTTTGGGGGTTTGAGGCTTCTTAATGGACGGTTTTAAAAATAATTCATTCAAGGTCCGTCATATACTAGTTATACGTTTGCTCCCCCATCCACCTGTCTGGCACTTTACAGCAAAGTGTAAAGTCATCATAGATGATGGAGCATAATTGATAAGGTCCATCATCTACGATGACTTTACACTTTGCTGTAACGTGCCAGTCAGGTGGATGGGGGAGCAAAAGGAGGAGCGAGAGAGATGTGTGGGGGCTCTGCCTGCTCCCCGTTAGAGTCATCCCTGCCTGTATTTCTCCTTCTTCTGGTTGTATTAGCCACAATTCTGCCCAACATTGAAATGATCAGTCTGCTGGTAGCATCAGTGGCAACATCAAATGGCAACTTCTGTCTGCTTCTTCCTCTACCCCACCCAGGGGCGTATCTGTGGTGGGGCAGGCAGAGCACGTGCCCCGGGCGTCACTTGAAGGGGGGCACCATTTTTAAAAATTAATTTTTTTTTTAATGGCCACTGAAAACAAAATGGCCACTGTGCATGCTGCAAGGCCCTAGAGGCCAGCGGAGGGAGGGGGAACCTTTGCAGACACCCACCACGGCCTTTAGGAAGCTCCCCAAAGGGGCTACAGGTAACTTTAAATTTTTTTTAATATAATATAAGTCACTGTACACATATTCAGTTTGGCACTATGTACAGAGAATCAGGGCTTGTGAATACTGACCTGAAGCTTATGAGCTAGGATTGTATTCATTTGCTCTTACTTTGCTTCTTGTGATAAGTGAGTTAAATGCGATGTCTTAATAATATGGCTATTAATGGTGAGTTTGTCTTTGAATCAGTGTGAAATCCTTAGTATTAAGGCCCACTGGGAGTTTCTTGCTCTCTTTCTCTCATTTTAACTGTCTTTCTGAAATACTAGAATATATTCCAAGCAGTGACACAGTTTACTCTGCATATTGTTTAATTATTTTCAGAGTATCTGGGAAAAGTCAAATTCTCCATTTATTTTTAAAACTTATGTAATAGTGATGCTACAATGCATAGTAGAGAATTAGACAGGCACTTCTGTTTAGTTTTCCAAGTACACCTCCACATAGTATTTGGGTATTTCATGAGCCCCAGCATACTGAAATTTGTAGTTTTCCAGCATTTTTTGGTCTGGCTACGTCCACTGCTAAATAGTTCTTGAAATATTAAAAGATTAATGAGCTTGACTTGTATTTTTGAGCTGATATTATGGTAAAGTCATCTGAAAGATGGGTGTCAGATGTTTGGACAGGGGGCACAATTTCAGTGCTTGCCCTAGGCGCTATTTTCCCTAGAGACGCCTCTGACCTGCAAAAATTAAAAAGAATCTCATGGTGATTGAATCTACTTTGCAAATGCCTGAAGATGAGAAGTCGGCCGTCTGTGGCAGGCAGCCAGCCAGACCCCGGCTCTTCAAGTATTTCTGAAATGCCATCAAAGGGTCATTGAATCGTGATGTCTGAAGGGAGATCCGTGGCTGTTAACCTGCGCAAATGACTTCCTCATTTGTAGAGCTGACAGTCTGCAAAGGCTTGTGTTGAAATGAGCAGCACTTTAGAGATAAAACTCCAGCCCTTTCAGCTCACAGATGTGCAGAGGAGAGCTGTGGGGAAACCGCCTGAGCAAACCCTGAAGTTCCTCTTTGGATTTCAGTTTCTCCTTTGAGGAACCATGCCATTGCTCGTCTAAATTCCGTTTCTCCTTGGCTTGACATTTCTCCTCCGGATTTCACTTTTGAGAGAGTTTGGTTCCAACACTAGAGCAAGCCTAAAGCTTAGGCTGCAAACAGACTGTAGGCAGAAGGTTCCTGGGAATTCTCCCTAGCCTTCGTTATTTATTTATTTTACATATTTTTATACCGCCCAAAACTTACGTTACATTAGGGGTGCGCACGGACCCAGGCCACACAGAGGCCCATTGCGCAGGCGTGGTGGCCTCCAAAATGGCCACCTCACTGGGGTGAAAGGCCAAAAAATGGCTGAACAGCCAATATTCTGACTGAGGATGGCGGGGGAGGGGGAGCCTCCATGGACCACCCCACCTCCTCGGTCAACTCCCCAGAGGGGGGAAGTTTAAAAAAATAAATTAACTTGTCTTTTTTTTTTTAAGCCCATGTATCTCCCTGAACTAGCCAGCGAGGGGAGGGGATTCGGTCCAGGGTCAGACTGAACAGGGGGTGGTTCAGTTCGAGCCCGAACCGTCGAACTGAACCAGTTCAACGTTGAACACGTTCGACATTGAACCTGTTTGCATATAGCCTTCATCCAAGTGCCAGGGCTAGGCCGTGGGTGGCATCCCCTCAAGCTGCCCCATTCGCTGGTCTTCCTCCTTTGCAAATTCAAGATGGCAGACCTGTGAACATTTGAGTGGGCTAACTTTTGGACCGCCTAACTGATTTGAACCAAATTTGATACAGTTGTAGGGACACCTCAGTGGCATAGTTTGTGATGATGTCGACCATCTCAATTCAAGATGGCAGATGCATAAACCTTTGAGGCACAAGTCAGTTAACATGGACCATCTAACCAATGGTGTGGATTGTAAAGATGGCATCTACCCCAATTCAAGGTGGTGGACGCATGTATGTTTGAGGTGCAAGTGGGCTAACTTGTGAACCACCTAACCAATTTGAAACAAATTTGCTACAGGGTTAGGGTTAGGGTTAGGGTTAGGGTTAGGGTCATCAAGATGGCGGACGCATGAACATTTAAGGTGCAAGTAGGAACCAGTTTGAATCGAATTTGGTACAGTTGTCGGGACACATAGGGACACCTCAAACACATAGTTTGTGATGATGTCACCCACCCCAATTCAAGACAGCAGACACAGGAATGTTTGAGGTGCAAGTGGGCTAACTTGTGAACAGCCTAACCGATTTGGACCAAATCTATTCCAATTGCGGGGATAGTGAAAGGAAAGTTGGAAGATTAGTTCTGACTCGAACAACTTGTTGCCTATTGGGATTTTGCCCATTTGGGATGTATTCATCTTGTCAGTGTGAGTTGTTGCTAGTGTGGTCATTCTTCAAGGTTCAGGTACTTTCACCCTGAATTGCTGCTGCCTGTTGGTGCTGGCAATACTAAGCTAGTTGTACCAAGGGTCTGTCTCACGATAAGGCAGCTGCTATTGTCTGCCTATCTCTGCGTTAACAGAACTTGGCTTCTGTTTTTCCTGCGTCTTTATGTACAGAAGCAACCCATGAGTGTTTTCCTACTGAAGGGTTAGGCACTGTAGCAACACGCACCTTGGAAACACCCCAAAATAGACATGGCAGATGCACTGTTGAGTTTTCATCACTCCGAGGCCGGGGGGTGGGAGGCGCGGGGACCCAGCTTGTTCCTAACTTAATAATTGCTTAGATCTCTGGCTGTAGACAGTATCTGAATTCTGCGGGGAAAGTAATCATGTGTGTGGGTGTCTCTGTCTTGCTTTCTTAAAACAACAACAGAATTTGGATGTGGAGCTCAAGCAGAGCGGCGCAATATCGGCCCTCCAGCTGCCAGACTACAACTCCCATCATCCCTAGCCACAGGGGGGCAACCGTCAGGCATGATGGGAGTTGTAGTCCCACAACTGCTGACAAACCAAAGTTGTCCAGCCCTGAGTGTGAAGGTGAATCTCCACCAAGGCTGAAGGCGAGATGAAATAGAGGGAGGGGGAACCCCATAAAAGAGATAATACCAATTATCTGGTGAATCATGGCAAGATGATTCAAGCCAATTCATGGCAAGATGCTCAGGGGTAGAGCATCTGCATTGCATGCTGAAGACCCGATCCCTGGCAGCATCTCCAGGTAGAGCAGGGAGAGACTACCTCTTTAAACCCCGAGGAGCTGCTGCCAGTCAGTGTAGACAACAATAAGCTAGCTCCCTCAGGAGCATCCTTAGCTCAGTACTAGAGCTCCTGTTTTGCATGCAGAAGGTACCATGTTCAACCCCTGGCAGCATCTCAAGGTAGGGCTGGGAAAGACTCCTGCCTGAAACCTTGGAGAGCTGCTGCCAGTCAGTGTAGGCAGTACCAAGCCAGATGGGCCAAGGGCCTGACTCAGTAGGAAGCTGCTGTAACAAAATCCTTGCTCTGTGGTTGTAGCTCACCTGGTTGTGATGAGCAGAACGTTGCAAGCAACCTTGGTTACCCTGGAGATCCGAGATGGCTTTGCAGTGATGGGCTGAGCCTTGCTGTAAAGGCCAGTGGGAACAGAAAAATGTGCAGCTGCATGCAACAGCAGTGTTTGAGGGAATTGTGGCAACGTGCATCGGAGCATATGGTGAGCGTTGTCACCGACGCAGCTTATGAAGGTAGTGGAGGACCTAGCCAAATTGTGTTTGCATGCTTATGACTTTGTAAGCTGGTACAGTATCCCAGGCTCGACATCAGGTCTTGTGCTTCCACGGCATGAACATCACGGCCCATCGAATCTCATAGGAACATAGGCAGCTGCCATCTACTGAGTCAGACCCTTGGTCCATCTAGCTCAGTATTGTCCACCCAGACTGACAGCAGCTTCTCCAAAATCTCTCTGCTGCCAGGGAGGGAACTTGGAACCTTCTGCATGTAAGCACACAGATGCTCCTCAAAGAGTGGCACCATCCTCTACGGCAGGCTTCCCCAACCTGCGCCCCTCCCGATATTGCTGAACTACAATTCCCATCACCCCTCATTATCATGGCGATTACAAACAGCAGAGGGGCTAGTGAGTCCCCTTGGAAAATGCCTCTTCTAATGCTAACCTGTCCAAGTGTCTCACCATTGATTAACTGTGTACTCCACATGCTCATTGCTTTTTAAAATAAATATCTGAATGTTTTTGCTGACACCAATTGTTTCTAAACATTTTCGTATCCATGTATGAGGCAATGAGTCAAAGGCCTTCTTGTAGTCAATCCATGCAACGCTTAGATTTGTTTTTCTTCTCTTGCAATTTTCTAAAATCCTGTTGTCAATCAGCAGCTGGTCTTTTGTGCCTCTGGTGTTTGGGCAATTTCCTTTCTGTTCAGCTGGAAGCTGTGTATTAGTAAATAAGTGTTGCATTACTTCATCTGCTTTTCTTCCAGTTAATAATTTGAACATGGTTGGCAGGCAGGTTATCGGTCTATAATTCCTTGGTACGGCATCTTTTTGCTGGGTCTTTCATTATGAGATGAACTCATTATGCAATGAGTTCTCCCACTTGTTAACCACTGTTCAATATCAACTCCTTGCAAAATGTGATTGAACTGTTTTGATAGTTGTTTATGAAGGCTTGTTAGGTATTTAAGCCAAAAGCCATGCAGTTCATCGTCGCCAGGTGCAGTCTAATATTTAATTTTCTTTGCTCTTTCACTTATTAATTCTGGTGTTATTATTAGATTTTGCATTTGTTGGTTACATTTTCTGACCTCCTTTACCCAGCCTTCTTTTTTATTATAATCGATTGGATTGTCCCATAATTTCCCCCAGAATTGCACTGTTTCTTCTTTATTTGGTGTCTATGTTTCTTGCAGTTTCTCCTTCTGGCACCCCCAAACAGGTTTAAATTTGAGCCAAACCGGGCCCCCAGTTTGAGGGTGCCCAAACCAAACATGCACAGTGTGGTTTGAATCCGGTTTGGACTCAAACTGAACCAGTCAAACTGGTTTTTCTGTACATCCCTACTATGTGCAAGGATATAGCTCGAGTTTTTCCCTGTTTTGCATGTTCAGTCCATGGCAGCATCTCCAGGGCGCTTTACAGATTAGACCCTACAACGGGGTCACGTCGTATTTCAAAAGTGTGCTTCCACACTTCCTGTGTTGTGACACTGCAGTCCCTACACAGACAGCACGGTGCCGTTCACATTTCTAGTGCCTTGTTTCTAATTTAATCGCTGCAGTATAAAGCTAGGATGTCATATATCTGGCGTTAAAAAGTTGCTATTTTTTTGGGTGGTTAGTTTCCGCGAGACTGCTCCCCCTGCTGCTTACATTTCGAAAGCCGCTTGCCTGAACACAGGCATTTTGTTGCTGTTGAGCAGCTAGTCTGGAAAGCGCCCAGGTAAAGGTAAAGTGTGCCGTTGAGTCAGTGTCAACTCCTGGCCACCACAGAGCCCTGTGGTTGACTTTGGTAGAAACCAGGAGGGGTTGACCATTGCCTCTTCCCGCTCAGTATGAAATGATGCCTTTGAGCATCTTCCTCTATCTCTGCTGCCCAGGATTGGGAAATACTCTTGACTGAGCTGGGGCCAGTCGTCTTTCTGCATCTCCAAATGCGTCCATCAATTATTGCTCCACCTGGGCATTTTCCATACAGAGCTTTTAGCTCACATCTCCTCCGGAATGGAAGGTGTGCATTCAGGTTTCGGCCAGATTGACCCCAAAGACCCTGCGAGCTCTCGGGGAGAACTCCAGGCATGATTCAGGTTTTCCATGCACGTTAGAGCATAGCCCGATTTATATACAGGGTAGAAAAATCCACTTCTTGAATTTGCAGTGAAGCCTTTGCTGTAAACTCCCGAGAAAGCCTGTGGTGTGAAAAATGCCCTGGTCATTAGAACAACAGTGATATCGCTTTGTGTAACTTTCGATTATGTAACTTTCTTTATATAATCTTAAGAGTTGGTGGAGGTGGGGAGGAAAGAAATGAGAGTGGCAGTAAGGAATAACGAAGTGTTCCAGGGGGGTTTAATAAAAAAAAGATTTCTTCACCGAATCCAGTGCATTCGGCTGTGAAACATAGCAACTAAGGAGGCTGCTTGGGTCTGTCTGTCTGTCTGAAAGTGCCATTTGGTTGTTTCTTGCTGAGTTTGTATCCCCTGACCAAGGCACTGAAATGCACCTGTCCAACCCTGGGCAAATATCCTTGCTAGGAAACCTTCTGTCCTGAATATTGTTGCCCGCTTTAAGAGTGGATCCTGTTGTATTCTAGTCTGCTTCTGCCCAGGAGATTTGTATACCTTATAAGCCAGGAACGGCAATTCTCGGTACGCTTCCCACCCCTTCAAAGTGATTGATTGGTTTTTCAAATTTGTAAACTGCCCTACACTTCCGTCTCTATGCAGTTTACCACAAAAATTCCCTGTGGCTTTTGTAGGGCCCTGTCTGTCAACCATCATGCTGGAATACTGGCAAATTTTGAGGGTCAACGTTTCTGACCCCATAACCTACACAAAACCTCCTTTAGAATCCCGCAAAAAGCAGAGTTGGAGGCTTTTCCGCCACACCAGCCTCCATCTCTCCCTCTCCCCCTTGTTGCTTTGCTTAACATCTGGGCCTGAAGAAGAGATCTGTTGAACTCAGAAGCTTATTCACAACTTGGTGACATTTTAGTTCATCCTAATGAAGGTATCGTGCTACCTAATGGCACAGCGGGGAAGCAATGGGCCCTAGAGAGCAGGAGGCTGTTGGTTCGAATCCCCGCTGGTGTATATCAGGACCACTCCTGTATTCTACCAAAGAAAACCGCATGGCTCTGTGGTCGCCAGGAGTCGACACCGACTCGACGGCACAACCTTTAATAAAGGTATCACTCTGCTTTGGCAGGAGTCAACGTGTGGCTGGTGGGGTGGATGCACACTTAGAATTAAGGGTCAGGGTGCCCATGAATTTATTTTCAAATTCAGAACTGATTCCAGTTCTTTGTCACAAAAATCCACGTCTGGTTCTGCCCCCAACTTCCTTCCTTCCATCAGCCTACTTGGGAGGCTAGGGGCCTTCCTTGTTCTTATTGTTACATTGGAATTGGAAACTTTTGCACATCGGAACATCGCAAGTGGCTGAGTCAAGCCATTGGTCCAGCTCGCTCAATAATGTCTGCACGAACTGGCAGCAGCTTCTCCAAAGCAAGCAGGAGTCGCTCCCGGCCCTATCTGGAGATGCCAAGGAGGGAACCTGGAAGCATCTGCATGCAGATGCTCTTCCCAGAGCGGCCCCATCCCCGAAGGGGGATATCTTACAGTGCTCACACATAGGGAAGCTCTTCACAGGCACGTGCCAAAGCGGGCTAAGGAAGCCCAGCCCAGTTTTGCACGTGCGTGTGTACCACCGGGATCGGGACTGATCCCAGCGGCAAACCCGCCTCCAGAGCCACCCTCCAAAATGAGGTTCGGAGATCAAGTGTCTGATCATCGGCCAGCTGCGGGTGATTGCAGCCTCAGCAGGCAGACTGAGGCGATCTCGGGGAGGGGAGGGGGGATTCCCATAATGCACTGCACTCTCCTCAAGGGGAGGAGAGCTGGTCTTGTGGGAGCAAGCATGACTTGCTACCCCTTGGCTAAGCAGGGTCCACCCTGGTTGCATTTGAATGGGAGACTAGAAGTGTGAGCCCTGGAAGAGAGTCCCCTCAGGGGATGGAGCCACTCTGGGAAGAGCATCTAGGTTCCCAGTTCCCTGCCTGGCAGCATCTCCAAGATGGGGCTGAGAGAGACTCCTGCCTGCAACCTTGGGGAAGCTGCTGCCAGTCTGGGAAGACAATACTGAGCTAGATGGACCAAGGGTCTGACTCAGTAGATGGCAGCTTCCTAGGTTCCTCGCGCAGAGCATTATTTGAGCTCCGGGGGGCGGGTTGATACAGGGTGAAACGTCCTGGCACCCAAACCCTCAGAGCCACCAGCAGCAGCCAGTAGGCATCTGGGTGAGCGACTTGCCCGCCGAAGAGAAGTCTGACACTCGTCTGTGGGGAGGTAAGCTCTTTAGGGCTTCCTCCCTGCTAACCCTCTTGCCTTTTCTCGCTGCGCATGAGAAAGGGCTCGTCTCCCATGCAAATGCAAACCAGGGCATAACCTGCTTAGCAAGGGGGGTAATTCATACTTGCTACCACAAGACCAGCTCTCCTTCCTGCAAATCACGAGATCTTTTGACTGACTGTCCCTGAGTTCCATAGCCAATTATATCCAGTTTTTGTTTTTGTTTTAAGTGGATTCAGTCATCTGCATCTAACACATCTGAGCCGGGCACTCGCTCCCCTTTCTTTTTTTAAACACTTTAATTTGGTTTTCATTAGTTCCTATGGTAACCACGAGTGTGTCTGTGGAGGGTTTTGAAATTAAGAGAAAATGAGTGCATATTCTAGAATGAGGGCATTGCCGGAGAAAGGAGCCGAGAGAGAGACTTGCCTGGATAAGTTGGCAGTCTGGCTGATTGGATTTCTCTAACAATGAAAGGAAAAGGTGTAGGGATTTATCTGCAGTTGTAACTAGAGAGGTACCCCTGGGGCAGGAGATACCTTGCGGTGGCTTCCCTTCCTAACTCTCTGACCTGACCGGAAAAGCCTCAAATTGTGCGCTATGCAGAAGCAGCTCTGGTAAGTTGGCTTGTTTTTGCTTGTCTTGTCTTGTCTGTGTTGTTTTATCTGGCCCAACTAAAACAAAAGAAAAGACCAAACGATTGTGTGTGAATAACCCTTTGGTGTGTGAAGATAGATTGAACTCGGGTCGGTCTTAAAGGGTTAGACCATCTCCATTTTAAAGCCCATTCCGAGGGAGGTCTTACAGGGACAGTCCATCTTCTTAGAGGGTGTGAGGCTGGAAGGCACCTGTGTCTCAGACTCATCAAGCATCCCTGAGCACATTGAGGAGAGGCACCTGCTTGCAAACCAGCAGAGGGCAGAGCAGTCAGGAGGGAGACGAAAAGGAGCCCCTTCAGAGTGGGAAGAGGCTGGAATTTCCAGGACACAAGAAGCAAGCGGCCTGTGGGTGAAGAGGAAGGCCTACCTGGGTGTCGCTTGAGAGGCAAGTTCTGCGTGGGGCCCACCAGTAATGGGAGTCAGCTTGCAAGGGCCAAGAGAAGAAAATCCCTTGGAAGGCTGAAGGGGTTCTCTGTTGAAGGTTCACTGGGCCCTTCAAGGGCTGTAGATTAAAAAGGGAGTAAGCCTTTGTCGAGTGTAGTCCCTCTAGACCAGGGGTTCTCAACGTTGGTCTCCAGATGTTATTGGACTTCAATTCCCATAATCCCCAGCCACGGTGGCCTTTGGTTGGGGATTATGGGAGCTGAAGTCCAATAACATCTAGGGATCCAACATGGAGAATCCCTGCTCTAGAAGAACACCTCAAAACCAGAAGAGAGATAAGGACATCAGGCAGGGGTTCCCAGCTGGTGGTCCTCCAGATGTTGCTGGACTACAACTCCCTTTGTCCCCAGCTACAATTGATTGTGACTGGAGATGATGGGGGTTGTAGTCCAGCAACATCTGGAGGACCACAGGTTTGGAAGGGGGATAGTTTTGTTGTATTTTCAAATAATAATTGGTGGATTAATCTGATGGTCTGAGACTCCTTTCTGCCGAGGCTTTTTGCAAGCTCAAGGAAACATCAGTCCTTATGCTGTTGAACTCCCCCCTTGTGGGGAGGAGGTTGCAACATGGTCCTGTGGTCTGAGGTTTTGTGAGGCCTTTTGGAGGCATGTGGTGCATCTCTGCTGCCTCGGCTTGTCCAATCTGCTGGCTCTTGAGGCCTTGTGAGCCCCTGAGTTTTGTGCGGCCTTGTGAGCCCCTTAGCTTCTCACATGTACACAACACACACAGAGTCCCGCTTCAAGCCCGTGATTTGTTTGCTGGCTGGGAGCGGATGAGGAATTATGTACCCGCACTTCCTTGTCCTGAGCACGCCCCCTGCATTGGGAGCCATGTGAAATTGGCACAACGGTGCGATCCCCGATTTGTGATGGTGAACGGTGCAATCCCCGATTCGTGAGGGGGACCAGGGATTGTGCAACAGTGATCCATTGGCACAACGGTGATCCGTAGCCGTAATGGGGATCCTGCATCAAGATCTGGTGACATTGATGCGACGGTGGGGTTGCTGGGCCATCGACAAGCCCCTTATCGTGAGGGGGCTCAGAAGGGGTCATCTTTGGTGCAACAAACCTCCTGAAGGGGCTCCAAAAAGCAAAGTCAGGGAAGTGGGTTTGAAGGAGAAGTGAGACCAGCTTAGCACGTCTCGGAACGTTCAGGAAGCGAAAGCACCAAAAGGGAAGAGCAAACCTGCGACTTGGCATTTGAAATGAGCCTTCACCGCAAATTCCACCCTAGCGATGTGGAGGGCCGTTCTCCCCCTGGCTTCAGTTTCACACTTGCTTATGTATTTCTTCTGCATGTCGGCACCTTTTGGAAAGTAGCTGAGCACCTTCCACAGGGGCCGAGATGCAGCCAGCAGCAGGGATATCAGAAAAATATCTGGGGCTGTGAATTCCAGAACAGTACAGTACATGACTGTACCTGGGTTCGTTTTAAAAGTGAGCCTGGATACGGGCCCTTCAGATGCATGGTATAGATAGGAAATGTACTGCTGTACCTGTGTACTGTGCACACTCGTACGAGCGGTCAAAGGGAGGAGAGCTGGCCTTGTGGTAGCAAACATCAGTTGTCCTCTTTGCTGAGCAGGGTCTGCTCTGGTTTGCATTTGAATGGGGGACTATATGTGAGCGCTGGAAGAACTTCCCTTTAGGGGATGGGGCTGCTCTGGGAAGAGCAGAAGGTTCCCAGGTCCCTCCCTGGAAGCATCTCCAAGAGAGGGCTGAGAGAGACTCCTGCCTGCCACCTTGGAGAAGCCGCTGCCAGTCTGTGAAGACAATCCTGAGCTAGATGCAGCAACGGTCCGACTTGGTAGATGGCAGCTCCCTATATCCTTATGTAACATGTGAATGGCTGCTCCTGGAGAATTCCTGCCCGCCCCCAATATGTTTTCAGCTCTGCCCCCCACCCCACAAGATCCCCATTAAAATAAGTCTCCCAGGATTGCTTTCAACAGCCACTTTGAGATTGGTGCTGACCGAGATGCTGAGTCACCTGTTCCAGTGACTCAGGTTGCCTGTTTGCATACAGACCGCTTCAGGCCGCAGGGCCCACTAGAGGGCGCCTTTGCCACAGCAATTTTGCAGAGCTTGGAGGAGTTCAAACTTGAATGGCTCCTTTGCTTTGGTGCTATTTTTAGCTGCTCTTGTTTGCTAACAGGTCAAAGGGCTGATGGATATCCTGCAGAGAACTTGTAGAAATTCTCTGGCCGAGGTTGTGTTGATAGTGGGTAAATACACCTGTATTTACCCAAATTGAGGATGACCCGAATAAGACGACGCCCTTAAGAAATAGAGGTTATATTCAGATTATGCTTGCATTTACTTGAAAGGGACAGGACTCTGAATTTGAGAGAACTGAATTTAAGATTTCTAATATTAAGAACCTTGGGGAAAACCTACTCTGGGATTCAGGTCAGTACAGTACCGTACAGTTACCACCTTAAGTGGCGCAGCGGGTTAATGCTTGACTAACAAGCGGAAGGTTGCCGGTTCCAATCCCCACTGGTATGAGAAACCCCTATATCGGGCAGCAGCGATCTAGGAAGATGCGGAAAGGCATCATCTCATACAGCGCGCGGGAGGAGGCCATGGTCAACCCCTCCTGTATTCTACCAAAGACAACCACAGGGCTCTGTGGGCAGGGCCAGGAGTTGAAATCGACTTGATGGCACACTTTACTTTTACAGTACAGTTAGACTTGCACTGAGATGACCAAGTTGCAGGTTGTAGCAGTTTCCTGCACTGAGAGGAGAAGACTGCTAAGGTCCCTTCTAGCTCTAAAACGCTGTGATTCTATTCTGTGAGTCTTCAAGCCATTCTTGGACGTGGCTCCGAACAAACAGAAATGCTAAGGAGGTACGGATGTTATAGTAAAAAATAAAAGAGCATGGTACTCACTGGAACAGGACATGAGGAAAGAGGTGGATGTCCTGTATTGTACTTTGTGTTTTGTTTTTGCATTGCGATTTGTCGTGTTTTCTGAGTGTTTACTGGATTTTTAAAAAATGTTGTGTTGTGAGCTGCCCAGAGAACAATTTGTTATGGGACGGCTAACAAAGGTTGTAGTTGTTGTTATGGATGCACAAGCTTTTTATAGTATTTTCAGGCACGAAACACCCTAAAAAATCCAGGGTTGATAAAAATAGATGATTGGTTTTAAATTTTTTAAAAATCCAATTTCTATTTAAATTGGATTTATTTAAATTTATATTGGTGGTTTTTTAAATTAAAAAAATCATAAATAACCTAGTCAAAGATGTTGTCATGAATATTAATCATAATTCTATTCTGGGAACATGTTAACAGCAGTATATGGGCGTGAGAGATAACAGACCTGATCAATCCTATTCTGTGTACATGCAGCACACACAGAGAAAGTGGAGTTCTTCCTCCCCAACCCTCAAGTGCAAAGACAAAAAAGGACGATGAATGAACAGTGGATTTGTGGGGTTGGAGTAGATCAGAGCAAGGAAAAGGGGTCTGGATATAAATGCAACAGGTGCAGAGGGGAGGGGAATAGAAAGTAAGCCAAACATTTTCATGCAGTCCTGAACAAACCTTTTCTGAGTGTATACTCCATTGAAGAAGGGGAATGCCTATCATCACCACAGGCCATAAGAGAGACCCGATCTGGGAATATTTTAATGAAGTCCCTGCCCCTGTGGATAAGGCGGGCAAGTGTGCGAAATGCCAACAGTGCAACAACGTTGGTCGTGTTTCGTTCGGGCAGTTGTTCGAATGAAACAGCATTATGAGAGGTGTGTGCCTATTATAATGGGTACCTACCTTCTAAAAATGAAACCTACATCTATCTCTAAATATGTATTAAGGTTCTTATTTATTTGTGTTTTGTTTTAACATATTTTTATACTGCCCCAAACTTGCATATTAGACAATAGTACTGTGCTTTTAAAGAAAATTATGAAAAAATAGAATCTTCCTGACGAGTAATTTAAATTGTGATCGAAGTCATTAAAATGGAGTCCTTCTGTGAAGTGATTTAAATTGATTGGAATGGATTTAAATCCAATCCACGCTGCCAAAACCCGACCCTGAAAATGAGCAGATGCTAAATCACCTAATTTTTTATTTTTATTTAATAAAACGAAACCCAGCCAGATTTTTTTTCCTTTTTTGCCACTAGATGGGGCTACAGACATGCAAACGGTATAGCACACCTAGCTGAGATGCTTCAGGAGAAGGGGGTGTTATGTAGTGGGCTGCCTTGGTTAAAGAGAGGTGCCTGACTGGTCTGTAACTGAGGAATTAATTCAATTTAGATGGGTTTGCATATTGCAAATATTTGCAAATATATGCAAATAGCATAGAAGGAAGAAGCATGTTTCCTTTTGGGGTGGGGCTGATGCTAGAGGTAAAAGATATGGCTTCCATCCAGAAGGTCCCAGGTTCAATATCTGGCATCTCCAGCTCCGCCCCCCCCCCACCTTTTTCTTTCATTTGGGACCTTCTGGATGATTCCAGATGAAGAGCCGGATGGTCCCAATGGGAGACCCTGATTCCCCATCAGGTTCTGCAACTGGGACCATCCAGAAGGGTCCCAGATGAAGCCAGATATTGAGAGTTACTGTCAGTCAGAAAAGGCAGTACTAGGCTGGTTTGACATGGTGCTCATATTGTACCATATCAAACTAGTGGTTTGACAGAGTACACACCGCTTCATATGTTCATCAGGAGTAGCCAGAGCTCCGCCTTATGGGACTTCCTGGCCCCCAAACCCCACCACCCCAACCGGCTCTATGACGGAGCTGGTAATCATCTGGGTGGCTGATCTGGCCTCCCAGGGAGGGCTTCCTGACCGTCTGCAGGAAGAGTGGGTCAGGCCCCTTTTAGGCTCTTCACACTGCTCGTGTGAAGAGCCTCTTTGATCCCTGTCCGAAGACTGGGTACCATGTGAGGGTCAGCACTGCTAATGACGACCCCTGGCCTTTCCTCACAACTCTGTTTCTGTTCCCACAGTTCTGTGGAATGGGTCCAGCATTCCCAGCCATGACTTGTACCCATGTCTCGGGCAAAGGTTTAGTGTTTTTTGTAGACCAACATTTTGTACAGTGTGGACATTATAGCATTGTCACCCTGGTTGCATTTGAATGGGAGACGATGTGTGAGCACTGTAAGATCTTCCCCTCAGGGGATAATGGGGCCGCTCTGGGAAGAGCATCTAGGCTCCAAGTTCTCTCCTCCCTGGCAGCATCTCCAAGATCGGGCTGAGAGAGACTCCTGCCTGCGACCTTGGAGAAGCCTCTGCCGCCAGTCTGGGTAGACAATCCTGAGCTAGATGGACCAAGGGTCTGACTCAGTATATGGCAGCTTCCTGTGTTCCTAGGTCTGCTTGATAGGCATCTGGTGGACCACTGTGTGAAACAGGATGCTGGACTAGACGGGCCTTGGGCCTGATCCAGCAGGGCTGTTCCTATGTTCTTATGTAAGTGATCCTTACAAAAGGGGGAGTCTGGGCCATTGAAGCCCTCATATTTCAACTATTCTGAGATCCAGCCCAAAAGGTTCATGTTGTACATCCTTTGCATGGTCTTGTTTTAGAGCTGGTCATGTGGGAGCAGGCCCTTTGCTAAGCAGGGTACTCCCTGGTTTGCATCTGAATGGGAGACTACATGTGAGCACTGTAAGATATCCGCCTTAGGGGAGTTAGCTGTATTTACAGAAATCCTTGTGTTCCGCTCAAAACAAAACCAAGGCTAGGCTTAACGACACCGGGAAGAAATAGGCCTTCTCTTTCCAGTTCTCCCAGCACACCATGGTGTCCTTGAGATGCAAATCTGAGTCGGTTCCTGCTCAGTGGAATGTCTGCCGTTTGAACACCCTGCCATCAAACCCACGTCTTTTAGCGAGACGAGCCACCAAGCGGCACCAGCTGAAGGGGCGCCGAAGAGGACAGGAGTGTTATTTAAGGATCGGCAGCTGTGTCTGGAACAGTGAGGAGCCTTTTAATTGCCTGGTGCTGGGTAGCAGCTTGACATCTTGTTGCCTCAACAGATTACAAGTTCCTCCTGAAGGCTGTTAATCAGGCTTGCTCAACGGAGCCCTCTTTTGAGCGGCAGCTATTACGGGGTCATCGACAATAACAAAGAGGCCATGACACAGTCACAGGCCAATCCTCCCTTGTGCTCCAATCTCTCTTCTCTCTGATATGGCTTCCCGATAGATTTTGGGTTCCAAATTGAAGTCTAATGCACTGTAGTGATAGTCCGGCTTGCTGGGAGGACTAGGCCTCACTTAGAGCAACTGCTGGGCCTTTCCTAGAAAGAAAAAAAATAAGCCTGGGAAGTTTGAATCAAAGTGACCAATCCAGAAGACTGAGTGGGGATTTCTGGCTCAGCCATCAGCAGAAGCGTTGGCTTGTTAGTCCCAGAAGGGCCCTGGGGAAGTAGGACCGTTCTTACCCCTGGACTTTCGGGCCAAAGTCCAGGGCCTCCACACCCCCTGGGGGCCCCCAAATCCTTTTTAGTCTGTCCTTGGCAGAGCCTCCTCGGGCTCTGCCTCTGGTAGGAGTAACACACACAGTTAAACCTGTTCCATTAGCCCTCTTCAAATATTAAGGTGTACCTGTGCACAGGTATGCACACGTGTGTATATTTCTGTGTGCATGTTTCAGTGAAATGCACTAAAACATAGTTCCATTTGAGCAGGCCCCCTCAAATGCAAGAAATGACCAATGGTACATGTATGTATGTATGTATGTTTGTATTTATTGTTAAATTTATATACCATCTTTCATTAAAACATAACGGTCATTGAACATAACGGGTGGATTTATGGCATGGGGTCGTAGAGCACTAGGTCCCAAGTTAGCTGGTCTTGAGGTAGCAAGCATGCCTTGTCCTCATAGCTAAGCAGGGTCTGCCCTGCTTTGCGTTTGAATGGGAGACTACATGTGAGCGCTGCAAGAGATTCCCCTCAGGGGATGGAGCCGCTCTGGGAAGAGCAGAAGGTTCCAAGTTCCCTCCCTGGCGGCATCTCCAAGATAGGGCTGTGACAGACTCCTGCCTGCAACCTCGGAGAAGCCGCTTCCAGTCTGTGTAGGCAATACTGAGCGAGATGGACCAAGGGTCTGACTTAGTATATGGCAGCTTCTGATGTTCCTAACTCCAGGTAGGGTTGGGAAAGACTCCTGCTCTTGAGGAGACTTACAGCTTATTTCCTTGGAGAGCTGCTGCCAGTCAGTGCAGACAGTACTGAACTAGATGGCTGAAGGGTATGACTCAGTAAAAGGCAGCTTCCTGTGTTCCTACATTCAGGTCTGTTCATGCATATATAGTATGTATATGCATTGTGTGTACATTGAACCTAAATGAGTGAACAGGCTGGTGCATTGAGCCGTTGAAAGGAAAGAATATGGCCCTGTTTCTCTGCTACGTTTTGCTGCTGCTCTCTCTGTCTGTCTGTCTGTCTGTCTCTCTCTCTCTCTCTCCTCCCCCCTTTCTTATTTATAGTTCAGTTTCTGCATCATCTTTCATCTAATTCATCCCAAGGCCGTTTACAAAAGTTAATCCAATGGAATGCCATAAGACCACATGAAAATGTTGTTTTTCTTAATTGAAAATTAAGGCCATTCTTGTTGGTTTCGTCTGCTCTTTTATTCCCGAGAGCTCCTTAACTACCTGGCTGTGAGTCACCTCAAAATCCAGGTGCCCTGGGAGGTGCTGCCGAAATATAACCCGTAAATAAATCCAGGCCGAGTTGGATTTGCAGACAAGCGGGGAGGCGGCACGGCGCAGAAGAAGACGATTGTTCCTCAAAAGGCGGAAAGGTCAACAGTGGAACAAAGACTGCAAAATTGGGGGGGGGGGTCTGTGCAGACAGAAGGATAGTTCCCTTCAGCTAAAGGTTAAAGCATAAAATGAAAGTGCGGGGGGTGGGTGGGTGGGATGACGACCCACCATTCCACAGTTAACGTAAGTAGGTGGAACGGTTTCCTGTTCAGGATGGCAGGGAAGCGGCCTGCATATTAAGGTCATGAAACATTTATTTATTTTTTAATCAAAAGGGGTCAAAATGGTTAGGGACTGAAGGGCAAATGATTTCACAAAATATGCCCCTTGCTCACTTTTATCACCACTCGTTCGTGGTTTGGGCATGGGTGATGGAGCCGAAGGGGCCAGTTTGGGGTGGTGGTTGCTTAAAAAAAAAAAAAATGGCAGGCTGACCACCATTGTGGGTCTTTGGGGGTGCTACTGCAGGGGGGCGGTCTCCTGATGTTCTCCTTTCCCCGTCAGCCTTCCCGTGTGGTGGCCACAGCCATTTTGTCAGCCACCATGCATGCCCACCAGTGGCCATGCATGCTCACGGCCACTGGTGGGCATGCATGCTCGATGGCCACACATGCTCAGTGGGGTCCAACCATGCAGATGGCCAGTTGGCATGTGCAGCGGCCTCCAAAATGGCCACCGCAGAGCTAGAAAGGGGCCAGAAATGACCAGGGGGAGCGGAAACATCAGACCACCTCCCACGGCTGCAGCAGCACCCCCTCAGCCCTGCTATGGTGTTTCTTTTGTTTAAAAATTTCTTTCCCCCCCTCCCCGAGCTGGGCCTGAACCAGTTTGGACTAGAGCCAGACCGAGCCCAGATCTAATGTGCACAGAACCAGACTTGACCCAGTTCGGTTTGAGTCTGGTTCTACTTGAACTGAATCGGATTTTCCAGTTCTGTGCACATCCCCAATGGGTGGCACAATTGCCCTCTTTTCTTCTTACTCAGGAGGCACAAGAATGAGGGAAGGAGTCTTTCATGCTCATTTGACTTCAGATGTCATCATGTAGCCAAATCCTGTTGACTGCATCATGCTGTTATGACGCCAAAACAGAGTGAAGACTTGAAGTGAACCAGGTTTTTTTTTGTGCACACCTTGCTATCTAGGGGGAGGAAGTTAAAAATCAAAGCAAAAGGTATCCACCAGCAGGGGGTGTTTTGTCTCAGCCTAACGTAATCCCAGTGAATGCGATATCAGAAGAGTGGTTGCAGCTCCTATGGCTTCTTCCATCTATCTACATAAGAATAGAGGCTAAATAAGTTATTGGGCATAATAGCTCAGCTGCACGGAAAGTTCCCTCAATCAGGCTTTTTTAGTGACATTAATGGCAAAATGATTTACCTCCCGATTCCTTCGCAAAATGAAGCGGAACTGCTCTGTCATAACGTTTTATTTCCTCCACTCATTGAATTTTGTTTCATTTAATGCTGAGCTCTTGGAAGTCTTGTTCATCTTGCAGATGGACAATACTGCACTGTTCAATGGGCAGCGTTCCCAAGTGTCAGCAGGTCACAAGTCGGTCTAGACAAAATGTCAATTAGGGCTGAGCTTCTGCAAGACCCCCCCCCCCCCGGCAAAGTGTGCCTTCCATTTTGATAATAATTTCAGGTGTCCCGAGGAACGGCAAAAACGTGCTTCCATTCCGAGTGAGGGCAGGAAACATTGCCCTTGCTCAGCATTGGCTTGATGGTGTCATAATGTAGCCAGGACTGATTGTGTATGTGATGTGGTGATGTTATGTTGATGACACGATTCTCAGTTGACTGGAACATGCAACTGGCAAGAAGAAAGGTCCTATATATCATTTATTGGTACAGGAGGGACCTCCATATAGCTATTAAGAGGGGTAGTGAACAGAATTAAAACAGTGTTTAAAAAGCAAGCCTTGAGGACCACAGACTCTTTTTTTGTCTGGATTGAAAATGTTCACCCACAAACAATCCGCTTTGTCCTAATCAAGAGAGTACAGAAGAATCTGTAGGGACAGCAAACCACAGAGCAGGGGAGAAAAGGATAAGAGAGAATGGATGTGAGAAAATGCTCTTTCAGGCTATATGGCTCTTCCTTCCGGGTTTTCAGATCATTTTTATACTCCACATAATGGATCCTAGCAGATTTTCTCTCCCACCATGATATTGGGGATTTGGGGGTGTGTGTGAAGACACTTTTAAATATTTCATCCCTTTCAAATTTATTTAGCCATTCTGTCTCCCTTGTAAAGTGTGTTTTCCTTCCGCACAGCCTTGTGTAAACACACATTATTTAGTTAATGGTTGAAAGTGCAGGAATGGTGGAACACATGTCATTGTTAATAATTAGCTGGCAGATGGGGGAAATGTTGCATTTATTGATCCCGCCTTGGGAGTCCACTCAAATTTGAGATGCAATCTTTAAAAAATAAATTAAACTCTCTCTCTTGCAAGTAACTGTTCAATAACGGGAGGAGGAACATGTAGGGGGTGAAATGTGGCGTTATTGGAGGCATGGCTGAAAGTGAGATGTTTTGAGGTCATTCACACATACTGTTGCCCAGAACAAAACTCATTCTGCGCGTCCATTCTGAGTCCGGTTCGGACAAAACCGGTGTTTTGGGCACATCCCTATAATTTTGAGTGACTCGTTATACACCATTCCAGCACCACTGATCAGGGTATGTATTTTGCTTGGCTTGGGGCGTGAGAAGAGGGCAGCCATATCCAGTTGTCACCAACCCAATCAAATCACATGGATTCTCTGTGATTCAGGCTCTAGTGGTAACTGAAAGCTTGGCCAGCAGCAAGTCAATGCTGGCCATCCTGTGGCCACCAGCTGGCATTTCCAGATATCTCAGTTTCTAGGCAACTGGGACCTTGAAAGAAAATGCCACTCTCTGAGCATTCTCCAAGCAATGGCCTCTAATTGCCTTTGGAAAAATTGTCATTGTCCTTCTGCAATTAAAGGTGGTGTTTCATTGCAGAACATGGGTCTTTGAAGCATAAATGTCAAGATTTCTTTTCTAACAGACTCCCTTGCACAGCAAATGAAGTGATGTTCCCTAAAGGTCACATAAAGGGAGAGAGAGAGTATATGTCTCTGCATATGCATACCAGTAATTTTAAGCCTACAGGCCGCATGTCCTTCAGGCGTTCTCTTCCGCCAGATCTTATTCAGATGTGAAAAGTCAAAGAGTCATTTATCTTCCACAGCCCAGCAGTCTCTGCGTTGCTCTGTGCTGAAGTTGAGTTTTCTGAGAAAATTCTCCAGTGATTCTTGGCGGGAGGAACCCTGAAATTCAAATTCCAGTTTGGAGAACTTTGGGGAGGAGATCATGTTCGGTGCATCTTGAATTGCGTGTGGGCCAAATGTCACCTTAGTGAATAGTGTTTGGGGTAATCTTTTCTAATCTACAAGCACTCTGTGTTCGGATTTTTCTAGTAATCACGAGGACATGTGCGTTAAACCCTATAGAACCGCTGCCAGTCAGGCAGTCCTGAGCCGGATGGACCAAGGACTCAGTATGTGGCACTTTCCTGGGTATCCCAAGATAGGTCTTCCTGTGTATCTCTGGCAGATCCTGTCATTACCAAAACACCACCATCTGGGTTGTGGGGTGGGTTTCCAGGTCTGTCACCGGAGGCGGATTAAGCTTTTTCCCACCTGTAGGCAACCAAAGATTTGCCACTGCTCTCTAGCCCAACAGAGACGAAACTATTTCTCAACGGTATATTTTACACACACACACACACACACACACACACACACACACACACACACACAGGCAAGTCGCACGATCAGTGAGACTTGCCATAAGGGGTTTAGCAGGGAGAGCGGGCAGACGATCAAGGCAGCAGCCCTGGGTGGCTGGATCGGTCACCCACATGACTGCCGGCTCCGTCACGGAGCCAGCGGGGGCTGAGGGGATCGGGGGCCATGTGGCCCCTGGAAGTTCCAGGATGCTCTGCGTGAGCACGCGGGGCATGCTGGAGAGACCCCTGCGCCCGCCCGGCGGGGGTCTCCTCGTGTGTTGCCCCGGTGCGGACAGAACTTTGACATTTGCTTGGAGTCTTGCTTTGTATGAAACTTCATGGAAGATTTCATATGCAGGAATCCTCTGAGAAAGGTCTGTTGCCTTCAAACCCTGTCAGAGGTCTTTTGGATGTCCATCTAAAAGCCCTGGATAAGCCTCGCCTTCTTACAGGAAATACCAGAGGCTTCCTCAGGTCTTTGTAGGATCCATCAGCTCTCTTATATTTTCTCATCCCACATCCTAACTGCAACTCAAATGCCTCTCTGTGAGCTAAAGAAAAGGCTGCTTCTCCCTGGGTTGGCAGAAATGAATCATTCTGTTTCCTTGCTTTGGGCATCTTTGAAAAATGGGGTCCATAAACGACAGCCGCCCGGAGGTAGCCAGGTGCGTCCCGCACTTACTCAGAAAAATCAGTGTGGGCATCAGTGGTTTTGATGGCGCTTTGAGGGTCACATTTTCACATGGATGAACCGTCTTTGATCAGGCGCTCAGATGTACACAAGGGAATGGAGAAGAGGAGGAAAGCCATCTGGCCTGGTGGTGGTGGTGGTGTGTGTGCAAGATTTTGTGGATTTGAGCAAACATGGCAGTGGACTTTGCTAGGAAGCCCTCTCTGCTGTGTTAATGATTGATGCGAGGTCGCCTGGCGATGCGGCCACGAAGCGAGCGAGCTATGAGCGAGCAAACCGCTGTGCCTGAGTGCAGTTCGTTTTTCAATAAAGAGATGCCAGTGCTCAAGGCTGTCTGGACACAACCCTTTTGATCTTGAAGTCTCCTCTGTGGCATCTAGTTTTCAGGTCAGGACCGCACAGTGAGAAGCGTGGAGTTGAACTGCTAACAATTTGGTATTTACCGTAATTTTCGGCAGAAACACCACGCAGAAACACCACCATGTGTTTAAAAGTTCATTTTCTGTGCCTGAGGTGCTTACTTGCGGGTTTATCCCCTCCTCCCGCGAACCCACATTCATAGTAATCTCCAGGCTTACTATAAGAAACTGTACATAAGGATTGGAATCCGTGTGCTGATATCACTCAGCGCTCATGTTCTGTTTAGTGGTGGCGTTTATGCCGATGCAGCATCACCACCAAAAATTGTGGTATTTATTTATCTAAAACGTTTGCAGCCAGGCCTTCCAGTGCAGTACTCAAAAAATAGTAAAACAAATAAAATAAACACAATATAAAATTAACAATATAAAATTGGAGAGGAGAGCTGGTCTTGTGTTAGCAAGCATGACTTGTCCCCTTAGCTAAGCAGAGTCTGCCCTGGTTGCATTTGAATGGGAGACTAGAAGTGTGAGCAATGGAAGAGATTCCCCTCGGGATGGAGCCGCTCTGGGAAGAGCAGAAGGTTCAAAGGAATGAATGAATGAATAAATACACCACTCTTCCTCCACAGAGTCCAGAGCAGTGTACTTGGTTATGTTTATCTTCACAACAACCCTAGGCTGAGAGATATGTGACTGGCCCGGAGTCACCCAGTGAGTTTCATGGCTGAACGGGGGATTAGAACTCAGGTCTCCGCAGTCGTAGTCCACTTCAACACATCGGTTCCCTTCATTCAAATTTGAATTCTTCTTAGATTGTGAAGCCCTTGGGGGCAGAGAACCATTTTCTCTTTCCTTTTGCTATGTAAACTGCTTTGTGAACCTCTGTATTGAAAAGTGGTGTATAAATATTTCTATTCGTCTTCAGCATCATCTAGATGGCTAAAATAAGTGGATTTGTAGACAATCCCCTGCTTTGTTTTTTAAAAAATGCACAATCTAGGTTCTTTTGCATGCTGCTGCCTCCAACCACCCCTGCATGCCATCTGTGTTGTTCTGGCCAGTTGCACTGAATGTGCTCTTTGGTGGCTTTTTAGGACGCTAAAAAGGTCCTTTCACTTTGTTCCTACAAAAGCAAGCCAGGGCAGGTGGTAGCTTCCCATGCTCCCAAATTCAGTCTTTTCTCACCAAAGGAGTGTGGGAAGAGAAATGGAAACATGAGGGGTTTCTTTCTCTGTGGCCACTGGATGACAGTTACGGCAGGAGTGCTGGTCTTGTGGTAGAGAGCGTGAATTGTCCATTTGCTAAGCAGGGTCCACCCTGGTTTGCATTTGAATGGGAGATTACATGAGCAGGGTAAGATATTCCCCTTAGGGGATGGGGCCATAACTCCAAGGAAGAGCACTTGCCTGCTTGCATGCAGAAAGTTCCAAGTTCCCTCCCTGGCATCTCCTGGTTTTGACTTCTGCCTGTAACCTTGGAGAAGTCGCTGCCAGTCTGGGTAGACAATACTGAGCTAGATGGACCAATGGTCTGATTTAGTATATGGCAGCTTCCTATGTGGGTGGTGGTTCAGCCTAGGCTCTGTAGGGGTGTTGCATCATAGAACTTCCTTCTCTACAAGAAAGAAAGCGTTGAGAAGTACAAACTATAACTACAGAAAACTTGCTGTATGTGGTGTATATTTGTCCACTTGATTGGGGGGTGGGGGAGTGGATCAATTGTTATGGCTCCCCAGTCAAAGATATTGATGACCTAATGTTGAGAATCCTTGACTCGATGACCTTCTAGTTCAGGGATTCTCAACGTTGCGTCCCCCGATGCTATTGGACTTCAACTCCCATAATCCCCCACCAAAGGCCAGTGGGGCTGGGGATTATGGGAGTTGAAGTCCAATCACATCCGGGGACCCAACGTTGAGAATCCCTGGTGCAGTGTATTTAGATTTAATGGCAAGTTCCTCTCACAGAAGCAGGGTTTGCCTATAGGAAATCCAGCTTGCGCCTTTGCTTGTGATTTCTTATATGAATTTGGTTTCTTATATTGATGATATCCTGATTATTACTAGGACTAAAGATCAAGCTGATAAAAAGTTTGGGGGACTTAAGAGAGAAGCTTTTCACGTCCGCAGGCAAAACCGGGCTAAGGCAGTTCAGCCTGGTTCGGCCCACTGGTGTGTACCACCCAGATTGTGCCTGGCCCCAGCGGTGTCTTGGTGGCAAACCCTCCTCTGGAGCCACACTCTCCTAACCCCATTTCACTGATCGTCTACCACCCCCAACTGGGCCTGGCACACTGCGGGGTTCCTGGTTGGCTTCGGGGAGGGGAGAGGGGGGCGGGTAATGGGGGGGCTATATGTCCGGGCACCCCAACCCTCAGAGCTACTGGCAGAAACCGGCAATCATCTGGGTGGCCAATCCGGCCACCCAGCAACAAGAAGAGGATCGTCTGCAGGGGAGGTCAGCTTTTCGAGCCTTCCTCCCCTCGCCCCTTCAAGCCCTTCTCACAGATCGTGAGAGAGAGCTCAATTTGGGGAGTATGAGATACAACTGAGGGAGCAGGGCTGGTTATCATCATTTTTTCGATACTGAAATCGAGATTAGTGGAGTTCAACTGAAACCAGCTGATATAGAAAGCCTATGAGTAAGAGATCTTCATGAATAAGAACTCGGCACACCCTTGGACAGCAGCAGGCTGTTAAGGACATAATTCAGAGAGCAATAGGAGTGGATTTTTTAGGTTGCAATCTAGGGAGATCCAGAGAAAAATTGAGACCCAGAGAAAAGGCCAAATAGTTGATTCAAATCAATGCGTATATACTTCCCATCAAACTACCCAATAATGGGTATAAGCTTAAACTTCTTTTTTTTTAGGCGGGTTAAGTTTGAAAAAGGATTGCTGGTTTTTAAAAATCCATTTGTAACAGATTGTACATGGTGGGCACACGAACTCCTGAATAGGCATGTTCAGGCAAATGGTGTGTGCACAGCCCCTAAGAAACTGAAACGGCATCTAGTTAAATCCCGACTATACAGTATGATCTGATGTGAGGGGAAGGGTTGTTCTACCTGTGAGGAGGATGAAGGTGTAGGGTGAAGGGGGCAATGTATAAGATGGCATGTGCAGTGTTTTATACTGGGGGATCAGGAAGGCCGTTAATGGAGATAGATTATGAGTTGATATGCAGCATAATAAAAATCAAACTAAACCGTGGGCAATGCACATGAGGGGAAAACCAAGGAGAAGTAGCCCAGACAAAAGTGTCCATCCTGGCAGTTGAAGAGAATTTAATGGGGTGTAAGATTAAAGAAGCAATTTTCATTGCATCCGAGTATTAATTGCTGTTGCAACCCAAGATTAATGTAAAGGAAGAGATGAAAGAAGGCATGAGATATATTGATCACTGAAAGGGTTAAAAAAGTTTGCTCCTTTTCTTCTCTCCCCACCCCTCACCCATTTGTTTCTACTTTTGGTTTGGATACTGCATTAAAGGCTTGACATGTTACCAACTGGTATACCAAAAAGAGCACTGATCAATGGTGTTTCACACCGAAACATTTGCTTTGCTTACATGTCCGTAAGTTTGTAAGTTTATTTTGAAATCCAGTTTTTGTGCATTAAAGAGGTCATTTTGTAACTAGGGGGGTAGGGGATATTCTCCCACGCTCCTTGCTGCCTGCCTGTTCAGCCATGTTTACACTTTTGTTTCCCGATCTGTGGTAATTTCAGTGCCTTAAAAAAAAAATCTTTCTGGCAAGAATCACATGGGCAATCCCAGCCAACTGTGGGATTGTGATGTCATGGCCAAGCGGAGGTCTGATGTCATGTGGTGGATGCTATGACATCACACCCCTGCTTGGCCAGTCCAGTTTAGCTGCGTGATGATGTTACAGCAATAGCGAGCAAGGGCAATCCACTCTGCATCAGTGTTGCCCTCACTCTGAATGGGTTTTCTGCCCCAAATAATCACCAAAAGGTGGATGCTCTTTTCAGTTGCCAAAAGTTTTCACCAAAACCCTCCTCCTGGTCCTGCTTGCTGCATCAAATCCCTGACTATCCAAGCTATTTCCATCCTGCTTTCACAGGCAGAGATGAACTGATCACATCTCCGCCAGACAAATCAAGCCCCTTTCCATCTAATGCTCTTAAAACATTTCTAATCCTCAACAGCAATCAGTAAATGACATCCACTAGCAGGGTGGTGAGGAAACATTTTTATTTTGTTTTATTTTGGAGGAGTGGGGGGAGAAATCTCAGCTGTTGTGGTTCTGCTGACAAGTGCAACACCCAGGACGAGGCTCAGATAACTGACTTCCCCCAAAGCCTCATTGCAGGGAAGAATGCCACATTTAAGGAAATGGAAACAGAACTGAAGTAATTAAGCGCACCAACCTTTCAGAAAGCTTTGGTCCCCATAACATGCAAAACCAGAGAAGCATCAAAACCGGGGAAGCATCGCAACAGCACAAAATACGGTCATGCTGAAGGGAACGGTCCTCTGTTGAGCAGTTCTCAAGCCAGCACCAGGAAAAAGGCTTGAACACACTGTCTCTCCATGTGGCTCTTGCTTTGATGCTGGTAGATCTTTCTCCGGGATAAGACGACGGATAAGCCTCGAGCCCTGTGCAAACTTCTGGGCAGCCTGCGCTTTGCAAACCTCCGACTTCTGTCCTCCTTTTGTGGCAAATGCTTGTGTGTGTGTGTGTGTGGGGGGGGTTTGACGGCTGCAAGCATAGCGCAGGCGTGACAGATTGGCAGAGCTGGTGACCACATGTGCAGCTGGTACGGTGGAAAGCGATTTAATTGACTGGGGGCCTGCCACCCTTGCAGTCGCGAAACCCCCCGAGCCAAGGGAGCTCAGGACAGGATCTGGATGAGGAAGGGCAGGGAGGAGGCTGCAGGTGACCTTGAAGGTCACAGAGAGTGGGGCGGCTTGCCTGATCCAGGCAGAGGCTTACCTATCAGGCTGGAAGAGCGAGGCAGAAGCGAGGGCGAGGACGAATGAGGATGCCTGTGTGAGGGAGGGAGGGAGGGAGAGCTGTACTTCTTAGAAACAGGTCGCTTGCCAAGGGCTGTGGCAATCCTGGCAGCGCAGCCTGGAGAAGTGTCACCTGAGCGATGTCACAGCCGCCTGGCAGAATGCATTCAAAAAGAGCAGGGATCCGGGCAGCTGTGGTTCTGATAGGGCTTTTGCACAGGTCCCGGAAGCAAAATAAAGACAAAAGGTAATGCAGCTTGCTTGCTTGCTTATTTATTTATTTATTTATTTACACACAGTCCACCAGATGTTCTTGACTGGATTTGGCACTCTAATTATTGGGCCCTTTCCAAGGGTCTAAGATAACTAAAGAAAACATTAAAGATATTGTTGTAATATTCGTACTGTTCCGAGTAGCATGGCCTTCTGTAGTTGATGTGTTGTAATTTTATTGATGCCCAAGGTGTCGAGATGGTGTTCAAGTTCCTTTGGTGGTGGTGGTGTTTGTTTACACAGTCAGACAGGTGTTATTGACTGGTTTGTTTTATCCAGACATCGAGTCCTTCCCAAAGACCTGGGATGGCTGAATTTTATTATCAATGTTGTTGCTGTTGTTATTATAGATGTCATTGCAGAATATAGGCTGTTCCCAGTAAAGTTGCTTTTTGTAATTGGCCGATGGTGATTTCTGTGGCCCCTCTGGTGTTGAGGTGCTCTCCAAGGTGTTTTGGAATTGCACCTAGGGTGTCAATTACTACTGGGATGATGATGATGATGATGATGATTTCTCTTCTGATTTGAGTATGGTTTTGTTTCTCATTTGAACAGGGGAGTCGTCGTCATCATCATCATTAGCTTTGTCACAATTGTTGGAATGTTGCTGCCAGTTTTGACCCGGGGGGGGGGCAGTCATGATGATCTTAGCCACGGTCACTCTTCAGTGTGTCCCTCCAATTTACGACTGCTCTCGCCTGAGTTCTTTTGTGTGTTGGAAATGCCGCTCCACACAGGAGTTGCAAACTTTGGTGGGAGCAAAGATATCCTTGGAATCTAAAGGCCGAGAAAGAGAGCTGCCCAATCTGGGTTTCTCCCTCTTGGGCCCTAAAAGCATTTATCGATACTGAAGAGTGGCGTTCTCCCCAAATCGGTGGGACATGGTTGCAAAGGGAGATGTGGTGGAATGGTGCTTAGGTTTCCTCGTTGCTGCTGGATCAAGTGGTCGTGCTTGTGGAATTGATTTGATCTCCAAAGAGCAAATGTTTGATTTTTGTTCCCCTGTGTGAGGAGCAGGAGGGGAAGCCGAGTGGCTCTGTAGCATCGTTTCCTGAACGGCAGACAGTACTTTCTGTTCAAAAGCCGGGCAAATGGTCTGCTCACGAAACGTTTTGTTCTCTGTAAAGCGGCAGTATTCAGTGAACATGGAGGATGTAGCATTTGTTTTTCAAGCACTCCTCATTTCCAGTAAGGTTGGTTTCTTTAACTTCTGGGTTTCTCCACCCAAAAGACAAAGGGCCCAAAAATGTTAAATAGGAACAAAGGAGACTGCCATATACCAAGACAGACCATCAGTCCATCTAGCTCAATAGAAGCCTACTTGGGGAAGTCGACCGGCAGTGGCTTCTCCAATGTTGCAGGCAGGAGTCTCTCTCAGCCCTATCTGGAGATGCTGCCAGGGAGGGAACTTGGGACCTTCTACATGCAAGTAGGCAGGTGCTCTTCCCAGAGCGGCCCCATCCCCTAAGGGGAAGATCTTATAGCGCTCACACATGGAGTCTCCCATTCAAATGCAAACCAGGGCAGACCCTGGTTGGCAAAGGGATTGATGCATGCTTGCTACTACAAGACCAGGAACTTTCCCAGACAGCAGGCTTCACCGCGGCTTTTCTGCGAGGCTTTATTGTGAGATCGAAGCTGCCCCCTAAAAAAGAAGCAGCAAAAAGTGGGGGTTTTAACCCCGGATATCAATTGGGCGACACTGATGTGCAATGAAAAACCCAGATTGTGTGTGAAGTGCTCCCCGATTGCTTGCAGGGACTTCAGGGTATGTTTGGCCGATATGTGAATACACTCCCTCCATTCCGGAGGATGCGGACTAAAAACATGGTGTGAAAAACCTCCAGCTCTCTTCCCATGAAATGAATGAAACTCTAAGGTGCTTCACACGATCGGTGTGAAGTGCCGGAGGGGGTTCTGAGGGGAGAGCGGGCTTAGGTGATGGGGCCGCAAATCTGGGGTGGAGAACCTTCCTGCTTGTGTGCAGCGGATAGGCAGTGGCACGTGGCAGAAAGCGGTGCAGAAAAAGAGCTTTTGTCTGTTGAGGGTGCTGTGCAGACCACCCTGACGGCTCTGGGCCGTCAGGAAAGGGCACCTTTTCATTTGGGTGCCCTGCCTTCCCTTCCCAGCTGTGTACAAACGATGCCACAATCATCCGGGTTTCTAGTCCTCAGAGTGGGAGGCTGAAGTGTCAGCATCTCTGGTTCTCCAGGGAAAGGAGGAAATATTGAGGCCATTCGCACAAGCAGGAACTCTGTCCTCCCTGGCTTTGGGAGCTGTTTGTGCTCCCAGTTTTCAGTTGCGTGTGGAAGCAAGGTGGGAGGAAAACCTGGGAAGAAGGGATGGCGTGGAAGCAAGGGAGGAGGAAACGCGACCCAGGTTTCCCTTCTCCCTTGCTTCCACACAATGAGCCTCTTCTCATGAGCGGCAAGAAGGGCTAGAGGATGGCTGGTTGAACATACTTTCCCCGCAGAGGAGCAGTCCTTCCTCCTTGGGCCGGGTGGGTGCACCACAACCAGGGCGGACCCTGCTTAGCTAAGGGGACAAGTCACACTTGCTACCACATGACCAGCTCTCCCCCTCAGTTCAAAGAGGTAGGAGGCAAACCCCTGCAACTCAGCGGGAGCCTTAGAGAAGGTCATTGGAAGCTGCCATATACTGAGTCAGACCCTTGGTCTATCTAGCTCCGTATTGTCTACACAGACTGGCAGCAGCTTCTCCAGGCTTGCAGGTAAGAATCTCTCTCAGCCCTATCTTGGAGATAATCTCACACTGTGTGGGAGGAGGCAATGGTCAACTCCTCCGGTATTCTCCCAAAGACAACCACAGGGCTCTGTGGGCGCCAGGAGTCAAAATGGACTTGACGGCACACTTTACCTTTATCAACAGTCAAGGATCGAGCAGGCAAGAAATACGCCACAGACTAGCACTTGGGAGTGTTGCAATGAAGGCCTTGGAAAGGATATTGAGATGCCGTGACGTCTCTACACCTACCAAGATCAGAATTGTTCGGACAGTGGCTTTTCCCCGTGACACGCTTTGGATGCGAAAGCTGGACCTTGAAGAAGCAAGACAGAAAAAGCATGGACGCTTTTGAACTTGCATGCTGGAGAAAACTTTGGAGGAGACCACGGACAGCCAGCAAAACAAACCAATGGATCACAGAACAAATCAATCCAGAATTTTCGCTCGGGGTACAAATGGCCAGGCTCAAGCTGTCCTACTTCGGACACATTATGCAAAGATCCAACTCCCTTGAGAAGTCCATCATGCTGGGGAAAGTGGAAGGGAAGAGAAGAGAAGAGAAGAAGAGGACCGCCAGCAGCCAGGTGGATGGACCCGATGACGACAGCCATGAAGGCACCACTGAGAGACCTTCAAGGCCAAGTTCAAGACAGATCATCCTGGAGAGAAACTATCTATGTGGTCGCTAAGAGGTGACACTGACTTGATGGCACTTAATCAATCAATCAATCAATCAATCAATCAATCAATCAATCAAAAGAGCAGTGGTTCCTCTATGTTGCTGAACTACAACTCCCAGCATCCCCAGCTACAGTGTGTTGTGGATGCTGGGATTTGTAGCTCAGCAACACCCGGAGGCCCCCAGGTTGGGAAGCAGTGCTCTCGCGCCTCCTTTTGGCTGCCGGCTGCCCCCCACCCCCACCCCCGTTCACTTCCCGAGGAGGCCTTTTACTGGGAAGGAGGAGGGGGAGAGACTCTCCCGTCGAGGCCGCAAAACCCATTTCTTCCTGCTTATACAAAGTACACATTTGCAGCGCCCACGACGCTGCTCCCGTGTCAAGAGCCCTGCGCAGCACCGAGAAATGCTTCTCCTCCTTTCGGAGGAAAGTAATTAAAGCTGAACCCATTTTCTGGGAAATGTCACCTTGGTTCTCACAGGGCCTCCGCTCCTGTTTCCGGACTTGTGAATGCCGCCTCGGAGGGGATGCTCTGCACAGACCAAAGAAAACCTGTTAATTTGAGAATGCATAATTTATGTGGAGGCAATGCCGAGACACCCCACGGCCTGCTCCGTCTCGGCTGAACCCACTTCCTGCAAGGCGGGGGGAGGAAATGCTGAGGAAGTAAAGGGGTGTGTGTTTGTTTAAGGGAATGGGTGCTTGTTCTTGCATCATAGGTCCATGGGCCTTCTGCTCCGTTCGGTCCGGTTTCACTCCGGATTATCTACAGAGGCTGGCAGCAGTTTCAGGCAGCTGTCTTTCCCAGCCCTACCTGGAGATGCTGCCCGAGACCTTCTGCATCCAGAGCAGGTGCTCTTCCACGGAGCCACATGAATCGTCCCCTTTGCTAAGCAGGGTCTGCCCTGGTTTGCATTTATTTATTTATTTATTTATTTATTTTATTTTTGCATTTATATACCGCCTTTCGTTAAAAAGATAACCCCATTTGGATGGGAGACTACATGTGAGCCCTGTAAGATATTCCCCTTAGGAAATGGGGCTGCTCTGGGAAGAGCATCTAGGCTCCAGGTTCATTCCCTGGCAGCATCTCCAAGATAGGCCTGGAAGATGTTCCTGCCTAAAATCTTGGAGAAGCCGCTGCCAGTCTGTGAAGACAATACTGAGCTAGATAGACTGATGGTCTGACTCAGTAGAAGGAGGCTTCCTATGTTATCCTACGATCTCGGAGATAGATTCCTATGCTATCCTTACGATCTCAGGGAGCACAGCGGATGAACGAGAGCCAGCGTGGTGTAGTGGTTAGAGTGGTGGACTAGGACCGGGGAGACCCGAGTTCAAATCCCCATTCAGCCATGAGACTTGCTGGGTGACTCTGGGCCAGTCACTTCTCTCTCAGCCTCACCTACTTCACAGGGTTGTTGTGAGGAGGAACTGACGTATATATGTAGTACACCAACCACTCTGGGCTCCTTGGAGGAAGAGCGGGATATAAAATGTAGATAATAAACATAATAATAATGAAGGAATCCCATGGGAAGAGGTGAGCACATAGAAGCAGGAGGAGGTTCAGGAGCGGTTCAGAGCCACAGGTGCTGGGCACATGGCTCTTCCCTGTCCCAGGGATCAGCTCTGCTGTTTGAAAGGGCCTCCCCCAATTTTCTATAGCCTGGTGCTAGCTGTGCTGGAAAAACCACTGGAATATAGGAAGCTGCCATATACTGAGTCAGACCCTGGGTCCATCTCGCTCAGTATTGTCTTCACAGACTGGCAGTGGCTTCTCCCAGGTTGCAGGCCGGAATCTCTCTCAGCCCTGTCTTGGAGATGCTGCCAGGGAGGGAACTGGGAACCTAGGTGCTCTTCCCAGAGCGGCTCCATCCCCTGGCGGCTTTACACACAGTGCTTCTACCCCAAATGTCCTTCAGAAGAGAGTGTGTGCATTCACACACCAGCCCAACTTACCCCGAAGTCCCTTTGAGATCCTTGGACCCACTCCACACACAAGTCGGGCTTTGTCTTGTGAATTCCAGCATATCTCGAGTTATTTCCGGTTTTTAAAAATGCTGGTTTTAAGCTACTTTTTTCTGAAAACGCCATTTGCTCAAATGTTGAGCAGATAGGGAGAGGCACTGATGTAGAATTATTAGCATGATAAAAGGGATGCTTTCTCTAGAAATGCAGATGTAGCTCTCCAGTATTCTCTCTCTCTCTCTCCACCCCCCCCCCATTGGCTAGAAGGAAAACACGGAGGCAGGCCATGTGAACTTGCCTCAAAAGCAAACCCGAGAGCAGAGGGGAGGGGCTGCTTCCCTCAATGCCGCAAGTGTAATTCGAAGTGGCTTCGCTCAACATTTACCCCGCAGCATGAAGCCCTGTGTGGATAACTCCCTAAGGGGAATCTCTTGCAGTGCTCACACATCAAGTCTCCCATTCATATGCAACCAGGGCAGACCCTGCTTAGCTAAGGGCTTGCGACCACCAGACCAGCTTCCCTTCTCTGCTTGGGTTGGGAAGTCCTCATGGCGCTCTGAGCCCGAGAATGAAGCACCCCCAGATTGGAGGAAGGGTGCTGGCTTCAACTCCCTGGTTCGCATGGTGTGGGGGGGCCCCAGCAGCACGGATCACCCAGGGACTTGGTCTTCCCACCCTGCCTGACCCTGAGGGGTCCCAGATTAGGGGTCACGCCAGCCTGCCAGGGTTAATGGCTCACTCTGGGGGTTGGAAGTGGAGGAGAGTGGTTGGAGCAACGGATTACTGCATTTTCCTGAATCCATGAGTAGGTTTCCCCTCAAGTTTTTTGATGTTGGGAATCGGGGAGGGGGGAGTCTTCAATTCAGAGTCCTGTTCCTTTCTAGTAAATGGTGATAGAATCTGTATTAACCCTTTACTTTTTACGGGGCTCATCTTAAACTCAGAGCTGTCTTTGATTTGGGTAAATATGGAAGGAATTTGAGGGTGAAGGAAAAAGTGAGGGTGCAGCTTTTTGATCGTGCCAGGAAAGAGCCCCCTCTGGTTTCTCTGTGAATGGGGAGACACTTGACTGATAGCTCCGTCTCCTTTGGTTTGGCTCCAAGCTCTCTCGCCCGGGATGTGCTGGTTTGTCGATGGCGAGCTAATTGAAAGGGGCAGGCCGCAAAGAAAACGTCCAGTGCTGGCGATTAAATATTAAATGTATTAGAGTCAAACCACCAGGAAGGTCCACCAAGGACAAGTGGCGTGAAGTTGATTAATGCAGGGGACAGGCGTATCCTTGCGACAAGGATAAAGCCTGAGGGAAAGATCTTGCTTTGTGCCTGGGTGCAAATGCATGGATCTGGGATTGCTGTCCAATTTGCCAGCTCGTCGTTGGAAGATGAACTACTGATAGGTTGAATTATTAATTAACTGATTATTTCTCAAGGCATTGGAGAGGAGAGGAGAGCAGGTCTGTGGGAGGAGAGCTGGTCTTGTGCTAGCCAGCATGAATGCAGCATGAATGGTTCCCTTTGCTAAGCAGGGTCCACCCTGGTTTGTGTTTGAATGGGAGACAACATGTGAGCGTTGTAAAATCCCCTTAGGGGACGGGGCCATAACTCAGAGGAAGAGCACTTGTCTGCTTGCATGCAGAAGGTTCCCAGTTCCCTCCCTGGCACTTCCAAGATAGGGCTGAGAGAGAGAGAGAGACTCCTGCCTGCCACTTGGGAGAAGCTGCTGCCAGTCTGAGTGGACTGTGCTGAGCAAGACAGACCAATGGTCTGACTCAGTATATGGCAGCTTCCTATGTTCCTATGCCAGCAATTTCTGATTTATCTGCATGAAACCTCTTTTTGCATAGTGTTTTGCTAATGCACACATCTTCTTCTGCTTATTTGTAGAACATCTCACCAACATATATCTTGAAAATCACACCATGATTCCGCCCTGCCCCCTCTCTCTTGCACGGGTTCATTGGTAACACACCTCACAAAATGAATATGGTTGCACACTGATGTGTATAGTCACATAGCAACAGCTTTGTTACAGTGTTTTATGAATGCACAAGTGAGCACCGGTGATGCAGAAGAAGGTAGTGAGCATGAATTGTCTCCTTTGCCAAGCTGGGTCTGCCCTGGTTTGCATTTGAATGGGAGACCACATGTGAGTGCTGTAAGATATTCCCCTCAGGGGATGGAGCCGCTCTGGGAAGAGCAGAAGGTTCCCAGTTCCCTCCCTGGCAGCATCTCTAAGATCGGGCAGAGAGAGATTCCTGCCTGCAAGCTTGGAGAAGCTGCTGCCAGTCTGTGAAGTCAATACTGAACTTGGCGGACCAAGGCTCTGACTCAGTATGTGGCAGCTTCCTATGTTCCAGTGATGGGAGGAACCTTTCTGACAGGGGTGTAACGAGGCTGGAGTGGGCCCAGAGACAACAGTTTAAAATGGGCCCCTCGCTGATACACACACACACTCACTTCACATGTGACTTGCCTCTGGGGGGGTCCCTCGAGGGTGGGGGCCCCCAAGCAGCCGTCTCCCCTTGCCTAATGGTAGTTATGCCCCTGCTTTCTGGGGTCTGATAATGCCTCGTGGCGGGCAGTGCTGCACCGGAAGTTATTTCCTGGGTCAGATTTTAATCAAAGCTGGAGAAGACGCCAGGAAATAGGGAACACTCTAATTACAGCTGCTTCCAGCTCCAGCTCAGCACCAGCCAGCAGTGTACATATTAAATAAGTCCCATTGGAGGCTATAAATCTATTTCCCTGAATTTCATGCTGCCATTTAACTTATGTACAAGGCCACCCTCTACGCTCTGCAGCAGACGCTGGTGTTCTGCCAGCGTGGATTTTGCCCCCGGTTTATTTGCTAAGTTTACCGTCAGGAGAGTTCCTTTTCCATGGAATGGCGTGATTGAAAACTCATCCGAGACTCACTTTGGCATTTGTCCATCACAAGCGCTTGATTCCCCCCGCCCCGCCCCCCCCGGACAGCTCTCTTCGGGTCCAGGCACGGAACCGGCTTGGGCTGTCGGTGAGCTCTCGTTCCGTTTTGAACAGCTGACAAAAAACGGGACCAGAGGATTCAAGCTTCTCTCCACCTCTTGATGTATCCTACATTTAGGGATGCATTTTGTGATGGCTATGAAGTAGTTCAAGTTTTATTGTTTATATTTGTATCCTCCTTTATATATAACATTATGATGTTTTATGTAATGTCAAAATAAAAGGTATGTTATTTATACATTATTAGTTTATAATTCTATGTAATAATCTATTTATTATGTTGTATCCAAGAAACTCAGGGTAGCATATGTTGTTTCTCCTCACGCCCACCCACCCCCTTGATTCTCCCAGCAACCCTGAGACATAACAGATGGGTGGCAAATCACCCTCGGTGGGCTTCTAAGGCTGACACAGCATTCCCCCTGTGGACCCACTTTCCTCAAGGTGGGTCTAGAGCTGATGCCCCTGGGAGTGGCTGTATTCTCCGTGCCATCGCAGTAGTCTAGTCTGGGAAGAGAGCAAGTCTTGCCTTGAATTGCCCCCTTTGCTAAGCAGGGTCTTCTCTGGTTTGCATATGAATGGGAGATTACTTGTGAGAGATGTAAGATATTCCCTTTAGGGGATAGGGCTGCTCTGGGAAGAGCATCTGCATGCAGGAGGTTCCCAGTTCCCTCCCCGGCAGCATCTGCAGATAGGGCTGAGAGAGACTCCTGCCTGCAACCTTGGAGAAGCCGCTGCCAGTCTGTGCAGACATTATTGAGCTAGATTGACCAACAGTCTGGCTCGGTATAGATGGCAGTTTCCAATGTTTGTATCTGCAAAATTTTCCAGTTCCAGTTTAACAATAGGAACAACTAAGGCCCCTAACCTCCCAAGTAGGCTGCTGGAAGGAAGGAAGGTGGGGGCAAAATGTGGATTTTTGTGACAAAGGTTGGGCCTTAAACGCCTTTTAACAGCTTTTGTCCAGGCATAATTCTCTTGTAATAAACTGGGATAAATCTAAGATCCTGGTTTTTGAGAGGAAATTCAAATGCCATAAATGGCTGCTTTGTGGTCAGCTGGTTGAGCAGGTCAGATGTTTTCAGTACCTTGGTTTGCTGTTTCATATCTTGATCAACCCATCGCCGCTGTGCTGTACAGAAGTCAGATGCCACGTTCTTTGTAGCTCTGCGTTTTTTCCATTCTGATGGCAAATGCTATATTCCAGCCGCCATTAAAACATTTGATGCTAAGTTAGTAAGTTGTCCTCACAGATTTTATATGGTGTCTCTGATAAATGCAGCATTGTATGGGTTTTGTAATATTCTGACCCGGTTTTTAAGAGCTTTTTTAACATTGCCCAATTGTGTATCAAATGCTGTGGTCCTATTATAGAGGGGGCAATGTCCATTGGAAACCTAAGTGTGGTTGGCAGCAATTAAACTTTGGTTTGCATTGATGTGTTTTGAAACACTTTGGAGTTACTTTGCCATCTTGTTGCGGATTCTTTTATTAGTTCTTGGTTTAAAGCTGTTTCCCAGAAAATTGGTCAAACTGGTCTGTCTCCTGGCCATTTGTTTTTGATGGGACGCACACACTTGAACCTTCTCTTTAATTAAGCATAGACTTTGGGATTTAACTTCTCAAGAGTTGGTCGGTAAGGTTAGTCCGACCTGCTCTTTAGTCCATTTGGGTGTTAACTACCAGAATAGTTGGTGTATGGCTTCATACTTACTTAATACTAGTTCTCATCAGATCGCTTTTGCAAACCCCATTTAAATGCTTTACCTTTGCAGGTGGTGTTAGGCAGATTCCAGGTTCTATCACTCATGCAAAGGTTCTGTGTCCATGCAATAATCTAGACTGTGGAACATGTACTTCTGGTCTGTGGGCTTTATGCTGATTTAAGAGAAAATCTTATCTACCCATTATTAATATTTATTTATTATTAATAAATAAATTATTAATATCCCAACCTGGCTGTTCAATCCAGGTATATGTGAAATTCCTCTTCTCTGATTCCAGGTCCGAGGTAACCCTTGCTGTAGTGAAATTTTTAGCAGCCCTGATGAAATGTAAGAGGAAATTAATAGCTTAAATGACGGTTTTGTTGATATTTGATGGTACATCCAATTGTTTCTTTTGTTTGTTGTTTTTTATGCTGTGTTTTGGTTTCTTTTGACCGTAATAAACTGACTGACTGACAAAGAACTGGAATCTCAGTCCTGAATTTGAAAACAAATTAATGTGCAGCCTGACTCTTAATTATAAGTGTGTATCCATCCCACCAGCCCCATTTCACTCCTACCAAAGCAGAGTAATACCTTCATTAGGATGAACTATAATGTTACAAAGTTGTGAATAAGCTTCTGAGTTCAACAGATCTCTTCTTCAGGCCAGATGTTAAGCAAAGCATGCAGAAGGTTCCAAGTCCCCTCCCTGGCAGCATCTCTAAGATAGGGCCAGGAAAGACTCCTGTTGCAACCTTGGAGAAGTCGCTGCCAGTCTGGGGTAGCTAGATAGACCAAGGGTCTGACTCAGTATATGTCAGCTTCCTGTGTTCTCCAAGGTTGCAGGCAGGAATCTCTCTCAACCCGATCTTGGAGATGCTGCCAGGAAGGGAACATGGGACCTAGATGCATTTCCCAGAGTGGCCCCATTATCCCCTACGGGGAGTCTCTTCCAGTGCTCACACTTCTAGTCTCCCATTCAGATGCAACCAGGGTGGACCCTGCTTAGCTAAGGGGACAAGTCATGCTGGCTATCACAAGACCAGCTCTCTGCCCTAGCCCAAGGGCGCCTGCTCTACTTTCAAAATCTGACTCTGCCCTATGTGGAAAGAAAAGTCCCGCATGCCGGTATCTCTGAGCCAGCGAGACCTCCTTGAACTCTGCGCTCCCCCTGAGGACCCCTGTGCTATTTTAAGGAAGTTTCCAGAAATTGCCATCACCGGCGGTGCTCGTCCCCAGAGTAGCAGCTGCCCAGATTTCTTCCCCATTTCTCCATTTGCGCCGTCTCTCGTGGTGCATGGGGTCAGTGGCAGATTAGCGTGCCTTGCCATCATCTGGCAGGTTGTCATAGAAACAAAAGGCTTGTTCTTTTGAAGACAAACACTCGGACATTGGGGTCATTTCACCCTGGGACTGACAGGGCAAGGATGAGAGGAAATGGAATGAAACCTCCCGATAGCCCCTGGTTCCCGAGCTGACTCTGCATGTGAAACATTGATTTTGGGCTACAAGCAATGTTTAAACCATTGCAAGGGAGAAGGCTGCTTGGAAACATCACTTGGGCTAGGAAGCATCTGTGTTCCCGAGGTCCATTCTGATGTTGTTATAGAGGCGGTTGCACTCTGTGTCCTCACCGTGCGGATGAGGCCGTAATTCATCGCTGGGCCTCAGTGGGTTCCTTCTCCTTGGGGAAAACTTCATGTGGCTTTGCTATGCAGGCAGAAGGGCTGAGAAAGACCCATCCTGAACCCGCAAAGGGCTGCTGCCAGTCAGTGTGGACAATGCTGAGCTAGAGGGACCAAGGCTCGGACTCAGCAGAAGGCAGCTAGTTCGTCCCAGGAGAGGTGGGCTCCTTCTCCTCTAGGGGAATGTCATCTGGTTCAGGATCTGAGCATGGACTCAAATTGACAATGCCGCAGTGCTGCCGACATTCATCATGGGCAGCAGCACAACTGTTGCAGATGCCTCTTCTGTGCCGTGATGAATGTCCTCGGCACTGAGGCACGGTCAAAATGGGAAGGGCACCTGAATGATGAGGAGAGGAGAGCTGGCATGAACTGTCCCCTTTGCTAAGCAGGGTCCACCCTGGTTTGCATTTGAATGGCAGACTACATGTGAGCCCCGTCCGATATTCCCCTTCGGGGATGGGGCCGCTTTGGCACCTTCAGCATGCAAAACAGATGCTCCACTGAGCTTCTGGCCCCTTCCCCTGAGAGTAACAGCCGTCACCACCGTTGGCTTCCCCTGCCCCTGATATTCAGAAGCAGCAGCCGCTGAATATAGAGGTTCAACGTAGCCCACATGGCGAAAGGCTCTTCCGTGGATTTGTCCTGCCCCGTTTTAAAGCCATCCAAACACAGTTTGGTATAGCCATCTACAGAAATGACTGAAGCCAGAAAGTAGCTGCTTTAGCTTGTTCTGAGTCCGGAACAGCCATCCAAGAAGATGTCCTCTGAGCCAACACTTAGTGAGACTCATAAATAGGGTTTTTAAACTGAGCATAGGGACATAGGAAGCTGCCATATACTGAGTCAGACCCTTGGTCTATCTAGCTCCGTATTGTCTTCCCAGACCGGCAGTGGCTTCTCCAAGGTTGCAGGCAGGAATCTTTCTCAGCCCTGTCTTGGAGATGCTGCCAGGGAGGAGGGAACTTGGGACCTAGATGCTCCCCCCAGAGCGGTCCCATCATCCCCGGAGGGGAATATCTTACAGTGCTCACACTTCTAGTCTCCCATTCAAATGCAACCAGGTCAGACCCTGCTTAGCTAAGGGGACAAGTCATGCTTGCTCCCACCAGACCAGCTCTCCTCTCCTAGCTTTGTTCTGCCTTGGAAGAGAAGTCAGCCAACCAACCAACCCCCATTTCAAAGACAAAGAGAAGGCCCCCAGAACGTGGGGTTGATTTAGTTTCATCAGTCGCTGCAAGGAAAGCATTAACCACGCTGCCTTCTTCCTTTGGAGAATGACCTACTCTTAATTCTGATCACAGACCAATTATCCGGCCCAGTTATCCTTGCCCTCCAAGATGGCGGTGGGTGGCTCCGTCCATGTCATCTGACAATTACTCTTTGGTCAGCAGCTCACGGGGTTCATTTCTTTGGCTTTTTTTTTTTAAGCTTCCAGTTTTTCATTAGCTGTTCATTGACTTAGGAGCAAATTGCTTGAATGTATGCCTGATGCAAGGTGTAGATGGGCAGTGGGTGGGAAGAGCCGGAGTTGAAATGGAACAGAATTGGCAGCTGCAGTTGTGGGCAAAGCCGGGGTCAGCATGAAGCACCCCTGGGCAAAAGATTTGGTCCCACACTGCTGTGGTGGGGGGAGCATGGTCACCACTGCAGTGCCATAGTCTGGTAGGCCTTCCCAAAAGGGTGGATCTTGGCTTATTGGGCAGCTGTGGGGGTAGCCATAGTGGGCAGTAGAAGTGATCGCACAATTTTGCTCCTTGCCTCTACACCTGGACGTAAGAACAGCCCTGGTGGATCAGGCCCAAGGCCCATCTAGTCCAGTGTCCTGTTTCCCACAGTGGCCCACCAGATGCCTCTGAGAAGCCCACAGGCAAGAGGGGTGTGCAGGCCCTCTCTCCTGCTGTTGCTCCCCTGCAACTAGGATTGAGAGGCATCTTGCCTCTGAGGCTGGAGGTGGCCCACAGCCACCAGACTAGTAGCCATTGATAGACCTGTCCTCTGTGAATTGGTCTAAGCCCCTTTTCAAGCCATCCAAGCTGGTGGCCATCACCACATCCCATGGCAGAGACTTCTGCAGTTTAAATTATGTGCCTGGATATTACCTGGATTGTGTATGTGCCATTTTGCATGGGCTTCCCCTCCTCTCCCCTTCCATACAATGTCCGGCCCTTTAGGATCACTCTGGGATGATGGAAACAGTTGGATACTTGTTTGTGCAGATAGGCTGGGGAAACCAGCTCCGATGACGGGCCTCATGACAACATTATCGGACACGTTATCACTTTCCTCACACAGGCTTAGGACTGCTCAGCACTGCTCAGTGGGAACAGTTGTCTCTGTCCTCACCTCCGGTTCAATGGCCTTGTTGTCCGGATGATTCAAACCGCAGTTCCCGGACCCAACCGTGGTTCCAGTTTGGCCCCCAACCTTGGAATGAACTCTTGGGCTGTTGTGAGTTTCACTCGTCCAACTGAGGGTCCATTCACTCCCCCATGTCGTCTAGATTGGGATTTTACCCCAAACTGGAGGAAGCTGTTCTTCCAGGGTTGGAAGAAGCTAAAACTAAAAACTAAAAGTTTAAAAAACCTTTTAAAAAGGTTTTAAAACTTCTTAAAAACTTAAAAACCTTTTAACTTTAAAAACTTTTTAAAAAGTTACTTGCTGGGGCTTCCATTTTCAGATTGTACCACAGAAGGGCCATGTTTTTATTCATTCATTCATTTACATTTCTATCCCACACTTCCTCCACGGAGCCCATGTCTTCCTGCACATGCCTAATAATATTAATAATAATTAATTTTAAAAAATAAAATGTATTTTTCAAGGTTCTCCAAGTGTGCTTCCAGAGTGTCTGAGATGTCATAAAGCCGTTTCCTCCTGTTCCGGATTGGGGATGTCCTGACCAAGGACGGCACTAGACTATACTAGTCACCAGGACTCTGGACAGCTCACAGTGGGCTTATTGTCTACTTAGTCTTATTTTTGTGAGCCATCTTGAGAATATTCCTGTGGCAGTGTCGCTCAGAAATGGAATAAATAATAAGCTGGCATCAGTGGAAGCTCAAGGTTGGGAAGTGATTCCCTGTCAGTCTGGAACTGCTCTGTGTTCCACACCCAAATGAAAGTGCTTGGAGAAGCTGGTGCCTGGACCAGCCAAGAGGAGAGGGCAGATGTGTGGGCAAGAACCTGTGCGAGCCAGAAACAGGCGTTTTCAAACGTAGGCCCTCGTGTAGGCCCTGCTGAAGCCTGAACTCGAGTAAGCCGGCAGGCCCCAAGCAAGCCCGGAAGGAAAGGAGGCAGGCCGAGGGGCCACCCCAGTTCTCTGCAGTGGTCCCTCCCCCTGCCCCGGATATATAGGGGCCTGCTTGCCATAGGGCTTTGATGTGGGGGGTGGGGGAGGGAGACTGGGAAGTCTCCGAATATTTGGTTTAAAAGAGCTTGCAAAATTGGCTGGCTTAAAAAGAAACAAACAAACAACTATCTAGAAAGGTCCTATCAGTGGCTTGTTTCATGGCGGAAACTTACGAAGACGTCTGGGACAAACAACGTTACGTTTGTTTATCCATCCCCTCATTCATTCATAAATGCCCTTCAGCTGTTCAAGGTGTTTTGCAGCCCAGGAGGAGGCCTGAGGGAGGGCTGTGGAGGAGCCTGGGGGGGGGGCCTTGCTTGGAGGTTTGTTTTCCTTGCGCGTGGGAACTGCAGGGCCCGTTTTGATCATGAGAGTTTCTAGTGTGTTCTAGGCATTGAAAGGAGCACAAATGGATAGTCCTCCCTGTATATCACTCTATATTGTGAAGTGTGCGCGCGTGTGTGTGTGTGTGTGTGAATTCCGTGAAATGTGTTTCCAGGCAGCAGACTTACTTTGAAATATCAGACTTAAATCCTTGGGGGCCTGGGGGGTGTGGAGGCCCTGGACTTTTATTTGGGGGGGGGGTGTGCATTTTAAAATCTCGTCTCTGGGCCCACTCCAACCTTGCTACGCCCTGTTGTTGTTGTTGTTGTTAACTATGTTTATATCCCACTCTTCCTCCAGGGAACAGTGTACATGTACTTCCAAACTTTCAAAAAGCCTCATAACAGCCCTGTGAGGTAGAGCCCAGAGTCACCCAGTGAGCTTTATCAAAGCCTGAGGATTTGAGCTCGGGGCTCCCTGGTCCAGTGGCACTCTAACCACTGCATCACACTGCCCTGACTCTACTTATGCAGTGCTTTGTGCTTCCCAAGATGGCATCAGAGCAGGAGAGGCCTCTGTCTCCTTAAAAGGGGCTCTGCTGGTGCTGGGCAAAGCACAGCATTGCACAGTGGGAACAGGCACAGTATAAGTACACTTATTAGACTTGCAAAATAATATTCACCAATGCATTAATTATAACTGAAGAGAATATTTCAAAGGATTATGCTATCCATTCTATTAAATGCATCTGTGAATATTCTTTTCCAAGCGACTCACCAAACCTTCAACAAGTTGAAATTCAAGGGCAATTTCAAGGTTCTTCCCAGAGAGAAGCACCTGAGAATTTTCATTGGAACCCCAAAGAGCTTCTATATGGCAAGTGAAATGTCTCGGGGTTTTCCTGCGCACGGCCCTATCAAATCAAGCCAGCATTCCAAAGACACCTTCAGCCTCTCTAGTGTTCCCCCCCCCCATCCCAAACTGGTACTGCTGTCCCTGGAACTCCTTGACACTTGCCGAAGTGAGGAGGAGTATGCAACAATTCACCCAGACCCCGGAATAATGGGAGATAATGAGTGACAGCAGAAATTGGGATTAACAAAGGGCCCCAGCTTCCTCCACCAATTGTTTAAAGGGATCTACAGTCGAATCTCCAGTGCAGTCCAGTCTGATATGAGAAGACTGAAGAAGCGGCAATGATGTCCGTTTCTAATTTTATACCATTGTGGGGAGATCCCACCCCGCTCTCCTCATCATATTGTGGCTCTGGCTTGTCTTGCTCAGCCTGGGCAAACACAATGAAAGATGACAATTTGCAAGGCCCCCCCTGAGTGTGGCTTTTCTCGTGTTCAGCTTGTGGGGCCCCGATAAACGGCAAACAGAAAGCAACTCCCTTTCGGTTCCCAAGTGATAAGGTGGCGGAACCAGGACCAGCATCTGCTTCTGCCGTGCACCGTGTCCTTTCCGCTGAGAGCGACGAGAAATGAGCAAACATTGCACAGTCAATAGATAAGACCAGATGGAGAGAGATGGGGGGGGGCATGTGGGGAGGGAAATCTTGTTTCAGTGCCGTTGCCATAGAAACCCCCCGCTCTATATATCGAACTCTCAGCCACCCCAGGGGTAGAAATTACCTGGGATGGATTTTACCTGCAGCTCACGCCGCAGGTGAGGGCTTTGTGGTAGGTGGAGACCCAGTGGGAGGTCTTCACCCCTTTTCTAGGTGCTCACCTGGAGAAGGCAATCTGGAATCTTGAGAGCTCTTCTCTCTCTCTTGCTTCCCACCCACCCACCCCACCACCAACATATGGCTCTTAAAAACGGATGGAGAAGATGTAGCATCCTCGAAAGAGTTCCCTCCCTCCCTCCTCCTCCTCCTTTTTGGATCCTGCCCCAACCCTAGAAATGGCTGGGAATGCAAATGCTGACGTTGGTCCTCTTGCCTTCCCTGCAGGAAGCAGGAGGGGCTGAACAGCACGGATGTGGTTGCCCCGGAGAGGCCCTTGTCTCCACCGCTGACTGCCCCGCCCAGCATGAAGGTAAGTTGCTTTTTGCGATGCGTTTGGGATGTGCATGGCCCAAAATGTAGGGTGTTCTGCTTTGGTGTGGCGCCACGTTCAAGGGAGCGGGGAAAGGGTTCTTCTGATCTCTTGCTTGCAGCCACGCAACACCTCTTTCCAAAGCCACGCATCTGGAGCTGTGTAGCATCCGATTGCTCCTGATCCATTCCGTCCCCCAAGGCTGTAAAGCATAGTCTGGCTGGCTCAGAACAAAAGGACATGAAACCTAGTATTCTGTTCACTGATGGTGCATGCCCATCCCTGCAGTTTGTCCCCAACATCTGGTAAGCAGAGGTATTCTGCCCTTGGATATGGAGGTGCCATTCTTTGCTAAGAGGTCCAGTGTGGTCTAGTGTGGGTAGGTTTTCCTCCTCCTTTGCTTCCAAGCAATCATTTCCACCCAGGTATTCCTCTTGCCTTGCTTCCACACAACTGAAAATTGGGAGCAACACTGCTCCCAAACCCAGGTAGAACACAGTTTTTGATGGTGTGGATGACCTCATAGTGGGCCAGATAGATGCATGGTCTATCTCAGTAGCAGGCAACTTGACAAATACCTATGGTACCTGGAAGGTGTCTGGAAATGTTGTGGAAAATCGTTGGGGTTTGCTAGGTGAAAGGGGATGGTTTCGTCTCTCCTGAGCCACCCGTTCTGCTGTCTTTCATTCTGGATGAGGAGAGGATGTTACTATGGCCTCATCACTCCAGAAATTGCTCACCTCCGTCACTGAAAATGGATTAGAAGAGAACTGCATAGTGCGGGAATGGAAAATCTGGGACTGGGTTATAGCGTGGGAAGGGGGGAGATGAGTTTTTCTCCCTACACAAACACACACACACATTTCGTTCGTGTGTTTTAATCTTGTTATTATTTATCTGGCTTTCTGCACGTGGCCTGCCTCCAAGCAGGTTGCAAACTGAAATGAAAAATAATAGAAAGAGATTAAAAGATATGATTTCATAACTGGAAATCAGCCGTGCTGGCAATAAAATCCAAAGGATTGAAATGGAGGGAGAAGTGATAGTAAAAGGTTTTTTTTACTGGACATCTGAAGGATTATCAAAGGAGGCACGAGGCAAATATGTTTTGGGAGAACACTGGGGTGCCACAGTAGAAAAGGCCCTGCTGGTAATTGACACTCACCTGAAAATCAGGTTTTGGGTTTTATGAGGCTGAAGGAACTAGGAAAGATAAATGGGGGGATGGATGGATGGATGGATGAAGTGCCGTCACGTCGGTGTCACCTCTTAGCGACCACATAGATAGATTCTCTCCAGGATGATCTTTTCCAACTTGGCCTTTAAGGTCTCTCAATGGTGCATTCATTGCTGCCGTAATTGAGTCCATCCACCTTGCTGCTGGTCATCCTCTTCTTCTCTTGCCTTCCACTTTCCCCAGCATGATGGACTTCTCCAGGGAGCTGGGTCTTCGCAGAATGTGTCCAAAGTAGGATAGTTTGAGCCTGGTCATTGGTGCCTGGAGTGAACATTCTGGATTGATTTGTTCTACGATACATTGGTTTGATTTCCTGGCTGTCCGTGGTCTCCTCAAAAGCCTTTCCAGCACCCAAATTCAAAAGCGTCAATACTTTTTCTATCTTGCTTCTTCAAAATCCAGCTTTTGCGTCCATAGTGTGTCACAGGGAAAACCATAATCCGAACGATTCTGATCTTTGTAGGTATAGACACATCACGGCTTTCCAAGGCCTTCATTGCAACCCTCCCAAGTGCGAGTCTGTGGAGTATTTCTTGACTGCTCGTTCCTTGACTGTTGATGGTCAGTCCTAAAAGGCAGAAGCTCTCCACCACTTCAATGTTGTGAGAATAGCCTTATTTCATAACAGTGAGGACCCAATGAAACATGATGAACGTTTATATCCTTGGAGGCTGCCATCAGGAGCAGAAGCGTGGCCAAGGGTCTGCTTCACCCTTTCCCTTCCTCCTGGCACTAGGCAGCACTCTAAAGTAATCTACAAATTTCAGAGATTAACTTGTAATCTGTTGTTATGTTTTCCCTGACTAGCAGGTGGGGGTGGCTTCTGTAAGGCAAAGTGGGTTCACTCTGGGCAGAGGTGAGATTTGAACTTGGGACTGATCTGCAGTACTTGGTGGATATCCTGAGTTAACTGCTACATATCTCGCTTTGGGACACAACCTCAGATGTTGCCCAAGAGTTGGAGTACTCCTTAGGGAACATGCATACAGCTAGAACAAGCCAGAAAATACTACCTTTTCTCTGTCTTCTCCACTTTCGCCTACTTTGCCCATGTTATGATCCATCCTTTATTTCATCTGGGGTGAACTGAAATGGGGGAGGGGCCTAGAAAAGCCCCACCCCCCATTTTGGCAGTATTTTAGAATGAGGAGACGGACGTTAGAGTGGAAGACGGACCACTGGCTTTGAAATGGGCTGACCCACAGATACTGGGACCCTTGGGCTTGCACAATTCTATTCCTTCTCCGTCAGCTTGGCAGGCCAAGGGGAAACTCTGCTTTTACAAGCAAAAAGTCACACACACACACACACACACACACACACACACACACACACACACCATGCTCAAGTGAGTGCTGCTTTTTCAGGAAAAGCCCTACGCCCCTGCCCCAAAAGAGCCTCATTCACTATGGGAAAACAAACCCCACAAAAATTCGGCATGGCCCTCCCTAATTGTCTCTCTTCTGCCTCTAGTCTGAAAGCAAAGACAGTATGTAATTGTTTCCCAGTGGGGTAGCGCCTCACACCTTTCTGGCTGCTGCAGAATAAATAATTGGGTATAATAATGAACGGCATTGTCGGCCTTGGGAAGGTTCAATTCATTCTGGCAGGGCGTTGGCTGCCACTTTTTGCCAGCCGCCTTCGGTTTCTCTGGGCTTCTTATCGCATTAAGCTAATCACACGTTGCCTACCTGAAGGTTTATTTTAAGGCAGACCTGCTGGCTCCCTACCATGGAGGCAGAAGGAGGGCAGCATTCGTTCCCTTTCCTTTGCTGAATTCCCTTCAGTACATTCAGCACAGGTTCTGCTGTTGGATCCCTGTGTGTGGCTCATTCATGGAGTCCTGACCTCTGTCGCTACCTGCAGCTCGGAACCCTGGGGACTTGTGTTGGGGCCCATGACTCAGATTGTAAAGGTAAACCTGGGCTACTAGGGATGTGCACGAACCTGTTCGGAAGACTGGCAGTTTGACCGGTTCGAGGGGGGGATACCTTTAAGGACTGGGGAGGTCCTGAACAGGTTCGGAAGACCAGCGGTTCAACCGGTTCGAAGGTGGGGAGATACATTTAAGGACTGGGGAGGGTGCACTTCCCCTCCCATGCATTTCCCCCAGCGGGGTGGCAGCGTACCTCCCTGCCGGCCCGTTGCTTCCTTGGACCGGAAGTACCCAGCACGCATGCGCAAGCAAGCACAACATGTACACGCATGATGGGTACTTCTGGTCACTTCCGATCCATGGAGGCAACGGGCCAGCAGAGAGGTACACTGCTGCCCCGCTGGACCCTTTTACACTACAGCGCTGGCGAGGGAAACATGCGGGGTGGGGGTAAGTGCACCCTCCCCAGTCCTTAAAGGTACCCCCCCTCCACCTTCGAGCCACCCGCTGCCGGATCCGTGCACATCCCTGTGGGCTACCTTTGTTCTTTTAGATTTGATGCCAGATCCAAGGGACTCTGGTATTTCCAGAAATGCTGGTGGTCTTCAAGAGAGAGAAATGTGGTCGGGGGGAGCTTCTGCAGCCTAAGCATACAGAAGTGGCACATAGAAAGGGAACCAAAGCTGGAGGCATTTGGGCCCAAACGGAAAAGCATATTCTCCAATTCTTTCCCAGAATGGGTGAGAATAATTCTCCAAATTATATATACACCCATTCTGGGAAAGAATTGGAGACTCTTCTTTTCCAAGTGCTTCAAGACTTTCAACAGTGAAGCGGGGCCCAATGCAAGTCATTGCATTTTTCTTTCCCAAAAGACTCCCTTACGACGACGTTGTGTTGCCATCTCACATCACTCTGAGGGGGCTTCTGCGACGAACTGGCCCTCCACTCAGATTCACCAACATGCCCCTTTCAGTTTCACACCTGTGGATGGCTCGCCATTCCACACCACACATCATTAATCTATGGAATTCTCTGCCAGGGGATGTGATGGCCACTAGCTTGGATGAGGCACCTCCAGCCTCAGAAGCAAGATGGCTCTAAATTCCAGTTGCAGGAGAGAGGGCATGCCCTTACCTGTTGCCTGTGGGCTTCTCAGACCACTGTAGTCCTACCCGCCTTGTGTTTCTTTTAGAAAGAAAGAGTTTGCTAGAAGGCCACCTTCCTTCAGTGAACTGGCCAGTTAATTAAGCTCAGTTGCTCCTGTGGATGTGGACATAGAAGGGGTTGGCTGTAGTGTGACCTCATGAATGCTGCCATGCCCGAGTCTCTAGAGCATCGGGGCCACTGCTTTGGTTTTGGTTCTTGTTGGGCGCCAGAGAGTGTCCTGTTTCCTTGCAGCTGGCTGCCCAAGCTCTGGCGACAGCATCTTCTAGCACCAGCGTGGGCCTTCAACGTGCCACTGAAACCGAGGCAAAAAGAATGGAGGCATATTTCATACAATTCAAGGAGGACAAGGAAAGAGGCCGTAATTATGGCCTGGACGCTCCAGCAAGTGGTTAATATGTAAGCCAGACCTGACCTGCACAGGCAGCTGAGACATGGAAGCTTTTTCCATAGGTGTGTGTCGCCTGCCAGCCCTGCCGCTGGTGAGCGCAAACCAATGGGAATGGCTAATCTGGCCCTAGAGCCTCTAGGTTTAATTATTTATTTGTCTGTGTGGTTATTCAACTTATATCCTACCTGCCTTCAATGATAGAGAACCCAAGGCATGAGGTTCATAGGTGGTCTCCCAACCAGTCACCCAGACCTTCAGTAGAGCGGCTGTATCGCCTGTCCCCACACCAGGCCACACAGTTCCTGGCCTGGAATTTGTTACCGTGCACGAATAAAATGTCCCAGGATGCATGTCCCCACACCAGGACTAGGTTTATTGTAGTGCTCTGAACAGACGGCTTCTACATTGCCCCAGTGGCTAGTGGTCGTTATGACTATGTCTAGCATGTTCAGAAGTAGTATGCCACTGAATATAATCACTCTGATGAAGCAAAGTTGTTCATATTAGCCATGATAAGAACTGAACCTCCATATCCAGAGGAAGTCAGTGTATCAGATACTAGGGATATACAGCTGGGGAGGGGTGTTGGCTTCAGGCTTTACAGGCATCTGGTTGGCCATTACAGAAAACAGGATGCTCACATCCAACAATGTTTTCACATGCCAGACCTTGAGATCCAGCCTGATGCTCAGGAAACATTCCACAAGAATATTGATTGAAGGGAGCGAATGGCAGATGTTCTCTTGATGAAACAGTCTCTGCATTTCTCCTGAAAGAGAGCTATGGTGTGTATTTATTCAATTAATTGATTGATTGATTGATTGATTGATTGAGTGCTGTCAAGTCGGTGTCGACTCTTAGTGACCCCATAGATAGATTCTCTCCAGGACGATCTTCTTCAATTTGGCCTTTAAGGTCTCTCAGTGATGCATTCATTGTTGTCGTAATTGAGTCCATCCACCTTGCTGCTGGTAGTCCTCTTCTTCTCTTTCCTTCAATTTTCCCCAGCATGATGGACTTCTCAAGGAAGCTGGGTCTTTACATAATGTGTCCAAAGTATGAGCGTTTGAGCCTGGTCATTTATGCCTCGAGTGAAAATTCTGGATTGATTTGTTCTAGGATCTATTGGTTTGTTTTGCTGGCTGTCCGTGGTCTCCTCAAAAGTCTTCTCCAGCACCCAAGTTCAAAAGCGTCAGTATTTTTTCTATCTTGCTTCTTCAAGGTCCAGCTTTCACATCCATAGAGTGTCACGGGAAAAACCATTGTCCCAATGATTCTAACCTTTGTAGGTGAAGAAATGGCATCTCACTATCCTTCCCAAGGCCTTCATTGCAACCCTCCCAAGTGCTAGTCTGTGGCGTATTTCTTGACTGCTGGATCCTTGACCATTGATGGTTGATCCTAAAAGGCAGAAGCTATCCACCACTTCAATGCCTTCATTATCAATTCTGAGGCTGGTTGCTGTACCCATTGTTGTTAGTTTAGTCTTCTTTACGTTTAGTCGTAGTCCCATTCTTTCACTGTACTCCTTGACTTTCATTACTAGATTTTGCAGATCATCCACATTCCCAGCTACCAGAGTGGTGTCATCAGCATAGCGCCGGTCATTGATGTTTCTTCCTCCATTGCATACTGTGCGGGAGAAGGCAATGATATACCACTCCTGTATTTTACCAAGAAAACCACATGGATATTCAATTTATAAGTTTATTCAATTTAGACCCAGAGGGCATATTTTGATTTCCATGCTCAAGATGTACCGTTTCTGTCTAGCACTGCCGGGAATTCTTGTCAGCTCTCTCATAGGGCATTGGAGGGGCAAGAGAATGCCTTGGGCGGCCTAGAGAAGTGTTCCATTGGTGGAATGAAAGAAAGGGCAAGGCTAACCAAACTTGCTGATCCAGGTTAGAACCAGATGCCAGAAACCCAGTTTGCTTAACCAGATGCCGGAAGACAAATATATCTGAGGCGCCAAGTTTATTCCTGCCTGCACAGGACAGCCATTGACGGAGGTTGCCGCCTGGGGCTGAACTCAAGCGAAAATGTTGATCTGGATGGTTCCTCTCCCTTAGAGAAGTTGGTTTTGTTTGTTTTTTAAACTGGGAAAAAGCAACTGGACACAATCAAGGTTTGTGCAATGGCAATCAGAAAAAGGCACTCTCAAGGAGTTGGAGAGCACATTCACACAATCAAAAACCTGGGTAGAAGTGATGATGTGGAAGCAAGGTAGGAGGAAGAGCTACCCAGCTACTCCCACAATGACTTCAACCCAGGTTTTCCTCCTACTTTGCTTCCACACATCTGAAAACTGGGAGTGCCCACAGCTCCCAAACTAGGTAGAATACAGTTCTCGATTGCATGGATGACCTCAGAGTCTCTTCCATATGTGGGAAGGCTAAAGTATTGGAAGCATTTAGTTGAAGGGGGTAAAGAACTAGAAGTAGCTCCAACTGTGCATTAAGAATGTGAAGCAGAGAGGATTCTTTTAATGATGGAACTTGGGGTTGTCCGGTGATTGGGGGCAGACAAAACGAGGCATCGAGGTCGTTCACACCACATGAGCTGCTTGGTTAAGAGGGAGTTTACCCAAGCAGACTGTATTGTCTGAGCCACTGAGAGGCCTCCAGCTGACCCAGGTAGTGTCTACCTTGTAGAGGATCTCACTTTTTAGTGAGATAGGAGGGGAAGGAAGTCCATTTTACCTCACTTTCTGGTTGCCTGCAGCATGTGGTGCATTGTGGGATTCAGGAGGACTTCCTCCTCCTGATCCCACTTCAGGCATCTGCCGCTGCACCAGTCATGTGGGACCACAAGCAGTGAAGCCCCAAAGAGGCTTCCAGGTTGGTAGGATCTGGTCTTCCCCCCCAGTTCCTTCCCATTTGGTCGTGTGAAAGACCTTTGTGATCTTTATGCTTATAATGATGGGATGATGGCCACCAGAACAGGTGCCACTAGAGATGAGACAGATTCTTGGAGCATGGGTCCCTCGTGATGGAGCCTCCTTGTGATGGAGCCTCCAAAACCTCCGGGTTTCTGGGGGTGGAGGTGGGGAGGGGGGTCTAAGGGAGTCAGGGCCATTGAAATCAACAAGACAAGTCAGTTATGACTACCTTCAGTCATTTCATGGCTTAGTCATGGCCCGTCTCTCTCTCTCTGTGTGTGTGTGTCCTTGCGGCTTTGGGATTATTGTCCCCGCCCCTCAAAAAAGCAACCCACACCTCAAAATAGAGGCACTGCAGGACCTCTCCACACATTTATTGGTGCCCGAGTGAATGCCTGAATAGAACCAGAACATCTCTGTTGTTGCCTGCAGTGGTTTCCGTCAGTGCTGTATCTAGGGTGCATTTTTGTTGCTATCATTTGTTTCCAGAGACACAAAAGCAAGAAAACAAACAATAACATTTGGTCCCTGTTCAAATGATATTGTGTCACGCACATGCGTGTGAGAGAGAGAGAAAGAAAGCATAGCAGCCCCCCGCCCCTTGGCGGTCTCCAAAGCGTTTGATCTTGCTGCAACCCAATTACATACTTTTCGAGACCGTCCCCGATGAATAGTACGAATCGAGCGCAGATGAGGTATGAGTGTCTGTGCATACAGTTATATTGCCCACTTTAAAATAAACACAAAACAAACTAATCCCAGCATACTGTTGCCGGGTGGTGGGTTTTCTTTCTCTCTCTTTTTCTCTGTGGCTTTAATGACGTTTTTGATGGAAAACTGAACTTTTAATGATCTTCCATAAAGGGAAGCTGATGCATCTCGCCGCCTCTGAACGGCTGTTTTTTTGCTTTTTATTATTCCCCATACATTTCAAGACGATGTTGTGTGTGCTGGAGGAAACTATTTTAATAACTGCTTACTTATTTAAATCTGCCCTGGTCTGAAGACTCAAAGCACAATTTTAAAAACAGGCAGGAAGCTAAAATCTCCTGCATTGGGCATTCAGCGGCATCCATCTCCACTTTACCCCTGTTCTCTAGGGTCAGAGTTGGCAGAAGGAAGATTGGTGTGTGGGGGTCTTCATTGGGGCCAGGGAGGGTTTCTGACTCCCAAATGCTCTACCCATTAGGCATCGCGTCTCAGAGGTGCCCTGTTGCTGGATTCTAAGTGTGTGTTTCTGAGCCTCTGTTTTGGACTCTGTTCTGGATTATGAGAATTTTGGGGTTTCTTCCACGCAGGAAATATTTGAGGGAAGCTCAGCGCCAATGAGAATGGATCAGCGGGTGTCGCATCCCCGGGCCTTTAGGAGGTTAATTTCAAAGTTAGTTATGCTTTATAAATATTCCTGACGATTTCGATTCGACTTCGTACTCACTGCCAGCTTAACCGTCACTCCAAGCCTCGGTATTTAGCACACCAGGATCAGTTTGCGTAGCTTAACGTCAGCATAGGGAGGGGGGTTGGAAATTCACTCGGCCTGGTGTTTGAAACAAGTTAATCGAATAAAGTATATTATATTATAATCGGATCCTCCAAGGAGCCGCTCCAGACTCCTTGGAGGAAGAGCAGGCTATAAATGGGAAACAAACAAACAAACAAATGATGAGAGAGAGAGAGAACTTGTCTCTACCCTCCAGCTCAACCCCGTTCTTTCTATCTATCTATCTATCTATCTATCTATCTATCTATCCATCTATCAGCCCCTTTCCTTGTGGAGAAAACGTCCCTCCCCGCCTCTCTGCCCCTCTTCTTCAAAGAAGGGAGCTTCTCCTCCGCCTTCTTCCGACACTCTGGGCTTAGTCAGCTGTTTGTTTTGCCCGAAGCACTTAGGAAAATATCAAGGCCCTCTGAGCTGGCGCTGTGCTTTTTTGTTCTGGTTTTTCAGAAGCCTGGTGCAGGAAAGAGGCTTTTGAGGCCTCGGTGCCTTCTTACTAGCTGGCTTTTTTGGCCTCTTTGGGTGTGACCACTGGGCCTTCTTGCTAGGTGCTGGGATTACCACGAGACGGATGCGTGCATCTGGGACAGCGGACGCATGCATGTGAGGGGGCGGGGCATGAGATCATGTGCATGCTAAGAACTCGATTCTGGGAGCCTGGTTTAATGCAAAAGCAACATGCAGGGAGGTGAAAACTAGGTTATCTTTTTCAACAACCTGTCACCACGGACTAGCCATGACGAGGGCTTCTCCCAGGCATCCTCCCAAGAGCCCTGCAGCTCACCGAATCTGCCACGTTGAATTTGCTGATCTATGTGTCGGAAGTACCATTGTTCTCAGCATCGCAAAGTGCTTGGCTCCGTGAGCTGGCAAAATGCAGCTGCGTCCTATCGAAAGGGAGACCGGGGTTTTTCTCTCTACCCGATGAGGCTGCCAGGGCGTCCACTAAGCTGTGGGTGCAGCTGCCTGCTGGGCCAAGTCAGACCCTTGGCCCAGAGAACTCAGTATTGCCTACACTGACTGGCAGCAGCTCTCCCTTTGCATGGTCTGGTGGTAGTGAGCAGGGATGGAGCCACCATTGAGCGACAGGGTTCAAAGAACCTAGGCCACCGCCCCTCAGGGGCCACGCCTCGCACCCCCGACACACACCCCGTGTCTGATGTCGGACATGGGGAACGTAGCTTAGCTCCTGAACAGGGCCATGCAGCCGCAATCCCTGGCAGCATCTCCTGGGAAGGTGGGAAAGACCCCATCCCTGAATTTTGTAGAGTCAATGCCAATCAGTGTAGACAACCAGTGGTCTGACTCCGTTCCTATGAGTCAGACCTGGATGGGTCTTTCCCAACCCTACCTGGAGGTGCTGCCAGGGATTGAACCCGGGACCTTCTCCATGCAAAGCAGGTGCGACAGCCTTGCCCCCATTGGTACTGCTCCCTAACATTGCCAGGTATGTTTTTACCCCTCAGATCCTACAAAATTATGTCCTCCCCTATTGCTTTTGCCCAGCCTTGTTCCTTTTATTAAATTGTAACTGTATAAAGCGCGCACACACACACACACATGCCTGCTCTCCCTCCCTCCCACTCTCTCTGCTCTTCCAGATGTGACATACACTTAGCATAATGTTAGCATGAATGTTACATCACAGGTGGCTGTGGAGGAGGACAGGTCTATCAGAGGTCTTCATGGAGGACAGATCTATCCGTGGCTACTTGTCTGGTGGCTATATGCCACCTTCAGCCTCAGAGGCAAGATGCCTCTCAATAGGGAAGCAACAGCAGGAGAGAGGGCATGCCTCCATCTCTTGCCTGTGGGCTTCCCAGAGGCATCTGGTGGGCCACCATGTGAACCAGGATGCTGGACTAGATGGGCCGCCTTGGGCCTGATCCAGCAGGGCTGGTCTTATGTCCTTATGGTTTTGATCCCATTCCAAACTTGGTGGTGGAGGGGAAAGCGAGGAGGAGAACCCTTGCTGTGCTCTGCTCTGTGATACGGAAGCCTATTTCCTGCACAACCGGTTTTGGGTGTTTGGGCACACCCACGACCTGTGCAACAGCCAGTCTCTGATGCCTCCTTTAGAGAAACATTAACAAGGAGGGGTTTGGGGGCAGAGGATGGGCTGGGTGGAGGGTCGGACAGGCACCTGGCTGCAGAAGACCTCCTCCCCAAGACGGCCCCAAGCTTGCCTTGACTGGTGGAAAGAGCACCGCTTGGGAAAGATGATGGATCTCCTGAGCAGCTTTCTGGTGAGTGCTTTGCTGGGAGTGATGCAATCCGGAAAATGTCCTTTGTGTACTCCACTGAGGTCCTGGCTACACATCCCATTTGCCATCGGTTGGACCTGAAGTTTCTCTCCAGAAAAATTCGAAAGAGAAGTTCAGGCAGCTGGGAAAGAATTAGGGGGGTTCCATCTAAGCAATTTCTCAGATGCTTCTTCTACATTCTGTAAGAGGAAACTGGAGGTAATGGAACATAGGAAGCTGACTTCTACCAAGTCGGACCATTGGTCCATCTAGCTCAGTGTTGGCTACCCAGACTGGCAGCGGCTTCGCCAAGGTTGCAGGCAGGAGTCTCTCTCAGCCCTCTCTTGGAGATGCTGCCACGGAGGGAACTTGGAACATTCTGCCTGCACGCAGCCAGGTGCTCTTCCCATCCCCTAAGGGGAGAGTGGGTCAAGCCCGCTCTCCCCACAAAACCCCTTACTGCTCTCCACACTGCTCATGTGGAGAGCCTATCTTGGAGATGCTGCCAGGGAGGGAACTGGGAACCTAGATTCTCTTCCCAGAGCGGCCCCATTATCCCCTGAGGGGAATCTCTTCCAGTGCTCACACTTCTAGTCTCCCATTCATATGCAGCCAGGGTGGACCCTGCTTAGCTAAGGGGACAAGTCATGCTTGCGACCACCAGACCAGTTCTCACCCTGGGTGGCCAAATTGGCTCCGCGATGGAGTTGGTTGGGGCAGTGGGGATCGGGGGTTCCTGGCCCCCACAAGTCCCAGAATAAAGGGCATTCTTTGGACCCACCCACCCCTGAGGCTTGTTGTCGCCTCCTGGTCGAGGGTCTTCTTGTGAGTCGCCGCAGCTGTGGCGACACCTGATCAGAGACACGGTGTTAGCAGAACGCTCGCTTTGCTAACCTCGGGGGGGGGGGCAGAATTCAGCGGGCTTGCCACCTCCTGGGCCGCACAGCTCCTGGCAGTTCACACGTGTGGTGGAAACCCTTATCCTGGTTTGCAGTGCGCGCATGAGAAGAGCCTCAGTATATGGTAGCGGCCTCGGTTCCTATGAGGAAGAGCAGGGAGGGAGCCTTGAAAAGCCTGCCTTCCCGCAGACAATGATTGTTGCTGGCCTGGATGCAGAAATCGTGCACCCAGATATGCGGGCGTTCAAGCAAATGGGTCTAACCCCGGTTAAGAGGGTGGCTGGTTTGGCAGGTTTGCCTCTGAGGTGCCACGAGGATCGGAGGCTTGGTCCCTGGCTTGGCTTCGTTAGCCCACTCTGGCCTGTGCATAAGAACAACCTCGTGACGTTTCGGTTTGCAGACGTGAGCCAGGATGGAAATGGGGGTCTCTGGATCCTTGGCAGCTGTGGGGGGAACGTGCCATTTAAGAGCATTGCCGAAACATCCAGGAAGCGGGCTGCTTTTCCAGGGAAGCTGGAAGGAGAAGGCCATGCCTCCTGCAAAGTTTGGATCTGATAAATTCGGTATTTATAGTACGTTGTTGGCACTAATAACCACAAGACCGGCTGGGCCTGTTTGAAGTGAATAGCCGAGATTGGCTGGCACGTGGGCATTGCTTCACGCAGGACACCTAGAGACAGTCGCTTGTGCAATACCGCTTTTGGGCGGCTCATGTTTTGCCGTTCTCTGCGTTTCCACAAGCTGTGAGATGCTGAAACCATCCCCAGCTGTTGCAAACTGATAAGTCTTACAGCCGTACCTTTGTCTCGGCTGAAACTTCAGAAGTAGAATCTTCAAGTGTTCGTTTCGGATCCCTGCACAAACATGTTGTTTTTGATCGGGCAGTTGTTTAAAAATACCCTTTTTAAAGCGAATGCATTTTTCCAGTGCAGTGCACTATAAACGATGGAGGAAGCAGACAAAGAGACATTGCAGTAGCACCCTTTTCTATAATCTACGTAAAAAGCTATTGAAATGTGGGCACGAAGTGTGAGTTTTCTTTGCCTGTCTTCTCTTGCCTTGCCAGGTCTCAAACTGCACCTCTGGGAAACCTGGGTAGCTATTCCGCTTCCACACAACCGAAAATTGGGAGCACACAAAGCTCCCAAACCTGTGTAGAACACAGGTTTTGATTGTGTGAATGACCTCTAGAAGTGTGAGCACTGGAAGATCTTCCCCTCAGGGAATGGAGCCGCTCTAGGAAGGGCATTGAGGTTCCAAGTTCCCTCCCTGGCAGCAGCATCTCCAAGAGAGGGCTGAGAGAGAGACTCCTGCCTGCAACCTCGGAGAAGCCGCTGCCAGTCTGAGTTGACATTACTTAGCTAGGTGGACCGATGGTCTGACTCAGTATATGGCAGCTTCCACAGCTCACAAACCCAGGCAGAACACAGTTCTTGATTGTGTGAATGACCTCCCTGTTTGTGCAGTGGGAATGCCCCTGTATTTGACATGGGCTCTGGACGCAGCTGGGCAGCTTGTCTATGTTTTTAAGGAGAAGGTCAGCTTCCTGAGAAGAGAAGCTCCAATCAAATTACCCTGCTATTACTAGACAAAGGATATGAAATTGACAATGACTGGAAAATTCAAAGCGTGATACAATAATCTTGTTTAGTTGGGCAGGCTTGCTGGAACCTTGCTACTCATTAGCCTAATGGCCCGCGTCTGTCTTTGCTCTGGCCTGTGGCTTCTATTTTCTGGTGAGATGCTTTGTTTCGGTCTACATTATTGGGTGTGGTTTTCTCAACTGCCGCAATCTCTGCCTTTATGGTCTTCCCCGTCCTCGGCCAGTTCAAATTTCCAGCAGTAGGCTTACCTCCTAACATTTCACGGAGTGAAATGGGGACACACGTTCCATTCTAACACTGAAGTCTCTCTGTTCTATCTTCTGTAGGCTGTATTTATTCATTTTAAAATATCTGTATTTGCCACACCTTTCCCTATTAAAAGAAGCACCAGGTGACTTCCAATAGATGCAAATGCAAACAAGAAAAATATAATGTGGAAATAAAATTAAAAAACCAACAGCCCACACTCAAAATCAATATAAAAGCAACAATCTGAAAGGACAAGTTTAATGGCAAAGTGAAGGAGAAGATTAACCACACCCAATAACATTAAAGGTTTTGATTTAGAAAAAAAGATGACATGACAGAGGTCTACAAAATTATCCCATGAAACTGATTGACAGGAAGTTTAGAACACAGGAACATAGGAAGCTGCCATATACTGAGTCAGACCATAGGTCCATCTAGCTTGGGATTGTCTACACAGACTGGCAGCAGCTTCTCCAAGGTTGCAGGCAGGAATCTCTCACAGCCCTATCTTGGAGATGCTGTCAGGGAAGGAAATTGGAACCTAGACGCTCTTCCCAGAGCAGCCTCATCCCCTCAGGGGAATATCTTCCAGTGCTTACACATGGAGTCTCCCTTTCATATGTAACCAGGGTGGATCCTACTTAGCAAATGGGACAAGTCATGCTTGCTACCACAAGACCAGCTCTCCTCTCCTTTTGAAAAAGGAAGTAATTTTCCACACAGTGCATAAGTAACCTATGGAATTCTCTGGTAGCAAGTATGACGTGTCTCCTTGGCTAAGCAGGGTCCACCCTGGTTGCATATGAATGGGAGACTAGGAGTGTAAGATATTCCCTCAGTGGATGGGGCTGCTCTAGGAAGAGCAGAAGGCTCCAAGTTCCCTCCCTGGCAGCATCTCCAAGATAGGGCTGAGAGAGACTCCAGCTTGTAACCTTGGAGAAGCCGCTGCCAGCCTGTGAAGACAATACTGAGCTAGATAGTCCAATGGTCTGACTCAGTATATGGCAGCTTCCTAGGTTCCTCAGCCACGGGATGTGGTGATGGCCACCAGCTTGAATGGCTTTAAAAGGGGCTTCGACAACTTCCTGGAGGGCCAGGTTATTAGTCTGGTGGCTATAGACCACCTCAGAGGTAAGATGCTTCTAAATACCAGTTGCAGGTGAGCAACAGCAGGAGAGCGGAGGGCATGTCCTGATCTCTTGCCTGTGGGCTTCTCAGAGGCATCTGGTGGGCCACTGTGGGAAACAGGATGCTGGACTAGAGAGATTTCCTTGGGCCTGATCCAGCAGAGCTGTTCTTAAGCAGAAGAACAAAAAGTGAGGCAGTGTCGTCCTCCTCCTTTACCTTCTTTGTGGCACCCTGCCTCTCCACTGCTGCCTCTTTGGCCTAGGGCACACCTCCCTTACTGCTGGACTGGTTATGAAAAGGGGGAGGGCGTAGAAGAGGATTTGTGGAAACAGCAGTCGAGTATATTGGAGATGCTTTCAAGGCGCTCAGTACCTTTTAGACTGTTTCAGTGAGAAATGTTGGCGATGGAAATGATTGGAAAGGAACTGAACGTAGTGGTAGCATTCTAGTTGTTTCTTCCACGGTGCCCCACTTGTCACTGCAGTGCTCCGTGGCATGCCGACACAAGGCTACGTGGGGCACGGTCTAAAAAAGAACACGGAGAACAGCAGCTGCTAGCTCCAATCTGTTCCTGCCGCTGACAGTCTTCCAGGAATGGCAGTCTTCCACTCCTGCGGTGGAAACCGCACAGCTGTTCTCCCTTAGCCCGGTTTCTACAGCGCATGGGAATAGCCTCAGTGAGTTTCATAGCTGAATCAGGATTTGAACTCGGGTCTCCCTGATCTAAGCAACACTCTAACCACTACACCACACTGGCTCTGAATCATCTCGTGGTGACATCCCACGTCATCAGCTCAAAGGGCTCGTACGTACGTCATCAGGTGATGATCGCCCCAATCCAAATCAGCACTCTGTGCTGACAAGGTTTCAAATGACACTCCCTTCAGAAAGCTGGAAGCAAATAGAGATGTCTGCATTCATATTGGTGATTGGTGTTCATGTTGGTGAACTTACCTTTGCTGTATTTGCTTCTGTGCCAAATTAAAATCCTATTTAATACGGGGGAGGGGGATCCATTAAAATGTTATTTTTAATGGAATATGTTGGTGTCAAAAGCTGTCTGTATTTGGGATAGCACATTAACAATACTTTCTTTTTTCTCTCCCCAGTCTGCAGAGTTCTTTGAAATGCTGGAAAAAATGCAGGTATGTGATAGTGAGACAGCAGCCTCCTTGTAATTTCCTCCCTCCTTGGACTATGAGGATATATTCGGTGGGTGCCTGAGAAAGAGAGAGGAGGGAAGTGCTATGGAGGGAGCTGTTCTTCCCCCACTAAGGCTCCATGCCATGGAAATAATAATCACCTCTTGATTTCTGCGGAGCAAATTATTATGAGCACAGGAGCAGGCCAGATTGCCTTTTTCTGGTCAGCTGGCAAGCCTGTCCCAGGGCTGAATCTCTAAGACTGTACGTTCAGATCCTCTGAAATGTGTTCTATAATAATTGGCCTAACTACTTTTTTTCCCCCCCAACTAGGGGCCAAAATTAGAAGAACAAAGGAGTGGAAGCCAGAAAAATAAGGTGCGTTCCAGCACAAGATCTTAGCTGACTGCTGATGTAGATCAGACTTTCCCCTTTGCTATTCTCTCTGTTGATAACGTTGATAATGGAAAAGGTTATTCTGCAGCTCCCGGGCCTAATACAGGCCGGCAGTAGCATCCCAAATGCTTCAGTGTCACGGAAAGGCGACCCATTATGGAGAGCGAGTCCCTCTCTCTCACTCTCCTATTAATCAACAATGCCACACCTAATTTGTATCATCACCCATCATGTACACACACACACACCCCACCATATGGCAGTTCCCAAACTTTCAACTAGGGACCAAAATGAGAAGAACAAAGGACTGGACGCCAGAAAAATAAGGGTGTTTTCTGCCCTCATGAGCGGAAGTGTGGCACTTTTCTGACCTCCCTTAACTCTGCCCCATATGAGCTGAAGTGTCCAAAGAGGGGGCATTGGTGCTCTCTTTGGTAAGCTTCTTGCTTTACTAGCCAGAGTAATAGGGCTGGCGGAGACGGGAAGGGTTGCAGCTATTGTTGAAACCGAGGCTCCGGTTAAAAATGCAGGGAGTGCCCTTAATCCGGTTTTCTCTCTTGCTTCCTCTCTTCTGGGCGGAACTTTTCCAAAAGATCTGCCTCTCCAAATGTGTCGCTGCGGAGCTTATCCTGATAAACCAGAGAGATACGGGGTGCATCATGCTTGCATTCTCAGCTGCTAGAATGCAAAAAATAAAAACAAATCATTCAGCTGGCAGTTTATTATGGCCAGTCGTCTTTTAATCTGCAAAGTACTCTAAAACCACAGTGGTGTGTATCCTCGCAACAAAGAAAGAGATGCGAAATGTCGCTTGTGGTTGAATGAATGGTATTGTTTTCTTCCTTTGCAGGAGGATTACATCCCCTATCCCAGCATCGATGAGGTAGGTGCTTGAGAGAGGGAGAGATCTGGCATCATATCTGAAGCCTGTTGATTGAGGGCCCTCTATGCAGTAGGGAGTTTGGCCATGCATCGTGGTGCCATTGCTCTGACTGCAGTTCTCTGCAATACTTCCCCCCCCCCCATATTTTTCACAGTATTGTTAGAAGAGTGGGCTGCCATTTGACTGCCATCCTCATGCATGGATGGATGACGTCCCATGTGCACCCGATCCCTGCCATCCTTCCAGCTGTTTAGTTGAAGGGATGAAAGAGCTGGGCACGCCGAGAGGTCATCCTGGGCATTCCTTCTCTTCTCCTCCTTGATGGCCTTGCATTTCTCCTGGACTCCTCCTGGACTGGGCAAAGGGGCATCTTTTAAAAGAGTGGCTGTCTTCTAGTGGGGGGGGGCAACAATCCCTATTCAGCCCTCCCAGTCGCTGTTACTGGTTGTGTTTCCTTTTAGATGGTGAGTCCCTTTGGGATAGGGAACCATCCCCAGGCCTTCTTGGGCACACAGGTTGGGGTTAGCCTGGGCCAAGTAGAGTCCCCCTTCTCCATAGCTTGTCAATCAAATAGATATTGCTCCACCTATTTATGGTACTTCGAACTGAGAAGCTAAGAATAGCTTCTCTTGCAGAATGGGAGAACTAAAGCAAGGGCATTCCTAGAAGCAGAAATGGATTCTGCTTCTCTAATCTCCAGTCCATTGAAGACCTCACTTGTTTTGTATGCAGATGTGAGATGTATCTTCATGCCAACTATATCCACCCATATATATCCACTTCAAAGATCAGACAAGCTGCTGCTGTTCTAAACGCGTCACATTCCAGCCAGCAAAATGCATTGCCCAAACACTGATAGCATATTCCCAGGCTGAAGGAAATGTGATGGGCTATTCTCAGGGATTTGGGTGTCCTTCTGGCATCAAGGTCGTGATTAAAGCATTGTAATGTTTTTTGTTGTTATATGGCTGATTTTGTAGATTTCTGTTGCTATATTACAATCAGTGACTGGCTGGCTGTTTTTGCCAGAGAGCAACTGATCCAACACAACCTCTCTCCTGGGGTCGCTGTGTTTTGTTTTTGACTGTGCACTCCTTTAAGACCACACACCTGTTGCTATGCAAACTGCTTTGAGAACTTTTGTTTGGTTGAAAAGTGGTAGATGGAGGAGGAGGAGGAAGAGGAGGAGGAGGAGATGATGATGATGATGATTGGTTCTAGGGAACACCCACCCACCCCACCCCAAGGTCTGGAATTTGGACTGTCCACAGCCCTGCCCTGCTCCAGGGGTACACAAATCCTGACCCTTGGCCAGTTTATCTTTTTTTTCCCCCAGGACCAAAAAGCATCCATGTTGCCCTAGAGATTCAAACCTACTGCCCATTCCATTTCTTTCAGTTTTTGGAGAAAGGCAGCCCCTACCCCACAATCATCCTGCCTCAGTTTGGGGGCTACTGGATTGAAGACCCTGAGAACCTTGGCACGCCTACCTCCTCAGACAGCAGCATCTGTGAAGAAGAAGAGGAACATCTGAGCCCCAGCCCCTATGGTTACAAACTGGAATGCAAAGGTGAAGCCAGGGCATACAGGAAGCACTTTTTAGGAAAGGTTAGTGGGGATTTGGTTCAGAGACCTTTGGGTGGTGGGAAAGGAAAGCAAAAATGTCAAATATTAATTTTAAAAGACATGGGGAGGAGCTCTGAATGTGAACTTGCACCACTCAAATCAGGGCGCTTTCCAGATCACACCCTGCAACGGGGTCATGACGAATCTCCCTTCTATTTTTAGGATCACCTAAACTTCTACTGCACAGCCAGCAGCTTGGGAAACCTGATCCTTTCCATTAAATGTGAGGAAGCCGATGGAATTGAATACCTAAGGATTATTCTCAGGTAGAGTGAGCAAAAGAAAGCGAGACTGCATCCCAAAAAAGAGGAAGCTGTTGCTATTTCATGAATGAGGGAGTCATTTCCACCAAATTCTGGCTCTTCCCACTGGGGCAGATTGCCAGTCACAGAATCCTAGAATGTTAGCACGGGGAGGGACCTTGAAGGTCATCTAGGCAACCTCAGTGTGGGGAACTCTGAGGCAGGCTACTGCTGGGGGGTCCAATTCTAGAGCAGGCAGAAACCGTGTGTGTGTGTGTGTGTAAATTTGCTTCAGGGATCCATCAGTCATAGAATATGCTGGAAGGAAGAGAATGATAGCTAAAGCTTAGTAAAGGGATCATTTTGCTCTAGATTTTGAGTTTAGTCTTTCAAGATTACTTTGGTCCTCTTGAGCGTTAGTTGCTTGATCTTTAGCCAAGTCCAAGGAAACCAGACCTCAAAATCTCAGTCTCATGAGGATATTGGAAAATGTCAATCATGTTTAGCACTCTTCCTCCAACAAACCATACATTTATAATGCAGATCTCCTTGAAACAGTTAGCGAAGTAATCATCTCCAAACATCTGGCAAAGCTTCCCTTTGTAAATTCAACAGAAACAATCCCCTTTCCCCCCATTCTCATTTAAATTCAGAGACCTTTCTGTGCCATTGTTGCTTATTTACCCTTCCCCCCTTATTTCTCCTTTATGCCTTCCAAAGGTCCAAAGTGAAAACGTTGCATGAAAGAATTCCCTTAGCAGGACTCAGCAAGCTGCCTAGCATCCCGCAGATCGCAAAGGTGAGCACATAACGAGCACTCCTTTGATTTCTCTATTGGAGTTGCTATATTTATATGCTGCCTCTCTGCCAAATAACTTGTGTTTGTTAAGCCGTCACTTTGAAATCTAAGAGGCATGGCAGAAAAAGGATAGAAAGAAGGAAGAGGGAAGACATCATCTGTAAGTACGGACCAATTGGCCCAGGAAAATGAGATCAGAGTGACAGCATAAAAAGATCTGTGCAGAGGCGGTCCCTCCATAAGGCGAGGTGAGACAGTCACCTCTGGCAGCATCCTGTGCTCGATCGTGATCATGATCAAGAGATCGTGAGGCCATTCACACAATGAAAAACTGTGTTCTGCCCAGGTTTGGGGAGTTGTGTGTACTCCCAATTTTCAGTTGTGTGGAAGCAAGGTTGGAGGAAAACTACCTTGTTTTTCCACACATCTACCCAGGTTTCCCTCTTACCTTGCTTCCACACAAACAGAGAGAGCCAGCGTGGTGTAGTGGTTAGAATGCTGGACTAGGACCGGGGAGACCCGAGTTCAAATCCCCATTCAGCCATGAGACTTGCTGGGTGTCTCTGGGCCAGTCACTTCTCTCTCAGCCTAGCCTACTTCACAGGGTTGTTGTGAGGAGAAACTCCAGTATGTAGTATACTGCTCTGGGCTCCTGGGAGGAAGAGCGGAATATAAACATAAACAAACAAACAGAAAATTGGGAGCACGCACAGCTCCCAAACTCAGGTAGAACACAGTTTTTGATGGTGTGAAGTACCTCTGTGACACACTGGGAACACCCCAAAATAGCTGGTGAGCTTGAAAATAGCTTTAAATAGCTGATGAGCTTGAAGTAAAAACATGCACCTCACTCCGAAAATAGTTCAAATTCTGCCCCGTTTTTGAGCCAGCCTTATTAATTTATAAACTGCTTGGTCTGAGGTGAAAAACAGGGTAGAGTTTTCACGGGGAAGAATCCCTCTCTGGTTGCTTTCAGCTTTCTGAAGGGGATGCCATTTGTCTGAAACCTGGCCGGTACTCTGTGTTTACTATACACTGTTCTTTTCTGTTTCTGGACAGGCTTTCTGTGATGACGTGACTGGGCTGAAATTTAGTCCGGTGCTCTACCCCAAGGTGAGAGAAGGAGAGAGAGTGCTTACCAAACTGCCTGATTTAAAGGCATGCCAAAAGAGTGAATTATGGTCTTTGTGGGTAAAATTTTCCCCACAAATCTATATATAGAATTCTCATAAACGTACCCGTCGCTAATCCCGTGTGTGGCAGCTCTCGTGAGAGTTTGCGAGTGAGCTGTTGGGAAAGGCGAATGGCCGGCTGGCTGAGAGTGGTGCCGGGGAGGCAGACGCAGGAACGTGGTGGGGGCGGAAAGTGGCAGAGGGAGTGGGGAAGCGGTGTGAGGGGAAGGGGTGGCCGAGAACAGGGGAAGAGCTGAGGGGGAGGGCTGAGAACGAGTGGGGGGGGGGCTGAGGGAACCTGGGGTCTCCAGATCCCAGAGCAGCCCCATACCCTAAGGGGAATATCTGACATGTGGATTCCCTTAGGAATGGATGGGATTTCAGCACATTTCATGGCCATTTGGAAGGCAGCCTTCTCCTAAGTCAGACTATTGGTCCATCTAGCCTAGCAGCTTCTCCAAGGTGGCAGGCAGGAGTCTCTCTCAGCCCTATCTGGAGAGATCTTAGAGCCTTCTGCATGCAAGCAGGCAGGTGCTCTTCCCAGAGCGGCCCCATCCCCGAAGGGGAATCTCTTCCAGTGCTCCCACATGGAGTCTCCCATTCCAGTGCAAACCCTGCTTATCAAAAGGGGACAATTCCTGCTGGCTACCCCGAGACCAGCTCTCTTCCACTGTCCTGAAGATTGCCTCCACGTGGGTCTTTCTGTACTTCTGCACCGTGCAAGGGAGTAGAGGTAACTCAGAAGGTCTGCCCGATTTCACCCTACTTGCAGGTGTTGGAAATGGGAAGGGGACACAGGTGGTGGGACAAAAAGGAGCAAAGGGGCAGGGGGGTCACCATTTTGATTTCCTTTCCTGCAAGTCCCCTGATTTTCCTGGGGAAGATGGGAAAACATAGCCGCTGCCAAAGGAAACGTGTTGCAGTGGTGGGGGGAAATGTCAGCTGGGGGCAATTTGGGAGACGCCTTCACCCCTGTCTGTTTGTTTACTCACTTTTGCTATTTTAGAAGGCTACGGGGAATGGTGGAGTTCCAATTGGTTGAGGGCAGTCACGGCGAGGGCCCGCCGGTGTAATTTCAGGAGCCCCCTGATGATCTTTTCAGCTGTGGAAATAGATCGCGGTTTGGCGGAGGATGGTGGCGCTGCAGGAGCAAAGGCCTTTAGAAAAGGTGCTAAGACGGGCAGCAAGAGAGAGAGAGGAAGAACTTTCAAGGAGAGCAAGGATGGGTACCAAATAAACTGATTGCAGGCGGGCAGCCCAAGGACTCTTTGGTGAGAAGCCGGTCTTGAGGACTCTCCTTCGGTGAGAAGCCGGCCCGTGAATTGTCCCCTTTGCTAAGCAGGGCTTGCCCTGGTTTGCGTTTGGATGGGTGGCATCTGGTGAGCACTGTCTGCTGTAAGATCTTCCCCTCAGGGGGTGAGGCTGCAGCTCAGTGGTGAGAGCATCTGCTTGGCATGCCAGAGGCCCCAGGTTCACTCCCTGGCAGCATCTCCAGGTAGGGCTGGGAAAGACCCCTGCCTGCAACCTTGGAGAAGCCGCTGCCAGTCAGTGTAGACAATACTGAGTTAGATGGACAAGGACCTGATCCGGCAGAAGGTGGCTTCCTCTGCTCCTAAATAAAACAAAGAATAGCAGTCAGAGGATTCCTTGGGGAGAAATACACCTGAAATCCTTTCTACGCTTTCAGTCTCTTTGTGGGTGTGTGAAAGTTGGGTGTTTTTTATGGGGACAAGCAAACTTTTGAGATGCCACAGATTGGACTTCCCTCTTTGGACAGATTTTGTCTCCATTGCCAGCTGGGTAGGAGCCAAAGAGGAGAACGTCCCAGACTAGAAACCCCGCCCCCCCCCCAAATGTCAATCTTTGACCCTGGAGGGAGAGTCTGATATCTGCAACCAACTGGGTGGCTATGGGGATGTGATGGACAGAGGGGTGGGCGATGCTCCTAGAGGTCTTGTGGGGAAGGGCTGGAGTGAGGAGAACTGGTCTGGTGGCAGCAAGCATGACTTGTTCTCTTAGCTAAGCAGGGTCCGCCCTGGTTGCCTATGAATGGGAGACTGGAGGTGTGAGCACTGGAAGAGATTCCCCTCAGCAGGGGATGAAGCCGCTCCGGAAAGAGCATCTACAGGTTCCAAGTTCCCTCCCTGGCAGCATCTCCAAGAGAGGGCTGAGAGAGATTCCTGCCTGCAACCTTGGAGAAGCCGCTGCCAGTCTGTGAAGACAATACTGAGCTAGATAGACCAATGGCCTTCCTCAATATATGGCAGCTTCCTGTGTTCCTGTGACAGCTCGGAGAAGGAGAAGAGTCCTGGGCAAAGTTTGAGGTTGGGAACTCTCCAGGTCTGAAGGCCTCTCCTCAAAGCGAGGTGAGCCAAGATGCTGTGCAGGGTTGCAAACGAATCTCCTTTGCCTTCTGCTGCTGCAGGCATCTCAGATGGTCGTATCCTACGATGAGCATGAGGTCAACAACACATTCAAGTTTGGTGTGATTTTACAGAAGTCTAAGCAGGTGAGCAACACAAGCTTATTGTATCCAATAGGGGTGAGGCTGCTTGCATTTACGGAGTGTGTTTCAGAATGCTTCTTGGGAAAGTAGTGGGGAGTCGACTGGGCGAGGGGGCAGTCAGAGCTGTGAAGAGCTGACATGGCCTTTGTTCGAATTAAGCCAGCATAGCATAGTGGTTAGAGTGTTGGACTAGGGCGGGAAAGACCCGGGTTCGAATCCCCATTCAACCATGAAACTCACTGGGTGATCTCTCAGCCTAACCTACCTCACAGAGTTGCTGCGATGATAAACATAACCATGTACACTGCTCTGAGCGCCTCAGGAGAAAAGCAGGATATAAATGTTTAAAAAATAATAATTACTGCCTCAAAGCTACAGAAGGGGAACTGTGGAGGGGGAACTGGGCCCAGAACATCCCCGCTCCATGCCAGTTTTAGATTGTGAGCCCTTTGGGGACAGGGATCCATCTTATTTATGTATTATTTCTCTGTGTACACCACCCTGAGCCATTTTTGGAAGGGCGGTATAGAAATCGAATGAATGAATGAATATATCTGTGGCTAAAAGAGTTCACAACTGAAAACATGGAATCAGAGGGCTTAAAGTTTGTTTGTTTGTTTGTTTGTTTGTTTGTTTGTTTGTTTGTTTGATACATTTCTATACCACCCAAAACGGAAGTTCTCTGGGCGGTTTACAAAACAATAAAAACAGCCAATAAAAGATTAAAACATTTCATTTTAAGTTAGGTTCTGCTTTCCCCGTGCTGTGACCCCATTTGAAACACACCCACCCCACCCCCTGGCACGTACAGAAGAACACGACGCTCCGTTTCATTCGGCATTTTGCCTCTCTGGCTCCGAATTCAGCCTTTGGAACAAAATGCGACACATATCTCCACGCGATGTGCCAGGAAACACTGCAGGCCTTCTCAAGATGAAAAGGCAAAGACAAACCATGCTGAAGGCAAATGCTTTGGATTCCTCCCCCCTCCTCACTGGTACACAGGAGCCGCCACAAAGGGCATTTTCATGATGGACTCTGATAATCTGGAAAGGACTAGACAGCAAATGAAGGGAAATCATTAGGCCGCCTAGCAGGATCTCAGCTGCCGCGTGATGAGCTCTGCCTGCGTCTGCATCTGACGCGCGAAACACAACTCTCTTGTGGGAAGCTGTTGTGGGTAAACCAGCAAAAGCATTGCCTGCCTCTTTGTTATTCACGGCCTCCCAAGTCAACGGCTTAATTGCCACCTGAACATACTGTGCTGTTAAATATGAAATGGGATCATGTTGCTTTGAGGCAGTCTGAAGCATTTCCAGACAGCAGGCTTTACCGAGAAGAGATCAAGGAATGGATTTGCTAGAAACACAACAACAATCACCCTGTGAAGTAAGTTAGGCTGCGAGATAAGTGACTGACCCAATCGCCCAGGGAGTTTCATGGCTGAGTGGGGATTTGAACCCGGGTCTCACCAGTTCTAGTCCAACACTGAGAGGCTTTTCTGCAAGTTCAAATTTGCCCCCCAAAAAACCGACACAAAAAGTTGATTTTGTTTACCCTAGACAGAAATCAGGCTAAGCTCTACACGATTTATAAAACTCGAATTGTGTGTGACGTGCTCCTCGAGAGCTTGCAGGGACTTCAGGGTAAATCTGGCCGAGATGTGAATGCACACCCTCCATTCCGGAAGAGAAGTGAGCTAAAAGTCCCATCTGGACTGAAATGCTCCTGGAGATGGATTAATGGGTTTAGCGACCAACTGTACGTACAATTCCACCAGCACAAATCATATGTATAATTGGTGTTAGGCACCTCACACGCACCTCGTGTCAGATTGGCTCAGAAGAAAAAGCTAAAAAAATCCTTGCATCTCTTTTCTCCTGTATGTGCACGTTGAAAGCACTGCAAAAAATACCTTGATTGAGATATCTGAATGAGAGTATGAAATTATAAGGAAACCGATCCAGGTTAGACGTTGGGAGGAACTTCCTGACTATAAGAGGGGTTTGACATTGAAACAGTCTGCCTAGAGTGGTTCTCCTTCCATAGAGGTTTTCAAGCAGAGGCCAGGTCGTCATCTGTCTGGGATGCTGTCACACGCTCCTCGGCTGAGCAGGGAAGACCTCCACGGTCCCATGAGGATATCAAGATTCTTTTTGTGAGGTGTGCTCCCTGTTCATCAGCAAAGAATCTGCATATATCAGCACCAAGATGGCCTTTTTTGCCACTTTTGCCCGAGCACTTAGCTAACTGGTGGTGATGTTTCCTTCCCAGTACCACCACAGAAAAGATGATGTTTTGAAGGAAATCAATCCCGCAGCAAACTGCCGATGCCAAACAAAGTGGGCAAAATTCAGAAATAAAAAGGAAGCTTGGAGTCATCAATTCCATTTTGGCAAATGAGAGCGGGTCATTCAGGTTTCCAAGTTCTAAGGAGATTCGTGTAAAGGGCAGATTTATACTTCAGAATCAGACTCCCAAATGTGGCCCTTTTAAAGTATAAAGAAGCAAAAAGAGTTTTTCGCCCCGTTGACTTGTTTGCCTTTGCAGACTCAGGAAGAAGAATTGTTTAGCAACAACGAAGAGAGTCCTGCATTCCAGAACTTCTTGGATTTGTTGGGAAATACTGTAACACTCCAGGATTTCAAGGGGTAGGTATAAGAAACTGCTGCATGTACAGAGTGCTTTCCAAATTACCCACTACAGCAGTGTCCGCCAAGTGTCCTTCCATACTGCCTGTGTTCGACATTGCAGTGCCTGCACTGTCAACATGGTGCCATTCACATTTCCAATGCCTTATTTTGGTTTTATTGCCGTGTGACAGTCCTATAATGTCGCATGTGCATTGCAAAAAAATAGCTGTATCTTCCCGTTGTAGGGGTGTCGTGCAAGCTAGAAAAGACTGCTCCCCCTGCTGGTTGCTTTGCGCAACAAACAGCTTCAATCTTTTGTTTACATTTTGAATGCAGTCTCCCTCACTTTACTGAACTTCTTCCTAAGGAACCTCTTCAGTCCCCAAAACATTTCCCTCCTCCCAAAAACTCTCTCTCGGCTACCCCCTCCAGGCAAGGGAGCAGCTGAGTGACTGAGAGAAGCAGATTGGCGAGAAACTGCTCCTCAAGATTCATCACTGTCTGCACCCCTGTTGTTATTCATAGAGGTCATCCACACAATCAAAAACTGTGTTCTACCTCGGTTTGGGAGCTGTGTGTGCTCTCAGTTTTTGTTTGTGTGGAAGCAAGGTTAGGGGGAAAACTGGGTAGAAGTGATTGTGTGGAAGCAAGGGAGGAGGAAAAGCTATCCAGGTTCTCCTCCTACCTATCTTCCACACCATCACTTCTACCCAGGTTTTCCTCCTACCGTGGTAGGAACCTTCCACACAACCGAAAATTGGGAGCACACAGAGCTACCAAACCCGAGTAGAACACAGTTTTTGATTGTGTGAGTGACCTCATAGTAGCATATTAACATTGACTACTTGGACAGTTGTGTGTTTATCTGAATGCCGGCTGATTTAGAGTCAGTGTGGTGTAGTGGTTAGAGTGGTGGACTAGGACCGGGGAGACCCGAGTTCAAATCTCCCCACTCAGCCATGAGACTTGCTGGGTGACTCTGGGCCAGTTACTTCTCTCTCAGCCTAACCTACTTCACAGGGTTGTTGTGAGGATAAACTTAAGTATGTGGTACACCGCTCTGGGCTCCTTGGAGGAAGAACAGGATATAAAATGTTAAATACATAAATAAATATTTAGAGCCCTTCCAATTTTTTGTTGATCAAAATTTGCCAGCTCCAAATGAAAACTCTGGGAGAGCCAGTCCTAGATGTCTTGAGTCTCATCTATAATCGAATTCATCATCATCATCATCATCATCATCATCATCATCATCATCATCATCATATTTTGGGGGCCTCAATACCCCAGATGACATCCAACCATTTTTGTTCTTTCTTTGTGTGGTGTAGCTTCCGAGGCGGTCTGGATGTCAGTCACGGCCAGACAGGCACGGCGTCTGTGTACACGGTGTTCAGGGACAGAGAGATTATGTTTCACGTCTCCACGAAACTTCCTTTCACCGAGGGAGACACACAGCAGGTAACCGCGAGCCGACCTTGATTTCTTGGTATGGCATCAAACAAGGCCGAGCAGAACAGACTATGGCAGAACAGATTATGGTTTTGCATTTGTTAAATGGGCATCAGGTGTTGATGGTGGAAGAGAAGGCCAGAATGGCTTCCATTGGAGAATCTCCATGGAATTATCTCCTAGGGAGTTCACATCCAGCCACGCTTCCATCAATATGTGTGTGTCTTGCTTCCCAAGTTCTCGTGTGAATTTCGCCCCCAGTTTTGAAATTTGAAATGACCCGGTTGTGTTTCCAAAGTGGAACCTATTCATCAGGCCTTTCTATGGCTCTGTTGTTGTTTTCACGTTGAAATCTTGGCGCACCCTCAGCTCATCACAGCATACGATTCCTTCCACTTATTTGCATCTTCCTCCCCCCGCCCCCCCCCAACAGCAGGTTACTGATGTATACTTGTGGGGAAGGAAACAGAGTCTCCATTCTGTTTGGGTTTAAAACTCCATGTCCTCAAATCAGGCTTTTTCCTGTGTGTCACCTCTGGCCATTTAGAGACATTGCCATCCCAAGATATAGGAATTAAGATCCATGGATGTTAAATGTGAGAGTTACCATTTGTTCTTTCTGTTCCTGTAACCCAGAAGAACAGCCAAAGCCAGGCCTCTAAATCCACAAACAACCTAATCCTATTGGCAAAAGATTCCCTATCTGCAAAGAGACAACCAGAGCCTTGACAAAGAGATAACCAGTCAGATTTCTATTCTGATGTTTACCTTTAAGTAATACAGGGAAACAGATTAAACCAGTCAGTCAAAATTTGGTCAGACTGGAATTTTCCTAGCCAGAGACTATGGAAGACTATGAAGTCTGTGGAGCTATTAAGGTGTTTTCAACATCCACATGTCAGAATGACGTTTCCTGTTTCCTCCTCGTGTCTTTTCAGCTTCAGAGAAAGAGACACATTGGCAACGACATTGTGGCAATTATATTTCAAGAAGAAAATACGCCTTTTGTTCCAGATATGATCGCCTCCAATTTCCTACATGCTTACATTGTCGTCCAGGTGGAAAACCCTGAAACGGACAATGCATCCTATAAAGTAAGAGAGATGGGGCGTTGGTGGGAGGGGGAGCTTGTGTGCACATCTGCTTTCACTCTGACAAACAGCAGCTTGGGGACCTGCAGAAGATGGAACTGTTTGGCCAGAGATAAAGAGTTCCTGCTAAGCTTTTCGAAAATGGTTATTTGTTCTCCAAGAGGCAGCTGGTGTCCTCTGTGCGGTTGTCACGGCAAAGAGAGCCTATCTGTGAGTTGGCAGCAAATTTCATTAGGTGCCCAACCTTATAGCTGTCCTTGAAGCAAAAGTGGAGCCAGCCTAACCAAGGACTGCACAGCTGATGGGCCTCCCACACCCTTGTGACTGCAACTTCGCCCATAATTTATATTTGCTGTGAACGTTGCGGGGAGGGGTGGCGGCGGCTCAGAGTGGAGCCCCAAAAGCATCAAATCCAAGAATAAAGCCCTGTACAGTGGTTGAGGTCCTTCACACAATCAAAATTGACCCAGGTTTGGGAGGTGTGTGTGTGTGTGTGTCCCAAATTTTGGATGTGTGGAAACAAGGTAGGAAGGAAACCTGGGTAGAAGTGATTGTGTGGAAGCAAGGGCAGAGGAAAACCTGGGTAGCTTTTCCTCCTCCTTTGCTTCCACACCATCGCTCCTACCCAGGTTTTCCTCTGACCTTGCTTCCACACAACCCAAAATTGGAAGCACACACAGCTTCCAAACACAGATAGAACACAGTCTTTGATTGTGTGAATGACCTTGTTGTCTCCCTGCATTCATTGTATGTAGGGAATGTTCATCCACACCCCAGGGCTTTCAAATGTTTGATGCTTGCCTATCAAATCAAAATCAAATCTTTATTATTACGGCCACTTGAGCTGGGGCTGATGGGAGTTGTAGTTCAGCAACATCTGGAGGCCCCCAGGTGAGGAACCATTGCTTTAAACAATATTGAACACAAGCAAAAGAGAGAGAGAGAGAGAATCCACAGCACATAACAGCATATTATCGTGCTGTTAAAAGAGCTCTAATTCCTAATTTATGTAAATCTTAAATATTATCATATTTACAAGTTCTGCAAGTTACTACACAAAAGCTTTAGGTTAAATACCCGAGTATTGATCAGAAAGGAGGGGGGTAATATAAATCATTAGGTCTGGTTGGATATAGTATATGTTCACATCTTGGAGATGCTGCCAGGGAGTGAACTTGGAACTTCGATGCTCTTCCCAGAGTGGCCCCATTATCCCCAGAGAGGAATATCTTACAGGGCTCACACTTCTAGTGTCCCATTCAAATGCAACCAGGGCAGACCCTGCTTAGCTAAGGGGACAATCTGTGCTTGCTACCACCAGACTAGCTCTCCTCGTAATAAAGCTATTCATTCATTCAAACCACCCAGAGATTTTATGTAGGACAGTAGATAGACAGATAGATACATAGATAGATCACATAGACATCCTCTTGGAGTTAAAAGTATTTTTATTAAGACCTGTTGTTAGGCACTTCAAAGATTCATGGCAAAGGCCGATAGTCCCTGTTTAGAAAGTTAAACTCCATCATTAAGAAAAATTACGTATGTTTTTTGACGTCTCTAATACAGCACCAGTGAAGGTGGAAGGAGCCGAGAGCTTGATGAGGCTAGGGGCGTTCTTTCTCCTGTGCTCTGTGCAGATGCCTCCTTGGCTGCAGTTCTTTTTCATCATTGCTGGAGAGATTTGGGGCTCTGAGCAATTCACTGCCTCGTGCCTGAGGTCTTTCTACCACTTTCTCCTTTATGACCCTCGAGCATCCCGGTCCATCTGCAGTTGCCAGCAGCTACTCAGGGATGGGCCTTCTCTATCGCTGCCCCCGAGGCTCTGGAATGCGCTCCCTGCTGAAATAAGAGCCTCCCCATCCTTTTAAAAGGGCTGTTAAGATGCATTTCTAAAAGATCCAGGCTTTTAAATAGACTTCATTGTTTTTGAAATGTTTTAATGTTTTGGTTTTGGTTTTAATCTGTGTTGTTTAAGTACAAACTGCCCCGAGAAGATGTGAGTTTGGGGTGGTATATAGACAGGCAAAACAAATAAATTATGGTGGCATCCCAAAAGCAGAGTCTAAAAACAACAGCTCTCCCATGCTGATTTGTCTCCAGCGTCTGATCATCAAAGGTTTACTAGGCAGTATATAGACATATATGCATTTATGATCCACAGGGTATAAGTATCCTTCTGTTTCTTACAGGTAGCTGTCACTGCAAGAGAAGATGTGCCGTCGTTTGGTCCTTCGCTCCCAAATCCACCCATATTTCAGAAAGTAAGATATGTGGAGGACTGAACAGTTTGGCTGATTTGGGGGGGGGGTTCTCATCTAGACTTGGAAAGCATATTCATCACTGCATTTGTTAGAATGGATAAAATAATTCTCCAGTATATTCTCTTCCATTCTTTTGATTGAAGAATTGCACCAGAGGAGAAATTGCTCTGGTGCCAAGAATTGTGATGCCCAAGAATCTTCATTTCCATTGGTGTTTTTAACAGACAGTTTGTAGCCCTCCAGACCAAGTAGTTCTGGAGGTGCTTTGGAAACGTCTGGGCCAAATCTCAGGCACCAGAGACAATGGTCCCCAGCCAAAGATCCATTTCGTTCATTTCTAACCCTTCTCTTTTGCAGAACTCGGACTTCCGGGAGTTTCTCCTCACCAAACTGATCAATGCAGAAAATGCCTGCTGCAAATCAGACAAGTTTGCAAAGCTGGAGGTAAGGTGGTTTTTTCCCCTGGGGCAGATCAGAGGGAGAAAGTCTCACCTGAAGTACTTTTCCCCCCCATTAATTTTTTTAAAACCCATTTGTTTAGATTTTTTGTGAAAAACCAGGCCTACCTTTAACCATTTGTGTAGGGGTGTGCAAGCTGGAAGTTAGCGGTCGGAGGACTCCAATTAGTCACCGTCACAGCAGCCACCACTTCTGGCAGGGCTTCATTTAAAAGGTTTTTTAAAAAAACCATTTCCCCCCACCACTGCTTTAAAGTTCTAAAAGCTTTTTAGGCTAGGAGATCCCCTGTACTAGCCAAATTCGCCTTTACAAGTATAGCCCCTTCCAGCCGGCCCGCAAGCCAGTCCCTCTCGGACACCCAAGGCAGCTGAGGCAATCGTGACTCACAGATGGCGCAAAGATGGCCCTGCCTGCCTGTGTGCGGATATTCCAGTTGGTTGCCTTTTATACTGATTCCAGGACCGGACTCGAGCGGCCCTCTTGGATAACCTCCACGATGAACTTCATGCCCACACACAACTGATGCTGGGCCTGGGCTCTGAAGAAGACAAGCTGGAGAATGGAGGTCACGGAGGATTCTTGGAATCGTTTAAGGTAAAGGGGAAACTTTGTTGATTCTCACGGCTCAGACCCCCAAAGAACCAAAGGATCCTATAAGAACCATAACTGAAAGGATCACATTGTCTTCTTTGAGAACTTTGGATCAAATTTGTGGGACTTGGGGGGCAAAAGAGAATCTTACCTCTTTGGCATTTGGGGAGTTGGGGGAGAAAGTTGTTAGTGGCAACTTCCTGGCTGTTGCTGCCCACTCCCCGAATCCCCTGGAATGATGCATCATTGGCGGGGGGAGTTAAAGCCTGAGTTGGAGCCAATTTTGCCCCCCTCCTAGAAAACCCTCCTCGCCAGAAAACCTTGCAAAGTTGGCAGGGTGCATTTCACTCTGTGAAATCACAACACTGTCAACAACCAGTTTTCTTTGGTGGCCTCTTAACATGTTGACGCAAACTTTTGCCTTGCCTCCTACCTGTATGAAACGGGGTTGTCTCGCTCTTTTGGCATTTCAGGAGATCCCGGGGCTCGTGAGGAAAACAACTGTCAGAATAATTTTGCAGCAGCCTTTTTACCTTTGGACAGCACTGCTGGTCTCCTTGATAGCTTATTTACTTCTCAGCGTGTTCCCTGTGTAAATACATGATGGGAGGGCAAGAAATGGGGAAAGAAGAGTTGTGTTTCAGTAGGCAGCAAGAAATCACAGATGTTCATTTTCACCTTATTACCACTTCGGCAGACGGGAAGAATCAGGTTAGATAAAGACAACTCAAATAAGCCCAAATGGGTGACTTTAAAAGGAGCTAATTCGATTCTACTGCATTAATAGTAGATTTATTAATTAGGAGATCATTAATTAGTATTAATTTCTAATAGATTAGTATTTATTAATTAGGAGGTCATAGATTATTCAGATCATCTTGGAGAGAATCTATCTATGTGGTCGCTAAGAGTCGACACCGACTTAACGGCACTTAATCAATCAATCAATCAATCAATCAATCAGATTAGTATTCATTTATTACTACTAATGTATTGGTTTTGATTTATGAAGTAGATGTCTGCATTAAGTAGATTATTAATTTCAGATTATTAATTTATGTTCTCCCCACATTCTTCTCACATTTGAAAGGTTCAAAGTAGGTGGCCTTCTCCCAGAAGCATTTGGAATTTTCCATTGTTCTGGGTTTATTAGCAAACGTTGTACAGAGCAGTGCACATACCATGGGTGCCAGGTTCCTTTTGACACTGAAAAACAGGGGCACTGACCATGCTCCCCCCACCCCCTGCATTTTCTGGGCCAGCTGAAGGGAAATACATGATGGCCATCTCATCTTCGCAAGGTTTTTCTCCAAGCATCCAGCTTTCAAAGCAAAGCGAGCGCTTCATGGGATAGAGAGAGCAAGGACACTGCTGTGCATTTCCCCCAGCCAGCCGGAGGATGCTGTGGGCAGGAGCGTGGCCAGTGCATCCTGCCTTCACGGTGGGATGGGGTGCTGTGGGGTGCGGTAGCAGGGCGGGGGAGGAATACAGTAGAGGGAAGGCAAGGTAACGCAGAGAAGAATCACCGCCAACATACAATGGGCCGTGGAGCGGGATGGAGAAGGGCACCTTCTCCATCCTCACCTTGAGGGGGTGGTGCGGCTTGGTGTCTCCCCCCCCCACGACCTAGGGACTCTTATCCTGCCTTGATCCACTGTCCCTACACACCTGGTGCAGAAATGATACAGCACCGCACAAACCGATGCATCACCTGGTGCAAAAAAGATACCACACTGCAATCATACAGTTGCATCAAAATTCTTTTGACATGGGGTGCAAGAGCCTGAGTTTTGTGCAGGTGCAAAAAAGGTGCAGATGAGCTGTGGCAAGATGCATCCACTCGGAAGTGGGAACTCCTAATTTTAGAACTCCTTCGTTTCAAAGAATTTCTTAAACTATGGTCCAGGTGGAATAAGAGAGTGAATCAAAAGAAGCATTGGACCCTGGAAGAAATGCGGGTTGGAGTGGGGGCTCCGTTATCTCTGGCTCATAGAGCTAGAGTGACATCTGACTGTCACTAGATCCTGGCCTGAATTTGAATTTATAGAGAGGATTCAGAGACGCTTGCAGATGCACCTGCTAACTTTCTGCATCCCGACTCGAACGGTGGGAACCTCTGTATGTGCACGATCCTAATAAACCACCAGCTGTGGGTTCTTGTTTTGCCTTGAATTATTTAGCGCTTGTGTGCTTGGACCATTACCTTCCTTCAGAGGAGGGTGGCTGATGCATCGCTGCGGGAGTCTCTGCTCTGTGCTTCCAAACAGCGGAGAATTTATGATGGTGATGAGAACTGGTAGCTCCAAAAGCGGGGGCTGAAAGGCTAACTGACCTTATGCTACCTACAGCCAACACCCACACCCCCGGCCGAATCCTTCCTTAGAACAATGCGGTAGTGGCAACATCACTAGGAGGGTGGATGATGTGGAGGAAATGGTCATCAACAACTCCCTCAAAAAACCATTGAAATAGCTCTGGCATTTTTGCTACCAAAGACCAGAGATATGAATTAGATGGTATATACCCCCTGCTAACTTGGCAAGGAGGCACCTTTTAACATGGTGATTCTCTTTATTGAGCAGGGGGAGAGCAACCACGGTAAAAGGTGCCTCTTTGCCAAGTTTTGGAAGGGCAGTTTAGAAATCGAATGAATAATAATAGTAATAATTAATTAATTAATTAATATATACCTCCAGCAGGGTATTTTGTATGTGATGATTTACCAATGTACACATAAGCTGCTATAAAGCCCTAAACAGCTTGGGCCCTGGGTATTTAAGAGAGCGTCGTCTTTGCTATGAACCACAACCCCCATTGAGATCATCTGGAGAGGTCTGTCTGCAGTTGCCACCGGCTCGTCTGGTGGCCACATGGGTACAGGCCTTCTCCATTGCTGCCCTGAGGCTTTGGAACACACTCCCTGCCGAAATACGAGCCTCCCCATCTCTGACAACTTTTTAAAGGGCAGTCAAGGCACATTTGTTCACCCAGGCTTTTAATTAGATACTGTTTAACTTTTAAAATTTTAATTGTTGAAATGTGTCAAACTTTTTATTGGTTGTTTTTATTGTTTTGTAAACCGCCCAGAGAACGTGTGTTTTGGGCAGTATAAAACCATGTTAGTTAAATAAATAAATAAGAGAAGAGCTGGTCTTTCCTGGCTTTGTGGCACTTGAGCCAGATTGAAATAGCCTTAACTCTGGTCTGAAACAGGCAGGTTTTTTGACCATCGCATTCCCATGGTTTGTGAAAAGGGAATTCATGTGTGTGTTTCTATGGCTCTGTGCTTGTGCTGGAAGCACTTTTGTGTGTCCTTGTGTTGTACACTTGTGTGCACATATTTCCATGTGCTTGGAAATATGTTCCATATAATATTCATGTGTTTGTGTTTCTGTGTGTTGGTGTATTTACATTTATATACATTTTTTAAAATTAAAAAAATTAAAAATTAAAAAAGTGTTTCTGTGTGAGTACATGTGTTTTCCTTGCGTGCACATGCACACAAGAAACCTCTCTACCTCTGTATTGCATCTGTGTTTATGTATTTGTGTGTTGTATCTGTGCGTTTGTGCATTGTGTTTGTGTTTCTGTGTTGACCTCTCTTTGTGTACTTGTGTGTTTTTTGTGTTGCATCTGTGCTTGTGTATGTTTCCTCAGTTGTTGTTGTTGTTGATAATAATAATTACATTTTTACTGCCCCATCCAAAGGTTCTAGGCAGTGCACAACAAAACAAAAACTAACAATCAGCTTTAAACAATAAAAACAAATTTTAAAATGATATACTAACAACATTCCAAAATGTGTATGTTTCTCTAAATAAACAAAGAAAATTATTTTTCTACATAGAAAAAACAAACAAATAATACATAGAAAAATAAATCATAATATGTCCCCAAACTCACCCTCTAAAAAGAACCTTAACGGTTTGGGCCCGGGGTATTTGAGGGACCGCCTGCTCCCAAGGGTTGCTGCCCGCTTGACGAGGACATCTGAGGGGGCCCTGCTCCGGGTGCCGACAATGAGGGAGGCCCGGCTTTCGTGCACTCGGGACAGGGCCTTCTCTGTTGCTGCTCCTAGACTCCGGAATGCTCTCCCAGTGGCCATTCGTTCCTCAGACTCCATCATGGCTTTTAGAAAGCTTTTAAAGACTTGGCTTTTTACCCAGGCTTTTACATAATTGTTTTTACTGCGGCTTCTCTGTGTTCTTATCTGTTATCTGTTGTCTTGTTTTTATGCCTGTTTTCTATGATTTTAGCTTGATGTTTTTATTGCTTTTATTGTATGTTTTAATTTTTGTAAACCGCCTTGGGGTTTTCTTTTAACGAAAGGCGGTATAGAAATGTAAAAATAAATAAATAAATAAATAATTAAATAAAAAAGCAGACACCAGGATCCGTCTGGAGGACTCCTGTGCAAAGTTGAATGGATACGTTGGTAAGTTGACTGGTGCTGAGTAGATCCGGTCGAAGATGAGAATCACCAGGAATCTCCTAAGCTCGCTGGTCAGTTGGGGATAAAAATGGAGCCACCCAATTACCAGATGACTCCAGGTCTGCCTTTTTGTCCATTCGTTCCAACCCTGGAGCTAACCTTCCACCTCTGTTCCTCTCCATTTGGCAGAGAGCCATTCGGGTTCGCAGTCATTCCATGGAAACCATGGTTGGCAGCCAGAAGAAGCATCCGACTGGAGGGATCTCTGGAAGTCTGAGCGGGGGAATTGCGCACAACAGTGTGGAAGTCACCAAGACCACCTTCTCTGTAAGTACAGAAACCTACAATGCTTCTTGGAAGTCCAGGACAACCAACTATTCAGTCCTTCGTTTGCATTTGTAGCCTGCTTCAGGGAGCCCCAAGCAGCAGACACCAATGTGGGAAAGTCACAACCACACTGGATTTATCCTCACAAAAAGCCCCATGATGTGGTTGAGAGAGACAAGTGTCGTCCAGTGGGTTTCATGGTTGGAAGGGATTTGAACTGGGGTCTCTTCATCTATCTAGCATGGATCATCTTCTGGTCACATGCAACTAAGTGGACTGGGGGAGAGTTGGTCTTGTGGTAGCAAGCCTTTGCTAAGCAGGGTCCACCCTGGTTTGCATTTAAATGGGAGACTACATGTTAGCACTGGATGATGATGATGATTTCTATACCTCCCTTCCAAAATTTCTATACCTCCCTTCCAAAATTTATTCGATTTCTATACCTCCCTTCCAAAAATGGCTCAGGGCAGTTTACACAGAGAAATAATACATAAATAAGATGGATCCCGGTCCCCAAAGGGCTCACAGTCTAAAAAGGAACATAAGATAGACACTAGCAACTGTCGCCAGTGTAGTCGCCCCACCTGCCTGCTTGCGTGCAGAAGGTTCCAAGTCCCCCCCCCACCCATCCCTCGGCAGCATCTCCAGATAGGGCTGAAACTGAGAGACTCCTTCTCCAAGGTTACAACCGTGGAGAAGTCACTGCCAATCTGTGAAGACAATCCTGAGCGAGATAGACCAAGGGTCTGACTCAGCATATGGCAGCTTCCTCTGTTCCGATGAGGGGAGCCACTTTGAATGGAACTCGCAGCATTGGGGGAGCAGGCCCTCCTCTCTCTCTTGCGAGTTTTCTTTTGTGTTGGTTCACACACAGCTCACCTCCGTGTTTTCCTTGTGGCCAGTGACTTCCTAGAGGAGACGGGATGCCACGCCCCCCTTTCCCCCAAGGGTTTAGTAATTAAAGCACCTTCTGTGATCTGGCTCTGTTGAAGTCCACACACACACACACACACACAGAGAGAAGTCCCCAGCAAGCGTCAGCCCCAGCATGCATCAGCATTGCCTCTGCGTTTGCAGCCCCATCCCAGCTTGGATGGCATGCAAAGAAATGCTCCTTTCCTGCACAAGGCTGCAAATCCTTCTCCCAGATCTCCACCTCCGAAAACTTCCAAAGAGCACAAATCGTGAAAACTGAGTTTTCAGCTCTTTTCCTCTGGGAGGTCGAAGGAAAGGCAATTTTGGTTCTGCATTCTTCACATTTACACAATAAAACTTGCTCATATCGTGTAAATGTAAGGACTGAGGTCAGTGCCTTTCAGCGGATTTTCAAGGAAACTTTGCTGCAAAACAGCATTTTAAAAACTCGGATATAAACCAGGATGGTGTGAAAATCCCATTTTCCTCCAGAAGGAAAAGCCCAATTAGTGTGCGGGGTGCTTCCAAAGACATTGAACTGACTTCGGCAGGAATCCAACTCTAGTAAGAACACACATCCTCCCTTCTGGAGGAGATTTGGGGTAAAGCCCTTGTGTGGGAAAGCTCCTGGGAGTTATTTGCACCTGGCTTCATGCTGCGGGGTAAATGTTGAGCGAAGCCACTTCGAATCACACTCGCAGCATTGAGGGAAGCAGCCCCTCCCTTCTGCTCTCGGGTTTTGTTTTGAAACAAGTTAACATGGCATGCTCCATGTTTTCCTTCTAGCCAATGGAGGGTGGGGAGAGATTACTAAAGATCTACATCTGCATTTGTAAGGAGAGCATCCCTCTTAACCATGCTAACAATTCAACGTCAGTGCCTCTGCCTATTCGCTCCAAGCCTTTCTTCGCTTTCAGAAAAAGTAGCTTAAAACCAGCATTTAAAAACAAAACAAAACAGAAATGCATCACGATCAGCTAGAATTTGCATTACAAAGCCCAGTTTGTGTGTGGAGTGGGTCCAAGGATCTTGAAGGGACTTCAGGGTCAGTTGGGCTGGTGTGTGAATGCACACACTCTCTTCCGAAGGAGATTCGGGGTGGAAGCCCTGTGTGTCAAGCCTCCAGGTTAAGCAGGAAGACAATTGTACTGACCTTTCTGGCACATTTGCCATATTTCTGGTGAGGCCTTGCAGGATTGGGGCCCGAGGAAGAGGGTGACTTGGCAGTTTCCTGCATTCCATCTGCCCAGAACTGCCTGCTCAGGGCTATATAGGCTTCTGCCAGTGGCCACCAAAGGGGGTCACTCCTTTGGGAGAGCCACTTCGGGGGACAGCGAGGGCAAGGGCCAGGTCTCCTGGCCCAGGTATTTGTATGGGGGGGGCATTTAATAGTGGGGCTTCTGTTTTAATTTGTCCTGGGTGAGATAGTCCTAGGATGTGTCTGGGCTTACCTGGAGATGGGGAGACAGGGGGTGTGTCTGTTCTGGATGGGGTCACACTTCCCCAGAAGGAACAGGTACGCAGTCTGGGGGTGCTTCTGGATCCGAGTCTCTCCCTGGTGTCCCAGGTTGAGGCAGTGGCCAGAGGAGCCTTCTTTTAGCTTTGGCTGATACGCCAGCTGCGTCCATTTCTTGAGTTAGACAACCTCAGAACAGTGGTACATCTGCTGATAACCTCCAGACTGGATTACTGCAATGCCCTCTATGTGGGGCTGCCCTTGTACGTAGTCCGGAAACTCCAGTTGGTCCAGAATGCGGCAGCCAGGCTGGTCTCTGGGTCATCTAGGAGAGACCATATTACTCCCGTATTGAAGGAGTTACACTGGCTGCCAATACGTTTCCGGGCAAAATACAAAGTTATAACCTATAAAGCCCTAAACAGCTTGAGCCCTGAGTATTTAAGAGAACGTCTTCTTCGTCATGAACCCCACCACCCCTTGAGATCATCAGGAGAGGTCCATCTGCAGTTGCCACCGGCTCGTCTGGTGGCTACTCAGGGATGGGCCTTCTCCGTTGCTGCCCCGAGGCTTTGGAATGCGCTCCCTAGTGAAATCAGAGCCTCCCCATCTCTGACAACTTTTAAAAAGTCTTTAAAGACACTTCTGTTCACCCAGGCTTTTAACTGATACTGTTTTGATTGTTTTAATGTTGTTTTTAGAATATTGTTTTAAAAAACATTTAATTGTTGTTTTAAATTTCTTGTTTTTGTTTTTAACTAATGTTTTAATGTTGTTTTTATCTTGTAAACCGCCCAGAGACATACGTTTTGGGCGGTATAAAAATACATTAAATAAATAAATATTTGTTCTCTCTTTTGTCAGCCTCCAGTGACAGCAGCAACAGCCAAGACCCAATCTAGGAGTCCCATAAAGAGGAGGTCGGGCTTGTTCCCTCGTTTACACACTGGATCGGAAAGCCAGGCAGAGCCCCGGAGTAGAAGGTAATTCAGTCGGACAGTAACTGTAGGATGTATTTCTCCAAGAGGGAAGAAAGTGCCATGTGGGTATCAGCCACACCTTTGCTTTAAGAGGATTCTCATGATTTCATTAGCCCTAGACCAGGGATTCTCAACCTTGGGTCCCCAGATGTTCTTGGACTTCATCTCCCATAATCCCCAGCCCCAGTGACCTTTGTTTGGGAGTCGAAGTCCTACAACATCTGGGGACCCAAGGTTGAGAACCCCTGCCCTAGACAGACCCGTGTTCAGACGTCCAAATATTTGTATGTGGTTTTGTGTGATTGAACCTTCATACAGTTTAAAAGTCAACCTGAGTGTAGCAACCTTGAAATCTAGAATACAGATAGGAATGCTATTTGTTCATATGTTGTTCAACATAACATATGAACTGTACAAGCAATTGATGGGGCTGTAGGGGCATGCATCTGCTTTGCATGCCGAAGCTATCAGCTCCAATTCCTGACATCTCCTGGTTGGGAAAAGCTCCTGCTTGGAACCTTGGAGTGCTGCTGCCAGTCTGTGATTGAAACTTTGGAGAGCTGCTGCCAACCAGAGCTAGAGCCTTAGCTGTAGAAGGCACTATTCCTCTGGGCATAAGGTGGACTTATAAGAAGTGGATATAATTCCACTTCTTTGGAATTCTCTTCCCCTTCAGATTCCCCTCTTTACCGGTCCCCTCTTTACCGGTCTTCAAATCTTTATTGAAGACCTTTCTTTTCCACCAGGCATTTGCCCTGTAGTTTACTTTATTTCCTTTCCATTATGTATTTTAGTTTGCAATTTTTAATGTAATTTTTGATTGTAATTTTAATGTTACCTTATTTACATATCATTGTGCACTGCCCGGAATCTTTGGAGTGGGCGGTATATTAAAGGCTTCTAATAAAAATAAAATAAAAAATAGGGCTATTGTTCATCTAGTTCAGGGCCTCTCACATTGTCATGTGAACCCAGCCCTATAACAAAATGTGAAGGTTCTTGGAAGATAGCACTGATGTTTGGAAGCAGCGAGAAATATTAGTTAACATTAGTCTATCAGTTCCCTAATATACCCTATCTCATCTGTCCTGCTCTTTTCATAGTGACAGCAGCTCAGGAACACCAAAGACCCCAGATGGTGGACATTCGTCCCAAGATGTGAAGTCGGAAGCTTCCTCCAATCCAAGCTCTCCAGAAATCTGCCCCAACAAAGAGCGGTAAATGCAACACACATGCTGGGCATGCTTCTTTCAGCAGTGTGGGCTTTTTTTAGTGTCATGTACAGAAAGGGACAGGGAAACTTGGCAGCTTACAAGGCTTGACCTTAACAATTAGCAGGTCCTTCCTTCCTCTCTCTCCTTTCCTTTCCTCCCTCCCTCCCTCCCTCTTTCTTCCATCTCTCTCTCTTCCTTCCTTCCTTCTCTCTCTCTCTTCCTTCCTCCTCTCTCTTCCCCCTTCCTTCCCTCTCTATTTCTTCCATCTCTCTCTCTTCCTTCTCTCTCTTTTCCTCCCTCTTTCTTCCCTCTGTCTCTTCTTTCTCTCCCTTCCTTCCTTCCTTCCTTCCTTCCTTCCTTCCTTCCTTCCTTCCTCTGGCTCTTGTCTCTCGTCTCTCTTCTTTCTCTCTTCCTTCCTTCCTTGCATATCTCTCTGTTCCTCCCTCCCTCCATTGCTCCATCACTGGTTCAATCCTCTGGCTGGAGCCCTTGCTTCACTGGTTCAGTCCTTGTGCAGGAATGTGGGGCAGCCATCCGAGAAAATTCTCCAATGATTCTCTGTGTGAGGAACCCTGGAATTATCTTCAGATTTCCGTTTCTCCTGGGGAGGATCCCCAAAATTATCTTTCAGGCATCACTTGGGAGAAACGTCAGCTTTTGAGCCCCTGTTCAAAACCTAGGAGAGCTGCTGCAGCCTGCCAGGCAGTGTAGGCATGAGCCGTGGCCCATGGTAGGCAAGCTAATGAATGCTGCCGGCTGGGAGAGATTCCTGCCTGGAAACCTGGAGAGCCGCTGCCAGTCTGTGTAGACAGTCCTGAGCTGGATGGACCCAGGGTCTGATTCACTCGTCTGCTTTGGTGATGGTTGCCAAGATGCTGATCAGCACATACACTTCAGCAGCTTATAGATGAAGAGAGAAACACGCTTGTATTAACAACCCCATCTTGGTCCTGCAACGCCAACATGGTAGACAAACGAATACAACTCATGCCCTGAAACTGACTCTACATGCCATGGAGTGGACTTTGCCCACTTTTTAAAAACTCTGTTCCATTTTCCACCAATAGTAGGACAGCTTTGAAAAATATTTAAAAAGTAGACAGCCTACACTGCCGTGGGATCACTGATGGTTCATAAGTCTCTAAGGAGATGCTGGGGAGGAGAGTGGGTCTGGTGGTAGCAAGCATGAAGTCTCCTTTGCTAAGCAGGGTCTGCCTTGGTTTGCATTTGAATGGGAGACTTGATGTGCAAGCACTGCAAAATATTCCCCTCAGAGGATGGAGCCGCTCTGGGAAGAGCATCTAGGGTCCAAGTTCCCTCCCTGGCCGCATCTCCAAGACAGGGCTGAGAGAGATTCCTGCCTGCAACCTGGGAGAAGCAGCTGCCAGTCTGGGTTGACAATGGACCAAGGGTCTGACTCGGTAGAAGGCAACTGTCTCTGTTCACCCCTGCACGGTTCTAACCTTCCCTGTTATTTCCATTTGACTTCTAGGCCTTTCAGTAAACTCAAAGAGAACGGCAGGTCCAACATCTCTCGGTCATCCTCCAGCACCAGCAGCTTCAGCAGCACAGCAGGAGAGAGTGAAACTATGGAAGACTACGAATGCCTGGTAATGCCACTTTCTCTTTCCGGGCTTGGCTGGTCTCTGGGGTGACCAAAGTTAATGAGCCTTTAAAAAAAAAAAAAGACACTCCAGATTTGCATAAGCCAGAAGGGGCACGCACATCTGCCTCCGCGGCTTCCTCATCTCCAACCAGCCAGTTCAGTGCTCCCAAGAGCCTCCTTGGGTCCTCTTCTTGTCACTCATGTCTCTCCAGTGCTTGAATCAACCCCTTCTTGTTTCGAGGAGGGGGAGAAAAGGGAAGCACTTTTTGGAGTAGAGCAGAGTGAAAATACCTCTGCACACGCACACGCACACGCACACACACACACACACACTGCCTGACCCATCCTCAGACTGTGGGTGTACGTCAGTGACTTTTTCAGAGGGAGTGGCAACATAGGAACATAGGAAGCTGTCGTATACTGAGTCAGACCATTGGTCTATCTAGCTCAGGATTGTCTACACAGACTGGCAGCGGCTTCTCCAAGGTTGCAGGCAGGAGTCTCTCTCTCAACCCGATCTTGGAGATGCTGCCAGGGAGGGGACTTGGAGCCTAGATGCTCTTCCCAGAGCAGCTCCATTATCCCCTAAGAGGAATCTCTTCCAGTACTCACACATCAAGTCTCCCTTTCATATGCAACCACGGCAGACCCTGCGTAGCTAAGAGGACAAGTCATGCTTGCTGCCACCAGACCAACTCTCTTCTAACAAAATTGCCTATTAGGTTCAAAGTGGTTTTTCAGTAGCTGCAGCAATCTCTCGCTCTCTTTCTCTTTTTTTCTCTCTTTTTCTTCCCTACTGTCTTCTTTCTCTTTCTCCCTGCCTCCTTCCGTCCTTCCTTCCTAGAATACCTTTAAAAGGTGGGCAAACTTGGGGAAGTGGGAAATGAAACTCCCCAGCAGTGGTTTAGCCACTAGACACCCTACAAAACAGTGCTGTGTGTTTGTTTGGTAGGCTGTCCTTCTACAGGGCTTCTGGGTGATAAACATGGCAGCCACCAGCTGGCATCAACCAAGAGGTGCACCATTGCTGAGAAACAGACAGTGGACAAAGTTTGGGGCTGGGTTTCAGTGATCTGTGCCAAAAAATCCTCATTCAGCTCCACTACTCTCCAGACACACCTAGCAGAGACTCTTAGCAGGTCTGGAGAACATCTCCTCCTCAACTCCATCTTCTCCCTCAGGGCAGCCAGCCTTCCACAGCGTCACCTTTCAAGCAAGACGTCTTTGTCTACAGCCCTTCCCAAAGCATTGAGAACCCCCTTCTAGCATCGACCACAACGCCGGTGATCATGAGCAGGAGTCCCACAGGTGAGCTGATCAAGACCTACCACAATGGGCTGGCAGAGAAGGCCTTGACCGCATTCACAGTTCCAGCAGCTTCTCTGGGTCCTCATGAGGGACGTACAGAACCCTCCTGAGAAGGTTCTGTACCTTCTGAAGGTCCTTCAACAAGGAATGTGTTGGGTTGCCCTTGGAAATTCTTAGATGTTTCTCTTTGGGAAAACCCCCTTACATTTGTGTTGGATTTTTCTTTTTTGAAATGTTGGCACCAGCTAGACTGGCAAAAGAATATCCTCCTCCATTATTATAGGAGAGAATATTTTGGAGAATTATTCTACCCATTGTAGCGAATGGGAGAATATTCGAGAATAGTGAGTCAGTGAAGCCCAAGCCGCTTTATATTATAGAGATACTACCAAAAGATGATCGGCATCGTCACATTTGTTATCCATAATAAATAAAATCATCTTAAATGCCAGGGGCTTCCCCAGCTCTGGCAAATGCAAACGTTGTGGCAAAACCTGTAAAAATGAAGGGATTCTTTTCGTGGCGCATCTGTGGAACTCTGTTCATTCTAGACCACCATTCAGTTAAAGGAAGTGAAGCGAATGTTGATTTGTTGTGTTTTTCCGACAGATATCAAGAGCAGAAATTCTCCGCGGTCAAATCTAAAGTTCCGTTTTGATAAACTTAGTCATTCAAGTTCTGGGTCGGTAAGTATGACTGTAAAACATTGCCTTATAGGGGGCCAGATGTATATGTGGCTAGATGACTGGCCCATCCTTGCAGTAAATCTTAATTGGGAAGGGGCTAATTGCTCATTTCGATGAACATTCTGCCCCTTTCTATCTTCTGTATTCTGAGGAGAACTGGTTGGGTGGTGGCAAACAGGACTTGTCCCCTTAGCTAAGCAGGGTCCCCCCTGCTTGCATTTGAATGGGAGACTCCATGTGTGAGCACTGGAAGAGACTCCCCTCAGGGGATGGAGCCGCTCTCCGAAGAGCACCTGAAAGTCCCAAGTTCCCTCCCTGGCAGCATCTCCAAGAGAGGGCTGAGAGAGACTCCTGCCTACAATCTTGAAGAAGCCGCTGCCAGTCTGGGTAGACAATACTGAGCTAGATGGGCCAAGGGTCTGACTCAGTCGAAGGCAGCTTTTTGTTTTTGTTTTAATGTTGGGAGGGTTGTTTTAAACTGTTTTATACCAACTTGGTCTTCTTTTGGAAGAAGGTGGGTTTTGTTGTTTTTTTAAAAACCAATAAGGTCGCCCCTTACCCAGCCTGGGAGGGCTGGGGGGAATGCAGGAGCCGTGCTGCCTTTCCACACGCAAAGAGCCAGCGTGGTATAGTGGTTCGAGTGCTGGACTAGGACCGGGGAGACCCGAGTTCAAATCCCCACTCAGCCATGAGACTAGCTGGGTGACTCTGGGCCAGTCACTTCTCTCTCAGCCTAGCCTACTTCTCAGGGTTGTTGTGAGGAGCCCGACTCTTTCTCTGATACATGGCCAGGGACTGCAGTGAGAGGGGGCAGGCGTGTCCTCTTCCCTCAGTACAAGCCTGGGGTGGGAAACCCAGGCGACTTGGTGGGGCAGCACTGGGAGTGGCCCCAATCCTGGAGCTTCACACGAGCAGCCCTACCCTGGGAGACCTGCACAAGCCTGAGCAGGGCTGCTCGTGTGAACAGCCTTGATGTGTTTGGACCATGGCAAACAGGGGTTGGGAAAGGAGCCAGTCGGGAGTGTGTCAGAATCCATGACGGGATGGAAGGCATGCCTCGGTTGGCCCTTGGAATGTCTGGCCAACTGAGGCATGGAAGCTGCTGTCTGCCGAGTCAGACCCTTGGTCCATCTAGCTCAGTATGACCCAGACTGGCAGCAGCTTCTCCAAGGTTGCAGGCAGGAGTCTCTATCTTGGAGATGCTGCCAGGGAGGGAACTTAGGACCTCAGATGCTCTTCCCAGAGCAGCTCCATCCCCTAAGGGACAATATCTTCCAGTGCTCACATGTAGTCTCCCATTCAAATGCAAGCAGGAAGGACCCTGCTTAGCTAAGGGGACAAGTCATGCTTGCCCCCACAAGACCAGCTCTCCTCCCAAATAGCTGGGCCAGATTCTTCACAACTGTGGTACATAGGAAGTTGCCCGTATTTTCTTCACAGACTGGCAGCATTTTCTCCAAGGTTGCAGGCAGGAATCTCTCTCAGCCCTCTCTTGGAGATGCTGCCAGGGAGGGGACTTGGAGCCTAGATGCTCTTCCCAGAGCGGTTCCATCCTCTGAGGGGAAGATCTTCCAGTGCTCACACTTCTAGTCTCCACAGCCACACCACCCTGAAAGCACCCAATTCTGTCTGATCTGGGAAGTTAAGCAGGGTTGGGCCTGGTTAGTACTTGGGTGGGAGACCTCCTGGGAATACTGAGTGGTGTAGGCTAGTCTCCCATTCATATGCAACCAGGGCGGACCCTGCTTAGCTAAGGGGACCAGTCATGCTTGATACCACCAGACCAGCTCAGCTCTCCTCTCCTCTCCGTAAAGCAGATGCTCTACTGTCCTGTGTTGCATCACACAAACCACACTTGCCACAAACAGTTGAGGCCAGACACACAGTGCCCCACCCAAATGGAAACACGCCAGTGAGGTGTTTGTATGAACTGGGTCCTACTATGAATGTGAGACTCGGTGTATTTGCCAATGCATTCCAGGAAGCAAACCTGGGGGGTTTGTGGGACCAATCTAATATGGCGATGCTTATCTGTGGCTGCACCAGGGCAGGAGGAGAACAAAGAGAAGCAGCAGCTTGGCATGACAAACTAGCTAGCCCAAGCATCTGCTGCTGGGCTTATTAGCAGGGCAGATGCGGTGTGCTGAGCTTCCAGAAACCGATACATCTCCTTTCTTTTCCATACAGACACACTAGCAGAAGATGATGCCTCTGGACCTGGAAAAGGTACATATTTCTGTCCTACTATATAAAGATGTCACAAGCAGAATTGTCCCCTTTGCTGAGCAGGGTCCACCCTGGTTTGCATTTGGATGGGAGACTACATCTGTGAGCACTGTACAATATTCCCCTTAGGGGGTGGGGCTTCTCTGGGAAGAGCATCTGCATGCTTGTGTGCAAAGGTCCCAAGTTCCCTCCCTGGCATCTCCAGAGAGGGTTGAGAGAGACTCCTGCCTCTAACTTTGGAGAAGCTGCTGCCAGTCTGTGTAGTCAATACTGAACCAGGTGGACCAAGGATCTGACTCAGTATACAGCAGCTCCCTACGTTCCTATGCCTTAAAACCTGAGGGAGAGGAACAGCTAGAAGATTTCTCTTGGGCTCACCAACATAATACGAGCCATGTTTAGCACAATTGGTACCAGGCATGTGCACGAGTGTGCGTGCACACATTTTTGATGTCTGCTCAGTTAATTTTGGATTCCGCTCAGATTGAATCAGAAATGTTCCACACTGCCTTGATACTGCCACCCAGGACAAAATGCATTTCCCACGCAGAAGAAAAAAATTAGCAAGAACACTGGTTGGCACATAAGCATTTTCTTTTTTAAAAAACCGTAAATGTCATCTACTAAACAAATATATGTTGTGATCTGTAAGATGGACCTGTCAGATGCACCCTGGATCTATTTTCTGGATTGTGGAGTGGGACGAATTTAAATGTTCTCTTTCCTGCCAAAGTTGCCTTACTAAAAACAGGGTGGACCCTGTGTAGCAAAGGGGACAATTCATGCTTGCTGCCACAAGAACAACTCTCTTTTTCCCCTGCCTCATGCCTGAAAAATGCAAAAATTCATCCTTGTCCCCAAAGGGCTCACAATCTAAAAAGAAACAATACAATTATGTATTGTTTTAATTATATTAAATATAGAGATTGTTGAGATTATTTGAGGTTATTTTAAGGAAATCGGTATATAAATCGAACTATAAATAAATAAATTGAACTTGAGACCACAAAGAGGTTTTTTCCTCCTGCTTCTCATAGGAGGCTTTTTGACTCAGCTAATCTTTAATTAATAATTTAACTAATTATTATTTTATTATTAATAGAACAATACTTTTCTTTAAAAACTGGTTTTGTCTTCTACACTTTCCTTCTGCAGTTCATTTGCTTTGAGGAAGAAACATTCTTTTTGAATGAGAATATGTCTTCGCTAACCACAACAGCTATGGATGACTCTTGCCACCTCCTCCTAACCAGATGTTTTCACGTGACCACAAAGAACAGCTGATCTTCTTACCTTGACCAGAGAAGATGTCACAACTGCCTGTAGGACTCCCCCTGTCCCCACGCCCCATCTGCTTGATGGAAGGATGTTGCGTGGAAGAAATGCTGTACGACATGTCGCAGGCTCATACAGCAGGTTCTCTTGTTTGCCTTTGGCAGAAAGAAAAAGATACCTTTCCAGGGGCAGCTGGTGGGCCACTGTGTGAAATAGCATGCTGGACTCGGTGGGCCTTGGGCCTGATCCAGCAGGGCTGTTCTTGTGTTCTTAGATCTGCTGACCAGGTGTGCTTCTTGTCCGTACCTGCCATTGTTTGTCTTTGGTGATCAGCATTGTGCTTTCTCTTTTTTGAAAAACTGTCTACCCATACTGTGGCTGGTCCTTTCCTCTGAGGCTAGGCATCCTTGTTCCTTCCAATTTGACTACCACAAAGTACACGATGCTGCATTTCCCTCATGCTGCCTCAAACAACCCATTGGACCACCCATGGGGCATTTTGAACCAACCCAAAGCTCCCCAGGTTTTGAAAGACTATAGCTCCCAGCGAGAGGCTTAGGTTGGCTCACTAGGGTTGACTCTAGCTTGCTTCTCGGCTTCTTTTCTTGGTCATCCTAGAATTTTCCACTTCAGCAGGAACTGGTACTTTCAAACCAGCACTTCTGGTTTGGTGTGCTGAGATTTATGTCCTGAAGGATTTTTTTATGCCTGCCACCTTGGAGAAGCTGCTGCCAGTCTGTGTAGACAATACTGAGCTAGATGGACCGATGGTCTGACTCAATATATGGCAGCTTCCTAGGTTCCGAATGCCTGTTTTACTTGGAGGTTCTCTAACCTTCCTTGGAGGAAGACAATCCTTTCTACCGACAAGGACTCTGTGGGAGCAGAGAGACCAAAGCAGAGAGAGAAATGAGCAGCATCTCAACAAATGAGTCATCCACTATAAGCCCTCCAGACTCTCTCTCTCTCTCTCATGCTGAAAGGATTCTTTTCTCTCCTGCCAAGAGGTTCTCTAGTGGTTCATCCAACTTAGAGATTATCTGAGAACCGTCCTGGTGTGACTGGAAATACATCTCCCTCCCTGAATGGAGATCCTGACCCTTTCATCAGCGCATGGTGTGCTGTGGTCACCCTCAGTGATTTGATTTCTAGGCAAATCTTTGCTACACATTTTTATCTGCACACACTTGGAGCCAACAGAAATGTGATCAGTGGCTCCAACGCTCTTGCACTGTTTAAAGTGCAACTATGGGCTGCTATAAGAACAGCCTTCTAGATTTTCTAGACTGAGTGTAGGAACCCCATCCTCTTTCAAAACCTGTGGCAGCAAAAGAGCACCCGCCACACAGACTGTTCAGCTGTCGTGATGCCTTGTGGCAGGAAGCTCCATCTTTTTCTCCATTCATGGGCATGGGACAGATCTGAGGTTTAGTGTGATGCGAAAAGAGAAATTGAGACGTTAATAAAGATGACTTGATTGCATTTTTGCAGCCAGGGCCCTTAAATTTACAGTACTAAGGTAGTTTTTTAAAACCTTTTTGGAAGTTAAAACATAAACCATAAAACATGCGTTTTAATTGATGTGTTCCTCTTTTCATGAATGCAGAATGGAATTTTAAAAAACATCAGTTGAAGGAAAATGTTAGTTTTCTAGGGGACACCGTAAATTCTTCCACATGTCCTTTCATTTCAGTGAAGCAGGAAACCTGCCCACAGAAGGAGCGTGCTTAATGTGAAGAAAAACCAAATAAGAGAGCATTTTTGGGAAGGAATAGGGGGCAGGATGATCTACAAAAGGTTATGCACAAATTGTTGTTCTTTTCTGCATTGAGGCACTTCTTTGTAGACTTCCTGGTTACTAATGTTTCCTGTAAATAATGTACATTTAAGTTATTGCTATGGTAGCATCTTCTTGTTGTTGTTGTATAAAGGAAATTCTAAACAAGGGTCAAAAATGTATATTTTGTTGCTTAAATGTGTCTTTGCAAAATTCACAATAAAGAGAAAAATATTTTGTGTTCAAAGCTTCTTAGCCTCTTTGACAAAGTTGGCAACGGGGCAAACTTACAAAGGGGCAATGTTACAAAGTTACAAAGGGGCAATGTTACAAAGTTACAAAGGGGCAATGTTACAAAGTTACAAAGGGGCAATGTTACAAAGTTACAAAGGGGCAATGTTACAAAGTTACAAAGGGGCAATGTTACAAAGTTACAAAGGGGCAATGGGGCAATGTTACAAAGTGACAAAGTGACAAAGGGGCAATGGGGCAATGTGACAAAGTGACAAAGGGGCAATGGGGCAATGTTACAAAGTGACAAAGGGGCAATGGGGCAATGTTACAAAGCTACAAAGGGGCAATGGGGCAATGTTACAAAGTTGCAATGGGGCAATGGGGCAATGTTACAAAGGGGCAATGTTACAAAGTTACAAAGTTACAAAGGGGCAATGGGGCAATGTTACAAAGTTACAAAGGGGCAATGTTACAAAGTGACAAAGTTACAAAGGGGCAATGGGGCAATGTGACAAAGCTACAAAGGGGCAATGGGGCAATGTTACAAAGTGACAAAGTTACAAAGGGGCAATGGGGCAATGTTACAAAGCTACAAAGGGGCAATGGGGCAATGTTACAAAGTTACAAAGGGGCAATGTTACAAAGTTACAAAGGGGCAATGTTACAAAGTTACAAAGGGGCAATGTTACAAAGCTACAAAGGGGCAATGTTACAAAGCTACAAAGGGGCAATGGGACAAAGCTACAAAGGGGCAATGGGACAAAGCTACAAAGGGGCAATGGGGCAATGTTACAAAGTGACAAAGGGGCAATGTTACAAAGTGACAAAGGGGCAATGTTACAAAGTGACAAAGGGGCAATGTTACAAAGCGACAAAGGGGCAATGGGGCAATGTTACAAAGCGACAAAGGGGCAATGGGGCAATGTTACAAAGCGACAAAGGGGCAATGGGGCAATGTTACAAAGGGACAAAGGGGCAATGGGGCAATGTTACAAAGGGACAAAGGGGCAATGGGGCAATGTTACAAAGGGACAAAGGGGCAATGGGGCAATGTTACAAAGGGACAAAGGGGCAATGGGGCAATGTTACAAAGTGACAAAGGGGCAGTGGGGCAATGTTACAAAGTGACAAAGGGGCAGTGGGGCAATGTTACAAAGTGACAATGGGGCAGTGGGGCAATGTTACAAAGTTACAATGGGGCAGTGGGGCAATGTTACAAAGCTACAAAGGGGCAGTGGGGCAATGTTACAAAGCTACAAAGGGGCAATGTTACAAAGTTACAAAGGGGCAATGTTACAAAGTTACAAAGGGGCAATGTTACAAAGTTACAAAGGGGCAATGTTACAAAGTTACAAAGGGGCAATGTTACAAAGTTACAAAGGGGCAATGTTACAAAGTGACAAAGGGGCAATGGGGCAATGTTACAAAGTGACAAAGGGGCAATGGGGCAATGTTACAAAGTTACAGAGGGGCAATGGGGCAATGTTACAAAGTTACAGAGGGGCAATGGGGCAATGGGGCAATGTTACAAAGTGACAAAGGGGCAATGGGGCGATGTTACAAAGTTACAAAGGGGCAATGGGGCGATGTTACAAAGCTACAAAGGGGCAATGGGGCGATGTTACAAAGCTACAAAGGGGCAATGGGGCAATGTTACAAAGCTACAAAGGGGCAATGGGGCAATGTTACAAAGTTACAAAGGGGCAATGGGGCAATGTTACAAAGTTACAGAGGGGCAATGGGGCAATGTTACAAAGTTACAGAGGGGCAATGGGGCAATGGGGCAATGTTACAAAGTGACAAAGGGGCAGTGGGGCAATGTTACAAAGTGACAAAGGGGCAGTGGGGCAATGTTACAAAGTGACAAAGGGGCAATGGGGCAATGTTACAAAGTTAAAGAGGGGCAGTGGGGCAATGTTACAAAGTGACAAAGGGGCAATGGGGCAATGTTACAAAGTGACAAAGGGGCAATGGGGCAATGTTACAAAGTGACAAAGGGGCAATGGGGCAATGTTACAAAGTTAAAGAGGGGCAATGGGGCAATGTTACAAAGTTAAAGAGGGGCAGTGGGGCAATGTTACAAAGTGACAAAGGGGCAGTGGGGCAATGTTACAAAGTTACAAAGGGGCAATGGGGCAATGGGGCAATGTTACAAAGTTACAAAGGGGCAATGGGGCAATGGGGCAATGTTACAAAGTGACAAAGGAGCAATGGGGCAATGTTACAAAGTGACAAAGGGGCAATGGGGCAATGTTACAAAGTGACAAAGGGGCAATGGGGCAATGTTACAAAGTGACAAAGGGGCAATGGGGCAATGTTACAAAGTGACAAAGGGGCAATGGGGCAATGTTACAAAGTGACAAAGGGGCAATGGGGCAATGTTACAAAGTTACAAAGTTACAAAGGGGCAATGGGGCAATGGGGCAATGTTACAAAGTTACAGAGGGGCAATGGGGCAATGTTACAAAGTTACAAAGGGGCAATGGGGCAATGTTACAAAGTTACAAAGGCGCAATGGGGCAATGTTACAAAGTTACAAAGGGGCAATGGGGCAATGTTACAAAGTGACAAAGGGGCAATGGGGCAAAGTTACAAAGTGACAAAGGGGCAATGGGGCAATGTTACAAAGTTACAAAGGGGCAATGGGGCAATGGGGCAATGTTACAAAGTTACAAAGGGGCAATGGGGCAATGTTACAAAGTTACAAAGGGGCAATGGGGCAATGTTACAAAGTTACAAAGGGGCAATGGGGCAAAGTTACAAAGTTACAAAGGGGCAATGGGGCAATGTTACAAAGTTACAAAGTTACAAAGGGGCAATGGGGCAATGTTACAAAGTTACAAAGGGCCAGTGGGGCAATGTTACAAAGTTACAAAGGGGCAATGTTACAAAGCTACAAAGGGGCAATGGGGCAATGTTACAAAGTTACAAAGGGGCAATGGGGCGATGTTACAAAGTTACAAAGGGGCAATGGGGCGATGTTACAAAGCTACAAAGGGGCAATGGGGCGATGTTACAAAGCTACAAAGGGGCAATGGGGCAATGTTACAAAGTTACAAAGGGGCAATGGGGCAATGTTACAAAGTTACAAAGGGGCAATGGGGCAATGTTACAAAGCTACAAAGGGGCAATGGGGCAATGTTACAAAGCTACAAAGGGGCAATGGGGCAATGTTACAAAGTTACAAAGGGGCAATGGGGCAATGTTACAAAGTTACAAAGGGGCAATGGGGCAATGTTACAAAGTTACAAAGGGGCAACGGGGCAATGTTACAAAGTGACAAAGTTACAAAGGGGCAATGGGGCAATGTTACAAAGTTACAAAGGGGCAATGGGGCAATGTTACAAAGTTACAAAGGGGCAATGGGGCAATGTTACAAAGTTACAAAGGGGCAATGGGGCAATGTTACAAAGTTACAAAGTTACAAAGGGGCAATGTTACAAAGCTACAAAGTTACAAAGGGGCAATGTTACAAAGTTACAAAGGGGCAATGTTACAAAGTTACAAAGGGGCAATGTTACAAAGTTACAAAGGGGCAATGTTACAAAGTTACAAAGGGGCAATGGGGCAATGTTACAAAGTGACAAAGTTACAAAGGGGCAATGGGGCAATGTTACAAAGTTACAAAGGGGCAATGGGGCAATGTTACAAAGCTACAAAGGGGCAATGGGGCAATGTTACAAAGCTACAAAGGGGCAATGGGGCAATGTTACAAAGTGACAAAGTTACAAAGGGGCAATGGGGCAATGTTACAAAGCTACAAAGGGGCAATGGGGCAATGTTACAAAGTTACAAAGGGGCAATGTTACAAAGCTACAAAGGGGCAATGGGGCAATGTTACAAAGTTACAAAGGGGCAATGTTACAAAGTTACAAAGGGGCAATGTTACAAAGTGACAAAGGGGCAATGGGGCAATGTTACAAAGTGACAAAGGGGCAATGGGGCAATGTTACAAAGTGACAAAGGGGCAATGGGGCAATGTTACAAAGTGACAAAGGGGCAATGGGGCAATGTTACAAAGCTACAAAGGGGCAATGGGGCAATGTTACAAAGTTACAAAGGGGCAATGGGGCAAAGTTACAAAGGGGCAATGGGGCAAAGTTACAAAGGGGCAATGGGGCAATGTTACAAAGTTACAAAGGGGCAATGGGGCAATGTTACAAAGTGACAAAGGGGCAATGGGGCAATGTTACAAAGTGACAAAGGGGCAATGTTACAAAGTGACAAAGGGGCAGTGGGGCAATGTTACAAAGTTACAAAGGGGCAATGGGGCAATGTTACAAAGTTACAAAGGGGCAATGGGGCAATGGGGCAATGTTACAAAGTGACAAAGGGGCAATGGGGCAATGTTACAAAGTTACAAAGGGGCAATGGGGCAATGTTACAAAGCTACAAAGGGGCAATGGGGCAATGTTACAAAGTGACAAAGGGGCAATGTTACAAAGTTACAAAGGGGCAATGGGGCAATGTTACAAAGTGACAAAGGGGCAATGGGGCAATGTTACAAAGTGACAAAGGGGCAATGGGGCAATGTTACAAAGTTACAAAGGGGCAATGGGGCAATGTTACAAAGTTACAAAGGGGCAATGGGGCAATGGGGCAATGTTACAAAGTTACAAAGGGGCAATGGGGCAATGTTACAAAGTTACAGAGGGGCAATGGGGCAATGTTACAAAGTTACAAAGGTGCAATGGGGCAATGGGGCAATGTTACAAAGGGGCAATGTTACAAAGTTACAAAGGGGCAATGGGGCAATGGGGCAATGTTACAAAGCTACAAAGGGGCAATGGGGCAATGTTACAAAGCTACAAAGGGGCAATGGGGCAATGTTACAAAGTGACAAAGGGGCAATGGGGCAATGTTACAAAGTGACAAAGGGGCAATGGGGCAATGTTACAAAGTGACAAAGGGGCAATGGGGCAATGTTACAAAGTTACAAAGGGGCAGTGGGGCAATGTTACAAAGTGACAAAGGGGCAATGGGGCAATGTTACAAAGTTAAAGAGGGGCAGTGGGGCAATGTTACAAAGTGACAAAGGGGCAATGGGGCAATGTTACAAAGTTACAAAGGGGCAATGGGGCAATGTTACAAAGTGACAAAGGGGCAATGGGGCAATGTTACAAAGTTACAGAGGGGCAGTGGGGCAATGTTACAAAGTGACAAAGGGGCAATGGGGCAATGTTACAAAGTTAAAGAGGGGCAGTGGGGCAATGTTACAAAGTGACAAAGGGGCAATGGGGCAATGTTACAAAGTGACAAAGGGGCAATGGGGCAATGTTACAAAATTACAAAGTTACAAAGGGGCAATGGGGGAATGGGGCAATGTTACAAAGTTACAGAGGGGCAATGGGGCAATGTTACAAAGTTACAAAGGGGCAATGGGGCAATGTTACAAAGTTACAAAGGGGCAATGGGGCAATGTTACAAAGTTACAAAGGGGCAATGGGGCAATGTTACAAAGTGACAAAGGGGCAATGGGGCAAAGTTACAAAGTTACAAAGGGGCAATGGGGCAATGGGGCAATGTTACAAAGTTACAAAGGGGCAATGGGGCAATGGGGCAATGTTACAAAGTTACAAAGGGGCAATGGGGCAATGTTACAAAGTTACAAAGGGGCAATGGGGCAATGGGGCAATGTTACAAAGTTACAAAGGGGCAATGGGGCAATGTTACAAAGTTACAAAGGGGCAATGGGGCAAAGTTACAAAGTTACAAAGGGGCAATGGGGCAATGTTACAAAGTTACAAAGGGCCAGTGGGGCAATGTTACAAAGTTACAAAGGGGCAATGTTACAAAGCTACAAAGGGGCAATGGGGCAATGTTACAAAGTTACAAAGGGGCAATGGGGCAATGTTACAAAGCTACAAAGGGGCAATGGGGCAATGTTACAAAGCTACAAAGGGGCAATGGGGCAATGTTACAAAGCTACAAAGGGGCAATGGGGCAATGTTACAAAGCTACAAAGGGGCAATGGGGCAATGTTACAAAGTGACAAAGGGGCAATGGGGCAATGTTACAAAGTGACAAAGGGGCAATGGGGCAATGTTACAAAGTGACAAAGGGGCAATGGGGCAATGTTACAAAGTTACAAAGGGGCAGTGGGGCAATGTTACAAAGTGACAAAGGGGCAATGGGGCAATGTTACAAAGTTAAAGAGGGGCAGTGGGGCAATGTTACAAAGTGACAAAGGGGCAATGGGGCAATGTTACAAAGTTACAAAGGGGCAATGGGGCAATGTTACAAAGTGACAAAGGGGCAATGGGGCAATGTTACAATGTTACAGAGGGGCAGTGGGGCAATGTTACAAAGTGACAAAGGGGCAATGGGGCAATGTTACAAAGTTAAAGAGGGGCAGTGGGGCAATGTTACAAAGTGACAAAGGGGCAATGGGGCAATGTTACAAAGTGACAAAGGGGCAATGGGGCAATGTTACAAAGTTACAAAGTTACAAAGGGGCAATGGGGCAATGGGGCAATGTTACAAAGTTACAGAGGGGCAATGGGGCAATGTTACAAAGTTACAGAGGGGCAATGGGGCAATGTTACAAAGTTACAAAGGGGCAATGGGGCAATGTTACAAAGTTACAAAGGGGCAATGGGGCAATGTTACAAAGTGACAAAGGGGCAATGGGGCAAAGTTACAAAGTTACAAAGGGGCAATGGGGCAATGTTACAAAGTTACAAAGGGGCAATGGGGCAATGGGGCAATGTTACAAAGTTACAAAGGGGCAATGGGGCAATGTTACAAAGTTACAAAGGGGCAATGGGGCAATGGGGCAATGTTACAAAGTTACAAAGGGGCAATGGGGCAATGTTACAAAGTTACAAAGGGGCAATGGGGCAAAGTTACAAAGTTACAAAGGGGCAATGGGGCAATGTTACAAAGTTACAAAGGGCCAGTGGGGCAATGTTACAAAGTTACAAAGGGGCAATGTTACAAAGCTACAAAGGGGCAATGGGGCAATGTTACAAAGTTACAAAGGGGCAATGGGGCAATGTTACAAAGTTACAAAGGGGCAATGGGGCAATGTTACAAAGCTACAAAGGGGCAATGGGGCAATGTTACAAAGCTACAAAGGGGCAATGGGGCAATGTTACAAAGCTACAAAGGGGCAATGGGGCAATGTTACAAAGCTACAAACGGGCAATGGGGCAATGTTACAAAGCTACAAAGGGGCAATGGGGCAATGTTACAAAGTGACAAAGGGGCAATGGGGCAATGTTACAAAGTTACAAAGGGGCAATGGGGCAAAGTTACAAAGGGGCAATGGGGCAAAGTTACAACGGGGCAATGGGGCAATGTTACAAAGTTACAAAGGGGCAATGGGGCAATGTTACAAAGTTACAAAGGGGCAATGGGGCAATGTTACAAAGTTACAAAGGGGCAATGGGGCAATGTTACAAAGTGACAAAGGGGCAATGGGGCAATGTTACAAAGTTAAAGAGGGGCAGTGGGACAATGTTACAAAGTGACAAAGGGGCAATGGGGCAATGTTACAAAGTTACAAAGGGGCAATGGGGCAATGGGGCAATGTTACAAAGTTACAAAGGGGCAATGGGGCAATGGGGCAATGTTACAAAGTTACAGAGGGGCAATGGGGCAATGGGGCAATGTTATAAAGTTACAGAGGGGCAATGGGGCAATGTTACAAAGTTACAAAGGTGCAATGGGGCAATGGGGCAATGTTACAAAGTGACAAAGGGGCAATGGGGCAATGTTACAAAGTTACAAAGGGGCAGTGGGGCAATGTTACAAAGTTACAGAGGGGCAGTGGGGCAATGTTACAAAGTTACAAAGGGGCAATGGGGCAATGTTACAAAGTTACAAAGGGGCAATGGGGCAATGTTACAAAGTTACAAAGGGGCAATGGGGCAATGTTACAAAGTTAAAGAGGGGCAGTGGGGCAATGTTACAAAGTGACAAAGGGGCAATGGGGCAATGTTACAAAGTTACAAAGGGGCAATGGGGCAATGTTACAAAGTTACAAAGGGGCAATGGGGCAATGTTACAAAGTTACAAAGGTGCAATGGGGCAATGGGGCAATGTTACAAAGTGACAAAGGGGCAATGGGGCAATGTTACAAAGTGACAAAGGGGCAATGGGGCAATGTTACAAAGTTACAAAGGGGCAATGGGGCAATGTTACAAAGTGACAAAGGGGCAATGGGGCAATGTTACAAAGTTACAAAGGTGCAATGGGGCAATGGGGCAATGTTACAAAGTGACAAAGGGGCAATGGGGCAATGTTACAAAGTGACAAAGGGGCAATGGGGCAATGTTACAAAGTTACAAAGGGGCAATGGGGCAATGGGGCAATGTTACAAAGTTACAAAGGGGCAATGGGGCAATGTTACAAAGTTACAGAGGGGCAATGGGGCAATGTTACAAAGTTACAAAGGTGCAATGGGGCAATGGGGCAATGTTACAAAATGACAAAGGGGCAATGGGGTAATGTTACAAAGTTACAAAGGGGCAGTGGGGCAATGTTACAAAGTTACAGAGGGGCAGTGGGGCAATGTTACAAAGTTACAAAGGGGCAATGGGGCAATGTTACAAAGTGACAAAGGGGCAATGGGGCAATGTTACAAAGTTAAAGAGGGGCAGTGGGGCAATGTTACAAAGTGACAAAGGGGCAATGGGGCAATGTTACAAAGTTACAAAGGGGCAATGGGGCAATGGGGCAATGTTACAAAGTTACAAAGGGGCAATGGGGCAATGGGGCAATGTTACAAAGTTACAGAGGGGCAATGGGGCAATGTTACAAAGTTACAAAGGTGCAATGGGGCAATGGGGCAATGTTACAAAGTGACAAAGGGGCAATGGGGCAATGTTACAAAGTGACAAAGGGGCAATGGGGCAATGTTACAAAGTTACAAAGGGGCAATGGGGCAATGGGGCAATGTTACAAAGTTACAAAGGGGCAATGGGGCAATGTTACAAAGTTACAGAGGGGCAATGTTACAAAGTTACAAAGTGACAAAGGGGCAATGTTACAAAGTGACAAAGTTACAAAGGGGCAATGTTACAAAGTTACAAAGTGACAAAGGGGCAATGTTACAAAGTGACAAAGTTACAAAGGGGCAATGTTACAAAGTTACAAAGGGGCAATGGGGCAATGTTACAAAGTTACAAAGGGGCAGTGGGGCAATGTTACAAAGTGACAAAGGGGCAATGTTACAAAGTGACAAAGTTACAAAGGGGCAATGTTACAAAGTTACAAAGTGACAAAGGGGCAATGTTACAAAGTGACAAAGTTACAAAGGGGCAATGTTACAAAGTTACAAAGGGGCAATGGGGCAATGTTACAAAGTGACAAAGGGGCAATGGGGCAATGTTACAAAGTTAAAGAGGGGCAGTGGGGCAATGTTACAAAGTGACAAAGAGGCAATGGGGCAATGTTACAAAGTTACAAAGGGGCAATGGGGCAATGGGGCAATGTTACAAAGTTACAAAGGGGCAATGGGGCAATGGGGCAATGTTACAAAGTTACAGAGGGGCAATGGGGCAATGTTACAAAGTTACAAAGGTGCAATGGGGCAATGGGGCAATGTTACAAAGTGACAAAGGGGCAATGGGGCAATGTTACAAAGTGACAAAGGGGCAATGGGGCAATGTTACAAAGTTACAAAGGGGCAATGGGGCAATGGGGCAATGTTACAAAGTTACAAAGGGGCAATGGGGCAATGGGGCAAAGTTACAAAGTTACAGAGGGGCAATGGGGCAATGTTACAAAGTTACAAAGGGGCAATGGGGCAATGGGGCAATGTTACAAAGTGACAAAGGGGCAATGGGGCAATGTTACAAAGTTACAAAGGGGCAGTGGGGCAATGTTACAAAGTTACAGAGGGGCAATGGGGCAATGTTACAAAGTGACAAAGGTGCAATGGGGCAATGGGGCAATGTTACAAAGTGACAAAGGGGCAATGGGGCAATGTTACAAAGTTACAAAGGTGCAATGGGGCAATGGGGCAATGTTACAAAGTTACAATGGGGCAATGGGGCAATGTTACAAAGTTACAAAGGGGCAATGGGGCAATGGGGCAAAGTTACAAAGTTACAGAGGGGCAATGGGGCAATGTTACAAAGTTACAAAGGGGCAATGGGGCAATGGGGCAATGTTACAAAGTGACAAAGGGGCAATGGGGCAATGTTACAAAGTTACAAAGGGGCAGTGGGGCAATGTTACAAAGTTACAAAGGGGCAATGGGGCAATGTTACAAAGTGACAAAGGTGCAATGGGGCAATGGGGCAATGTTACAAAGTGACAAAGGGGCAATGGGGCAATGTTACAAAGTTACAAAGGTGCAATGGGGCAATGGGGCAATGTTACAAAGTTACAATGGGGCAATGGGGCAATGTTACAAAGTTACAAAGGTGCAATGGGGCAATGGGGCAATGTTACAAAGTGACAAAGGGGCAATGGGGCAATGGGGCAATGTTACAAAGTGACAAAGGGGCAATGGGGCAATGGGGCAATGTTACAAAGTGACAAAGGGGCAATGGGGCAATGTTACAAAGTGACAAAGGGGCAATGGGGCAATGTTACAAAGTGACAAAGGGGCAATGGGGCAATGGGGCAATGTTACAAAGTTACAAAGGGGCAATGGGGCTATGTTACAAAGCTACAGAGGGGCAATGGGGCAATGTTACAAAGTTACAGAGGGGCAATGGGGCTATGTTACAAAGTTACAAAGGGGCAATGGGGCAATGTTACAAAGTGACAAAGGGGCAATGGGGCAAAGGGGCAATGTTACAAAGTGACAAAGGGGCAATGGGGCAATGTTACAAAGTTACAGAGGGGCAGTGGGGCAATGTTACAAAGTTACAAAGGGGCAATGGGGCAATGTTACAAAGTTACAGAGGGGCAATGGAGCAATGTCACAAAGTTACAAAGGGGCAATGGGGCAATGTTACAAAGTTACAGAGGGGCAATGGGGCAATGTTACAAAGTTACAAAGGGGCAATGGGGCAATGTTACAAAGTTACAAAGGGGCAATGGGGCAATGTTACAAAGTGACAAAGGTGCAATGGGGCAATGGGGCAATGTTACAAAGTTACAAAGGGGCAATGGGGCAATGTTACAAAGTTACAGAGGGGCAATGGGGCAATGTTACAAAGTTACAGAGGGGCAATGGGGCTATGTTACAAAGTTACAGAGGGGCAATGGGACAATGTTACAAAGTGACAAAGGGGCAATGGGGCAAAGGGGCAATGTTACAAAGTGACAAAGGGGCAATGGGGCAATGTTACAAAGTTACAGAGGGGCAGTGGGGCAATGTTACAAAGTTACAAAGGGGCAATGGGGCAATGTTACAAAGTTACAAAGGGGCAATGGGGCAATGTTACAAAGTTACAAAGGGGCAATGGGGCAATGTTACAAAGTGACAAAGGGGCAATGGGGCAATGTTACAAAGTTACAAAGGGGCAATGGGGCAATGTTACAAAGTGACAAAGTGACAAAGGGGCAATGTTACAAAGTGACAAAGGGGCAATGGGGCAATGTTACAAAGTTACAAAGGGGCAATGGGGCAATGTTACAAAGTGACAAAGGGGCAATGTTACAAAGTTACAAAGGGGCAATGGGGCAATGTTACAAAGTGACAAAGGGGCAATGGGGCAATGTTACAAAGTGACAAAGGGGCAATGGGGCAATGTTACAAAGTGACAAAGGGGCAATGGGGCAATGTTACAAAGGGGCAATGGGGCAATGTTACAAAGTGACAAAGGGGCAATGGGGAAATGTTACAAAGGGGCAATGGGGCAATGTTACAAAGTGACAAAGGGGCAATGGGGCAATGTTACAAAGTGACAAAGGGGCAATGGGGCAATGTTACAAAGTGACAAAGGGGCAATGTTACAAAGTGACAAAGGGGCAATGGGGCAATGTTACAAAGTGACAAAGGGGCAATGGGGCAATGTTACAAAGTGACAAAGGGGCAATGGGGCAATGTTACAAAGTGACAAAGGGGCAATGGGGCAATGTTACAAAGTGACAAAGGGGCAATGTGGCAATGTTACAAAGTGACAAAGGGGCAATGTTACAAAGTTACAAAGGGGCAATGGGGCAATGTTACAAAGTGACAAAGGGGCAATGGGGCAATGTTACAAAGTGACAAAGGGGCAATGTTACAAAGTTACAAAGGGACAAAGGGGCAATGTTACAAAGTTACAAAGGGGCAATGGGGAAATGTTACAAAGTTACAAAGGGGCAATGGGGCAATGTTACAAAGTTACAAAGGGGCAATGGGGCAATGTTACAAAGTGACAAAGGGGCAATATTACAAAGTGACAAAGGGGCAATGGGGCAATGTTACAAAGTGACAAAGGGGCAATGTTACAAAGTGACAAAGGGGCAATGGGGCAATGTTACAAAGTGACAAAGTTACAAAGGGGCAATGTTACAAAGTTACAAAGGGGCAATGGGGCAATGTTACAAAGTGACAAAGGGGCAATGTTACAAAGTGACAAAGGGGCAATGGGGCAATGTTACAAAGTGACAAAGTTACAAAGGGGCAATGTTACAAAGGGGCAATGTTACAAAGTTACAAAGGGGCAATGGGGCAATGTTACAAAGTTACAAAGTGACAAAGGGGCAATTGGGCAATGTTACAAAGTGACAAAGGGGCAATGGGGCAATGTTACAAAGTTACAAAGGGGCAATGGGGCAATGTTACAAAGTGACAAAGGGGCAATGGGGCAATGTTACAAAGTTACAAAGTGACAAAGGGGCAATGTTACAAAGTTACAAAGGGGCAATGGGGCAATGTTACAAAGTGACAAAGGGGCAATGGGGCAATGTTACAAAGTTACAAAGGGGCAATGGGGCAATGTTACAAAGTGACAAAGTTACAAAGGGGCAATGTTACAAAGTTACAAAGGGGCAATGGGGCAATGTTACAAAGTGACAAAGGGGCAATGGGGCAATGTTACAAAGTGACAAAGTTACAAAGGGGCAATGTTACAAAGTTACAAAGGGGCAATGGGGCAATGTTACAAAGTGACAAAGTTACAAAGGGGCAATGTTACAAAGTTACAAAGGGGCAATGGGGCAATGTTACAAAGTTACAAAGGGGCAATGGGGCAATGTTACAAAGTGACAAAGGGGCAATGGGGCAATGTTACAAAGTGACAAAGGGGCAATGGGGCAATGTTACAAAGTGACAAAGTGACAAAGGGGCAATGTTACAAAGTGACAAGGGGGCAATGGGGCAATGTTACAAAGTGACAAAGGGGCAATGGGGCAATGTTACAAAGTTACAGAGGGGCAGTGGGGCAATGTTACAAAGTGACAAAGGGGCAATGGGGCAATGTTGCAAAGTTACAAAGGGGCAATGTTACAAAGTTACAAAGGGGCAATTGGGCAATGTTACAAAGTTACAGAGGGGCAGTGGGGCAATGTTACAAAGTTACAGAGGGGCAGTGGGGCAATGTTACAAAGTTACAGAGGGGCAGTGGGGCAATGTTACAAAGTTACAGAGGGGCAGTGGGGCAATGTTACAAAGTTACAAAGGGGCAATGGGGCAAAGTTACAAAGTTACAAAGCTACAAAGGGGCAAAGTTACAAAGTTACAGAGGGGCAATGGGGCAATGTTACAAAGTGACAAAGGGGCAATGGGGCAATGTTACAAAGTTACAAATGGGCAATGGGGCAAAGTTACAAAGTTACAAAGCTACAAAGGGGCAATGTTACAAAGTTACATAGGGGCAATGGGGCAATGTTACAAAGTTACAAAGGGGCAATGGGGCAATGTTACAAAGTTAAAGAGGGGCAATGGGGCAATGTTACAAAGTTACAAAGGGGCAATGGGGCAATGTTACAAAGTTACAAAGCTACAAAGGGGCAATGTTACAAAGTAACAAAGGGGCAATGGGGCAAAGTTACAAAGTTACAAAGCTACAAAGGGGCAATGTTACAAAGTTACAAAGGGGCAATGGGGCAATGTTACAAAGTTACAAAGGGGCAATGGGGCAATGTTACAAAGTTACAAAGGGGCAATGGTGCAATGTTACAAAGTTACAAAGTTACAAAGTTACAAAGGGGCAATGGGGCAATGTTACAAAGTTACAAAGGGCCAGTGGGGCAATGTTACAAAGTTACAAAGGGCCAGTGGGGCAATGTTACAAAGTTACAAAGGGCCAGTGGGGCAATGTTACAAAGTTACAAAGGGGCAATGGGGCAATGTTACAAAGTTACAAAGGGGCAGTGGGGCAATGTTACAAAGTTACAAAGGGGCAATGGGGCAATGGGGCAATGTTACAAAGTTACAGAGGGGCAATGGGGCAATGTTACAAAGTTACAAAAGGGCAATGGGGCAATGTTACAAAGTTACAAAGGGGCAATGGGGCAATGGGGCAATGTTACAAAGCTACAAAGGGGCAATGGGGCAATGTTAAAAAGCTACAAAGGGGCAATGGGGCAATGTTACAAAGCTACAAAGGGGCAATGGGACAATGTTACAAAGTTACAAAGGGGCAATGGGGCAATGTTACAAAGTTACAAAGGGGCAATGGGGCAATGTTACAAAGTTACAAAGGGGCAATGGGGCAATGGGGCAATGTTACAAAGTTACAGAGGGGCAATGGGGCAATGTTACAAAGTTACAAAGGTGCAATGGGGCAATGTTACAAAGTGACAAAGGGGCAATGGGGCAATGTTACAAACTTACAAAGGGGCAATGGGGCAATGTTACAAAGTTACAAAGTTAAAAAGGGGCAATGTTACAAAGTTACAAAGGGGCAATGGGGCAATGTTACAAAGTTACAAAGGGGCAATGGGGCAATGTTACAAAGTGACAAAGGGGCAATGGGGCAATGTTACAAAGTTAAAGAGGGGCAGTGGGGCAATGTTACAAAGTGACAAAGGGGCAATGGGGCAATGTTACAAAGTTACAAAGGGGCAATGGGGCAATGGGGCAATGTTACAAAGTTACAAAGGGGCAATGGGGCAATGTTACAAAGTTACAAAGGGGCAGTGGGGCAATGTTACAAAGTTACAGAGGGGCAGTGGGGCAATGTTACAAAGTTACAGAGGGGCAGTGGGGCAATGTTACAAAGTTACAGAGGGGCAGTGGGGCAATGTTACAAAGTTACAGAGGAGCAGTGGGGCAATGTTACAAAGTGACAAAGGGGCAATGGGGCAATGTTACAAAGTGACAAAGGGGCAATGGGGCAATGTTACAAAGTTACAGAGGGGCAGTGGGGCAATGTTACAAAGTGACAAAGGGGCAATGGGGCAATGTTACAAAGTTACAAAGGGGCAATGGGGCAATGGGGCAATGTTACAAAGTTACAAAGGGGCAATGGGGCAATGTTACAAAGTTACAAAGGGGCAATGGGGCAATGTTACAAAGTTACAGAGGGGCAGTGGGGCAATGTTACAAAGTTACAGAGGGGCAGTGGGGCAATGTTACAAAGTTACAGAGGGGCAGTGGGGCAATGTTACAAAGTTACAGAGGGGCAGTGGGGCAATGTTACAAAGTTACAAAGGGGCAATGGGGCAAAGTTACAAAGTTACAAAGCTACAAAGGGGCAATGTTACAAAGTTACAGAGGAGCAATGGGGCAATGTTACAAAGTGACAAAGGGGCAATGGGGCAATGTTACAAAGTTAAAAAGGGGCAATGGGGCAATGTTACAAAGTTACAAAGCTACAAAGGGGCAATGTTACAAAGTTACAAAGGGGCAATGGGGCAATGTTACAAAGTTACAAAGGGGCAATGGGGCAATGTTACAAAGTTAAAGAGGGGCAATGGGGCAATGTTACAAAGTTACAGAGGGGCAATGGGGCAATGTTACAAAGTTACAAAGCTACAAAGGGGCAATGTTACAAAGTGACAAAGGGGCAATGGGGCAAAGTTACAAAGTTACAAAGCTACAAAGGGGCAATGTTACAAAGTGACAAAGGGGAAATGGGGCAATGTTACAAAGTTACAAAGGGGCAATGGGGCAATGTTACAAAGTTACAGAGGGGCAGTGGGGCAATGTTACAAAGTTACAGAGGGGCAGTGGGGCAATGTTACAAAGTTACAGAGGGGCAGTGGGGCAATGTTACAAAGTTACAGAGGGGCAGTGGGGCAATGTTACAAAGTTACAGAGGGGCAATGGGGCAATGTTACAAAGTGACAAAGGGGCAATGGGGCAATGTTACAAAGTTACAAAGGGGCAATGGGGCAATGTGGCAATGTTACAAAGTTACAGAGGGGCAATGGGGCAATGTTACAAAGTGACAGAGGGGCAATGGGGCAATGTTACAAAGTTACAAAGGGGCAATGGGGCAATGGGGCAAAGTTACAAAGTTACAGAGGGGCAGTGGGGCAATGTTACAAAGTTACAGAGGGGCAGTGGGGCAATGTTACAAAGTTCCAGAGGGGCAGTGGGGCAATGTTACAAAGTTACAGAGGGGCAGTGGGGCAATGTTACAAAGTTACAGAGGGGCAGTGGGGCAATGTTACAAAGTTACAGAGGGGCAGTGGGGCAATGTTACAAAGTTACAAAGGGGCAATGGGGCAATGGGGCAATGTTACAAAGTTACAAAGGGGCAATGGGGCAATGTTACAAAGTGACAAAGGGGCAATGGGGCAATGTTACAAAGTGACAAAGGGGCAATGGGGCAATGTTACAAAGTTACAGAGGGGCAGTGGGGCAATATTACAAAGTTACAGAGGGGCAGTGGGGCAATGTTACAAGGTTACAGAGGGGCAGTGGGGCAATGTTACAAAGTTACAGAGGGGCAATGGGGCAATGTTACAAAGTTACAAAGGGGCAATGGGGCAATGTTACAAAGTTACAAAGGGGCAATCGGGCAATGGGGCAATGTTACAAAGTGACAAAGGGGCAATGGGGCAATGTCACAAAGTGACAAAGGGGCAATGGGGCAATGTCACAAACTGACAAAGGGGCAATGGGGCAATGTTACAAAGTTACAAAGGGGCAGTGGGGCAATGGGGCAATGTTACAAAGTGACAGTGGGGCAAAGGGGCAATGTTACAAAGTTACAAAGGGGCAATGGGGCAATGTTACAAAGTTACAAAGGGGCAGTGGGGCAATGTTACAAAGTTACAGAGGGGCAATGGGGCAATGTTACAAAGTTACAGAGGGGCAATGGGGCAATGTTACAAAGTTACAAAGTTACAAAGGGGCAATGGGGCAATGTTACAAAGTTACAAAGGGGCAATGGGGCAATGTTACAAAGTTACAGAGGGGCAGTGGGGCAATGTTACAAAGTGACAAAGGGGCAATGGGGCAATGTTACAAAGTTACAAAGTTACAAAGGGGCAATGGGGCAATGTTACAAAGTTACAAAGGGGCAATGGGGCAATGTTACAAAGTTACAAAGGGGCAATGGGGCAATGTTACAAAGTTACAAAGGGGCAATGGGGCAATGTTACAAAGGGGCAATGGGGCAATGTTACAAAGTTACAAAGGGGCAATGGGGCAATGGGGCAATGTTACAAAGTTACAAAGGGGCAATGGGGCAATGTTACAAAGTTACAAAGGGGCAATGGGGCAATGGGGCAATGTTACAAAGTTACAAAGGGGCAGTGGGGCAATGTTACAAAGTTACAAAGGGGCAATGGGGCAATGTTACAAAGTGACAAAGGGGCAATGGGGCAATGTTACAAAGTTACAAAGGGGCAATGGGGCAATGTTACAAAGTGACAAAGGGGCAATGGGGCAATGTTACAAAGTTACAGAGGGGCAGTGGGGCAATGTTACAAAGTTACAGAGGGGCAGTGGGGCAATGTTACAAAGTTACAGTGGGGCAGTGGGGCAATGTTACAAAGTTACAGAGGGGCAGTGGGGCAATGTTACAAAGTTACAAAGTTACAAAGGGGCAATGTTACAAAGTTACAAAGGGGCAATGTTACAAAGGACCAGTGGGGCAATGTTACAAAGTTACAGAGGGGCAGTGGGGCAATGTTACAAAGTTACAGAGGGGCAATGGGCCAATGTTACAAAGTTACAAAGGGGCAATGGGGCAATGTTACAAAGTTACAAAGTTACAAAGGGGAAATGGGGCAATGGGGCAATGTTACAAAGTTACAAAGGGGCAATGGGGCAATGTTACAAAGTTACAAAGGGGCAATGGGGCAATGTTACAAAGTGACAAAGGGGCAATGGGGCAATGTTACAAAGTTACAAAGTTACAAAGGGGCAATGTTACAAAGTTACAAAGGGGCAATGGGGCAATGTTACAAAGTTACAAAGTTACAAAGGGGCAATGGGGCAATGTTACAAAGTTACAAAGGGGCAATGGGGCAATGTTAAAAAGTTACAAAGGGCCAGTGGGGCAATGTTACAAAGTTACAGAGGGCCAGTGGGGCAATGTTACAAAGTTACAAAGGGCCAGTGGGGCAATGTTACAAAGTTACAAAGGGGCAATGGGGCAATGTTACAAAGTTACAAAGGGGCAGTGGGGCAATGTTACAAAGTTACAAAGGGGCAATGGGGCGATGGGGCAATGTTACAAAGTTACAGAGGGGCAATGGGGCAATGTTACAAAGTTACAAAGGTGCAATGGGGCAATGGGGCAATGTTACAAAGTGACAAAGGGGCAATGGGGCAATGTTACAAAGTGACAAAGGGGCAATGGGGCAATGTTACAAAGTGACAAAGGGGCAATGGGGCAATGTTACAAAGTTACAAAGTTACAAAGGGGCAATGTTACAAAGTTACAAAGGGGCAATGGGGCAATGTTACAAAGTTACAAAGGGGCTATGTTACAAAGTGACAAAGTTACAAAGGGGCAATGTTACAAAGTTACAAAGGGGCAATGGGGCAATGTTACAAAGTTACAAAGGGGCAATGGGGCAATGTTACAAAGTTACAAAGGGGCAATGGGGCAATGGGGCAATGTTACAAAGTTACAAAGGGGCAATGGGGCAATGTTACAAAGTTACAAAGGGGCAATGGGGCAATGTTACAAAGTTACAGAGGGGCAGTGGGGCAATGTTACAAAGTTACAGAGGGGCAGTGGGGCAATGTTACAAAGTTACAGAGGGGCAGTGGGGCAATGTTACAAAGTTACAAAGGGGCAATGGGGCAAAGTTACAAAGTTACAAAGCTACAAAGGGGCAATGTTACAAAGTTACAGAGGAGCAATGGGGCAATGTTACAAAGTGACAAAGGGGCAATGGGGCAATGTTACAAAGTGACAAAGGGGCAATGGGGCAAAGTTACAAAGTTACAAAGCTACAAAGGGGCAATGTTACAAAGTTACAAAGGGGCAATGGGGCAATGTTACAAAGTTACAAAGGGGCAATGGGGGCAATGTTACAAAGTTACAAAGCTACAAAGGGGCAATGTTACAAAGTTACAAAGGGGCAATGGGGCAAAGTTACAAAGTTACAAAGCTACAAAGGGGCAATGTTACAAAGTGACAAAGGGGCAATGGGGCAATGTTACAAAGTTACAAAGGGGCAATGGGGCAATGTTACAAAGTTACAAAGGGGCAGTGGGGCAATGTTACAAAGTTACAGAGGGGCAGTGGGGCAATGTTACAAAGTTACAGAGGGGCAGTGGGGCAATGTTACAAAGTTACAGAGGGGCAGTGGGGCAATGTTACAAAGTTACAGAGGGGCAGTGGGGCAATGTTACAAAGTTACAGAGGGGCAGTGGGGCAATGTTAACAAAGTTACAGAAGGGCAATGGGGCAATGTTACAAAGTGACAAAGGGGCAATGGGGCAATGTTACAAAGTTACAAAGGGGCAATGGGGCAATGGGGCAAAGTTACAAAGTTACAGAGGGGCAGTGGGGCAATGTTACAAAGTTACAGAGGGGCAGTGGGGCAATGTTACAAAGTTACAGAGGGGCAGTGGGGCAATGTTACAAAGTTACAGAGGGGCAGTGGGGCAATGTTACAAAGTTACAGAGGGGCAGTGGGGCAATGTTACAAAGTTACAGAGGGGCAGTGGGGCAATGTTACAAAGTTACAGAGGGGCAATGGGGCAATGTTACAAAGTTACAGAGGGGCAATGGGGCAATGTTACAAAGTGACAGAGGGGCAATGGGGCAATGTTACAAAGTGACAGAGGGGCAATGGGGCAATGTTACAAAGTGACAAAGGGGCAATGGGGCAATGTTACAAAGTTACAGAGGGGCAGTGGGGCAATATTACAAAGTTACAGAGGGGCAGTGGGGCAATGTTACAAGGTTACAGAGGGGCAGTGGGGCAATGTTACAAAGTTACAGAGGGGCAATGGGGCAATGTTACAAAGTTACAGAGGGGCAATGGGGCAATGTTACAAAGTTACAAAGGGGCAATCGGGCAATGGGGCAATGTTACAAAGTGACAAAGAGGCAATGGGGCAATGTCACAAAGTGACAAAGGGGCAATGGGGCAATGTCACAAACTGACAAAGGGGCAATGGGGCAATGTTACAAAGTTACAAAGGGGCAGTGGGGCAATGGGGCAATGTTACAAAGTGACAGTGGGGCAATGGGGCAATGTTACAAAGTTACAAAGGGGCAATGGGGCAATGTTACAAAGTTACAAAGGGGCAGTGGGGCAATGTTACAAAGTTACAGAGGGGCAATGGGGCAATGTTACAAAGTTACAGAGGGGCAATGGGGCAATGTTACAAAGTTACAGAGGGGCAATGTTACAAAGTTACAGAGGGGCAATGGGGCAGTGGGGCAATGTTACAAAGTGACAAAGGGGCAATGGGGCAATGTTACAAAGTTACAAAGTTACAAAGGGGCAATGGGGCAATGTTACAAAGTTACAAAGGGGCAATGGGGCAATGTTACAAAGTTACAAAGGGGCAATGGGGCAATGTTACAAAGATACAAAGGGGCAATGGGGCAATGTTACAAAGGGGCAATGGGGCAATGTTACAAAGTTACAAAGGGGCAATGGGGCAATGTTACAAAGTTACAAAGGGGCAATGGGGCAATGTTACAAAGTTACAAAGGGGCAATGGGGCAATGTTACAAAGTTACAAAGTTACAAAGGGGCAATGGGGCAATGTTACAAAGTTACAAAGGGGCAGTGGGGCAATGTTACAAAGTTACAAAGGGGCAATAGGGCAATGTTACAAAGTTACAAAGGGGCAATGGGGCAATGTTACAAAGTTACAAAGGGGCAATGGGGCAATGTTACAAAGTTACAAAGGGGCAATGGGGCAATGTTACAAAGTTACAGAGGGGCAGTGGGGCAATGTTACAAAGTTACAGAGGGGCAGTGGGGCAATGTTACAAAGTTACAAAGTTACAAAGGGGCAATGTTACAAAGTTACAAAGGGGCAATGTTACAAAGGACCAGTGGGGCAATGATACAAAGTTACAGAGGGGCAGTGGGGCAATGTTACAAAGTTACAGAGGGGCAATGGGGCAATGTTACAAAGTTACAAAGGGGCAATGGGGCAATGTTACAAAGTTACAAAGTTACAAAGGGGCAATGGGGCAATGGGGCAATGTTACAAAGTTACAAAGGGGCAATGGGGCAATGTTACAAAGTTACAAAGTTACAAAGGGGCAATGGGGCAATGTTACAAAGTTACAAAGGGGCAATGGGGCAATGTTACAAAGTTACAAAGGGCCAGTGGGGCAATGTTACAAAGTTACAGAGGGCCAGTGGGGCAATGTTACAAAGTTACAAAGGGCCAGTGGGGCAATGTTACAAAGTTACAAAGGGGCAATGGGGCAATGTTACAAAGTTACAAAGGGGCAGTGGGGCAATGTTACAAAGTTACAAAGGGGCAATGGGGCAATGTTACAAAGTTACAGAGGGGCAATGGGGCAATGTTACAAAGTTACAAAGGTGCAATTGGGCAATGGGGCAATGTTACAAAGTGACAAAGGGGCAATGGGGCAATGTTACAAAGTTACAAAGGGGCAATGGGGCAATGTTACAAAGTTACAAAGTTACAAAGGGGCAATGTTACAAAGTTACAAAGGGGCAATGGGGCAAAGTTACAAAGTTACAAAGGGGCAATGTTACAAAGTGACAAAGTTACAAAGGGGCAATGGGGCAATGTTACAAAGGGGCAATGGGGCAATGTTACAAAGTTACAAAGGGGCAATGGGGCAATGTTACAAAGTTACAGAGGGGCAGTGGGGCAATGTTACAAAGTTACAGAGGGGCAGTGGGGCAATGTTACAAAGTTACAGAGGGGCAGTGGGGCAATGTTACAAAGTTACAAAGGGGCAATGGGGCAAAGTTACAAAGTTACAAAGCTACAAAGGGGCAATGTTACAAAGTTACAGAGGAGCAATGGGGCAATGTTACAAAGTGACAAAGGGGCAATGGGGCAATGTTACAAAGTGACAAAGGGGCAATGGGGAAAAGTTACAAACTTACAAAGCTACAAAGGGGCAATGTTACAAAGTTACAAAGGGGCAATGGGGCAATGTTACAAAGTTACAAAGGGGCAATGGGGCAATGTTACAAAGTTACAAAGGGGCAATGGGGGCAATGTTACAAAGTTACAAAGCTACAAAGGGGCAATGTTACAAAGTTACAAAGGGGCAATGGGGCAAAGTTACAAAGTTACAAAGCTACAAAGGGGCAATGTTACAAAGCTACAAAGGGGCAGTGGGGCAATGTTACAAAGTTACAGATGGGCAGTGGGGCAATGTTACAAAGTTACAGAGGGGCAGTGGGGCAATGTTACAAAGTTACAGAGGGGCAGTGGGGCAATGTTACAAAGTTACAGAGGGGCAGTGGGGCAATGTTACAAAGTTACAGAGGGGCAGTGGGGCAATGTTAACAAAGTTACAGAAGGGCAATGGGGCAATGTTACAAAGTGACAAAGGGGCAATGGGGCAATGTTACAAAGTTACAAAGGGGCAATGGGGCAATGGGGCAATGTTACAAAGTGACAGAGGGGCAATGGGGCAATGTTACAAAGTTACAAAGGGGCAATGGGGCAGTGGGGCAATGTTACAAAGTTACAGAGGGGCAGTGGGGCAATGTTACAAAGTTACAGAGGGGCAGTGGGGCAATGTTACAAAGTTACAGAGGGGCAATGGGGCAATGTTACAAAGTGACAAAGGGGCAATGGGGCAATGTTACAAAGTGACAAAGGGGCAATGGGGCAATGTTACAAAGTGACAAAGGGGCAATGGGGCAATGTTACAAAGTTACAGAGGGGCAGTGGGGCAATATTACAAAGTTACAGAGGGGCAGTGGGGCAATGTTACAAGGTTACAGAGGGGCAGTGGGGCAATGTTACAAAGTTACAGAGGGGCAATGGGGCAATGTTACAAAGTTACAAAGGGGCAATGGGGCAATGTTACAAAGTTACAAAGGGGCAATCGGGCAATGGGGCAATGTTACAAAGTGACAAAGGGGCAATGGGGCAATGTCACAAAGTGACAAAGGGGCAATGGGGCAATGTCACAAAGTTACAAAGGGGCAGTGGGGCAATGGGGCAATGTTACAAAGTGACAAAGGGGCAATGGGGCAATGTTACAAAGTTAAAGAGGGGCAGTGGGGCAATGTTACAAAGTGACAAAGGGGCAATGGGGCAATGTTACAAAGTTACAAAGGGGCAATGGGGCAATGGGGCAATGTTACAAAGTTACAAAGGGGCAATGGGGCAATGTTACAAAGTTACAAAGGGGCAGTGGGGCAATGTTACAAAGTTACAGAGGGGCAGTGGGGCAATGTTACAAAGTTACAGAGGGGCAGTGGGGCAATGTTACAAAGTTACAGAGGGGCAGTGGGGCAATGTTACAAAGTTACAGAGGAGCAGTGGGGCAATGTTACAAAGTGACAAAGGGGCAATGGGGCAATGTTACAAAGTGACAAAGGGGCAATGGGGCAATGTTACAAAGTTACAGAGGGGCAGTGGGGCAATGTTACAAAGTGACAAAGGGGCAATGGGGCAATGTTACAAAGTTACAAAGGGGCAATGGGGCAATGTTACAAAGTTACAAAGGGGCAATGGGGCAATGTTACAAAGTTACAAAGGGGCAATGGGGCAATGTTACAAAGTTACAGAGGGGCAGTGGGGCAATGTTACAAAGTTACAGAGGGGCAGTGGGGCAATGTTACAAAGTTACAGAGGGGCAGTGGGGCAATGTTACAAAGTTACAAAGGGGCAATGGGGCAAAGTTACAAAGCTTCAAAGGGGCAATGTTACAAAGTTACAGAGGAGCAATGGGGCAATGTTACAAAGTGACAAAGGGGCAATGGGGCAATGTTACAAAGTTAAAAAGGGGCAATGGGGCAATGTTACAAAGTTACAAAGCTACAAAGGGGCAATGTTACAAAGTTACAAAGGGGCAATGGGGCAATGTTACAAAGTTACAAAGGGGCAATGGGGCAATGTTACAAAGTTAAAGAGGGGCAATGGGGCAATGTTACAAAGTTACAGAGGGGCAATGGGGCAATGTTACAAAGTTACAAAGCTACAAAGGGGCAATGTTACAAAGTTACAAAGGGGCAATGGGGCAAAGTTACAAAGTTACAAAGCTACAAAGGGGCAATGTTACAAAGTGACAAAGGGGAAATGGGGCAATGTTACAAAGTTACAAAGGGGCAATGGGGCAATGTTACAAAGTTACAGAGGGGCAGTGGGGCAATGTTACAAAGTTACAGAGGGGCAGTGGGGCAATGTTACAAAGTTACAGAGGGGCAGTGGGGCAATGTTACAAAGTTACAGAGGGGCAGTGGGGCAATGTTACAAAGTTACAGAGGGGCAATGGGGCAATGTTACAAAGTGACAAAGGGGCAATGGGGCAATGTTACAAAGTTACAAAGGGGCAATGGGGCAATGTGGCAATGTTACAAAGTTACAGAGGGGCAATGGGGCAATGTTACAAAGTGACAGAGGGGCAATGGGGCAATGTTACAAAGTTACAAAGGGGCAATGGGGCAATGGGGCAAAGTTACAAAGTTACAGAGGGGCAGTGGGGCAATGTTACAAAGTTACAGAGGGGCAGTGGGGCAATGTTACAAAGTTCCAGAGGGGCAGTGGGGCAATGTTACAAAGTTACAGAGGGGCAGTGGGGCAATGTTACAAAGTTACAGAGGGGCAGTGGGGCAATGTTACAAAGTTACAGAGGGGCAATGGGGCAATGGGGCAATGTTACAAAGTTACAAAGGGGCAATGGGGCAATGTTACAAAGTTACAAAGGGGCAATGGGGCAATGTTACAAAGTTACAAAGGGGCAATGGGGCAATGTTACAAAGTGACAAAGGGGCAATGGGGCAATGTTACAAAGTGACAAAGGGGCAATGGGGCAATGTTACAAAGTTACAGAGGGGCAGTGGGGCAATATTACAAAGTTACAGAGGGGCAGTGGGGCAATGTTACAAGGTTACAGAGGGGCAGTGGGGCAATGTTACAAAGTTACAGAGGGGCAATGGGGCAATGTTACAAAGTTACAAAGGGGCAATGGGGCAATGTTACAAAGTTACAAAGGGGCAATCGGGCAATGGGGCAATGTTACAAAGTGACAAAGGGGCAATGGGGCAATGTCACAAAGTGACAAAGGGGCAATGGGGCAATGTCACAAACTGACAAAGGGGCAATGGGGCAATGTTACAAAGTTACAAAGGGGCAGTGGGGCAATGGGGCAATGTTACAAAGTGACAGTGGGGCAATGGGGCAATGTTACAAAGTTACAAAGGGGCAATGGGGCAATGTTACAAAGTTACAAAGGGGCAGTGGGGCAATGTTACAAAGTTACAGAGGGGCAATGGGGCAATGTTACAAAGTTACAGAGGGGCAATGGGGCAATGTTACAAAGTTACAAAGTTACAAAGGGGCAATGGGGCAATGTTACAAAGTTACAAAGGGGCAATGGGGCAATGTTACAAAGTTACAGAGGGGCAGTGGGGCAATGTTACAAAGTGACAAAGGGGCAATGGGGCAATGTTACAAAGTTACAAAGTTACAAAGGGGCAATGGGGCAATGTTACAAAGTTACAAAGGGGCAATGGGGCAATGTTACAAATTTACAAAGGGGCAATGGGGCAATGTTACAAAGTTACAAAGGGGCAATGGGGCAATGTTACAAAGGGGCAATGGGGCAATGTTACAAAGTTACAAAGGGGCAATGGGGCAATGGGGCAATGTTACAAAGTTACAAAGGGGCAATGGGGCAATGTTACAAAGTTACAAAGGGGCAATGGGGCAATGGGGCAATGTTACAAAGTTACAAAGGGGCAGTGGGGCAATTTTACAAAGTTACAAAGGGGCAATGGGGCAATGTTACAAAGTTACAAAGGGGCAATGGGGCAATGTTACAAAGTTACAAAGGGGCAATGGGGCAATGTTACAAAGTTACAAAGGGGCAATGGGGCAATGTTACAAAGTTACAAATGGCCAGTGGGGCAATGTTACAAAGTTACAGAGGGGCAGTGGGGCAATGTTACAAAGTTACAGAGGGGCAGTGGGGCAATGTTACAAAGTTACAAAGTTACAAAGGGGCAATGTTACAAAGTTACAAAGGGGCAATGTTACAAAGGACCAGTGGGGCAATGTTACAAAGTTACAGAGGGGCAGTGGGGCAATGTTACAAAGTTACAGAGGGGCAATGGGCCAATGTTACAAAGTTACAAAGGGGCAATGGGGCAATGTTACAAAGTTACAAAGTTACAAAGGGGCAATGGGGCAATGGGGCAATGTTACAAAGTTACAAAGGGGCAATGGGGCAATGTTACAAAGTTACAAAGGGGCAATGGGGCAATGTTACAAAGTGACAAAGGGGCAATGGGGCAATGTTACAAAGTTACAAAGTTACAAAGGGGCAATGTTACAAAGTTACAAAGGGGCAATGGGGCAATGTTACAAAGTTACAAAGTTACAAAGTGGCAATGGGGCAATGTTACAAAGTTACAAAGGGGCAATGGGGCAATGTTAAAAAGTTACAAAGGGCCAGTGGGGCAATGTTACAAAGTTACAGAGGGCCAGTGGGGCAATGTTACAAAGTTACAAAGGGCCAGTGGGGCAATGTTACAAAGTTACAAAGGGGCAATGGGGCAATGTTACAAAGTTACAAAGGGGCAGTGGGGCAATGTTACAAAGTTACAAAGGGGCGATGGGGCGATGGGGCAATGTTACAAAGTTACAGAGGGGCAATGGGGCAATGTTACAAAGTTACAAAGGTGCAATGGGGCAATGGGGCAATGTTACAAAGTGACAAAGGGGCAATGGGGCAATGTTACAAAGTGACAAAGGGGCAATGGGGCAATGTTACAAAGTGACAAAGGGGCAATGGGGCAATGTTACAAAGTTACAAAGTTACAAAGGGGCAATGTTACAAAGTTACAAAGGGGCAATGGGGCAATGTTACAAAGTTACAAAGGGGCTATGTTACAAAGTGACAAAGTTACAAAGGGGCAATGTTACAAAGTTACAAAGGGGCAATGGGGCAATGTTACAAAGTTACAAAGGGGCAATGGGGCAATGTTACAAAGTTACAAAGGGGCAATGGGGCAATGGGGCAATGTTACAAAGTTACAAAGGGGCAATGGGGCAATGTTACAAAGTTACAAAGGGGCAATGGGGCAATGTTACAAAGTTACAGAGGGGCAGTGGGGCAATGTTACAAAGTTACAGAGGGGCAGTGGGGCAATGTTACAAAGTTACAGAGGGGCAGTGGGGCAATGTTACAAAGTGACAAAGGGGCAATGGGGCAAAGTTACAAAGTTACAAAGCTACAAAGGGGCAATGTTACAAAGTTACAAAGGGGCAATGGGGCAATGTTACAAAGTTACAAAGGGGCAATGGGGGCAATGTTACAAAGTTACAAAGCTACAAAGGGGCAATGTTACAAAGTTACAAAGGGGCAATGGGGCAAAGTTAGAAAGTTACAAAGCTACAAAGGGGCAATGTTACAAAGTGACAAAGGGGCAATGGGGCAATGTTACAAAGTTACAAAGGGGCAATGGGGCAATGTTACAAAGTTACAAAGGGGCAGTGGGGCAATGTTACAAAGTTACAGAGGGGCAGTGGGGCAATGTTACAAAGTTACAGAGGGGCAGTGGGGCAATGTTACAAAGTTACAGAGGGGCAGTGGGGCAATGTTACAAAGTTACAGAGGGGCAGTGGGGCAATGTTACAAAGTTACAGAGGGGCAGTGGGGCAATGTTACAAAGTTACAGAGGGGCAGTGGGGCAATGTTAACAAAGTTACAGAAGGGCAATGGGGCAATGTTACAAAGTGACAAAGGGGCAATGGGGCAATGTTACAAAGTTACAAAGGGGCAATGGGGCAATGGGGCAAAGTTACAAAGTTACAGAGGGGCAGTGGGGCAATGTTACAAAGTTACAGAGGGGCAGTGGGGCAATGTTACAAAGTTACAGAGGGGCAGTGGGGCAATGTTACAAAGTTACAGAGGGGCAGTGGGGCAATGTTACAAAGTTACAGAGGGGCAGTGGGGCAATGTTACAAAGTTACAGAGGGGCAATGGGGCAATGTTACAAAGTTACAGAGGGGCAATGGGGCAATGTTACAAAGTGACAAAGGGGCAATGGGGCAATGTTACAAAGTGACAAAGGGGCAATGGGGCAATGTTACAAAGTTACAAAGGGGCAATGGGGCAATGTTACAAAGTTACAAAGTTAAAAAGGGGCAATGGGGCAATGTTACAAAGTTACAAAGGGGCAGTGGGGCAATGTTACAAAGTTACAAAGGGGCAATGGGGCAATGTTACAAAGTTACAAAGGGGCAATGGGGCAATGTTACAAAGTTACAAAGGGGCAATGGGGCAATGTTACAAAGTTACAAAGGGGCAATGGGGCAATGTTACAAAGTTACAAATGGCCAGTGGGGCAATGTTACAAAGTTACAGAGGGGCAGTGGGGCAATGTTACAAAGTTACAGAGGGGCAGTGGGGCAATGTTACAAAGTTACAAAGTTACAAAGGGGCAATGTTACAAAGTTACAAAGGGGCAATGTTACAAAGGACCAGTGGGGCAATGATACAAAGTTACAGAGGGGCAGTGGGGCAATGTTACAAAGTTACAGAGGGGCAATGGGGCAATGTTACAAAGTTACAAAGGGGCAATGGGGCAATGTTACAAAGTTACAAAGTTACAAAGGGGCAATGGGGCAATGGGGCAATGTTACAAAGTTACAAAGGGGCAATGGGGCAATGTTACAAAGTTACAAAGGGGCAATGGGGCAATGTTACAAAGTGACAAAGGGGCAATGGGGCAATGTTACAAAGTGACAAAGTTACAAAGGGGCAATGTTACAAAGTTACAAAGGGGCAATGGGGCAATGTTACAAAGTTACAAAGTTACAAAGGGGCAATGGGGCAATGTTACAAAGTTACAAAGGGGCAATGGGGCAATGTTACAAAGTTACAAAGGGCCAGTGGGGCAATGTTACAAAGTTACAAAGGGCCAGTGGGGCAATGTTACAAAGTTACAAAGGGCCAGTGGGGCAATGTTACAAAGTTACAAAGGGGCAATGGGGCAATGTTACAAAGTTACAAAGGGGCAGTGGGGCAATGTTACAAAGTTACAAAGGGGCAATGGGGCAATGTTACAAAGTTACAGAGGGGCAATGGGGCAATGTTACAAAGTTACAAAGGTGCAATGGGGCAATGGGGCAATGTTACAAAGTGACAAAGGGGCAATGGGGCAATGTTACAAAGTTACAAAGGGGCAATGGGGCAATGTTACAAAGTTACAAAGTTACAAAGGGGCAATGTTACAAAGTTACAAAGGGGCAATGGGGCAATGTTACAAAGTTACAAAGGGGCAATGTTACAAAGTGACAAAGTTACAAAGGGGCAATGTTACAAAGTTACAAAGGGGCAATGGGGCAATGTTACAAAGTTACAAAGGGGCAATGGGGCAATGTTACAAAGTTACAGAGGGGCAGTGGGGCAATGTTACAAAGTTACAGAGGGGCAGTGGGGCAATGTTACAAAGTTACAGAGGGGCAGTGGGGCAATGTTACAAAGTTACAAAGGGGCAATGGGGCAAAGTTACAAAGTTACAAAGCTACAAAGGGGTAATGTTACAAAGTTACAGAGGAGCAATGGGGCAATGTTACAAAGTGACAAAGGGGCAATGGGGCAATGTTACAAAGTGACAAAGGGGCAATGGGGCAAAGTTACAAACTTACAAAGCTACAAAGGGGCAATGTTACAAAGTTACAAAGGGGCAATGGGGCAATGTTACAAAGTTACAAAGGGGCAATGGGGCAATGTTACAAAGTTACAAAGGGGCAATGGGGGCAATGTTACAAAGTTACAAAGCTACAAAGGGGCAATGTTACAAAGTTACAAAGGGGCAATGGGGCAAAGTTACAAAGTTACAAAGCTACAAAGGGGCAATGTTACAAAGCTACAAAGGGGCAATGGGGCAATGTTACAAAGTTACAAAGGGGCAGTGGGGCAATGTTACAAAGTTACAGAGGGGCAGTGGGGCAATGTTACAAAGTTACAGAGGGGCAGTGGGGCAATGTTACAAAGTTACAGAGGGGCAGTGGGGCAATGTTACAAAGTTACAGAGGGGCAGTGGGGCAATGTTACAAAGTTACAGAGGGGCAGTGGGGCAATGTTACAAAGTTACAGAGGGGCAGTGGGGCAATGTTACAAAGTTACAGAGGGGCAGTGGGGCAATGTTAACAAAGTTACAGAAGGGCAATGGGGCAATGTTACAAAGTGACAAAGGGGCAATGGGGCAATGTTACAAAGTTACAAAGGGGCAATGGGGCAATGTTACAAAGTTACAAAGGGGCAATGGGGCAATGGGGCAATGTTACAAAGTTACAGAGGGGCAATGGGGCAATGTTACAAAGTGACAGAGGGGCAATGGGGAAATGTTACAAAGTTACAAAGGGGCAATGGGGCAGTGGGGCAATGTTACAAAGTTACAGAGGGGCAGTGGGGCAATGTTACAAAGTTACAGAGGGGCAGTGGGGCAATGTTACAAAGTTACAGAGGGGCAATGGGGCAATGTTACAAAGTGACAAAGGGGCAATGGGGCAATGTTACAAAGTGACAAAGGGGCAATGGGGCAATGTTACAAAGTGACAAAGGGGCAATGGGGCAATGTTACAAAGTTACAGAGGGGCAGTGGGGCAATATTACAAAGTTACAGAGGGGCAGTGGGGCAATGTTACAAAGTTACAGAGGGGCAATGGGGCAATGTTACAAAGTTACAAAGGGGCAATGGGGCAATGTTACAAAGTTACAAAGGGGCAATCGGGCAATGGGGCAATGTTACAAAGTGACAAAGGGGCAATGGGGCAATGTCACAAAGTGACAAAGGGGCAATGGGGCAATGTCACAAACTGACAAAGGGGCAATGGGGCAATGTTACAAAGTTACAAAGGGGCAGTGGGGCAATGGGGCAATGTTACAAAGTGACAGTGGGGCAATGGGGCAATGTTACAAAGTTACAAAGGGGCAATGGGGCAATGTTACAAAGTTACAAAGGGGCAGTGGGGCAATGTTACAAAGTTACAGAGGGGCAATGGGGCAATGTTACAAAGTTACAGAGGGGCAATGGGGCAATGTTACAAAGTTACAGAGGGGCAATGGGGCAATGTTACAAAGTTACAGAGGGGCAATGTTACAAAGTTACAGAGGGGCAATGGGGCAATGTTACAAAGTTACAGAGGGGCAATGGGGCAATGTTACAAAGTTACAGAGGGGCAATGGGGCAATGTTACAAAGTTACAGAGGGGCAATGGGACAATGTTACAAAGTGACAAAGGGGCAGTGGGGCAATGTTACAAAGTTACAAAGGGGCAGTGGGGCAATGTTACAAAGTTACAAAGGGGCAATGGGGCAATGTTACAAAGTTACAAAGTTACAAAGGGGCAATGGGGCAATGTTACAAAGTTACAAAGGGGCAATGGGGCAATGTTACAAAGTTACAAAGGGGCAATGGGGCAATGTTACAAAGTTACAAAGGGGCAATGTTACAAAGTTACAAAGGGGCAATGGGGCAATGGGGCAATGGGGCAATGTTACAAAGTTACAAAGGGGCAATGGGGCAATGTTACAAAGTTACAAAGGGGCAATGGGGCAATGTTACAAAGTTACAAAGGGGCAATGGGGCAATGTTACAAAGTTACAAAGGGGCAATGGGGCAATGTTACAAAGTTACAAAGGGGCAATGGGGCAATGTTACAAAGTTACAAAGGGGCAATGGGGCAATGTTACAAAGTTACAAAGGGGCAATGGGGCAATGTTACAAAGTTACAGAGGGGCAGTGGGGCAATGTTACAAAGTTACAAAGTTACAAAGGGGCAATGTTACAAAGTTACAAAGGGGCAATGTTACAAAGGACCAGTGGGGCAATGTTACAAAGTTACAGAGGGGCAGTGGGGCAATGTTACAAAGTTACAGAGGGGCAATGGGGCAATGTTACAAAGTTACAAAGGGGCAATGGGGCAATGTTACAAAGTTACAAAGTTACAAAGGGGCAATGGGGCAATGGGGCAATGTTACAAAGTTACAAAGGGGCAATGGGGCAATGTTACAAAGTGACAAAGGGGCAATGGGGCAATGTTACAAAGTTACAAAGTTACAAAGGGGCAATGTTACAAAGTTACAAAGTTACAAAGGGGCAATGTTACAAAGTTACAAAGGGGCAATGGGGCAATGTTACAAAGTTACAAAGGGGCAATGGGGCAATGTTACAAAGTTACAAAGGGGCAATGGGGCAATGTTACAAAGTTACAAAGTTACAAAGGGGCAATGGGGCAATGTTACAAAGTTACAAAGTTACAAAGTTACAAAGGGGCAATGTTACAAAGTTACAAAGGGGCAATGGGGCAATGTTACAAAGTTACAAAGGGCCAGTGGGGCAATGTTACAAAGTTACAAAGGGCCAGTGGGGCAATGTTACAAAGTTACAAAGGGCCAGTGGGGCAATGTTACAAAGTTACAAAGGCGCAATGGGGCAATGTTACAAAGTTACAAAGGGGCAGTGGGGCAATGTTACAAAGTTACAAAGGGGCAATGGGGCAATGGGGCAATGTTACAAAGTTACAGAGGGGTAATGGGGCAATGTTACAAATTTACAAAGGTGCAATGGGGCAATGGGGCAATGTTACAAAGTGACAAAGGGGCAATGGGGCAATGTTACAAAGTTACAAAGGGGCAATGGGGCAATGTTACAAAGTTACAAAGTTACAAAGTTACAAAGGGGCAATGTTACAAAGTTACAAAGGGGCAATGGGGCAATGTTACAAAGTTACAAAGGGGCAATGTTACAAAGTTACAAAGGGGCAATGGGGCAATGTTACAAAGTTACAAAGGGGCAATGGGGCAATGTTACAAAGTGACAAAGGGGCAATGGGGCAATGTTACAAAGTGACAAAGGGGCAATGGGGCAATGTTACAAAGGGACAAAGGGGCAATGGGGCAATGTTACAAAGTGACAAAGGGGCAATGTTACAAAGTTACAAAGGGCCAGTGGGGCAATGTTACAAAGTTACAAAGGGGCAATGGGGCAATGTTACAAAGTTACAAAGGGGCAGTGGGGCAATGTTACAAAGTTACAAAGGGGCAATGGGGCAATGGGGCAATGTTACAAAGTTACAGAGGGGCAATGGGGCAATGTTACAAAGTTACAAAGGGGCAATGGGGCAATGGGGCAATGTTACAAAGCTACAAAGGGGCAATGGGGCAATGTTACAAAGCTACAAAGGGCCAGTGGGGCAATGTTACAAAGTTACAGAGGGGCAATGGGGCAATGGGGCAATGTTACAAAGTTACAGAGGGGCAATGGGGCAATGTTACAAAGTTACAAAGGTGCAATGGGGCAATGGGGCAATGTTACAAAGTTACAAAGGGGCAATGGGGCAATGTTACAAAGTTACAAAGGGGCAATGGGGCAATGGGGCAATGTTACAAAGCTACAAAGGGACAATGGGGCAATGTTACAAAGCTACAAAGGGGCAATGGGGAAATGTTACAAAGTTACAAAGGGGCAATGGGGCAATGTTACAAAGTTACAAAGTTACAAAGGGGCAATGTTACAAAGTTACAAAGGGGCAATGGGGCAATGGGGCAATGTTACAAAGTTACAAAGGGGCAATGAGGCAAAGTTACAAAGGGGCAATGGGGCAAAGTTACAAAGGGGCAATGGGGCAATGGGGCAATGTTACAAAGTTACAAAGGGGCAATGAGGCAATGTTACAAAGTTACAAAGGGGCAATGGGGCAATGTTACAAAGTTACAAAGGGGCAATGGGTCAAAGTTACAAAGTTACAAAGGGGCAATGGGGCAATGTTACAAAGTTACAAAGGGCCAGTGGGGCAATGTTACAAAGTAAAAAAGGGGCAGTGGGGCAATGTTACAAAGTTACAAAGGGGCAGTGGGGCAATGGGGCAATGTTACAAAGCTACAAAGGGGCAATGGGGCAATGTTACAAAGCTACAAAGGGGCAATGGGGCAATGTTACAAAGTTACAAAGGGGCAATGGGGCAATGTTACAAAGTTACAAAGGGGCAATGGGGCAATGTTACAAAGTTACAAAGGGGCAGTGGGGCAATGTTACAAAGTTACAAAGGGGCAATGGGGCAATGTTACAAAGTTACAGAGGGGCAATGGGGCAATGTTACAAAGTTAAAGAGGGGCAATGGGGCAATGTTACAAAGTTACAGAGGGGCAATGGGGCAATGTTACAAAGTTACAAAGCTACAAAGGGGCAATGTTACAAAGCTACAAAGGGGCAATGTTACAAAGTTACAAAGGGGCAATGGGGCAAAGTTACAAAGTTACAAAGCTACAAAGGGGCAATGTTACAAAGTTACAAAGGGGCAATGGGGCAATGTTACAAAGTTACAAAGGGGCAATGGGGCAATGTTACAAAGTTACAGAGGGGCAGTGGGGCAATGTTACAAAGTTACAGAGGGGCAGTGGGGCAATGTTACAAAGTTACAGAGGGGCAGTGGGGCAATGTTACAAAGTTACAGAGGGGCAGTGGGGCAATGTTACAAAGTTACAGAGGGGCAGTGGGGCAATGTTACAAAGTTACAGAGGCGCAGTGGGGCAATGTTACAAAGTTACAGAGGGGCAATGGGGCAATGTTACAAAGTGACAAAGGGGCAATGGGGCAATGTTACAAAGTTACAAAGGGGCAATGGGGCAATGTGGCAATGTTACAAAGTTACAAAGGGGCAATGGGGCAATGTTACAAAGTGACAGAGGGGCAATGGGGCAATGTTACAAAGTTACAGAGGGGCAATGGGGCAATGGGGCAAAGTTACAAAGTTACAGAGGGGCAGTGGGGCAATGTTACAAAGTTACAGAGGGGCAGTGGGGCAATGTTACAAAGTTCCAGAGGGGCAGTGGGGCAATGTTACAAAGTTACAGAGGGGCAGTGGGGCAATGTTACAAAGTTACAGAGGGGCAGTGGGGCAATGTTACAAAGTTACAGAGTTACAAAGGGGCAATGGGGCAATGTTACAAAGTTACAAAGGGGCAATGGGGCAATGTTACAAAGTTACAAAGGGGCAATGGGGCAATGTTACAAAGTTACAAAGGGGCAATGGGGCAATGTTACAAAGTGACAAAGGGGCAATGGGGCAATGTTACAAAGTGACAAAGGGGCAATGGGGCAATGTTACAAAGTTACAGAGGGGCAGTGGGGCAATATTACAAAGTTACAGAGGGGCAGTGGGGCAATGTTACAAGGTTACAGAGGGGCAGTGGGGCAATGTTACAAAGTTACAGAGGGGCAATGGGGCAATGTTACAAAGTTACAAAGGGGCAATGGGGCAATGTTACAAAGTTACAAAGGGGCAATCGGGCAATGGGGCAATGTCACAAATTGACAAAGGGGCAATGGGGCAATGTCACAAAGTGACAAAGGGGCAATGGGGCAATGTCACAAAGTGACAAAGGGGCAATGGGGCAATGTCACAAACTGACAAAGGGGCAATGGGGCAATGTTACAAAGTTACAAAGGGGCAGTGGGGCAATGGGGCAATGTTACAAAGTGACAGTGGGGCAATGGGGCAATGTTACAAAGTTACAAAGGGGCAATGGGGCAATGTTACAAAGTTACAAAGGGGCAGTGGGGCAATGTTACAAAGTTACAGAGGGGCAATGGGGCAATGTTACAAAGTTACAGAGGGGCAATGGGGCAATGTTACAAAGTTACAGAGGGGCAATGGGGCAATGTTACAAAGTTACAGAGGGGCAATGTTACAAAGTTACAAAGGGGCAATGGGGCAATGTTACAAAGTTACAGAGGGGCAATGGGGCAATGTTACAAAGTTACAAAGTTACAAAGGGGCAATGGGGCAATGTTACAAAGTTACAAAGGGGCAATGGGGCAATGTTACAAAGTTACAAAGGGGCAATGGGGGAATGTTACAAAGTTACAAAGGGGCAATGGGGCAATGTTACAAAGTTACAAAGGGGCAATGTTACAAAGTTACAAAGGGGCAATGGGGCAATGTTACAAAGTTACAAAGGGGCAATGGGGCAATGTTACAAAGTTACAAAGGGGCAATGGGGCAATGTTACAAAGTTACAAAGGGGCAATGGGGCAATGGGGCAATGTTACAAAGTTACAAAGGGGCAATGGGGCAATGTTACAAAGTTACAAAGGGGCAATGGGGCAATGTTACAAAGTTACAAAGGGGCAATGGGGCAATGTTACAAAGTTACAAAGGGGCAATGGGGCAATGTTACAAAGTTACAAAGTTACAAAGGGGCAATGGGGCAATGTTACAAAGTTACAAAGGGGCAGTGGGGCAATGTTACAAAGTTACAAAGGGGCAATGGGGCAATGTTACAAAGTTACAAAGGGGCAATGGGGCAATGTTACAAAGTTACAAAGGGGCAATGGGGCAATGTTACAAAGTTACAAATGGCCAGTGGGGCAATGTTACAAAGTTACAGAGGGGCAGTGGGGCAATGTTACAAAGTGACAGAGGGGCAGTGGGGCAATGTTACAAAGTTACAAAGTTACAAAGGGGCAATGTTACAAAGTTACAAAGGGGCAATGTTACAAAGGACCAGTGGGGCAATGATACAAAGTTACAGAGGGGCAGTGGGGCAATGTTACAAAGTTACAGAGGGGCAATGGGGCAATGTTACAAAGTTACAAAGGGGCAATGGGGCAATGTTACAAAGTTACAAAGTTACAAAGGGGCAATGGGGCAATGGGGCAATGTTACAAAGTTACAAAGGGGCAATGGGGCAATGTTACAAAGTTACAAAGGGGCAATGGGGCAATGTTACAAAGTGACAAAGGGGCAATGGGGCAATGTTACAAAGTGACAAAGTTACAAAGGGGCAATGTTACAAAGTTACAAAGGGGCAATGGGGCAATGTTACAAAGTTACAAAGTTACAAAGGGGCAATGGGGCAATGTTACAAAGTTACAAAGGGGCAATGGGGCAATGTTACAAAGTTACAAAGGGCCAGTGGGGCAATGTTACAAAGTTACAGAGGGCCAGTGGGGCAATGTTACAAAGTTACAAAGGGCCAGTGGGGCAATGTTACAAAGTTACAAAGGGGCAATGGGGCAATGTTACAAAGTTACAAAGGGGCAGTGGGGCAATGTTACAAAGTTACAAAGGGGCAATGGGGCAATGTTACAAAGTTACAGAGGGGCAATGGGGCAATGTTACAAAGTTACAAAGGTGCAATGGGGCAATGGGGCAATGTTACAAAGTGACAAAGGGGCAATGGGGCAATGTTACAAAGTTACAAAGGGGCAATGGGGCAATGTTACAAAGTTACAAAGTTACAAAGGGGCAATGTTACAAAGTTACAAAGGGGCAATGGGGCAATGTTACAAAGTTACAAAGGGGCAATGTTACAAAGTGACAAAGTTACAAAGGGGCAATGTTACAAAGTTACAAAGGGGCAATGGGGCAATGTTACAAAGTTACAGAGGGGCAGTGGGGCAATGTTACAAAGTTACAGAGGGGCAGTGGGGCAATGTTACAAAGTTACAGAGGGGCAGTGGGGCAATGTTACAAAGTTACAGAGGGGCAGTGGGGCAATGTTACAAAGTTACAGAGGGGCAATGGGGCAAAGTTACAAAGTTACAAAGCTACAAAGGGGCAATGTTACAAAGTTACAGAGGAGCAATGGGGCAATGTTACAAAGTGACAAAGGGGCAATGGGGCAATGTTACAAAGTGACAAAGGGGCAATGGGGCAAAGTTACAAAGTTACAAAGCTACAAAGGGGCAATGTTACAAAGTGACAAAGGGGCAATGGGGCAATGTTACAAAGTTACAAAGGGGCAATGGGGCAATGTTACAAAGTTACAAAGGGGCAATGGGGGCAATGTTACAAAGTTACAAAGCTACAAAGGGGCAATGTTACAAAGTTACAAAGGGGCAATGGGGCAAAGTTACAAAGTTACAAAGCTACAAAGGGGCAATGTTACAAAGTTACAAAGGGGCAATGGGGCAATGTTACAAAGTTACAAAGGGGCAATGGGGCAATGTTACAAAGTTACAAAGGGGCAGTGGGGCAATGTTACAAAGTTACAGAGGGGCAGTGGGGCAATGTTACAAAGTTACAGAGGGGCAGTGGGGCAATGTTACAAAGTTACAGAGGGGCAGTGGGGCAATGTTACAAAGTTACAGAGGGGCAGTGGGGCAATGTTACAAAGTTACAGAGGGGCAGTGGGGCAATGTTAACAAAGTTACAGAAGGGCAATGGGGCAATGTTACAAAGTGACAAAGGGGCAATGGGGCAATGTTACAAAGTTACAAAGGGGCAATGGGGCAATGGGGCAATGTTACAAAGTTACAGAGGGGCAATGGGGCAATGTTACAAAGTGACAGAGGGGAAATGGGGCAATGTTACAAAGTTACAAAGGGGCAATGGGGCAATGGGGCAAAGTTACAAAGTTACAGAGGGGCAGTGGGGCAATGTTACAAAGTTACAGAGGGGCAGTGGGGCAATGTTACAAAGTTACAGAGGGGCAGTGGGGCAATGTTACAAAGTTACAGAGGGGCAGTGGGGCAATGTTACAAAGTTACAGAGGGGCAATGGGGCAATGTTACAAAGTTACAGAGGGGCAATGGGGCAATGTTACAAAGTGACAAAGGGGCAATGGGGCAATGTTACAAAGTGACAAAGGGGCAATGGGGCAATGTTACAAAGTTACAGAGGGGCAGTGGGGCAATATTACAAAGTTACAGAGGGGCAGTGGGGCAATGTTACAAGGTTACAGAGGGGCAGTGGGGCAATGTTACAATGTTACAGAGGGGCAATGGGGCAATGTTACAAAGTTACAAAGGGGCAATGGGGCAATGTTACAAAGTTACAAAGGGGCAATCGGGCAATGGGGCAATGTTACAAAGTGACAAAGGGGCAATGGGGCAATGTCACAAAGTGACAAAGGGGCAATGGGGCAATGTCACAAACTGACAAAGGGGCAATGGGGCAATGTTACAAAGTTACAAAGGGGCAGTGGGGCAATGGGGCAATGTTACAAAGTGACAGTGGGGCAATGGGGCAATGTTACAAAGTTACAAAGGGGCAATGGGGCAATGTTACAAAGTTACAAAGGGGCAGTGGGGCAATGTTACAAAGTTACAGAGGGGCAATGGGGCAATGTTACAAAGTTACAGAGGGGCAATGGGGCAATGTTACAAAGTTACAGAGGGGCAATGGGGCAATGTTACAAAGTTACAGAGGGGAATGTTACAAAGTTACAGAGGAGCAATGGGGCAATGTTACAAAGTTACAGAGGGGCAATGGGGCAATGTTACAAAGTTACAGAGGGGCAATGGGGCAATGTTACAAAGTTACAGAGGGGCAGTGGGACAATGTTACAAAGTTACAGAGGGGCAGTGGGGCAATGTTACAAAGTTACAAAGGGGCAGTGGGGCAATGTTACAAAGTTACAAAGGGGCAATGGGGCAATGTTACAAAGTTACAAAGTTACAAAGGGGCAATGGGGCAATGTTACAAAGTTACAAAGGGGCAATGGGGCAATGTTACAAAGTTACAAAGGGGCAATGGGGCAATGTTACAAAGTTACAAAGGGGCAATGGGGCAATGTTACAAAGTTACAAAGGGGCAATGTTACAAAGTTACAAAGGGGCAATGGGGCAATGGGGCAATGGGGCAATGTTACAAAGTTACAAAGGTGCAATGGGGCAATGTTACAAAGTTACAAAGGGGCAATGGGGCAATGTTACAAAGTTACAAAGGGGCAATGGGGCAATGTTACAAAGTTACAAAGGGGCAATGGGGCAATGTTACAAAGTTACAAAGGGGCAATGGGGCAATGTTACAAAGTTACAAAGGGGCAATGGGGCAATGTTACAAAGTTACAAAGTTACAAAGTTACAAAGGGGCAATGTTACAAAGTTACAAAGGGCCAGTGGGGCAATGTTACAAAGTTACAAAGGGGCAATGTTACAAAGTTACAAAGGGGCAATGGGGCAATGTTACAAAGTTACAAAGGGGCAGTGGGGCAATGTTACAAAGTTACAAAGGGGCAATGGGGCAATGTTACAAAGTTACAAAGGGGCAATGTTACAAAGTTACAAAGGGGCAATGGGGCAATGTTACAAAGTTACAAAGGGGCAGTGGGGCAATGTTACAAAGTTACAAAGGGGCAATGGGGCAATGTTACAAAGTTACAAAGGGGCAATGGGGCAATGTTACAAAGTTACAGAGGGGCAATGTTACAAAGTTACAGAGGGGCAATGGGGCAATGTTACAAAGTTACAGAGGGGCAATGGGGCAATGTTACAAAGTTACAGAGGGGCAATGGGGCAATGTTACAAAGTTACAGAGGGGCAATGGGGCAATGTTACAAAGTTACAGAGGGGCAATGGGGCAATGTTACAAAGTTACAAAGGGGCAGTGGGGCAATGTTACAAAGTTACAAAGGGGCAATGGGGCAATGTTACAAAGTTACAAAGGGGCAATGGGGCAATGTTACAAAGTTACAAAGGGGCAATGGGGCAATGTTACAAAGTTACAAAGGGGCAATGGGGCAATGTTACAAAGTTACAGAGGGGCAGTGGGGCAATGTTACAAAGTTACAGAGGGGCAGTGGGGCAATGTTACAAAGTTACAAAGTTACAAAGGGGCAATGTTACAAAGTTACAAAGGGGCAATGTTACAAAGGACCAGTGGGGCAATGTTACAAAGTTACAGAGGGGCAGTGGGGCAATGTTACAAAGTTACAGAGGGGCAATGGGGCAATGTTACAAAGTTACAAAGGGGCAATGGGGCAATGTTACAAAGTTACAAAGTTACAAAGGGGCAATGGGGCAATGGGGCAATGTTACAAAGTTACAAAGGGGCAATGGGGCAATGTTACAAAGTGACAAAGGGGCAATGGGGCAATGTTACAAAGTGACAAAGGGGCAATGGGGCAATGTTACAAAGTGACAAAGTTACAAAGGGGCAATGTTACAAAGTTACAAAGGGGCAATGGGGCAATGTTACAAAGTGACAAAGTTACAAAGGGGCAATGTTACAAAGTTACAAAGGGGCAATGGGGCAATGTTACAAAGTTACAAAGTTACAAAGGGGCAATGGGGCAATGTTACAAAGTTACAAAGGGGCAATGGGGCAATGTTACAAAGTTACAAAGTTACAAAGGGGCAATGTTACAAAGTTACAAAGGGGCAATGGGGCAATGTTACAAAGTTACAAAGGGCCAGTGGGGCAATGTTACAAAGTTACAAAGGGCCAGTGGGGCAATGTTACAAAGTTACAAAGGGCCAGTGGGGCAATGTTACAAAGTTACAAAGGGCCAGTGGGGCAATGTTACAAAGTTACAAAGGGGCAATGGGGCAATGTTACAAAGTTACAAAGGTGCAATGGGGCAATGTTACAAAGTTACAAAGGGGCAATGTTACAAAGTTACAAAGGGGCAATGGGGCAATGTTACAAAGTTACAAAGGGGCAGTGGGGCAATGTTACAAAGTTACAAAGGGGCAATGGGGCAATGTTACAAAGTTACAAAGGGGCAATGGGGCAATGTTACAAAGTTACAGAGGGGCAATGTTACAAAGTTACAGAGGGGCAATGGGGCAATGTTACAAAGTTACATAGGGGCAATGGGGCAATGTTACAAAGTTACAGAGGGGCAATGGGGCAATGTTACAAAGTTACAGAGGGGCAATGGGGCAATGTTACAAAGTTACAAAGGGGCAATGGGGCAATGTTACAAAGTTACAAAGGGGCAGTGGGGCAATGTTACAAAGTTACAAAGGGGCAATGGGGCAATGTTACAAAGTTACAAAGGGGCAATGGGGCAATGTTACAAAGTTACAAAGGGGCAATGGGGCAATGTTACAAAGTTACAAAGGGGCAATGGGGCAATGTTACAAAGTTACAGAGGGGCAGTGGGGCAATGTTACAAAGTTACAGAGGGGCAGTGGGGCAATGTTACAAAGTTACAAAGTTACAAAGGGGCAATGTTACAAAGTTACAAAGGGGCAATGTTACAAAGGACCAGTGGGGCAATGTTACAAAGTTACAGAGGGGCAGTGGGGCAATGTTACAAAGTTACAGAGGGGCAATGGGGCAATGTTACAAAGTTACAAAGGGGCAATGGGGCAATGTTACAAAGTTACAAAGTTACAAAGGGGCAATGGGGCAATGGGGCAATGTTACAAAGTTACAAAGGGGCAATGGGGCAATGTTACAAAGTTACAAAGGGGCAATGGGGCAATGTTACAAAGTGACAAAGGGGCAATGGGGCAATGGGGCAATGGGGCAATGTTACAAAGTTACAAAGGGGCAATGGGGCAATGTTACAAAGTGACAAAGGGGCAATGGGGCAATGTTACAAAGTGACAAAGGGGCAATGGGGCAATGTTACAAAGTGACAAAGTTACAAAGGGGCAATGTTACAAAGTTACAAAGGGGCAATGGGGCAATGTTACAAAGTGACAAAGTTACAAAGGGGCAATGTTACAAAGTTACAAAGGGGCAATGGGGCAATGTTACAAAGTTACAAAGTTACAAAGGGGCAATGGGGCAATGTTACAAAGTTACAAAGGGGCAATGGGGCAATGTTACAAAGTTACAAAGTTACAAAGGGGCAATGTTACAAAGTTACAAAGGGGCAATGGGGCAATGTTACAAAGTTACAAAGGGCCAGTGGGGCAATGTTACAAAGTTACAAAGGGCCAGTGGGGCAATGTTACAAAGTTACAAAGGGCCAGTGGGGCAATGTTACAAAGTTACAAAGGGGCAATGGGGCAATGGGGCAATGTTACAAAGTTACAGAGGGGCAATGGGGCAATGTTACAAAGTTACAAAGGTGCAATGGGGCAATGGGGCAATGTTACAAAGTGACAAAGGGGCAATGGGGCAATGTTACAAAGTTACAAAGGGGCAATGGGGCAATGTTACAAAGTTACAAAGTTACAAAGTTACAAAGGGGCAATGTTACAAAGTTACAAAGGGGCAATGGGGCAATGTTACAAAGTTACAAAGGGGCAATGTTACAAAGTTACAAAGGGGCAATGGGGCAATGTTACAAAGTTACAAAGGGGCAATGGGGCAATGTTACAAAGTTACAAAGGGGCAATGGGGCAATGTTACAAAGTTACAAAGGGGCAATGGGGCAATGTTACAAAGTGACAAAGGGGCAATGGGGCAATGTTACAAAGTGACAAAGGGGCAATGGGGCAATGTTACAAAGGGCCAGTGGGGCAATGTTACAAAGTTACAAAGGGGCAATGGGGCAATGTTACAAAGTTACAAAGGGGCAGTGGGGCAATGTTACAAAGTTACAAAGGGGCAATGGGGCAATGGGGCAATGTTACAAAGTTACAGAGGGGCAATGGGGCAATGTTACAAAGTTACAAAGGGGCAATGGGGCAATGGGGCAATGTTACAAAGCTACAAAGGGGCAATGGGGCAATGTTACAAAGCTACAAAGGGCCAGTGGGGCAATGTTACAAAGTTACAGAGGGGCAATGGGGCAATGGGGCAATGTTACAAAGTTACAGAGGGGCAATGGGGCAATGTTACAAAGTTACAAAGGTGCAATGGGGCAATGGGGCAATGTTACAAAGTTACAAAGGGGCAATGGGGCAATGTTACAAAGTTACAAAGGGGCAATGGGGCAATGGGGCAATGTTACAAAGCTACAAAGGGACAATGGGGCAATGTTACAAAGCTACAAAGTGGCAATGGGGAAATGTTACAAAGTTACAAAGGGGCAATGGGGCAATGTTACAAAGTTACAAAGTTACAAAGGGGCAATGTTACAAAGTTACAAAGGGGCAATGGGGCAATGTTACAAAGTTACAAAGGGGCAATGGGGCAAAGTTACAAAGGGGCAATGGGGCAATGGGGCAATGTTACAAAGTTACAAAGGGGCAATGAGGCAATGTTACAAAGTTACAAAGGGGCAATGGGGCAATGTTACAAAGTTACAAAGGGGCAATGGGGCAAAGTTACAAAGTTACAAAGGGGCAATGGGGCAATGTTACAAAGTTACAAAGGGCCAGTGGGGCAATGTTACAAACTAAAAAAGGGGCAGTGGGGCAATGTTACAAAGTTACAAAGGGGCAGTGGGGCAATGGGGCAATGTTACAAAGCTACAAAGGGGCAATGGGGCAATGTTACAAAGCTACAAAGGGGCAATGGGGCAATGTTACAAAGCTACAAAGGGGCAATGGGGCAATGTTACAAAGTTACAAAGGGGCAATGGGGCAATGTTACAAAGTTACAAAGGGGCAATGGGGCAATGTTACAAAGTTACAAAGGGGCAGTGGGGCAATGTTACAAAGTTACAAAGGGGCAATGGGGCAATGTTACAAAGTTACAGAGGGGCAATGGGGCAATGTTACAAAGTTACAGAGGTGCAATGGGGCAATGGGGCAATGTTACAAAGTTACAAAGGGGCAATGGGGCAATGTTACAAAGTTACAAAGGGGCAATGGGGCAATGGGGCAATGTTACAAAGCTACAAAGGGGCAATGGGGCAATGTTACAAAGCTACAAAGGGGCAATGGGGCAATGTTACAAAGTTACAAAGGGGCAATGGGGCAATGTTAGAAAGTTACAAAGGGGCAATGGGGCAATGTTACAAAGTTACAAAGGGGCAATGGGGCAATGGGGCAATGTTACAAAGTTACAAAGGGGCAATGGGGCAATGGGGCAATGTTACAAAGTTACAAAGGGGCAATGGGGCAATGGGGCAATGTTACAAAGTTACAAAGGGGCAATGGGGCAATGTTACAAAGTTACAAAGGGGCAATGGGGCAATGTTACAAAGTTACAGAGGGGCAGTGGGGCAATGTTACAAAGTTACAGAGGGGCAGTGGGGCAATGTTACAAAGTTACAGAGGGGCAGTGGGGCAATGTTACAAAGTTACAGAGGGGCAGTGGGGCAATGTTACAAAGTTACAAAGGGGCAATGGGGCAAAGTTACAAAGTTACAAAGCTACAAAGGGGCAATGTTACAAAGTTACAGAGGAGCAATGGGGCAATGTTACAAAGTGACAAAGGGGCAATGGGGCAATGTTACAAAGTTAAAAAGGGGCAATGGTGCAAAGTTACAAAGTTACAAAGCTACAAAGGGGCAATGTTACAAAGTTACAAAGGGGCAATGGGGCAATGTTACAAAGTTACAAAGGGGCAATGGGGCAATGTTACAAAGTTAAAGAGGGGCAATGGGGCAATGTTACAAAGTTACAGAGGGGCAATGGGGCAATGTTACAAAGTTACAAAGCTACAAAGGGGCAATGTTACAAAGTTACAAAGGGGCAATGGGGCAAAGTTACAAAGTTACAAAGCTACAAAGGGGCAATGTTACAAAGTTACAAAGGGGCAATGGGGCAATGTTACAAAGTTACAAAGGGGCAATGGGGCAATGTTACAAAGTTACAGAGGGGCAGTGGGGCAATGTTACAAAGTTACAGAGGGGCAGTGGGGCAATGTTACAAAGTTACAGAGGGGCAGTGGGGCAATGTTACAAAGTTACAGAGGGGCAGTGGGGCAATGTTACAAAGTTACAGAGGCGCAGTGGGGCAATGTTACAAAGTTACAGAGGGGCAATGGGGCAATGTTACAAAGTGACAAAGGGGCAATGGGGCAATGTTACAAAGTTACAAAGGGGCAATGGGGCAATGTGGCAATGTTACAAAGTTACAGAGGGGCAATGGGGCAATGTTACAAAGTGACAGAGGGGCAATGGGGCAATGTTACAAAGTTACAAAGGGGCAATGGGGCAATGGGGCAAAGTTACAAAGTTACAGAGGGGCAGTGGGGCAATGTTACAAAGTTACAGAGGGGCAGTGGGGCAATGTTACAAAGTTCCAGAGGGGCAGTGGGGCAATGTTACAAAGTTACAGAGGGGCAGTGGGGCAATGTTACAAAGTTCCAGAGGGGCAGTGGGGCAATGTTACAAAGTTACAGAGGGGCAGTGGGGCAATGTTACAAAGTTACAAAGGGGCAATGGGGCAATGGGGCAATGTTACAAAGTTACAAAGGGGCAATGGGGCAATGTTACAAAGTTACAAAGGGGCAATGGGGCAATGTTACAAAGTTACAAAGGGGCAATGGGGCAATGTTACAAAGTTACAAAGGGGCAATGGGGCAATGTTACAAAGTGACAAAGGGGCAATGGGGCAATGTTACAAAGTTACAGAGGGGCAGTGGGGCAATATTACAAAGTTACAGAGGGGCAGTGGGGCAATGTTACAAGGTTACAGAGGGGCAGTGGGGCAATGTTACAAAGTTACAGAGGGGCAATGGGGCAATGTTACAAAGTTACAAAGGGGCAATGGGGCAATGTTACAAAGTTACAAAGGGGCAATCGGGCAATGGGGCAATGTTACAAAGTGACAAAGGGGCAATGGGGCAATGTCACAAAGTGACAAAGGGGCAATGGGGCAATGTCACAAACTGACAAAGGGGCAATGGGGCAATGTTACAAAGTTACAAAGGGGCAGTGGGGCAATGGGGCAATGTTACAAAGTGACAGTGGGGCAATGGGGCAATGTTACAAAGTTACAAAGGGGCAATGGGGCAATGTTACAAAGTTACAAAGGGGCAGTGGGGCAATGTTACAAAGTTACAGAGGGGCAATGGGGCAATGTTACAAAGTTACAGAGGGGCAATGGGGCAATGTTACAAAGTTACAGAGGGGCAATGGGGCAATGTTACAAAGTTACAGAGGGGCAATGGGGCAATGTTACAAAGTTACAGAGGGGCAATGTTACAAAGTTACAAAGTTACAAAGCTACAAAGGGGCAATGTTACAAAGTTACAAAGGGGCAATGGGGCAATGTTACAAAGTTACAAAGGGGCAATGGGGCAATGTTACAAAGTTAAAGAGGGGCAATGGGGCAATGTTACAAAGTGACAGTGGGGCAATGGGGCAATGTTACAAAGTTACAGAGGGGCAGTGGGGCAATGTTACAAAGTGACAAAGGGGCAATGGGGCAATGTTACAAAGTTACAAAGTTACAAAGGGGCAATGGGGCAATGTTACAAAGTTACAAAGGGGCAATGGGGCAATGTTACAAAGTTACAAAGGGGCAATGGGGCAATGTTACAAAGTTACAAAGGGGCAATGTTACAAAGTTACAAAGGGGCAATGGGGCAATGTTACAAAGTTACAAAGGTGCAATGGGGCAATGTTACAAAGTTACAAAGGGGCAATGGGGCAATGTTACAAAGTTACAAAGGGGCAATGGGGCAATGTTACAAAGTTACAAAGGGGCAATGGGGCAATGTTACAAAGTTACAAAGGGGCAATGGGGCAATGTTACAAAGTTACAAAGTTACAAAGGGGCAATGGGGCAATGTTACAAAGTTACAAAGGGGCAATGGGGCAATGTTACAAAGTTACAAAGGGGCAATGGGGCAATGTTACAAAGTTACAAAGGGGCAATGGGGCAATGTTACAAAGTTACAAAGGGGCAATGGGGCAATGTTACAAAGTTACAAAGTTACAAAGTTACAAAGGGGCAATGTTACAAAGTTACAAAGGGCCAGTGGGGGCAATGTTACAAAGTTACAAAGGGCCAGTGGGGCAATGTTACAAAGTTACAAAGGGGCAATGTTACAAAGTTACAAAGGGGCAATGGGGCAATGTTACAAAGTTACAAAGGGGCAGTGGGGCAATGTTACAAAGTTACAAAGGGGCAATGGGGCAATGTTACAAAGTTACAAAGGGGCAATGGGGCAATGTTACAAAGTTACAAAGGGGCAGTGGGGCAATGTTACAAAGTTACAAAGGGGCAATGGGGCAATGTTACAAAGTTACAAAGGGGCAATGGGGCAATGTTACAAAGTTACAAAGGGGCAATGGGGCAATGTTACAAAGTTACAAAGGGCCAATGGGGCAATGTTACAAAGTTACAAAGGGCCAGTGGGGCAATGTTACAAAGTTACAGAGGGGCAGTGGGGCAATGTTACAAAGTTACAAAGTTACAAAGGGGCAATGTTACAAAGTTACAAAGGGGCAATGTTACAAAGGACCAGTGGGGCAATGTTACAAAGTTACAGAGGGGCAGTGGGCAATGTTACAAAGTTACAGAGGGGCAATGGGGCAATGTTACAAAGTTACAAAGGGGCAATGGGGCAATGTTACAAAGTTACAAAGGGGCAATGGGGCAATGGGGCAATGTTACAAAGTTACAAAGGGGCAATGGGGCAATGTTACAAAGTTACAAAGGGGCAATGGGGCAATGTTACAAAGTGACAAAGGGGCAATGGGGCAATGTTACAAAGTGACAAAGTTACAAAGGGGCAATGTTACAAAGTTACAAAGGGGCAATGGGGCAATGTTACAAAGTTACAAAGGGGCAATGGGGCAATGTTACAAAGTTACAGAGGGGCAGTGGGGCAATGTTACAAAGTTACAGAGGGGCAGTGGGGCAATGTTACAAAGTTACAGAGGGGCAGTGGGGCAATGTTACAAAGTTACAGAGGGGCAGTGGGGCAATGTTACAAAGTTACAGAGGCGCAGTGGGGCAATGTTACAAAGTTACAGAGGGGCAATGGGGCAATGTTACAAAGTGACAAAGGGGCAATGGGGCAATGTTACAAAGTTACAAAGGGGCAATGGGGCAATGTGGCAATGTTACAAAGTTACAGAGGGGCAATGGGGCAATGTTACAAAGTGACAGAGGGGCAATGGGGCAATGTTACAAAGTTACAAAGGGGCAATGGGGCAATGGGGCAAAGTTACAAAGTTACAGAGGGGCAGTGGGGCAATGTTACAAAGTTACAGAGGGGCAGTGGGGCAATGTTACAAAGTTCCAGAGGGGCAGTGGGGCAATGTTACAAAGTTACAGAGGGGCAGTGGGGCAATGTTACAAAGTTCCAGAGGGGCAGTGGGGCAATGTTACAAAGTTCCAGAGGGGCAGTGGGGCAATGTTACAAAGTTACAGAGGGGCAGTTGGGCAATGTTACAAAGTTACAAAGGGGCAATGGGGCAATGGGGCAATGTTACAAAGTTACAAAGGGGCAATGGGGCAATGTTACAAAGTTACAAAGGGGCAATGGGGCAATGTTACAAAGTTACAAAGGGGCAATGGGGCAATGTTACAAAGTTACAGAGGGGCAGTGGGGCAATATTACAAAGTTACAGAGGGGCAGTGGGGCAATGTTACAAGGTTACAGAGGGGCAGTGGGGCAATGTTACAAAGTTACAGAGGGGCAATGGGGCAATGTTACAAAGTTACAGAGGGGCAATGGGGCAATGTTACAAAGTTACAAAGGGGCAATCGGGCAATGGGGCAATGTTACAAAGTGACAAAGGGGCAATGGGGCAATGTCACAAAGTGACAAAGGGGCAATGGGGCAATGTCACAAACTGACAAAGGGGCAATGGGGCAATGTTACAAAGTTACAAAGGGGCAGTGGGGCAATGGGGCAATGTTACAAAGTGACAGTGGGGCAATGGGGCAATGTTACAAAGTTACAAAGGGGCAATGGGGCAATGTTACAAAGTTACAAAGGGGCAGTGGGGCAATGTTACAAAGTTACAGAGGGGCAATGGGGCAATGTTACAAAGTTACAGAGGGGCAATGGGGCAATGTTACAAAGTTACAGAGGGGCAATGGGGCAATGTTACAAAGTTACAGAGGGGCAATGTTACAAAGTTACAAAGGGGCAATGGGGCAATGTTACAAAGTTACAGAGGGGCAGTGGGGCAATGTTACAAAGTGACAAAGGGGCAATGGGGCAATGTTACAAAGTTACAAAGTTACAAAGGGGCAATGGGGCAATGTTACAAAGTTACAAAGGGGCAATGGGGCAATGTTACAAAGTTACAAAGGGGCAATGGGGCAATGTTACAAAGTTACAAAGGGGCAATGGGGCAATGTTACAAAGTTACAAAGGGGCAATGTTACAAAGTTACAAAGGGGCAATGGGGCAATGTTACAAAGTTACAAAGGTGCAATGGGGCAATGTTACAAAGTTACAAAGGGGCAATGGGGCAATGTTACAAAGTTACAAAGGGGCAATGGGGCAATGTTACAAAATTACAAAGTTACAAAGGGGCAATGGGGCAATGTTACAAAGTTACAAAGGGGCAATGGGGCAATGTTACAAAGTTACAAAGGGGCAATGGGGCAATGTTACAAAGTTACAAAGGGGCAATGGGGCAATGTTACAAAGTTACAAAGGGGCAATGGGGCAATGTTACAAAGTTACAAAGTTACAAAGTTACAAAGGGGCAATGTTACAAAGTTACAAAGGGCCAGTGGGGCAATGTTACAAAGTTACAAAGGGCCAGTGGGGCAATGTTACAAAGTTACAAAGGGGCAATGTTACAAAGTTACAAAGGGGCAATGGGGCAATGTTACAAAGTTACAAAGGGGCAGTGGGGCAATGTTACAAAGTTACAAAGTTACAAAGGGGCAATGTTACAAAGTGACAAAGTTACAAAGGGGCAATGTTACAAAGTTACAAAGGGGCAATGGGGCAATGTTACAAAGTTACAAAGGGGCAATGGGGCAATGTTACAAAGTTACAAAGGGGCAATGGGGCAATGGGGCAATGTTACAAAGGGGCAATGGGGCAATGTTACAAAGTTACAGAGGGGCAATGGGGCAATGTTACAAAGTTACAGAGGGGCAGTGGGGCAATGTTACAAAGTTACAGAGGGGCAGTGGGGCAATGTTACAAAGTTACAGAGGGGCAGTGGGGCAATGTTACAAAGTTACAGAGGGGCAGTGGGGCAATGTTACAAAGTTACAAAGGGGCAATGGGGCAAAGTTACAAAGTTACAAAGCTACAAAGGGGCAATGTTACAAAGTTACAGAGGAGCAATGGGGCAATGTTACAAAGTGACAGAGGGGCAATGGGGCAATGTTACAAAGTGACAAAAGGGCAATGGGGCAAAGTTACAAAGTTACAAAGCTACAAAGGGGCAATGTTACAAAGTTACAAAGGGGCAATGGGGCAATGTTACAAAGTTACAAAGGGGCAATGGGGCAATGTTACAAAGTTACAAAGGGCCAGTGGGGCAATGTTACAAAGTTACAAAGGGCCAGTGGGGCAATGTTACAAAGTTACAGAGGGCCAGTGGGGCAATGTTACAAAGTTACAGAGGGGCAGTGGGGCAATGTTACAAAGTTACAGAGGGGCAGTGGGGCAATGTTACAAAGTTACAGAGGGGCAGTGGGGCAATGTTACAAAGTTACAGAGGGGCAGTGGGGCATTGTTAACAAAGTTACAGAAGGGCAATGGGGCAATGTTACAAAGTGACAAAGGGGCAATGGGGCAATGTTACAAAGTTACAAAGGGGCAATGGGGCAATGGGGCAATGTTACAAAGTTACAGAGGGGCAATGGGGCAATGTTACAAAGTTACAGAGGGGCAATGGGGCAATGTTACAAAGTTACAAAGGGGCAATGGGGCAATGGGGCAAAGTTACAAAGTTACAGAGGGGCAGTGGGGCAATGTTACAAAGGTACAGAGGGGCAGTGGGGCAATGTTACAAAGTTACAGAGGGGCAGTGGGGCAATGTTACAAAGTTACAGAGGGGCAGTGGGGCAATGTTACAAAGTTACAGAGGGGCAGTGGGGCAATGTTACAAAGTTACAGAGGGGCAATGGGGCAATGTTACAAAGTTACAGAGGGGCAATGGGGCAATGTTACAAAGTGACAAAGGGGCAATGGGGCAATGTTACAAAGTTACAAAGGGGCAATGGGGCAATGTTACAAAGTTACAAAGGGGCAATGGGGCAATGGGGCAATGTTACAAAGTTACAGAGGGGCAATGGGGCAATGTTACAAAGTTACAGAGGGGCAATGGGGCAATGGGGCAATGTTACAAAGTGACAAAGGGGCAATGGGGCAATGTTACATAGTTACAAAGGGGCAGTGGGGCAATGTTACAAAGTTACAAAGGGGCAATGGGGCAATGTTACAAAGTTACAGAGGGGCAATGGGGCAATGTTACAAAGTTACAAAGGGGCAATGGGGCAATGGGGCAATGTTACAAAGTGACAAAGGGGCAATGGGGCAATGTTACAAAGTTACAAAGGGGCAATGGGGCAATGTTACAAAGTTACAAAGTTACAAAGGGGCAATGTTACAAAGTTACAAAGGGGCAATGGGGCAATGTTACAAAGTTACAAAGGGGCAATGTTACAAAGTGACAAAGTTACAAAGGGGCAATGTTACAAAGTTACAAAGGGGCAATGGGGCAATGTTACAAAGTTACAAAGGGGCAATGGGGCAATGTTACAAAGTTACAAAGGGGCAATGGGACAATGTTACAAAGTTACAAAGGGGCAATGGGGCAATGTTACAAAGTTACAGAGGGGCAGTGGGGCAATGTTACAAAGTTACAGAGGAGCAGTGGGGCAATGTTACAAAGTTACAGAGGGGCAGTGGGGCAATGTTACAAAGTTACAGAGGGGCAGTGGGGCAATGTTACAAAGTTACAGAGGGGCAATGGGGCAAAGTTACAAAGTTACAAAGCTACAAAGGGGCAATGTTACAAAGTTACAGAGGAGCAATGGGGCAAAGTTACAAAGTTACAAAGGGGCAGTGGGGCAAAGTTACAAAGTTACAGAGGGGCAGTGGGGCAATGTTACAAAGTTACAGAGGGGCAGTGGGGCAATGTTACAAAGTTACAGAGGGGCAGTGGGGCAATGTTACAAAGTTACAGAGGGGCAGTGGGGCAATGTTAACAAAGTTACAGAAGGGCAATGGGGCAATGTTACAAAGTGACAAAGGGGCAATGGGGCAATGTTACAAAGTTACAAAGGGGCAATGGGGCAATGGGGCAATGTTACAAAGTTACAGAGGGGCAATGGGGCAATGTTACAAAGTGACAGAGGGGCAATGGGGCAATGTTACAAAGTTACAGAGGGGCAATGGGGCAATGGGGCAAAGTTACAAAGTTACAGAGGGGCAGTGGGGCAAAGTTACAAAGTTACAGAGGGGCAGTGGGGCAATGTTACAAAGTTACAGAGGGGCAGTGGGGCAATGTTACAAAGTTACAGAGGGGCAGTGGGGCAATGTTACAAAGTTACAGAGGGGCAGTGGGGCAATGTTACAAAGTTACAGAGGGGCAGTGGGGCAATGTTACAAAGTTACAGAGGGGCAGTGGGGCAATGTTACAAAGTTACAGAGGGGCAATGGGGCAATGTTACAAAGTGACAAAGGGGCAATGGGGCAATGTTACAAAGTTACAGAGGGGCAGTGGGGCAATATTACAAAGTTACAGAGGGGCAGTGGGGCAATGTTACAAGGTTACAGAGGGGCAGTGGGGCAATGTTACAAAGTTACAGAGGGGCAATGGGGCAATGTTACAAAGTTACAAAGGGGCAATGGGGCAATGTTACAAAGTTACAAAGGGGCAATGGGGCAATGGGGCAATGTTACAAAGGGGCAATGGGGCAATGTCACAAACTGACAAAGGGGCAATGGGGCAATGTCACAAACTGACAAAGGGGCAATGGGGCAATGTCACAAAGTTACAAAGGGGCAGTGGGGCAATGGGGCAATGTTACAAAGTGACAGTGGGGCAATGGGGCAATGTTACAAAGTTACAAAGGGGCAATGGGGCAATGTTACAAAGTTACAAAGGGGCAGTGGGGCAATGTTACAAAGTTACAGAGGGGCAATGGGGCAATGTTACAAAGTTACAGAGGGGCAATGGGGCAATGTTACAAAGTTACAGAGGGGCAATGGGGCAATGTTACAAAGTTACAGAGGGGCAATGTTACAAAGTTACAGAGGGGCAATGGGGCAATGTTACAAAGTTACAGAGGGGCAATGGGGCAATGTTACAAAGTTACAGAGGGGCAATGGGGCAATGTTACAAAGTTACAGAGGGGCAATGGGGCAATGTTACAAAGTTACAGAGGGGCAATGGGGCAATGTTACAAAGTGACAAAGGGGAAGTGGGGCAATGTTACAAAGTGACAAAGGGGCAGTGGGGCAATGTTACAAAGTTACAAAGGGGCAATGGGGCAATGTTACAAAGTTACAAAGTTACAAAGGGGCAATGGGGCAATGTTACAAAGTTACAAAGGGGCAATGGGGCAATGTTACAAAGTTACAAAGGGGCAATGGGGCAATGTTACAAAGTTACAAAGGGGCAATGGGGCAATGTTACAAAGTTACAAAGAGGCAATGGGGCAATGTTACAAAGTTACAAAGGGGCAATGGGGCAATGTTACAAAGTTACAATGGGGCAATGTTACAAAGTTACAAAGGGGCAATGGGGCAATGGGGCAATGTTACAAAGTTACAAAGGGGCAATGGGGCAATGTTACAAAGTTACAAAGGGGCAATGGGGCAATGTTACAAAGTTACAAAGGGGCAATGGGGCAATGTTACAAAGTTACAAAGGGGCAATGGGGCAATGTTACAAAGTTACAAAGGGGCAATGGGGCAATGTTACAAAGTTACAAAGTTACAAAGTTACAAAGGGGCAATGTTACAAAGTTACAAAGGGCCAGTGGGGCAATGTTACAAAGTTACAAAGGGCCAGTGGAGCAATGTTACAAAGTTACAAAGGGGCAATGTTACAAAGTTACAAAGGGGCAATGGGGCAATGTTACAAAGTTACAAAGGGGCAGTGGGGCAATGTTACAAAGTTACAAAGGGGCAATGGGGCAATGTTACAAAGTTACAAAGGGGCAATGTTACAAAGTTACAAAGGGCCAGTGGGGCAATGTTACAAAGTTACAAAGGGCCAGTGGAGCAATGTTACAAAGTTACAAAGGGGCAATGTTACAAAGTTACAAAGGGGCAATGGGGCAATGTTACAAAGTTACAAAGGGGCAGTGGGGCAATGTTACAAAGTTACAAAGGGGCAATGGGGCAATGTTACAAAGTTACAAAGGGGCAATGGGGCAATGTTACAAAGTTACAAAGGGGCAATGGGGCAATGTTACAAAGTTACAGAGGGGCAGTGGGGCAATGTTACAAAGTTACAGAGGGGCAGTGGGGCAATGTTACAAAGTTACAAAGTTACAAAGGGGCAATGTTACAAAGTTACAAAGGGGCAATGTTACAAAGGACCAGTGGGGCAATGTTACAAAGTTACAGAGGGGCAGTGGGGCAATGTTACAAAGTTACAGAGGGGCAATGGGGCAATGTTACAAAGTTACAAAGGGGCAATGGGGCAATGTTACAAAGTGACAAAGGGGCAATGGGGCAATGTTACAAAGTGACAAAGTTACAAAGGGGCAATGTTACAAAGTGACAAAGGGGCAATGGGGCAATGTTACAAAGTTACAAAGTTACAAAGGGGCAATGGGGCAATGTTACAAAGTTACAAAGGGGCAATGGGGCAATGTTACAAAGTTACAAAGGGGCAATGGGGCAATGTTACAAAGTTACAAAGGGGCAATGGGGCAATGTTACAAAGTTACAAAGTTACAAAGGGGCAATGTTACAAAGTTACAAAGGGCCAGTGGGGCAATGTTACAAAGTTACAAAGGGCCAGTGGGGCAATGTTACAAAGTTACAAAGGGCCAGTGGGGCAATGTTACAAAGTTACAAAGGGCCAGTGGGGCAATGTTACAAAGTTACAAAGGGCCAGTGGGGCAATGTTACAAAGTTACAAAGGGGCAATGGGGCAATGGGGCAATGTTACAAAGTTACAGAGGGGCAATGAGGCAATGTTACAAAGTTACAAAGGTGCAATGGGGCAATGGGGCAACGTTACAAAGTGACAAAGGGGCAATGGGGCAATGTTACAAAGTTACAAAGGGGCAATGGGGCAATGTTACAAAGTTACAAAGTTACAAAGTTACAAAGGGGCAATGTTACAAAGTTACAAAGGGGCAATGGGGCAATGTTACAAAGTTATAAAGGGGCAATGTTACAAAGTGACAAAGGGGCAATGGGGCAATGTTACAAAGTGACAAAGGGGCAATGGGGCAATGTTACAAAGTGACAAAGGGGCAATGGGGCAATGTTACAAAGGGCCAGTGGGGCAATGTTACAAAGTTACAAAGGGGCAATGGGGCAATGTTACAAAGTTACAAAGGGGCAGTGGGGCAATGTTACAAAGTTACAAAGGGGCAATGGGGCAATGGGGCAATGTTACAAAGTTACAGAGGGGCAATGGGGCAATGTTACAAAGTTACAAAGGGGCAATGGGGCAATGGGGCAATGTTACAAAGCTACAAAGGGGCAATGGGGCAATGTTACAAAGCTACAAAGGGCCAGTGGGGCAATGTTACAAAGTTACAGAGGGGCAATGGGGCAATGGGGCAATGTTACAAAGTTACAGAGGGGCAATGGGGCAATGTTACAAAGTTACAAAGGTGCAATGGGGCAATGGGGCAATGTTACAAAGTTACAAAGGGGCAATGGGGCAATGTTACAAAGTTACAAAGGGGCAATGGGGCAATGGGGCAATGTTACAAAGCTACAAAGGGGCAATGGGGCAATGTTACAAAGCTACAAAGGGGCAATGGGGAAATGTTACAAAGTTACAAAGGGGCAATGGGGCAATGTTACAAAGTTACAAAGTTACAAAGGGGCAATGTTACAAAGTTACAAAGGGGCAATGGGGCAATGGGGCAATGTTACAAAGTTACAAAGGGGCAATGAGGCAAAGTTACAAAGGGGCAATGGGGCAAAGTTACAAAGGGGCAATGGGGCAATGTTACAAAGTTACAAAGGGGCAATGAGGCAATGTTACAAAGTTACAAAGGGGCAATGGGGCAATGTTACAAAGTTACAAAGGGGCAATGGGGCAAAGTTACAAAGTTACAAAGGGGCAATGGGGCAATGTTACAAAGTTACAAAGGGCCAGTGGGGCAATGTTACAAAGTAAAAAAGGGGCAGTGGGGCAATGTTACAAAGTTACAAAGGGGCAGTGGGGCAATGGGGCAATGTTACAAAGCTACAAAGGGGCAATGGGGCAATGTTACAAAGCTACAAAGGGGCAATGGGGCAATGTTACAAAGTTACAAAGGGGCAATGGGGCAATGTTACAAAGTTACAAAGGGGTAGTGGGGCAATGTTACAAAGTTACAAAGGGGCAGTGGGGCAATGTTACAAAGTTACAGAGGGGCAATGGGGCAATGTTACAAAGTTACAGAGGTGCAATGGGGCAATGGGGCAATGTTACAAAGTTACAAAGGGGCAATGGGGCAATGTTACAAAGTTACAAAGGGGCAATGGGGCAATGGGGCAATGTTACAAAGCTACAAAGGGGCAATGGGGCAATGTTACAAAGCTACAAAGGGGCAATGGGGCAATGTTACAAAGCTACAAAGGGGCAATGGGGCAATGTTACAAAGTTACAAAGTTACAAAGGGGCAATGGGGCAATGTTACAAAGTTACAAAGGGGCAATGGGGCAATGTTACAAAGTTACAAAGGGGCAATGGGGCAATGGGGCAATGTTACAAAGTTACAAAGGGGCAATGAGGCAAAGTTACAAAGGGGCAATGGGGCAAAGTTACAAAGGGGCAATTGGGCAATGGGGCAATGTTACAAAGTTACAAAGGGGCAATGGGGCAATGTTACAAAGTTACAAAGGGGCAATGGGGCAATGTTACAAAGTTACAAAGGGGCAATGGGGCAAAGTTACAAAGTTACAAAGTTACAAAGGGGCAATGGGGCAATGTTACAAAGTTACAAAGGGCCAGTGGGGCAATGTTACAAAGCTACAAAGGGGCAATGGGGCAATGTTACAAAGCTACAAAGGGGCAATGGGGCAATGTTACAAAGCTACAAAGGGGCAATGGGGCAATGTTACAAAGTTACAAAGGCGCAAAGGGGCAATGGGGCAATGTTACAAAGTTACAAAGGGGCAATGGGGCAATGTTACAAAGTGACAAAGGGGCAATGGGGCAATGTTACAAAGTGACAAAGGGGCAATGGGGCAATGTTACAAAGTGACAAAGGGGCAATGGGGCAAAGTTACAAAGGGGCAATGGGGCAATGGGGCAATGTTACAAAGCTACAAAGGGGCAATGTTACAAAGTGACAAAGGGGCAATGGGGCAATGTTACAAAGTTAAAGAGGGGCAATGGGGCAATGTTACAAAGTGACAAAGGGGCAAAGGGGCAATGTTACAAAGTTACAGAGGGGCAGTGGGGCAATGTTACAAAGTGACAAAGGGGCAATGGGGCAATGTTACAAAGTGACAAAGGGGCAATGGGGCAATGTTACAAAGTGACAGAGGGGCAGTGGGGCAATGTTACAAAGTGACAGAGGGGCAGTGGGGCAATGTTACAAAGTTACAAAGGGGCAATGGGGCAATGTTACAAAGTTACAAAGGGGCAATGGGGCAATGGGGCAATGTTACAAAGTTACAAAGGGGCAATGGGGCAATGGGGCAATGTTACAAAGTTACAAAGGGGCAATGGGGCAAAGTTACAAAGGGGCAATGGGGCAAAGTTACAAAGGGGCAATGGGGCAATGGGGCAAAGTTACAAAGGGGCAATGGGGCAATGTTACAAAGTTACAAAGGGGCAATGGGGCAATGTTACAAAGTTACAGAGGGGCAATGGGGCAATGTTACAAAGTTACAGAGGGGCAATGGGGCAATGTTACAAAGTGACAAAGGGGCAATGGGGCAATGTTACAAAGTGACAAAGGGGCAATGGGGCAATGTTACAAAGTGACAAAGGGGCAATGGGGCAATGTTACAAAGTGACAAAGGGGCAATGGGGCAAAGTTACAAAGTGACAAAGGGGCAATGGGGCAAAGTTACAAAGGGGCAATGGGGCAATGGGGCAATGTTACAAAGTTACAAAGGGGCAATGGGGCAATGTTACAAAGTTACAAAGGGGCAATGGGGCAATGTTACAAAGTTACAAAGGGGCAATGGGGCAATGTTACAAAGTTACAAAGGGGCAATGGGGCAATGTTACAAAGTTAAAGAGGGGCAGTGGGGCAATGTTACAAAGTGACAAAGGGGCAAAGGGGCAATGTTACAAAGTTACAGAGGGGCAGTGGGGCAATGTTACAAAGTTACAGAGGGGCAATGGGGCAATGTTACAAAGTGACAAAGGGGCAATGGGGCAATGTTACAAAGTTACAGAGGGGCAGTGGGGCAATGTTACAAAGTGACAGAGGGGCAATGGGGCAATGTTACAAAGTTACAAAGGGGCAATGGGGCAATGGGGCAATGTTACAAAGTTACAAAGGGGCAATGGGGCAATGTTACAAAGTTACAAAGGGGCAATGGGGCAATGGGGCAATATTACAAAGTTACAAAGGGGCAATGGGGCAATGGGGCAATTTTACAAAGTTACAAAGGGGCAATGGGGCAATGTTACAAAGTTACAGAGGGGCAATGGGGCAATGTTACAAAGTTACAAAGGGGCAATGGGGCAAAGTTACAAAGGGGCAATGGGGCAATGGGGCAATGTTACAAAGTTACAAAGGGGCAATGGGGCAAAGTTACAAAGGGGCAATGGGGCGAAGTTACAAAGGGGCAATGGGGCAATGGGGCAATGTTACAAAGTTACAAAGGGGCAATGGGGCAATGTTACAAAGTTACAAAGGGGCAATGGGGCAATGTTACAAAGTGACAGAGGGGCAATGGGGCAATGTTACAAAGTGACAAAGGGGCAATGGGGCAATGTTACAAAGGGGCAATGGGGCAATGTTACAAAGTTACAAAGGGGCAATGGGGCAATGTTACAAAGTGACAAAGGGGCAATGTTACAAAGTGACAAAGTGACAAAGTTACAAAGGGGCAATGTTACAAAGTTACAAAGGGGCAATGGGGCAATGTTACAAAGTGACAAAGGGGCAATGGGGCAATGTTACAAAGTGACAATGGGGCAATGTTACAAAGTTACAGAGGGGCAGTGGGGCAATGTTACAAAGTTACAAAGGGGCAATGTTACAAAGCTACAAAGGGGCAATGGGGAAATGTTACAAAGTTACAGAGGGGCAATGGGGCAATGTTACAAAGCGACAGAGGGGCAATGGGGCAATGTTACAAAGCGACAGAGGGGCAATGGGGCAATGTTACAAAGCGACAGAGGGGCAATGGGGCAATGTTACAAAGCGACAGAGGGGCAGTGGGGCAATGTTACAAAGCGACAGAGGGGCAGTGGGGCAATGTTACAAAGCGACAGAGGGGCAGTGGGGCAATGTTACAAAGCGACAGAGGGGCAGTGGGGCAATGTTACAAAGCGACAGAGGGGCAATGGGGCAATGTTACAAAGCTACAGAGGGGCAATGGGGCAATGTTACAAAGCTACAGAGGGGCAATGGGGCAATGTTACAAAGCTACAGAGGGGCAGTGGGGCAATGTTACAAAGTTACAGAGGGGCAGTGGGGCAATGTTACAAAGTTACAGAGGGGCAGTGGGGCAATGTTACAAAGTTACAGAGGGGCAGTGGGGCAATGTTACAAAGTTACAGAGGGGCAGTGGGGCAATGTTACAAAGTTACAGAGGGGCAGTGGGGCAATGTTACAAAGTTACAGAGGGGCAGTGGGGCAATGTTACAAAGGGGCAATGTTACAAAGTGACAAAGGGGCAATGGGGCAATGTTACAAAGTGACAAAGGGGCAATGGGGCAATGTTACAAAGTGACAAAGGGGCAATGGGGCAATGTTACAAAGTGACAAAGGGGCAATGGGGCAATGTTACAAAGGGGCAATGGGGCAATGTTACAAAGTGACAAAGGGGCAATGGGGCAATGTTACAAAGTGACAAAGGGGCAATGGGGCAATGTTACAAAGTGACAAAGGGGCAATGGGGCAATGTTACAAAGTGACAAAGGGGCAATGGGGCAATGTTACAAAGTGACAAAGGGGCAATGGGGCAATGTTACAAAGTGACAAAGGGGCAATGGGGCAATGTTACAAAGTGACAGAGGGGCAATGGGGCAATGTTACAAAGTTACAGAGGGGCAGTGGGGCAATGTTACAAAGTTACAAAGTGACAATGGGGCAATGTTACAAAGTGACAAAGTTACAAAGTTACAAAGGGGCAATGTTACAAAGTTACAAAGGGGCAATGGGGCAATGTTACAAAGTTACAAAGGGGCAGTGGGGCAATGTTACAAAGTTACAGAGGGGCAGTGGGGCAATGTTACAAAGTTACAGAGGGGCAGTGGGGCAATGTTACAAAGTTACAGAGGGGCAGTGGGGCAATGTTACAAAGTTACAAAGGGGCAATGGGGCAATGTTACAAAGCTACAAAGGGGCAATGGGGCAATGTTACAAAGTTACAAAGGGGCAATGGGGCAATGTTACAAAGTTACAAAGGGGCAATGGGGCGATGTTACAAAGTTACAAAGGGGCAATGGGGCAATGTTACAAAGTTACAAAGGGGCAATGTTACAAAGTTACAAAGGGGCAATGGGGCAATGGGGCAATGTTACAAAGTTACAAAGGGGCAATGGGGCAATGTTACAAAGCTACAAAGGGGCAATGGGGGAATGTTACAAAGTTACAAAGTTACAGAGGGGCAATGGGGCAATGTTACAAAGTTACAAAGGGGCAATGGGGGAATGTTGCAAAGTTACAAAGGGGCAATGGGGCAATGTTACAAAGCTACAAAGGGGCAATGGGGCAATGTTACAAAGCTACAAAGGGGCAATGGGGCAATGTTACAAAGTGACGGGCAATGGGGCAATGTTACAAAGTGACAAAGGGGCAATGGGGCAATGGGGCAATGTTACAAAGTGACAAAGGGGCAGTGGGGCAATGTTACAAAGTTACAGAGGGGCAGTGGGGCAATGTTACAAAGTTACAGAGGGGCAGTGGGGCAATGTTACAAAGTGACAGAGGGGCAGTGGGGCAATGTTACAAAGTGACAGAGGGGCAGTGGGGCAATGTTACAAAGTGACAGAGGGGCAGTGGGGCAATGTTACAAAGTGACAAAGGGGCAGTGGGGCAATGTTACAAAGTTACAGAGGGGCAGTGGGGCAATGTTACAAAGTTAGAGAGGGGCAATGGGGCAATGTTATAAAGTGACAGAGGGGCAGTGGGGCAATGTTACAAAGTGACAGAGGGGCAATGGGGCAATGTTACAAAGTTACAAAGGGGCAATGGGGCAAAGTTACAAAGGGGCAATGGGGCAAAGTTACAAAGTTACAGAGGGGCAATGGGGCAATGTTACAAAGTTACAGAGGGGCAATGGGGCAATGTTACAAAGTTACAAAGCTACAAAGGGGCAATGTTACAAAGTTACAAAGCTACAAAGGGGCAATGTTACAAAGTTACAAAGGGGCAATGGGGCAATGTTACAAAGTTACAAAGGGGCAATGGGGCAAAGTTACAAAGTTACAAAGTTACAAAGGGGCAATGTTACAAAGTTACAGAGGGGCAGTGGGGCAATGTTACAAAGTTACAGAGGGCCAGTGGGGCAATGTTACAAAGTTACAGAGGGCCAGTGGGGCAATGTTACAAAGTTACAGAGGGCCAGTGGGGCAATGTTACAAAGTTACAGAGGGCCAGTGGGGCAATGTTACAAAGTTACAGAGGGCCAGTGGGGCAATGTTACAAAGTTACAGAGGGCCAGTGGGGCAATGTTACAAAGTTACAGAGGGCCAGTGGGGCAATGTTACAAAGTTACAGAGGGCCAGTGGGGCAATGTTACAAAGGGGCAGTGGGGCAATGTTACAAAGTTACAAAGGGGCAATGGGGCAATGTTACAAAGTTACAAAGGGGCAATGGGGCAATGTTACAAAGTTACAAAGTTACAAAGGGGCAATGGGGCAATGTTACAAAGGGGCAATGGGGCAATGTTACAAAGGGGCAGTGGGGCAATGTTACAAAGGGGCAGTGGGGCAATGTTACAAAGTTACAAAGGGGCAGTGGGGCAATGTTACAAAGTTACAAAGGGGCAGTGGGGCAATGTTACAAAGTTACAAAGGGGCAATGTTACAAAGTTACAAAGGGCCAGTGGGGCAATGTTACAAAGTTACAAAGGGCCAGTGGGGCAATGTTACAAAGTTACAAAGGGCCAGTGGGGCAATGTTACAAAGTTACAGAGGGCCAGTGGGGCAATGTTACAAAGTTACAGAGGGCCAGTGGGGCAATGTTACAAAGTTACAGAGGGCCAGTGGGGCAATGTTACAAAGTTACAGAGGGCCAGTGGGGCAATGTTACAAAGTTACAGAGGGCCAGTGGGGCAATGTTACAAAGTTACAGAGGGGCAGTGGGGCAATGTTACAAAGTTACAGAGGGCCAGTGGGGCAATGTTACAAAGGGCCAGTGGGGCAATGTTACAAAGGGCCAGTGGGGCAATGTTACAAAGGGCCAGTGGGGCAATGTTACAAAGTTACAAAGGGGCAATGGGGCAATGTTACAAAGTTACAAAGGGCCAGTGGGGCAATGTTACAAAGTTACAAAGGGGCAATGGGGCAATGTTACAAAGTTACAAAGGGGCAATGTTACAAAGTTACAAAGGGGCAATGTTACAAAGTTACAAAGGGGCAATGGGGCAGTGGGGCAATGTTACAAAGTTACAAAGGGGCAGTGGGGCAATGTTACAAAGTTACAGAGGGGCAGTGGGGCAATGTTACAAAGTTACAAAGGGGCAATGTTACAAAGTTACAAAGGGGCAATGGGGCAATGTTACAAAGTTACAAAGGGGCAATGTTACAAAGTGGATGGGTGAAAGGGATACAGGCACAAAGGGTGGATTGGTGAAAGGTACAAAGTTGAGTGGGTGAAAGGTACAAAGAGAGAAAGGGTGAAAGGGACGATTGGTGAATGGTTGAAAGGGACGATGGGTGATTGGGTGGATGGGACAAAGGGTGAATGGGTGGATGGGTGAAAGGGACAAAGGATGAATGGGACAAAGGGTGGATGGCTGAAAGGGACAAAGGTGATTGGTTGAATGAGTCAATGGGTGAAAGGTACAAAGGGTGATTGGTTGAAAGGTACAAAGGTACGAAGGGTGAATGGGTGAAAGGTACAAAGGGTGAATTGGTGAAAGTTTCACCCTTTGTACCATTTACCTATTGTACCATTGATCCTTTGTATCTTTGACCCATTCACTCATTGACTCATTTACCCATTGACCCTTTGACCCATTCACCCTTTGTACCATTGACCCATTGTACCATTGACCCTTTGACTCATTGGTACTACAAGGGCCAGCCCCACAGCAAGCCAGCCATTTTTGTTGCAGACTCACCCTCTCCCAGGTTTTCTTTCTCTCAGCGTTAGCAATAAACAGGCACTGCTGTGAGTCGTCATCCTCCTCCTCTCCTCCTCCTCCTCCATACTTTTGTTACGTGTTAAGCAGGTGCTTAATTAGTTTGGGGGAAGTCATGGATGCTGACGTGTATATCAAAACGTGTGTTGTTTGTGGCCATCCCCTTTTTATGTTTTACCTTATGCAAACTAAGTACTTAGTACTTACTGAGTAGCCTATGTTAGACCAGTTCTCCCTGAATTGATGTAAACCCTTCTTAAAGCCATCCACGCTGTTGGCTGCCACATCTTGTGGCAGAGAATTCCACAAGCTGATGATGAGTTAGATGAAAAGGTACTTCCTGTTGTTGGTCCTCAGTTTCTTGGCAATCCATTTCCCTATAATATTTTTCACTGTATATTTTCACTGTATATTTTCTTGGCAATCTGTTTCCCTATAATATTTTTCACTGTAATATTTTTCACTAGAGCAATCTGCAGGATTGCGAGCAAGAGGGTTAGTAGACTTACACCCCCCGCCCCCCACCAAAATAATCCCAGTAGTAACTGGTGCCCTAGTGCAATTCCAAAACACCATAGGGGCCACAGAAATTACCACCAGCCAGTTACAAAAAGCAACTTTACTGGGAACAGCCTATATTATGTGATGATGATATCTATAATAATGACAGCAACAACACTGATAATAGAATTCAGCCATCCCAGGTCCTTGGGAAGAACTCAATGTCTGGATAAAACAAACCAGTCAATATCACCTGTCTGACTGTGTAAACAATAATAATAGTATGTATGCTTTCCTCTTGAAAACTAAAGAAAGACCCTCTGAGGTCAGAGAAGAGGGATTTTCCCAAGGGCCCCAAATGAGTACGTGGCAGAGAGATTTTTGACAAAAGCAGGCCAAAAATAGGACTTCCAGTAGCTTTTTCGGACAGCAACTTCATGCTTTGGGAGGGTGTATGTGTATCGGTCAGATTTACCCTGAATCTGTATCACGAGTCGGTCAGATTTACCCTGAAGTCCGTGTAATATTTCACGGAGCACTTCACACACGATTGGAACCTAGCCCAATTTATGTCCGTAGTGTAAAATAAATAAATAAACTCCTTTTTTTGTGTTGGAGTATCTGTTATGCAACTTGCAGTAGAGGCTCACAGTAAAGCTTGCTGTCTGAAAAACGTCCAGGGTGTTTTTCACACAGCAGGCTTTACTGTGAGTTCAAAACTGCCCAAAAAACCCAGCACAAAAAGTGGACCTTTTTACCCTGGATAGAAATTGGACTATGCAATGAAAAACCTGAGTCGCGTGTGAAGTGCTCCCCCATAGCTTGCAGGGACCTTGGGGCCAATCTGGCCTAACTTACCTCACCGGGTTGTTGTGAAGATAAAGGTAAGCATGTACCCTGCTCTGAGCTCCTCGGAGGAAGAGTGGGATGTAAGTGTAGACATAACTAAGTAAATAAATAATGTGAACGCACCCCCTCTATTCCGGAGCAGATAGGAGCTAAAAGCCAGCTGTGGAAAAGCTCCTGGTTGAGTTTCCCGAGCTTGCAGAGAGCAAAGCTTTTCTCAGCACCTGCAGCAACAGATGTAGCTTCGGTGAAGGGAAGTTAGCAAGAGGACAGTGACTTCCCAGATTTGGGGGAAATCTGGGTTGCCAGCTGTAGCTGTGGCTTTAACAATGGCTTTTTCTACACTTAAAACATCAGCAATAGCACACAACACAGCATTTCCTTGATGCTGGCATGGGAAATTAAGTCCAGGATTTAGTTTTATTCTTAAATTTAAATGTATCTTGCCACTCCTTTCCAGTTGTCCTCCACGGAGATGATTCGTTAACCAGGAATCTTGTCCCCTTTGATTTCTGCCTCTTATGAAGCTGCAAAACTATAACCCTAACCCTAACCCTCTCATGAAGCTGCAAAACCCTAACGGTGGTGCCATGAGGTCTGATTTTATTCCTGGTGAAGCTTTCTATGCAAAAAAACAAGCAAACAGTATTTTTAATACCTTTCAACAGTAAATGCACAGATATTTACATGGCAGAATGAATGACAAAAAGAATGGGGGGGGGATGCAAGACTTAAGTGGGCATAATCTTTAAACCCGTTGGAAATAACACCAGCTCCTTCTAAAAGTTCAGGGCCCTCCCTGTCTAACCAGATTTAGAATTCCTTTGACTCTGCTGCCATCCAGTGGCCACACAGGGCAGCTTGTTTCAGAAAGGAGAAATAAATCTACACCATGAATATGTACCACTGGCTCCAGCTTGTCCTTTTGACAGGGGAATGAGCAAGATTCATTTCTTTGAATCTTGCACACAAGAGCCAGTGTGGTGTAGTGGTTAGAGCATGGTAGGGCCCGAGTGACCCAATGAGTTTCATGGCTGAATGAGAACATAAGAGCAGCCCTGCAGGATCAGGCTGAAGGAGGCCCATCTAGTCCAGCGTCCTGTTTCGCACAGTGGCCCACCAGATTCCTCTGGGGAGCCCACAGGCAAGAGGTGTGTGCATGCCCTCTCTCCTGCTGTTACTCCGCTTGAGGATTTGAACTCGTGTCTAAACGCTCTAACCACTACACCACACTGCATTTGCAGAGGAAATAAATATGTGATAAAGAAATGAATCTTGCTCATTCCCGTCAAAAGGACAAGCTGGAGCCAGTAGTACATATTCATGGTGTAGGCACAGTGTCCCTTGCTAATTATCATTGCTATGCTCTCTTAAAATATAACAAATTAAAATTAAAGGGTATATATCTCCTGGATTCAAGCAATAACCAAGATACAATGAGAATCACAAAGACATTTCCTAAGCTTGCAGAACGGTCAAGCAAATAATAAATCAACCTTCTAAACATTTGTTTTTAGAGGATTGATATTGTGTAACAGATCTTTGGGTTCTCTTAAAATATCATCCACATGATTATTTTAAAAAGCAATACGACAGGTTTTTCGAATACAGCTCATTCCCATCGAGGTGGTGAATTCTAAGCTGATGCACTACATAGGAGGTGCAAATGACACCAATCAGCTAATGAATTCTTTCTGGCCCACTGCTGTGGAGATGCACACTGCAAATGCACTCAATCAGCCCTCGCACATATTGCTCGATTGTGATTTTATGAAAACTCAAGAGAATAAAATTACTATATTTATCCGAATCAAAGATGACTATTAATGTAAGTTCACCCTCTTATAAAGTGGAGGTTAAATAGGGGTTATACCTGCATTTACTCAAAAGGAACAGGAACCTGAATTTAAGAAAGCCTCCTGATTTCTAATACCAAAAAAAACTTGGAAAAAAGATAGCCAATTGGATTTAGATATATACAATCCATATCCTTTTGGACTGTAGGAGATTATTGTTTTCAATTGGGTAAGGAGAAAGTTTGAGAACTGCTCTTTAGAGGACCTCTAGATTGGGTTTCCTCCACAAATGGTTGTGCTGAAAGAACCACCTGAGTGCTCCCCAAGTGGTACCCCTCCTCATTTGCTCACGTTGCAAATTTTCTCCCACTCTTACAAAGAGAATCATTCATAGTTGCTGGAAACGTGCCAGACGTTACTTGCGAGGATGCGCACAAATCAAATTTTGCGATCCAGCCCGATTCAATTTGAGCTCAAATCTGGTCAATGCCTGCAAGGGTGATTCGGTTCGAGGTCGAATCACTCGAATCAACTAGATCTGAGTCACATCAATTTGGCTACGAATCGATTCGCACACCCTGAGTACTTGCATCGAATCACTGAAGGCAATCATGCATGAGAAGACAAACACATTACAATCTGAAGGCAGATATGGAAAGAAGAAAGCCTCAATGGTGGGAGCTGTAGTCCCAAACCAGCAAATTACCTAAGGGGCAGCTCTCCAACTGGCCAGAAGACCCACATCAGTCTACTAGCTCTTACCAACCACAATCGAGTCCTGTTGACAAGGGTCACTGCAAACAAAGAAGCACTTACCAATTCAGTTCACATTTTTTAATAACATGGCACAGATTTACATTACACAAAGTCATCGCTCATGAGGAAACATGCTGTGGATTGAATGTCGCGTCAGGTTTCTCTCTCTCTCTCTCTCCCTTTTCACAGAGGATCTAGAAAGGACTTTATTACATACAGGATAAACAGCAAAAAGGTTTTGTATAGAACAATTTCTTTACAATACTGAAAGCTACCACCTACGGTGCCAGTGTACAATATTATTTATTTACGTCATCAGGGTCAGTTTTCTCTCCTTTTTCTGTCTGTTTTTCATCTTGTTCTTAAAAAAAAAAAAAAAATCACTGCACAACATCTGGAGTTCACAAAATCAGAAGTTCACAACTAAAACTTTCAGGTGACTACTAAAATAGATTTCTGGCCATTAGAAAGAGTGGTCTGTAATTAGACTTTTTCTTCTTTTTTTGTCAAAACAGGAAAAACAATTCGAGATATCACTTTAATACACTAGAAGACCAATGGAACTAGTTTTTATTCCATACATACATTTTACAGTCCAGGAGTAGACAAGGTATCACAGAGCTGTTGGTCAAGTCATATTCCCTCCAAATGGGTTCAAACAGAATGCAACCATGGGGGGAAAAGCGAAGTGTGTTGGAAAGATGGCGGTTTTTACAAGGTAAGACAAGGCCTTCATCTTTCATATGTTGCTTGCTATGCGATTTCCCCTGTGGTGGCCCAATCACAGAAATTATAATCCTAAACTGAAAAATCAATAAGTTAGCAGATGAATTCACTTGCAAGAAAAGTGTCAACATACAGTGCAAACGTGCCCATTGGATTTTGGAAGGCTCAATCTCCTGTTCCATGAAGCCAGCTTCCGTTCACCAGTGGGAGTAGAAAGAGAGAGGAGGTTGGCACGTTACCCGAAAAAAGGAGCCAGGAATAGATTTCCTTCCTGTACACTAAGAATAACCAGGAGGATCAGGGAAAAGCTGGTTCAGAAAACAAGGCATTTAGAAGTGATATTAATGTTAAAATGAAGCCTTTGTGGGACCAGTTCGCCCCAAAACGTCCAGAGGTTGTCTGAACCTCTACAAGAGTGAGCAAATCACAATGTGTCTGTTCCATCTTTGTGTACCTTTTGGAAAGAAATCCAGTCCTCATTGCTGCGGTCACTGTGTTATTTGGTGAAAGTAGGTGTGGCTAAGAACTGTGAGTGGGTGGAGCCATCAGGGCAAGGCCTTTGATCTTGGGATACCTCCTTGCCTCTCTATACAACTTATTCCTTCCATAACATGGCTTATTCATCTCAGGGGGTTTCAGAAACACAGCTTGCTGGGGCCCTTCGGATTGCCTTCAGCAACATCAAAATGGCCCCATGCAACAGGAAGTGGAGGCAATCAGAAGGGAGAGGAAGGCTATGATGAAGAACTGAGCAACGTCCATGGCTTGGCCAACACCCCCTTTAAGGCCTATCTTGATAGCTGAGTGGCTAAGCTGGTCCTGGGGAACTTCTATGGCAACTCTGCAGCTGGACACTGGTGATGCAATTCAGAAGAGACGGAGAAGATTGCCCCCAGCTTAGGGGCACAGCCAAATCAAGCTATACCCCCTGCGGGGAATGGCGGTTGCGGGGCAGGAGAAAACAGGGAAACCTACCCCAATACAGGGAGAGTTTGGCCTGTGTTATATGCCCCGCCCGCAGGCCCATGATGGGCTTAACAGGGACGATTGTCGGCTAAAATGGCCCTAATAGGGAAGAATAGTCTTCTGGAACTCTTGTGAGGTCTCGGAATGAGATCTCGCTTTGGGCCAAGTCAGATCTCACAAGATTTGCCAGGATTGTTGGGGATTATTTAAAGCTGGACTGCCAGATGATGAGGAGCCAGTTACTAAGGAGAGCCTATGCTGGCAAGTGCCCTATGTCACCACCAAGAGGGCTGTTTGGAGTAATAATCAGCTGTGCCATAGGTGGTGTTTTCAACCTCTGAGGCTTGTCTTGACAACTTTTGGGATTTGTTCCTGGATTGCTTGCTTGGACATAGATGAATGTGACACCGCCTTCTGTAGCACAGAGCTACTCTGTTTCTAGGCAGAATATCGGTCGCTTCGAAAGCCCGACTGTACTTGGTAGGACTTACTTTTGAGCAAACATGCATAGGATGGGACTGTAAGGAGGGGAGAGACGTGAGATCAAGTTTTGCATGGTTATGGAGTCATTAAGGAGCTTTGGGCATCACCTTGGCCTCATTTCCCAATGGACATGCCCTCGGGTGGCTTCATCTCCCAATGGGCTTTGGGCATCTCTCTCAATAGGCTTTGGGCATGGCTTCGGCCTCATCTCCCAATACCCAACTGGGCTGTTTAGAGGAAGGACACAGTTTGCTTCTGCACAAGACGTTGCAACTGAAGAGTGGGAGAGAAAAATGACGAGGAAAAGCCACCTGCCGAAAGTGAAGGCCTATCTCTGGTGCGTTGCTTCTGCATTGGAACGACGGTGGCGGGCAGAGAGAGCTTGCGCAGGGAAAACATGACTTGGAGAAGGGTGTGGTGGGGTGTTTGGACAAGGCTCCTTTGGCTAAAGCCTTTAAAATTCATTGCATAGTTGAAGCGGTTTCCCAGTCTGATTCGGGGCGGCATTCCGCACGGTTCATGTTTGCAAAGAGCACAGTTTCTGAAGTGTTAATGTATCATGTTACTTACCCCCCCCCCTCTATTTACATATTTACAAAGTAAAGCTTTCGTCTTACCCATTTTGCATATATGACCCATTAACCAATGAGATAACTTAAAGAGGGGAAAAAGAAGGGGATGGGGGAAGGATACCTATAAGTGTCTTCATTTCTGACTGAAGAGAGAGAATTTGCTTGCTTGCATCCAAAATACTGATTTACACCTTCCTGCTCCTGCTAAGGAAAGACTCTTAGAAGAACAGAAAAGAACCGCATAAGTTAAGAAAAATGCATTCTTCTCTAAACATTTTGAAAAATGGTTTCCATCACAGAATATACAAACCAACAAAACTTAAAAAAACAAAAAACCAACTTCACACACTTGGGTCTATACATTTTTTTGTACAGCCGGGTCACACCCAGAGTCTACACTTATCGAGTAAGAAGATCAGATATAGTCAAGCTCAACCAATCATGGTCCTCCTCTCCACTTCCTGCTGCCGGAGTTATCGCGCTTCTATGTCCTTGAGGGTATGTGAAGGGGGTCTGTCCCTCATTTCTGATGACAAGGGGGTAGTCCTTCGAGGGGAGCCAGGCCGAGGTCCCAGGGTGGAAATTAGAGGGGGAGGGGCGCTCAGCGCCGCCGTGGGAGGGGTTTTATTGAGAATCCCATTTTGAAGTCCTGACGGAGGGCTGACTCTGGGATAGTGCATGCTGGGAAGTCCCGGGGTCATTAAACCCGGGTGGGGCAAGTGGCCATCCAGGGCCGCGGGGTGGACGGAGTGCAGCCGTACGTGTTCGTAGTCCTCTCGGAGGATGTGCAGCCGCTCCCGCTCATCCAGGTGGGTCCCCCTCTCGTGCTCACGGCGAGGGTCGACCGAAAGCGGGTGGTGATGGTGGTTGTAGTCGTGCGGCTCCCTGTCCCTGAAAGACCTCTCCGCTTCATACAACCGCGGTGCAGAGAGACGGTGGAGCGAGTCGTTCCTCAGGAGGAACTCTCTGCCAAGAGGGTCTCTCCGATGGATGTCCAAGTCTCTGTACGGGTCCCTCAAAGGGTCCCTCATTGGATCCCAATGGAAAGAAGGATAAGGGAAACGTTCACCACCTGGAATGGGGCTGATCCCCATAAAAGGGGTCATCATACGAGTCCTGTCGAGGCCGCTGATGCTGTTCATGGGATGGATGCCAGCAACCCCTACGGTCATGGGCATGGACACCAAAGGGCCTGGGTGGAGACTGGATGGGGGCATTGACGGCGGGGGCTCAGATGGTCGATGGGTCTGTGGTGCTTCTGGTGGAACGTCATGGTCCTCCTTCCTTTCCTCCTTCACTTTGACTTCACTGGCTTTCTTCAAGTTCTCGTAGGCAGACTCACTCTTCTTCTCAGCCTCTCGGTTAGAAGTGCTGTTGGGCCGGGTGCTCTCCCCGACTGGAGGCCGGGTGTAAGGCGAAGGGACCCGAGACGCTTGCTTAGACTCTTCCAGTGCTCTCTCATGGGTCAGGCCGTCTTTGTCTGAAATATAGTTCTCCTTCCCTTTGTGCTCATCGACGTTCACCTCCTTCCGGGATTCAGAATGATCCCTCTCTCGCTCTTTGGGTTTCTCTTTTTCCCGGACCTCAGGGTTCAGATGGCTCCTGATCTGCTCGCCTGAGGTACGGCTGTGCCCGAGGGAGTTTGCAGGATGGACAGGTGCGGGCGAAGGATGGCTGGCATGTCTCTTCTCAATACTCTCCCTAGAAGCAGCAGAGCACAAACGTTACGGGCACCATAACAAGACTTGCAACTCCATCAGCAACTCCATAAGTTTAAGCCTAATTGAACTTCAGTGGAGCAGAGAACTGGGGAGTTATGCAAGTTAGTTAGGATATTCCCTGCCTGACAGGATCCCTCTCCCCAGCCTGCCCCACCAACTTACTGCTCCAATGAGGACTAAACCCTGACAAATTGACACCTTCCCTTTCCCTCACAGATACAGGACTACAAACATTAAGCTTTGATCGAACATTCCATGCCACCTCAGCCAATAAGTGCCTGAGGCTTCGCTGCCACAAGCGCAATGCAACATAAATTACGGTTAACGACTACCATGATCGTTAGACATGGGAGAAGCAGGGCTCCATTTGAGTCCAGTCAAAGCCCCCGAATTTATTTTTAATGCCAGGATAGGCTGTTAAATAAGAAACATGCTCTTCTCTCTCATCACTGGAAAATCAAGGCTCATCTACACCTGTCTGGGCTTAAAGGGTAAGAATTCTCGGGCAATCCTAGAATTCCCCATCAACTTCCTCTCCTTAGACAGGAATGCCCCAGGTATGAAAGAAACATGACCAGCTCCACGGCTGCAAATAGTAGAAAAGCGATTAAAATGCTGTCATTTTTTTAAGGGGGATCAAAGAAATGGTTGCGTGATCAGCATGGAGGCTGGAATGAGATGAGGTGCTTCCTTCCAAAAGATATGGAGCCCTTCAGTACTAGCCGCCACATGGGAAGCCAACAGGCTCTCTTCACAGGCCACACCTGCTCACAAATGCAAGGCAGAAGCAGGATGGAAGGAGCCGGCTAATGCGGAGTCTATCCACCGAGCCCAGCGCTGCCTACTCTGACTGGCAGGGTTTTCCGCTGCCTTTTTGACTGGGGAAGGAACCTAGAACCTTCTGCATGGTAACGTGAGTGCTCTGCTACTGAGATATGGATGCTCCCAGTGAATACATGAAGCTGCCTTCTAATGTGTCGGACACATCTAGCTCAGGAGGGTCTGCTCTGACTGGCAGCAGCTCCTACTGGGAGATGCTGCCAGGGATGGAATCAAAAATCTTTTGCGGGCAAAACAGGTGCTCTACCATTGGAAGGTGCCATATACTGAGAGACCCTGGGTCCATCTAGCTCAGTATTGTCTGCACAGGCTGGCAGCGGCTTCTCCAAGGTTACAGGCAGGAGTCTCTCTCAGCTCTATCTTGGAGATGCTGCCGGGGGGGGAACTTGGAGCCTTCTGCATGCAAGTGCTCTTTCCAGAGCGGCCCCATCCCCTGTAGGGAAGATCTTATAGTGCTCACACATGTAGTCTCCCATTCAAATGCAAACTAGAGCAGACCCTGCTTAGCAAGGGGGAGGATTATAAGAAGCTGACTTTTATGGCGTAGAATCACAGGCCCATCCAGCCCAGTGCTGGGAATGTTTCATGCCCTAGCTAGTTTGCAAACTGGGAGTTGCTGGGTTCCAACATTATACTGGCACAGTAGTTAAGGTGAGGAGTGTTTTCGGCATGCGGCCGTTACAAGCTCTGAACATTCTATTTTCATAGAACGTTCTCAGTGTTTTAAATGATTTTAATTGTTAATTGGTTTGATGTTTTAAATGATTTTAATTGTAAACCGCCCAGAGATGCAAGTTTGGGGCGGTATAGAACTATTTAAAATAAATAAATATTTGCTCATCACTGTAAATGCCGGTTTGTTCTAAACGAGTTTAAGATTACTTCCACTTGAGCACAAAACGGGAGGAAGAAATGTGCCTATCACATCAAAAAAGGACTAAACCTTACTTCCATGTGAAATCTGAACTGGATCTCAATGGAACAGGCCCTGTCTATTCCTCTACAGAGTTCAGGAAGGTTCTGACAGCAGTCCATGACAAGAATGTTGATTCCAGAATAAGAGTCTGTAGGAGAAATACTCTTATGTCTTTCTCCAATGGATCCATTTGGATTAACTAAAGCAATGCAAAAGATCAGGAAAAACTGTACTAGGTTTCCAGATTAGTAATTTATATACAAGAAATAATAATATAAACAAGTATTTTAATAATAAAGATTAATAGTGCTTCACAAGAATGCTTAACACTTAACAAAAATGTTTTCTTTTAAAAGTCATAATGTGTTAAAAGTCCTCAGACATACGCTAGTTAGATAATTAGTTTTGTATTTTAAAAGTCCTCAGACTTACATTGTCGAAATCGTGTAATCTTGTAGTTCTGGGTGAGTTCAAGTCATATGTGTTTCGACCCCTTGGTCTTCCTCAGTGACTTCCAATATATTGTTCTCACGAGGATGATCAGACTCCTAATCCAAATGAATTTTCACCATTGGAACATAGGAAACTGCCATATACTGAGTCAGACCATTGGTCTATCTAGCTCAATATTGTCTTCACAGACTGGCAGCGGCTTCTCCAAGGTTGCAGACATCTTTTCAAAGTCTCTTATTATTATTTATTATTTATTTGATTTCTATACCACCCTTCCAAAAATGGCTCAGGGCGGTTTATACAGAGAAATAATAAATAAATAAGAGGGCTCCCTGTCCCCAAAGGGCTCACAATCTAAAAGAAACATAAGATAGACACCAGCAACAGTCACTCAAGTGCACACCTTTCTTCTGTATGGTGCTGCACCCTTATAACTCTACATGAGATATTTAAGCCACTATATACGGAAAAATTGCTTGAGGTTTCTAACCTTTAACTTTTTTTTTTTTTTAATAAGGGCACTGCACCATACAGAAGAAAGGTGTGCCATTGAGTGAGGAAGAGACCTTGAAAAGATGGTGAAAATCCATTTGGATTAGGAATCGGATCGTCCTCGCGAGAACAATACATCATCATTTTACATTTTATAGCCCGCTCTTCCTCCAAGGAGCCCAGAGTACTACAGACTTAGGTTTCTTTCTCACAACAACCCTGTGAGGTAAGTTAGGCTGAGAGAGAGAAGTGACAGGCCCAGAGTCACCCAGCAAGTCTCATGGCTGAATGGGGATTTGAACTCGGGTCTCCCCAGTCCTAGTCCAGCACTCTAGCCACTACACCACGCTGGCTCCGTATATGGGAAGTCACTGAGGAAGACCAAAGGGTCTAAAGCCCTGAGCCATTTTTGGAGGAGCAGTATATAATCAAATATATATAATAAATAAATAAATAAAATGCACATGACTTCATAAGGAGTACTTTTAACACTTTATGACTTTAAAAAATAAAACATTTTTGTTACGTTTTAAGCATTCTTATGAAGCACCATTCATGCTCATTTATATTCTTATTTCTCATATAGAGATGACTAATCTAGGAACATATTCCAATTTTCCGGGATCTTTTTGCATAAAACTTTGGTCTACCCTTTGGATCAGGTTTATCCCATTTTGTTTTGTTTAATCCATTTGGATTAAAACACGAACATTGGGTTGCGCAAATGTGCATCACTGATTTGACTGTCAAAAGTAGGTACTGGATTGAGCGGGGGAAACGGTACAGCACTTCTAAACCCTCCAGTTTGCAGAAACGGAAGAGCGTGGCGGAAGGGTCGGGTTTGAGAGGGCCGGCCAGATTTCCACCCTCTTTTTATGAATGCATGAAGCTGTGATCACCAGAGTTGGACTGCTGATCTGCCCTGTCAGCTTTGACTGGCAGCAGCTCTCCAAGATCTCAGCGAGGGAGAGATTTTTCCTAGCCTGTTTCCTATTTGAGAGGAAATCCCAGGGATTGACTTCCCACATGTGAAGCAGGTACAACGTCACTCTGTTATAGCTCTTCCCCCTAACTGGGATAGATGAAGCTGCTTCCTACTGAATCAGACCCTTGATCCATCAGCACTGCCTGCTCTGACTGGCAGCAGCAATCAAGGGGTATAATGGGGGTCTTTTTCAGGCCTTCCTAGTAATGCCAGGATTTGAAGCTGGAACCTTCGGCATGCAGTGTTCTGTTACTGAGCTACGGTTCCAACCTGAAAAGAATGCATGAAGCTGCCTCCTACTTAGCTCCTGATGAACACACAAAGTTGCCTTCTGCCGAGTCAGACCCTTGGTCCATCTGACTCAGGACTGTCTGCACTGACTGGCAGCAGCTCTCCAGGGTTTCAGGCAGGGATATGCATATGGATTTGACTTGAATCTGGGCAATTCGGGCACTTCAAATTCAAATCAAACCACCCCCTAAAAAGGGTGATTCAATTTGAACTGAAATCGAATCAACCCGATTCAAATTCGAATAGGTTCAACCACCGTTTGGGTGCCTTTTAAAACCATTCAGGTTTCAAACGATTGGTTAAAAAAGGGGCCAAAATAGGTCAAACGATTCAAATCGACCTCATTTCAAACTTATTCAAATTGGGCAGATTCAGTTCAAATTGGAATCATTTCATTCATGCACATCCCTAGTTCCAGGCTCAGGGGGTCTTCCCCGACTCTGCCTGGAGATGCTGCCAGGGACCTTCTCCAGGGGCTGTCCGGCTGCACTAGGACCCCTCCCAAGCTGCCTTCAAACCCAAACCGGCAAAACGCAACTGCCATCTAGAAGGGCTGAAGGCTCCATGGCTCCCCGCCCCGGCTTGGCATCCAACAACGCTCGGAACGGTTTCTTTCGTACCTTTCTTTGTCATCTTTACTAAGAGCAGAGTCTCCTTTATCTACATCTCTATCTCTGTCATGAGCTGCAGCAGACGAACTGCGTTCCAGCTCGCCTGCCTTCAGCCAGGGTGGAGGGGTCGGGAACGAAGGAGGCGTTCGGTGCAGACGGTTCCAGGGCTCATGAGGGCTGCTAAAACTCTGCATACTGGGGCATTCCTTGTTGCCGAACATAGTATTGGGCGCTGGAATGGCGAGGTGGAAAACAAAAAGGGAAAGAAAAGGTTTCAGGAGAAAAAAAAGGCAATAGGCGCACAGGTTGACACTGGTACTTACCAATCAAACCCAACTTTATTTTTTAAACAGCACTCAGAGCTTAAAATGAATACATATTATGGGGAGCTAGAAAAGGAAAGGAGATTAAACAGAGAAGCATTAGCACGTAGCACTCCTAACACCGGGAAGGCAACTGCAGTGTTCTTCATAGGTTACATAGGGAACTGCCTTATGCCGAGTCAGACCCTTGGCACAGTCTATGCCACGGCGGCACAACTGTGGCCCTCCAGCTGCTGTTGGACTGCAACTCCCATCATCCCCACTGGCCAGGGATGATGGGAACTGTAGTCCAACAACAATGGGAGGGCTGAAATTGTGTAGCCCTGATTCACGCTATCTTGAAGCATTTCTCCAGGTTTTCATACAGGGATCTTTCCCCACCCTCCTTGGATAAGCCAAGGCCCTCTGCACTTAAAGCAGAGGGTCCACCTTTGAGCGAAAGCCCCTTCAAAAAGGTAGCTAAAGTGACCTTTTATGGCAGCTGACCATCACTTCTGTGTTCAAAGACAAACCACATCATCAGAACATAGGCAGCTGCCATCTACTGAGTCAGACCCTTGGTCCATCTAGCTTAGCATTGTCTATCCAGACTGGCAGCAGCTTCTCCAAGGTTGCAGGCAGGAGTCTCTCTCAGCCCGATCTTGGAGATGCTGCCAGGGAGGGAACTTGGAACCTCGGATGCTCTTCCCAGAGCGGCTCCATCCCAAGGGGAATATCTTACAGTACTCACAACATTTAGTCTCCCATTCACATGCAAACCAGGGCAGACCCTGCTTAGCAAAGGGGACAAGTCATGCTTGCTAGCACAAGAGCAGCTCACCTCCAGTGGCCTGGGAATACTCAGAGGCAAAATGCCTCTGAATCCCAGTTGCAGGGGAGCAACAGCAGGAGAGAGGGCATGCCCTCACCTCTTACCTGTGGGCTTCTCAGGGGCATCTGGTGGGCCACTGTGTGAATCAGGATGCTGGACTGGATGGGCCTCCTTGGGCCTGAACCCGTGGGGCCGTTCGTAGGTTCTCACCTGCATAATGCTAATTAATCACATAATCATGATGTGATTTACCAGAAGTTCACATAAACAGGAGTGCTATTCACGGTTCCGATTTCATGGACACGGCGGGATCAGCCGGGTTTGAAATCCTGCTCATTTCAAAGGCAAAGGCGGACTCCGGCATGCCCCAGGACTCTCTAGTTTCAAGAATGAACCATCCCCACCACTTCTGCTCCTGTCTGTGACAGAAGGGAACATCTGAACCCTTAGCAACCTAGAAGAGTGTGAGACCCACTCCTTGATCCACTAACTTTCCATGTGCGGGCAATTCCACATTTGAACTGGAGGAGTGGAGTGCAATTCACATTTTAAGGAGAGGAGCATTTAGCTACGTGAGCCCCCAACTGTGGCCTGGAGCGGAATAGTATCTACCCAGGTCTACCACTTCAGTGCAAACCCGATTTGCACAGAAGAGCGCCATCTCCTGATTCTGGATGGGTTTGCCCTCATTTCACACCCTCAGTGGCAAAGCCGACGCAAACCCCCTCACAGCCAGAGCCAGCGGAGAGATTACTCACTAACTGCCGGGTTCCCGAGTCCCCCGAAGGCATTGCTGCTCACGGCTGCAAGGCTGGAGAACGTCGTGGGCCGGTTAAATGGCTCTGAAACCGAAAGGAGAGATGCTAATGGGGAGGGTGTTACCTATGACGGAGCGCTACTGCGAACTCCAAGCATACTGCAAGAGAAGGCTCTGGCTGGGCTCTCACAGGCAAATGACAAAGGTTGCTGCCGTACCAAGTCAGACCACGGGCCTGTTTAGCTCAGTACTGCCTGCTCTGACTGGCAACGGCGCTACAGGATTTCAGGTAGGAGTCTTTGGGGATGGGACATTTGCCTTCTTTTTCCATAACTGAAACTGCACTCCCACAGACTGGCTTTAAAAAAGTCAAATCAGGGGAAATAAGGAAAAAAAAAACACTTTGAAGATGTTTCAGCTAAGTGTGCACCGTCTAGAAATGTGAATCTGCAAGAATAATTGATTCCGACCACTGAACACTTCCATTACAGTGAACACAACCGAGCCCCCACATCAAGGGATGTGTGAGCCGGGCGTTAGACTGGTTCGGTTCAAATCCAGACCAGATTCAAACCGACCCGGCCTGGGCTCAGTCGAACAAGGTCTGGTCCAGTTCAGTCATCAAACTGGGCCGAACCAGCTCGTGGGAATCCGGCAAGGATCCCCCATTACAAGTAAAGGGCATTCTCTTAACCTATAGTGTAAATGCGGGGGGGGGGGGGGGTTAGAAAAAAGACAGGGATGGCGGAGACATCATCGGGGTTCCTTCAATCCCTGCCCCCACCAAATGACAGCCCGGGCTGGCTGTGCCCAGGTTTGAGCATTGATTCACCATCTGCGTTGCAAATGTTCCTGTGCACATGCAAGGAGGTAGTGAAAATTGCCTCTGCATGCATGCATTTTCGCAGCTGGCCCGTGCTGTCATTTGGGAGACCGGGGCTGGAGGAGCCAGTTCTTCAAACTGGGGAATGGTCCGGTTCGAACTCAGACTGCCTGAACTGGGCCGGCTCGAGGTCAAGCCAGGCTCAAAGTGACATCCCTGCCTAAATCTAGAGAGAAGCCCGGCAGAGGATGATCCCATGAGCGTTCGGAATAAATAGCACTCCTGATTATCCGAAGGTTACTGGATGCCCCTTTTGGCCAAGCCATGTTCAACGGTCCTACACTCAGGTCCATCCATGAGATGCAATACTGACCTGCTGAATTCAGCCAAAGCCAGGTGGGCAACTCCCACCAAGGGCACCTCATGGCCCACTTTCTGATGTGGAAAAGGTCACGTGGGGATTTCCCTGGCAATTTTAAGCATTATAAGATGGTCTTAAAAATGTACTTCTCCACCTCAGCTGAAAGTCTGCAACATATCTTGTTCCAAACAAGATGAATGCTTATATTTACAGGATGTGGTAAATAAATGATAATACCATAACTTAGTGGGGGGAGGAGGCACACAATTTTAGGCGACCATTTCACCTTGCATGACATGGTGTGGGAAAGTCACTAAAAGATGGAAGGTCATTTTACAGGTGAATGTGCAAATACAAATGTCTGGAAGAATTCCAAGAGTCGGTTTAGAACTGGATTCTGGGCTTGTCTTTGTGTGGACTTATCTGGCAGTAACAACCTGTATGCTGATTTAGAAACAGGAACTCACTGCTTCCGAATCATCAGAAACATTTATCCTATGATGCTTCAGCTCTTTCGAAAACCTGAGATAGCCGAGGTTCCTTGCCTCAAGCCGTATTTGCAGTGCATGGTGTCATGCAAGAGGCATATTACAAAATCACGGTGGACATACTGGGTAACATCCAGACTAGTCAGTGATGAAATCCATGAGAAAAGTTAAACATGACGGACTTGTCTTATTCATTCCATAGAAACTGCCTAATACCAAGTCAAAGTTACCCTTGGTCCATGTAGCTCAGGATTGTCTACCCAGACTAGCAGCGGCTTCTCCCAGGTTGCAGGCAGGAGTCTCGCTCAGCCCTGTCTTGGAGATGCTGCCAGGCAGGGAACTTGGAACCTAGATGCTCTTCCCAGAGCGGCCCCATTATCCCCTAAGAGGAATATCTTGCAGTGCTCACACATGTAGCCTCCCATTCAAATGCAAGCCAGGGCAGACCCTTCCTTCCCACTATTTGGACTTCAAGATGAATCATGCAAGATTTCCAGGGGGGTTCCCATCCATAGGAACATAAGAAGCTGCCACAGACTGAGTCAGACCCTTGGTCTATCCAGCTCAGTACTGTCTTCACAGATTGGCAGCAGCTTCTCCAAGGTGGCAGGCAGGAATCTCTCTCAGCCAGAAGATGTCAGGGTGGGAACTGGGAACCATCTGCTCTTCCCAGAGCGGCCCCATCATCCCCGGAGGGGAATCTCTTCCAGTGCTCACACCTCCAGTCTCCCATTCCTATGCAACCAGGGCAGAGCCTGCTTAGCTAAGGGGACAAGTCAGGCTTGCTCCCACAAGACCAGACCTGGACCAGCTTAGCTTCCGCCAAAGGGCCTCTGGACCGTGTCCGAAGCATCCATGATGGGCTCCCTGTTGCCTTGGCCCGACAAACGTACTGCAGTTTGGTAGCTTCTACTCACCTAAGTGGGCGGCGGGGTTGAGGAAGTTGCTGTGGTGCGGGGGAGGACCAAAATGGGGACCCGCCGGGTGGGCAGCACCTACCGAGACAAATCCAGAGCAAAACCCACCTGAGCAGAAGGCGCGAAACACAGCACGTGGCCCTCGGCTGCAGACCAGACAGCCAAAGGCCCCCCCAGGAGAAGAAGACCATCTCTGCTAACCCTGAAGGCCTGGGGACGCAGGGGTACACATCTTGCCAAGAAAAATGTCTCACACAAATGTTTCTTATTTCCCTGGCAATAGAATAAGGACATTGGAAGTTGATTGATTACTACTGCTACTACTACGACGGCAGATCTTTATATGCCACTCTGCAACCAAAGTTCTCAAAGCGGGTTATGTAGAAAAATAAACAATACATAAATAAGACGGTCCCTTGTCCCCAAAGGGCTCACAATCTAAAAAGAAACAGAAGGCAAATAGCAGCAACAGCCGCCGGAGAGATGCTGTGCTGGGGCTGGATAGGGCCAGTTGCTCTCCCCCTGCTGAATACAAGAGAATCGCCACTTTAAAAGGTGTCTCTTTGCACAGTGAGCAAAGGAAGCTTGACACAGCTTCTGCCAGGCCCTTGGGCCATCGAACTCAGTATTGCCCACACTGACTGGCAGCAGCTCGACAGCCTTTCAGACCAACCGCACCATGGGGAGAGGTCGGAGATTGAACCCGGGACCTTCTGCATGCAAAGCAGGTGCTGTACTACGACTGAGCTCTGAAGGCTCCTAATGAACACAGAAAGCTGCCTTCTACTGAGTCAGACCTTTGGAATGTCTACTCTGACCGGCAGCAGCTGTCCCGGGCTTGACATGGGTCTTTCCTAGCTGTCCGCGATTGAACCTGCGACCTTCTGCATGCAAAGCCAGTGCTCTGATGATGGCCCTTACAAATATTATTCGGACAGAACCATAAAGACCCCAGTCAGAAACTCTGAAGTGCTGCTGCCAGCCAGTGCAGACAACACCTAAACTGACCAAGGCAAATTGTATTGGTATCAGGTGACCTTCTACTGAGCCAATCTGCCTTGGTCAGTTCAGTTCGGTATTGTCTGCACTGACTGGCAGCAGTAAACTGACCTTATGCTGAGCCAATTTAGTTTGGTATTGTCTGCTCTGACTGGCAGCAGCACTTCAGAGTTTCAGACGGGGGTCTTTCCTGCCAGAAGACCCTGCCAGGGATTGGACAGGGGGCCTGCAGCAGAGGCTCTGCCCCTGAGCTCTCCCATTCCCAGTACAGAGCAAAGACGTGTCCCGCTCTCAAATAAGTAACGGACTGGGAGTTTGCACACTCACCGGCTGCAGAGAAGAGAGTCGACGGCCGCGCAAGGTCGTGGGGGTGGTGGATGGCCCCAAAGAGGCTGGGGCCCGGTGGCCGACTCAGGAACTCTGGTTTCAGGCCGAAGTCCAGTTTATGGGGATCTGACTGCATCTGTTTCTGAGACAAAAGGAGAACAGGGAAAATGCCTCGAACCCCAAATCTAGCAAGAAACGTCAACAAAGGTTGTGGGCATTTGTCCGACAGATCCAGGCAGCTATGGAGGAAACGCCCTCGAGACCGAGCAGTACATAGCTATGTTTCTCCTCACAACAACCCTGTAAGGTAGGTTGGCTGAGAGAGAGAAGTGACAGGCCCAGAGTCACCCAGCAAGTCTCATGGCTGGATGGGGATTCGAACTCGGGTCTCCCCAGTCCTAGTCCAGCACTCTAACCATTACACCACGCTGGCTCATGGCAAACAATTCTTAGGCAGTAGACTGGGGTGGCCAAACTGAGGCCACCCCAGCTGTTTTTGACTACAACTCCTATCATCCCAACTGCAGCAGGGGATTATAGGAGCTGTAGTCCAATGGGAGAGTTTCAGTAGGGGCAAAACAGAGGGCAGCATCAAAAACTGAATGGGTAGGCGGGGGGAGGAGAGAGCATTGCTAAAGATATTGCTAAAGCAATGAGAAACTGCCCAGAGCCTTTGGATGGCTAGAGCAGTATATTTATTTTTTATTATTTTATTTACTTAGTACATTTATATACCGCCCCATACAAAAAAAGTCCCTGGGCGGGTATAGAAATGCAATCAAACAGATAGATAGATAGATAGATAAGATAAAATAAAGGCCAAGTCTTTAGATGCCGGAAATTGTGTGTGAGCTCCTTTACTGGGTTCGCTACGCAGGGTCCCCTTTGCTAAGCAGGGCCCACCCTGGTTTGCATTTGAAAGGGAGACTACCGGTGTGCCCAACAACGTGCTCAGCGTATTTTATTTATTTACTGACATTTATATCCCGCTCCTCCTCCAAAGGAGCCCAGAGTACATGGTTATGTTGATCCTCACAACAACCCTGTGAGGTAGGTTAGGCTGAGAGAGAAGTGACTGGCCTAGAGTCACCCAGTGAGTTTCATGGCTGAGTGGGGATTTGAACTCAGGTCTCCCTGTTCTTAGTCCAACACTCTAACCATGACACCCCACTGGTATTTCAGCTATAAGCTTTTCTCGGGGGCATTTATCCAGTACTGGAGTAAAGAAGCAGTCCTCTTTTAAAACAGAGACTCTCTTACAATAGTCCTCCCATTCAGATGCAAACCAGGGCAGGCCCTGCTTAGCAAGCCTTTCCAGCATCAAGAGACACGGTCAAGATGTTGCTAAAAATGTTGCGAAAGAATGAAGTGCTCTCTTTGGAGGACTTTTAAAGCTTTCTTTCCCCGGATGAGGAACACCCGGCTCAAAAGACATTGGGAACCTGGGATTTTGTCATAAACTTGTTTTTTGGCACCTATACACCCTAGTCCCCGCCCCCCGCCCTGCTGCAGCAGACCTATACAGCCTGTGTAGGTGCTGGGTTATGTTATGTTCATTCCAGAGAGTGCCGTCTTCTCAGAGGGACTCACCTTGACTTTCTGCTGGTGGTGGTATATCTGCCAAGCAATATGGACATGCATTGCACACCACTTCCCTGGTTTCTGCGGAAGAAGCAAACACAGAGGACGGTGAAGATGACAGAGCTCTGGGCCTGAACCTCTCTGGGCATCCCCTGAGAGGAATCTCTGACAGTGCTCACACTTCTAGTCTCCCTTTTCTATACAACCAGGGCAGATCCTGCTTAGCTAAGGGGACAAGTCATGCTTGCTACCCCAAGACCAGCTATATATATTCTAGTTATTCCAGATTATCTAGATATTCCAGAAATTACCAGGTCATTCACGCAATGGAAAACTGTGCTCTACCCAGGTTTGGGAGCTGTGTGTGCTCCCAATTTTCAGTTGTGCAGAAGCAAGGTAAGAGGAGAACCTGGGTTGCTTTTCCTCCTACATTGCTTCCACACAACTTCTACCCAGGTTGTCCTCTTGCTTTCACACAACAGAAAACTGGGAGCACGCACAGCTCCCAAACCAGGGTAGAACACTTGTTTTTCATTGTGTGAATGACCTGTATTATCTATATATTCCAAATATTCAAAAAACTATATCCATATATTGCAAATATATTCTGGAAGCTATCCTTCTGGCATGCAATACATCTACTTCCGAGCCCAATTGGAGAATTCCATACACATCCCTGTCAGCAATTCCTTGGGAAGAACGAGACAGAAGAAAAGACCAGGGTGCCTGCTTACCCTCAGCATGGGTCGGAATGGATCTGTTAACTGCAAAGAGAAAGAGAAAGAGAGATGGAATCAGCAACCCATCGCAAGGGCAGTTGCTCATTCAATTATCAGACCGGCGGTGCTTCATTAGGAGAGGGGGCGTGCAAAGCCAGCAGAGCACAGTGATCAGACTGTCGGACTACAACCAGGAAGACCCGAGTTCGAATCCCCATTCAACCATGAAACTCACTGGGTGACTCTGGGCCAGTCATGTATCTCTCAGCCTAACCCACCTCGCCGGGTTGTTGCAAGGATAAAAATCAGCATGTATGGACAGCATGAGCTCCTCAGAGGAAGAGCAGGATACAAATGTCATAAATACGTAAATAAATGTTGGGGTTTTTGTTTCAAAAGTAAGGCCCTGCAGAGGCTTGATGCTTCCCCAGAAGCCATGCTGATGTCACAAGGAGGAGATGGGGGCTGAAGAAGATGCTGGAATGTCATGATGGGGTGGAGAGCTGGTCTTGTGGCAGTGAGCACAAACTGGTTTGCATCTGAATGGCTGGCTATGTGTGTGGGCATTGGAAGATCTTCCCCTTAGGGGATGGGGCTGCTCTGAGAAGAGCACCTGCATGCTTGCACAGTTCCCGCGCTGGCTTCTCCAGACAGTGCTGGGAGAGACTCCTGCCTGCAGCTTTGGAGAAGCTGCTGCCAGTCTGTGCAGACAATGCTGAGCTAGATGGATCAAGGGTCTGACTCGTTATATAGCAGCTTCCTATGTTCTCCTATACAGGCCTGGTGCACATTGTGTCTGACTTCAAAGCTACGCCAGTGTGTAAGCTCACACAAAGCAGGGATTTCTTGGGAGATTCATCTCCATGGCACTAGGGGCTGCAAAGGGCTGAATATTTCAGTCTCGCTGGAGTCCGTGGGTTGGCAGTTTAGTGGTCACAGCATTTCCAAACATACCCTGGGGTCTTTCTGCAGAAGGGTGTGTGGGACGGCTCCGGGTCTCGCTGCGACATCGATCGGATTAGAAGTCTACAAATGTCAAGGGGGGAAATAGTGGTGTAAATTAACGTGCAATTTTGACAGCAGCAGCAGGAGGGGGCAGGCACCTCCTTCGGAAGACGGGAAAAAGAGCACTTTCAAGAACATGGATTCACTATGCAAATCAACAGAATGCCAAAACACATCACTTAAGGAGACGAGCTTCGCACAACATTAGGGAAAAAATCAGCTACAATACAGCAAATGATTCAGTTCAAAGAGACTCTTAACAGCCTGATTAGCATACATATGAAGACCTTTCCTAATGAACCACAATCTGCATAATTTAGAAGCCTGAGTTGGGTAGTGGGACCATTGTGCACATTGGACAAAACACAGCTCAGCATTCCTGTCTCAAATGGGAATTTTAGAAACCCCTTGGCAGTCCAGGAGGATTCTGGGAAGAGAAAGATCAGGCTATGCAAGACTGAAGCTGGTCAACCCCTGTAGCACCAACCAAAATATCCACAGTTTCCCACAAAACATCCACAGGCTTTCTATGAAGCTGCTGGCTTCGTTCCATAATATTTTGTTGTAACAAAGCCGGATGTAAGCAGGGATGTGCATAAAACTGGTTTGCCCGGTTCAGTTCGAATCCAGACTGGATTCAAACCAAGCCGGCTCGAAATCGAGCCGGTCTGCACATCCCTACAAGTAAGCACCCACTGTTTCTATTTGGTGTGTTTCGTTTTGGGGCTGGTTTTTAATCACATTTTTCATTCAGAAATCAGTGTGTGTGTGTGTGTGTGTGTGTGTGTGTGTGTGTGTACACAGACTGTTTTTACCTGAATCTGAGACTAGATTTTTTCTAAGTATTTTTGATATTAGAAAAAATCAGGAGGCCACCTTAAATTCAGAATCCTGTTCCTTTTGAGTAAATGCAGGTATAACCTGTATAGAACCTCTGCATTTTATGGAGGTCCTCTTAAATTCAGTGTTGTATTCAATTCAGGTAAATACAGTATAGTATATATAGTAGATATATACACACACCTTGTGAGCTGTACATATACTCACACAACCTTAAAAAAAATCCTCTGCTGATGATGAAGGCATAAGCCAAAAGGTTCTGCTAAAATGTGGTTTCCTCTAACTACAAGCAAAAATAGCCTACAGTCTCTTTCTGCCTTAGGGGCTGTCTCTGTTGTCACCCCCAGACTGTGGCCTGTGCTCCTCGTAGATATAAGAGGATTGGTCTTCTATAGATGCCTTCAGGAGAGCCTTAAAGAACCATCTTTTTAGCCTGGCTTTTAATGATATCTGGTTTAAACGTTATCAAGTTTAATTTGTAACCTTAATCTGCTTTTAATTGGTGTTTGATATACATCGTTGTGTATTTTTATTTTTATTTTTAGTGTAAACTGCCCTGAGCCACTTTAGGAAGGTGGGTAGATCAGTCAAATACATAATAACAAACAACAAATGATACCTTGGGCTGGAATGCTCCCTGCAGAGAGCCAAACGGACCGGTCGGCGGGATCATGGGAGGAATCCCTGATACTGCTGGAGGGTAGGAGTGGAACAGCTGTGAGGAAGGGAGCAAAACAAGGAGAGGTTAGCATCCACTTTCTGAAGACGGGTCTTGCAATTTTCACAACGGGACATAAAGGGAGAGGTTCCCAACCTGGACGTTGCTGATTTATTGTGGCTGTGGATGATGGGCTTTGTAGTTCAGGGTTATCTGGAGGCCCCCAGGTGGGGAACCGCTGTTCTGTGGCTTGACCTTCTGACTACTGCCACCCAGCCTGAGATGGAGGACCGCTCTATCAATGGCTACTAGTCAGTTAGCTCTAGGCTACCTCCAGCCTCAAAACACCAGTTGCAGGGGAGCAACAGCAGCAGGAGAGAGGGCCTGCCCTCAGCTTTTGCCTGTGGGCTTCTCAGGGGCATCTGGTGGGCAACACTGTGGGCAACAGGATGCTGGACGAGATGGGCCACCTTGGGCCTGATCCAGCAGGGCTGTGCTTATGTTCCATTTCGGGCTCCTCGGCTTCTAGAGCTGCCTACGTCTCCGCTCCGAAGGTAAATTATGCAAATTGCACCATCCCTGCAGTTTACCACTGGATGGTTCGATTGCACAAAGTCACCAGAGAGGCTTCTCATCATGTTGAGCGTTGCATGCGAGCTGGCAAACTAAGCGGGGATGTGAAAACACAGGAAGCTGACCATTGGTCAGTACTGTCTACACTGACTGGCAGCAGCTCCCCAGGAGAGCAGACACCTCTGCTGCCCGGGACTGAACCTGGGAGCTTCTACTTAAAACCAGATGCTCTATCACGGAGTTGTGGATGTCTCTGATGAGCACACGAGCCTGATCCTGCGTGCCGAGTCGGACCCTTGGGCCATCCAACTTGGGCTTTGTCTATACTTAAGGCCTCAGGCTGCAGAATCAACTTGTGAGCTTTTTATAACTGGAGATGCTGCCGCCCGGGATTGAACTTGGGACCTTCTGCATGCAAAGCGTCCGAGTTATGGCCCTATCTCCAGAACGGAAAAGACACAATGGATAGGAATGGAACAGTCAGGAGTCAGGATGAGGTGACGAATGCAACATCATAGCCATGCATTACAGCAGGGGTTCCCAACCAGCAGGACTCCAGATGTTGTTGAACTACAACTTTACAATAAATAAATTGTGGCTGGGAATGATGCAGTTTAGCAACATCTGGAGTACAACCAGTTGGGAACCTCTGGATTGGAAGGTGCAATAAACTCTTGAATTATGGGGGGGTTAAGTTGGGGGCCCCTCTCCCCTCCGTTCTAACCATATGGTAGCCATGAGATTGCAGTTTTGCCCACTGCTCTTTCCAGAAGGAGTCTCTCCCAGGCCTACCTAGAGATGCTGCCAGGCATTGAACCTGAGACCTTCCGATGTTCTACCACTGAGCTCTGAGCCGGATCGTACAGAGCTCACAACTGTGGTCTCCCACCCAAATGCAAACCAAGGCAGACCACGCTTAGCAAAGGGGACAGTTCAGGCTTGCTACTACAAGACCAGAAAGATTCCCCTGAGGGGGTGGGGCCGCTCTGGGAAGAGCATCTGCAGGCTTACAGGCAGAAGGTTCCAAGTTCCACTCCTGGCATCTCCAAGATGACAATTGTTGTCCCCTCCCCATCTCTGACAATGTTTAAAAAGTCTTTAAAGACCCATCTGTTCACCCAGGCTTTTAACTGATATTGTTTTTAATGTTGATTTAGAATACTGTTTTACATTTCTTGATTTTTTGTTTTTAACTAATGTTTTAATGTTTTTATCTTGTAAACTGCCCAGAGACGCAAGTCTTGGGCGGTATAAAAATATGTAAAATAAACAAACAAAGAAACAAAGGGCTTGGAGAAACTCCTGCCTGCAACCTTGGAGAAACCACTGCCAGTCTGGGTTAACAATACTAAGCTAGAAGGACCAAGGGTCTGACTCAGTAGAAGGAAGCTTCTGATTGATTGATTTCTAGACCGCCCTTCCAAAAATGGCCCAGGGCGATTTACACAGAGCAATAGAAAAGAAGATGGCCCCCTGTCCCCGAAGGGCTCACAGTCTAAAAGGAAACACAAGATCGGCCCCAGCCCCAGCCACGGGAGGGATGCTGTGCTGCGCGTCGAGAGGGCCAGTTACTCGCCCCCGGCTCAATCAAGGGCATCGCCACGTTAACCAGGCGCCTCGTTGCGGCATTCCTACGCACCTAGCTCAACCTCTCCCTGCTGCCCCAAGCTTTGATAGCGCATTGCCATTTTTCAATCCAATTGCATTTTGACAGAAACCTCCAGTGGCGTAAAAGACATTGCCAAGATGAGCAGAGATTGAAACGGAAAGGTCTCAAGAAGCCACCAGGCAAGCAATTTCCTTCGTTTGCAATCACTCACTACTTGCCTAGAATGGGGTGCCTTAAAGACTCCAGTGTCGACAACGTTTAATTCTCAGTGCGACATGCCAGCTCAAAAAGATGGATGCTGCAAGGTCATCATTAACAGCAGCAACGTCCCTGGTTGGTACCAATAGGAAGGAACACAGGAAGCTGCCATCTACAGAGTCAGACCATTGGTCCATCAAGCTCAGAATCGTCTACCCAGACTGGCAGCATCTCTCCAAGGTTTCAGCCCTTTCCCAGCCCTACCTAGAGATGCTGCCAGGGATTGAACCTGGGACCTTTTCCTCACAAAGCAGATGCCTCTTGCTGGTGTTACTGCTGATGTTGTAATACTGTTCTTACACAGGAAGCAGCCTCCTACTGAGTCCGACCCTTGGTCCATCCAGCTCAGCACTGTCTGCTCTGACTGGCAGTGGCTCTCTAAGGTTTCAGTCAGTGAGGTATATCCTTACCTGTCCCTCCTCCGGGAGAACAGCACATGATGAATGGAGAGCGTGTGAGATATGATTGAGCACGGAGCTATGGCCTCATCCTGAATTAGCCAAAAATCGCCCGAATTTCTCCACTGAATGCCCAGGTGATGAAACTGGGTGGGCCATTTTGATAATTTTTAGTGGCGTGGGTGGGGGGAATTGGGGTCTGATTGGGCCTGTGCCTCTCGATGGCTGCCCCAGCGCACTTTGTTGAAGCTAAGCAGGTTATGGAAAGGTCAGTGCCTGGATGGGAGAACCATGTGTGCCACTTTTGGGGATGGGGCTGGAACTCAGTGGGAGAGCACCCAAAATGCATGCAGAAGGTCCTCCTGGCAGCATCTCCAGGTAGGGCTGGGAGAAGCTCCTGCCCAAAACCTCGGAAAAGCTGCTGCCAGTCAGTGTGGGCAGGCAAAACTGAGCTAGACAGACCAAGGGACTGGTTCAGGATAAGGCAGGTTCCTATGTTCCTCTATCACAATCCTCCTCTGAAGGACACTCTCTCATCACCAGGATGCGAGCTTGGCACCAGGTCCCCAAAGGTGTATGTAATGTCCACTGATCCTCTTCCAATCACAGGAGAGCTGGTCTCGAGGTAGCAAGCAGGACCTGTCCCTTTAGCTAAGCAGGGTCCTCCCTGGTTGCATAGGAATGGGAGACTAGAAGTGTGAGCACTGGAAGAGATTCCCCTCAGGGGATGGAGCTGCTCTGGGAAGAGCAAGAAGGTTCCAAGTTCCCTCCCTGGCAGCATCTCCAAGACAGGGCTGGGAGAGACTCCTGCCTGCAACCTTGGAGAAGCCGCTGACAGTCTGGGTAGACAATACTGAACTAGATGGACCAATGGTCTGACTGTCGAAGGCAGCTTCCTATGACCTCATAGGTGCTAGGGCCAATCATGGGATCATGCCCAGTTTGGGCCGGGTTTTGATAGGAAGGTGGTGGGAACCTCCCATGAAGAACTGCTACCTCCATGGAATGAAGCGGGGCAGCCACTGTTAGCGAGGAAAGCTTTGGGTCCCCAACAGAGTTCAGGCTAGATTAGCTAGACTGGACCTTGGTCACCTAGGAACATAGGAAGCTGCCTTCTACAAAGCCAGACAATTGGTCCCTTTAACTCAGACAGAAGGAGAGCTGGTCTTGTGGCAGCAAGGATGAATGGTCCCCTTTGCTAAGCAGGGTCTGCCCTGGTTTGCAATTGAATGGGAACCTCAAAAAAGAATCCAAATATTATATACAGATATTTTCACATAAAATTAATAAAACTGTATGCTTTGAAAAACGGTCCCACTGTGCAAGCTATAATACATCCGAATCAATAAAAATGTATCTATATGTCTCAGTAAAACTAATACAAAATGATCTGTGTCCAATGCTTCCTTTCAAAATTGCCGATGGAATGTGAGAAGTATAGATGAATGTCCCCAACATCATGTGTTAATTTGCACTTACATTGGAGACATGTGTGAGCACTGTACAATATTCCCCTTAGGGGATGGAGCTGCTCTGGGAAGAGCAGAAGGTTCCTAGTTCCCTCCCTGGCAGCAGCATCTCCAAGAGAAGGCTGGGAGAGACTCCTGCCTGCAGCCTTGGAGAAGCCGCTGCCAGTCTGGGTAGACAATAAACAGCTGGATGAAACAATGGTCTGACTCAGTAGCAGGCAATTTCCTAAGTTCCTATCTTACTCAGGATTATGTACACAGCCTGGCACAGGGGCTTCTCTGAGGTTGCAGGCAGGAGCCTCTCTCAGCCCTATCTTGATGCCAGGGAAGGAACTTGGAATCTCCTGCATGCCAGCACGCAGGTGATCTTCCCAGAGCGGCCCCATTATCCCCTAAGGGGAATATCTTACAGTACTCACACATGTAGTCTCCCATTCAGATGCAAGCCAGGGCAGGGCAAAGGAGACAATTCATGCTTGCTACAGAGCTCGTTTCAGAGCAAAAGGCTATACAGTAGATACATCTTCCTTCTCCTTAATATATATATACACACACACACACACACACACACACACACTGCATCTCTAACAAGAAGGCAAGCCAAAGCAAGTGCAAGGTCGCGACATCAATTTTTAGTAATGAATTGGAGAGAGTGAATGAGAAAAACGGGATGGTCTGCCATGGATTGAGTGGTGATTTTCGCCGCAACAGAAAAGTAACTATTAAAACATTTTAACACGGTAATAAGAACTCACACTGTGACGATAGAAGGGGTCAACTTTGGTAGGGTATTTGTCAAACTGCAAAAGGATCAAAGCACAACCTCATTATGTGGCATATGATTTCGGCAGCACACAGTCCTTCATTTCAACAGATGGCTTTGAACAATCTAACAATCCGTGGTCAAAGAAAACAGGCAAAAAGCTACAAATATGTTCCAGAACAGTTGAGTGGGCAACAGGGAACGTGCAGAGTGCAGTCAGAAGGGGAAGAGATCAGGAACAAATGAGGTAACAAGACTTCTGGGGAAGAATTACTTAAAATACTTGGAGGCTGGTGCCCAGACATGTGAAAGGTGGGAGACAGAAACTCAGAAGTGTTGTGTGCTAGGGATATACAAACAGATTCGAATTTGGGTGATTCGGATCAAATCACCTCCTAAAATGGCAATTCAATTCAAACTGGAATCACATTTTAAAAATTTAATTCAAATTTGATTTGATAGTTTTGGGGCACCTTTTCCAACCCATTTAGGCCCCCTGATTGGTTAAAAAGGATGCCAAAACAGGGCTGAATCAATTCAAATCAAATTTTCAGACCAGATTAAACTATGATTTGAATTTGAAACAAATTTTCAGAATTCAATTTGAATTTGAAATTAATCAAAAAATTGGTTTCATGCACATCTCTATTGTGTGGAACTAAAGAGAGAGTTCTGTCTTTGGGGAGGATGCTGCAAATAAAATCATCCCACCCCACTGATTTATCAGTGTCTCCCCACATATAAAATCAGCACACACACCCCCACAAACACACATTTATCTACATGAAGGCTGAGAATTTAGCAGGAATCCTGTCCAGCATCTAGGATTTTACCTAGACCAAGCTAGTAAAAGTGCCATCTAAAGCCATCTGAACTCATGGTCATTCATATACCTGGTTCACAGCAAAGAACAGAGTTCTTCTAAGACATTCTGGCTTCTGTGCTCATGATAAAGGGTTCTAAAAATATTATGTATGGCTGGGGTTTATGCATACAGTACAGACTATAACCTCTGACACAGAAGCCAGCAGCTGTCAGGGAACCCCAACGGCCTCACCTTCCATGTTCCTTTTGTTTAAACCAACAAAAAAATTCAAAACTGCAGTTATCATCATTACAGAAAAGCATGCAGAGATTTTGTTAACCACAGGGGTGGCTCCAGATGCTACTGTACCCTTACTCCGCTCACTTTTGTAATTTATTTTAGGAGCAAAACACTTTCCGTTTAAAGGAGGAGATAAGGCATTCACAGATTCACTCATGTTGTAGAATGCAAAGGGAATTGTAAGCTAAGGTTGCTACCTTAACTTCTGTGCTATGTAAGCAATGCATACTTCTTTTTTTTTTTTTACAGTCTCACATACGTTGCTACCATTTCAGCTCCAGATATCAACCTCCTCCACTCTCCTCATGCCTCTACCACATACAACTCCTATTTGTCCTTGCATGGAAGGGATAAAGATTACAATATCTGCAACTCAAATAGGGCTTGTAAATGAAGATAATGCATGAGCTCAGGTCTGCCTGGCTCTGATTATAGAACCAGATGTCTTGCTGCAAACGACACAGGCATCTAGGAGGAGTGTAAATATTTAGAAATCGCACGCAGAATAGTTACAGGCGAGTCAGACCATTGGTCCATTGAGCTCAGGGTCATCTACACTGACTGGCAGCAGCTCTCCTAGATTTCAGACAGAATTCTTTCCCTGCCCTACTTGGAGATGCTGCCAGGGACTCAATCTGGAGATTTCTGCATGCAAAGCAGATGGTTTACCACTACTATGTGGCCCCACTCCCTTGGAAAACTTATCTCGGAGCCATATCACTTCAGAGCGATACGAATATGTGAAGCTGCTTTCTGTCATCAGATCATTAGTCCACCTACCACTATGGAATGACCCCTCTGCATAAAGCTAGCAGGGAATGACTGAAATCCAAAGTAGGGATGTGCAAATCCATTTGAATCAACTCACATCTGGACAATTCAAGTGATTCAAATCCAAATCACTCCTAAAAAGGCTAATGTGATTGGAAAGTGAATCGACCCATTCAAATTGGAATCTAGTTGACAACCGCTTGGCGCATTTTAAAAACCATTCAGGCACCCTGATTGGTGAAAAAAAGGCACCCAAACAGGGTCGAATCCATTTGATCTCAAACTGAATCGACCCTGTTTCGAGCCAATCTGATTCAAATTCGAACTGAATTGCAAAATCCGATCCGTGCACATCCCTAATCCACAGGCCTTTGAGTTATGAGGGCAACACATTTCCAATAGATAACGTGCCCGGCTGAGTCCTCCACGCTGGCACACTTTCCTTCCCCACCCCACAAACATGTTCACTGCCATTCCGACTGACGGTTGTCATAATTTTGCAACAAAAAAGTTGTGCTCTACTTATCCTCACATTTCTGCCTGGGGTACGCACCATGGGAGGTGCTGGCGTCGGCATGATGGCGGTGGGGGGGATGGCGTGGGGGAAAGGCGTGAAGGTGTGCTGATGCGTGTGTTGATGCGTGTGCTGATGTTGATGCTGGTGCTGGTGGAATTCCGTTCTCAGGTAGGGTGGTGGGCCCAGCGAGGCGCCACGGTCGGCACTTTGGGAAGCCAGAAAACGCGTGTTCAGCTCCTGGCGGAGAAGATCTTGCTCTGAAAGCCAAGACAACAATAGGTTTTACAAAACACCAAGATATTAAGACCAGTGTTCCCTCTAACAGGGATTCCCAGATGTTGCTGACTACAACTCCCATAATCCCCAGCCAAATGCCATTGCAGCTAGGGATGCTGGGAGTTGTAGTGAACAACATCTAGGAATCCCTATTAGAGGGGACAGTGATTCTTTTAATGCGCAAGTAAAACAATTACAAACAAACAATTTGTGAACGTGTTTCAATGTTAACACGTCATTGTCAATGCTATATCTGAAACAGCTGGAAACTCTTGAAATTAAATATAGCAACAATTTGTTGTTTCTAGATTCTCCCTGGAAAAACGCGCCGGGAGAGCTGATCTAACAACTGGGGTCAGCAGGTAGACCAGCCCTCCACTCTGGGCTTAGCACACCAGCTTGCCTCGGACTGATCTGCCCAGGTAGACCAGTCCTCTGAGGAAGGAAGACGCACCGAGTCCAGAGTGGAGGGTTGGTCTACCTGCCAATCCCAATTGGTAGGTCAAGCTCTCCCTGGAAAAACAGGAGAACTTATCTTCCAATTGAGATCAGCAAGTAGACCAGATCTCCACTCCAGACTTGGGGTGTCTGCCTGCCTCAGAGGACTGGCCTACCCGCCGACCCCAACTGGTCGACCAGCTCTCCCTGGGAAAAAAGTGCCATTTTGAGGCCCATTTCCCACAAAAAAAAAGGGCCTCAAAATGGTGCTTGATTTACCTGAATCAATTCGAGGGCGATTCAAAATGGGCCTCAAAATGGTGCTTGATTTACCTGAATCAATTCGAGGGCGATTCATCGAGACAGCCAGCTAAGCCGGCTGTTCTCGACGAATCAATGTGATGGTTCTGCGATTCGATTCAACCTCTAATCAAATTGCAGAAAGGATCTGATTTGTGCACACCCCTAGAAATAACTAAGTTATACTTTGGACTAGACCAGGGTCCATTTTTGGGGAAGCCTGATCCTGGATCAGAAATCTGATCCAGGATCAGTTTAATTCTGCGATCATGGGAATCCTCAGTGCAGTTTTGATCTGATTTGAGTTTTTCGGAATGCTTTTCTTATGGTACCACGTGATGCTATATGGCCTTCCATGCTTAATGCAGCTTGGGGCCTTGACATGTAATAATCTGTCCCTCCATGATGATATGGAGCCATTAATGAGCAACTGTTGGGTATGGCTATTAACCAACTATGAATCCACCTAGCAGGAGTATCTTCTATTCAACATAACCCCTGTTAACTGAACAAAGAGGCACCTTTTTCAAAGTGGTTATTCTCTTACGTTTAGCAGGGGGAGAGCAACCAACCCTACCCAACTCCAGCACAGCATCCCTCCAGTGGCTGTTGTTGGTGTCAACTTTATACTTTTTAGATTGTGAGCCGTTTGGGACAGGGAATCATTTATTTATTATATATTTTTCTATGTAAACTGCTTTGCAAACTTTTTTTTGCAAAGTGGTATATAAATATATTATTATTATTGCTGCTGCAGCAAAGTGGTATAAAAATATATTATTATTATTATTATTATTGCACAGCAGTATATAAATATTACATTATTGTTGTTTTTGCACAGAGGTATATAAATATAAATATATCATCATCATCAAGGATATTTATTTATTTGACTACATTTATAGCCTGCTCTTCCTCCAAAGAACCCAGAGCAGTGGACATGGTTATGTTTATCCTCGCAACAACCCTGTGTAGTGGGTTAGGCTGAGGCTACCTGTGTCTGGCCCAGGGTCACTCAGTGAGTTGCATGGCTGAATGGGGATTAGAACTCAGGTCCCCCCGATCCTAGCCCAGCAGTCTAACCACTACACCACATTGTCTCGTGGGAGACTTCGTCAAAGGTCTCTGCTGAGACAGAGTTACACGATATCCACAGCATTCCCCAAACCACAGACCCCGCCCTGGCAAAACATATCCTGATGCTTACCGGAGTAAGTGCTGCCAGCAGGATGGCCCGGTACCTGCAACGTCCCCGACGTCAGAGGAGGAGGCGGGGGCAATGCTGTGGGAGGGGCAAACATATTGGGGTGGTGGGCGTGTGCAGGGGTTTGGAGGGTGGGCGGAAAGGTGTGGAGTGGGCTATGGCTCGGCAAAGAGAGGGGGAAGGGTGACGCTGAGGGGTGGTGAGCTATATGGGGCGGTGGGGGGAGCGGTGGGGGAGGAGGAGGCTGTGTCTTAGCGGGCGTACTGCTTCTGCTGCTGCTGTTCACGACAAAAAAAAAAAAGAGAGAAAGAGAGGCAATGTTAGGAAAGTCCCTAAGCAACTCATAGCAACATAGGAAGCTGCCTGCTACCGAGTCAGACCACTGGTCCATCCAGCTCAGGGCTGTCTACCCAGACTGGCAGCGGCTTCTCCAAGGTGGCAGGCAGGAGTCTCTCTCAACCCTGTCTGGAGATGCTGTCAGGGAGGGAACTGGGAACCTAGATGCTCTTCCCAGAGCAGCTCCATCCCCTTACAGTGCTCACGCTTCTAGTCTCCCATTCATTTGCAACCAGGGCAGACCCTGCTTAGCAAAGGGGACCATTCAGGCTTGCTACCACAAGGCCAGCTATCCTCAAGGACTATTTAACCCAGGCCACAGGTCCTCCAGTTGGTGCTGAACTCCAACTCTCACACTCCTTGGCTCTTGGCCACTGTGGCTGGGGATGACGGGAGTTGTCAACGAACATACAATCTTTGTACAGTTTATGCATGGAGAGTTATGCTCCACACATGCTTAGCACGGCACTTCCTAGCTGGACCCTGCTTTCGAGGAGGCTGGTTCCCCAGTCCACTTCTAAAATGAATGTGTATACAGGTAGACCTCGATATTTGCGGGGTTACAGCTCTGCAGCTGTGCCGCGGATATTGGAACCGTGAATATTAAAGCATTGATTCCTGTGGGATCACAGGGGTTAGGTTCCCGGTCGGCCATTTTTGGCTGAAAACCAGCTGATTTTTGCAGAGGCGAACTTCTTGTTCAGTCTCTGCTGCTCCCCCCAAGTTACACTGTGCCCCTGGCGAAAACTGGCAAAAAATCTGCTGGTTTTTGTGTGTGAGGGGGCGCTCCTTACCTTGCTCTGCTGTCCCGTCCCCCCGGTCATGTTATGCCCCCAAACGGCTGAAAATTGGCCAAAACTCCCAATGGGAGCCATTTTGTGGCTCCGATTCCTAAAATGGCAGCCAGAAATGAGCGCTGTGGTTATTTCCGGCCACTCCCGATCCGTGGATTTGCGAGGTCGGTGTCCCCCCCCCCCATTTTTCCTCCACATATGCCGAGGTTGGGTGTCATTTTCCCGACCATGGATATGCAAAACTGTGAGTGATGAATCCATGAATACAGAGGTCCACCTGTACAGTCATTCACACAAACACAGGTACGTATGTGCAGACACCTGCATGTCCAACGTACTGTTCGAATAGGCCTAGAGGCATACCCTGGCCCCTTTCAGTGAAACGTTGACATCTCTGCCTGAACCACACAACACGTGCATGGAAAATGCACACCGGGGCCTCACCTCAAGCTATTCAGGCTCAAGCTGCTGCTGTTATACGCCGACAATTGTTGTGAAAGGCTCCGGGATGGAGGACGAAGCTGGGAGGAGGGCAGGTTTTGAGGAGCCTGCCCGGGTGAGGAGGGCCTCGGCGGGTGTTGTACTTGGGGCAGAGGGGCTGTGGGTCGCTGGGTGTCCTCAGAGGCCTGTTGCGGTTGTGGGGCTTCCGGTGGGGATGAATGAGGCGGTGCTGTTAGCTGGACCACAGCAGGGCTCGGAGACTGCTCCTTGGATGGCGGGTCCAACCGGGGTGCGATTGATTGCTGGGAAACCTGAGGACAAAGGTCTTGAGGCACGACAGGGTCAAAGGACGGGTCCTTCCCGCCGTCCTGGCTTTTTTCTTGACTCCGTTCTAAGCCCGAGATTTTGGGTGCCACCAACGTCCGGGCATCTTGATCTTCGTTTTCTGTAAGTGTACCAACACCGAAGTCTGTATCTGAAAAGAGAAACAGTAGAAGAACGATTCATTCTTGCCATGTGGGCAAAAGGACCCTCGAGGTGAATTTCATATGGACTGGAAACAAAATGAATGTCAACTGGAAGGGGGAAAGGTGCCAAAGAGGGCCACCCAGATGATCAGGGGCCTGGAGCCCCTTCCTTATGAGGCAAGGCTACAGCATCTGCGGCTCTTTAGTTTGGAAAAGAGGTGCTTACAAGTAGACAGACAGAGGTGTATAAAGTTATGCAGGCAGTAGAGAGAGTGGACACAGAGAGATTTCTCCCCCTCTCTCACAACACTAGAACCAGGGGTCACCCCATGAAACTGAAGGTCAGGGAATTTAACCCTAACCCTTCCCCGGCAGTCAGATAATTGGTCCCTCTAGCTCAGTATTGCCGACACAGACTGGCAGCAGCTTCTCCAAGGTTGCAGGCAGGAATCTCTCTCAGTTCTATCTTGGAGATGCTGCCAGGGAGGGAACTTGGAACTTTCTGCTCTTCCCAGAGCGGCTCCGTCCCCTCAGGGGAATATCCTACCATATACCAGCCCTGGAGGCTTCCATATACCAAGTCAGATCATTGGTCTATTTAGCTCAGTAGTGTCTTCACAGACTGGCAGCAGCTTCTCCAAGGTGGCAGGCAGGAGTCTCTCTCAGCCCTATCTTGGAGATGCTGCCAGGGAGGGAACTCGGAACCTAGATGCTCTTCCCAGAGCGGCTCCATCCCGAGGGGAATATCTTCCAGGGCTCACACTTCTGGTCTCCCATTCCTATGCAACCAGGGTGGACCCTGCTTAGCTAAGGGGACAAGTCATGCTTGCCACACCACAAGACCAGCTCTCCTCTCATGATTCCACTGGGGTCATTCCACTGGGCCTCCCCTGCAAGGACTGATACAGATCTCCAGCATGACCTTGGAAGCTAGTTAAAGCTCACAGCCTAAATTCACAACGCTTTCCCATTCAGACTGAAGACAAACGTTTATTGGCCGTCGGGAGGCTAAATCAGTGCACCAACAGCAGCTCAAACAAAATAATCAATGCCTTCCAATTCATGCAATTGACTCTCTGCCAGCAGCTCAAGGCATCCAGCTAGAGATGAAAGGGAAAGACGTGTCAAATTGCCCCATTTTTCAGAGCTCTGGCGTCTTACTCTGGGCTTTTGGCGATGGTGATGGACGCTTTTTCCAGAACAGGCTTCTGAAAACACGGTGCCAATAGAAACAGAGCCTAACAGAAATGCATTTAGAGTCAAATTGACATGCTACAGCACTTGAGGGACAGGGTCCAGATCATGAGAGGAAGCTGCCATATAATGAATCCAATCATTGGTGCGTCTAGTTGAGTACTGTCTACCCAGACTGGCAGCAGCTTCTCCAAGGAGAAGATCAACCCTAACCGGCCCGGTGAGGTTCAAGTTTGGTTCAAACTCGAACCGAACTGGGCCAGGTGGTTTTGCGCACACCCCTAATAATAGGATTTGCAGTTCCAAAGCCAAGCACCAACAAAGACCACGAGGATCTGGCGACAGGAAATCCCTCGTCACCCCCTTCCAGCTCTCAGGGTGCCAACTCACCCTCAGCTCATTTCCTCATTGGTTTACTGCGCCAGATCTCCCCGGCTTTGTCTAAAACTTACCAGCCTAATCCTCCTGCTTTCCTGAGCGCCAGCTTAGCTTTGTGTTAAACACACGTTCTTTGCATTCTCCTCCTCGTCAGGAGAGCGAGCCAAAGCTCTTAATCTCTGGGAAAAGCTGGACGGATGGTTAGGAGGACTGGAAAGCAGGGGGTGAACCCAGTGTGTGGAGATCCGGCAGAGTGGCATGGAGTCCGCCATTTATCTTGGTCGATGTCACGGGAGGCGGCCATGCATGCAAAGAGAGCTTTTATCATAACCCAGCATCTGGGGTGGTGAGAAAGACGCCGCTTCTGGATGTAGAAAAACCCAGGTTTCCTGCAGCCAGTCGAAGGCGTCTTATCTACCACACCATATGTGTGGGGGGAAATCCTATCTATAAGAGCTGTTGAGCAGTGGAACAGTCTGCCTCATGAAGTGACAGGTGCGCTTTTGCTGGAGGTTTTCAGACAGAGGTTGGGCAACCATCTGTCCGGGATGGTGTAACAGAGTCCTGCACAAAGCAAAGGGTGACCTCCAAGGCAACTTCCTACTCTAACATTTGCTTCTATCGTATTTACCCAAATAGAAGAGGACTCTGAATTTAAGACAATCTCCCCTCCCCGCTGCCAAAAAAATATACAGGTTATACCATATTAACCTGAAAGGATAGAACTCTGAATTTAAGGCGACCCCCTGATTTCTAACATAGAAGAACTTGGAAAAAAACTACTCATGGATTCAGGTAAATACAGTATTATTCTACCAACACTGCTCTGGTCCCTGCGCAAAGCAAAGCGCGGAAGAGGCCAAGCACATTTTCTAGGCTGCAGTATCAAGCTGGATACTGTCCACTGCCCTCATATGCTAGTTTGGACCAGCCAGCCCCATAAAGCCATAACTGCCAAGCTAGCTCCTCAGCTGGAGAAAATAATCACTGGCAAAAGCTGCTGAGGACATCCTCCACCCCTAAACTCCTGCTCCAGAAATCTGGCTACCCACCCCACTTCAACGATGCCATCTGCCTCTGCCTCTTGAGATCCTGGCTTCTCTCCCCCAGAATTCCATCTCCAAGCTCCAGATCCTGTAACTGGTCTCTGAGGGCAAATGGGGGACACGTTTACTTGGACGCCTCTTACCTACCCCACCACAGGGCCAAAGCAGAGGCAGTGTGCACACTACTAAGAATCTTGATATACCACTTTCGAAAAAACCCCAAAGTTCACAGAGTGGCTTATGTAGCAAGAGAAACGAAAGAGAGCTACCTGTCCTAAAAGAGTGTGCAGGGTTTTTTAAAAGGCATACGAGAAACACCAAGAAATAGGGCTGTGCGAATAAATTCAAATCTGAATAGATTCAACTCTAATCTAGGCGATTCAAGTGATTCGAACTTGAATGGAATCACCCCTAAAAAGGGTAATTCCATTCAAACTCGAATTGGATCAATTCAACAGCCATTTGGGCACCTTTTTTAAACCATTCAGGTACCGATTGGTTAAAAAGGTGCCAAAATGGGGTCGAATCAAATTCAAACCTACTGTTTTGCATCAATTTGATTCACATCGGGCAGACGGTGTCTGTCATTGAAGTGGGGTTGGTAGTCAGGTTTCTGCAGCAGGCGGCGAGGCACGGAGGGTCTTCTCAGCAGCTTTTGCCAATGATTACTGCATCCAACGGAGGAGCTAGCTTTATTGGAGCTTACAGTTTTATGGGGCTGGCAGCTCCCGAATTGGATTCATGCACATCCCTCCCAAGAAAGAGCCACTTGGAAATAAGCCATGCAGGGTTGAATGGGGACAGCTGCTCTTCCCCGGCACAAAATAAGCCACCACACACTTCAAAAGTGAGTATCCATACAGTGGAAAATATTCACTGTCTGAACTGATGGTGGGTTTCAACACAGGAAGCTGCACAATGGACCATGAGTCTATCTAGCTTGAAACGGTCTACACTGGTTGAAAGTAGCTTTCCAGGGTTGCCTTCTACTGTATCAGACCATCGGTCCATCAAATTCAGGGTTGTCCACCCAGACTGGCAGCGGCTTCTCCAAGATTGCACGCAGGAGTCTCTCTCAGCCTTGTCTAGGGAAGCCAGGGAGGGACTTTGGAACCTTCTGCATGCAAGTGCTCTTCCCAGAGTGTCTCCATCCCCTAAGGGGAACATCTTACAGTGCTCACACATGTAGTCTCCCTTTCAAATGCAAAACAGGGCAGGCCCTGCTTAGCAGAGGGCCATTCATGCTTGTGAGCACAAGACCAGCAACCCTCGCTCGAAAGCAAATGGCCATCCTCTCAATTTGTACCAGTGGCTTCCAATGATGCATGGTGTGGAGCATTTCCTTCTGCCTGTCCTCCTGGATCTCCAGTCAGTCCAACACCCGAGCCCAAGTTCTATTGTTACAAGGGTACGAACGCTCTAGGAAGAGCATCTAGGTTCCAAGTTTCCTCCCTGGAAGCATCTCCAAGACAGGGCAGGGAGAGATTCCTGCCTGCAACCTGGGAGAAGCCGCTGCCAGTCTGTGAAGACAGTACTGAGCTAGATGGACCAAGGGTCTGAATCAGTGCGGTTCAAATTTGAACGAGTTCAGACCCAATTCGGGGGCAGATACAGCTTGCAGGAGGGCGGGGGGCGGGCAGGGGAACTGCCAGAGATCAGTGGCTACACCCACTGAGGCCCCCAAAGCCCTCGGTGGCAGTAAGTCCGTCTTTTAAAAACCCCCTCTAATTTTAATGTGTTTGGTACCCCCGAACCGGGTCGGGGGGTTTCGCAACGACCTCAGGCACATCCTTAGTATCTGCAAGACGTATCCCCTGCCGTGGTCTCTCCCTCTCCCAATCCAAGCTCTGTTCCTGGATCCCAGCCAGGCACCTTGATGTCAGTAGCTTGTCATATACCTACCAGGGACACCGGCCTCCGTGTGTACCTTAATGAGAACCCTGCGTTCCTCGGCTGTCATTCCGACATATCACCGCTGGTTGCTCTTCAGATGATTCACCCTGACACACACCAGACGGGGGCATGATTCTGCTTTCAGCAACCCCAGGCCTGGTGCTGAAGGTCCGCTGCACCCAATTATATGTTTGTCATTTAAAGATCTGGGTCTTGAGTTCAGTTTGGGGTACTTTTCTTGTTTTTTGGGGGGGACATTATTGTGGGCCCACAATGCACCAGCCAGCTATAACAAGGTCCCCAGACACCACTGCGCAGTGCCAGGGTGTTAAGAGGAGTGTGTGGGCTGAGAAATCCAGGTGACAAATTAGCAGGCATGAATAAGGCAAGTTGGGGAAGTTGGCAGGAGAAGCTGTCTCGGGAACTGGGGTGAGCAGGCAGGATATCAATATTTTAAATAAAAATAAAATAAAATAAGGGGAGGCAGAGGAAACCTCTTGTCACTTATCCAGTGCCAAGATTCTGACAGCATAAAATAAAGATAAAATTAAATGAAGGCGGCGGGGGGGGGGAGCTAGAGGGGACGTTATTATTATGGAGTTTCAAGGAAGCAATTGGCAAGGTTCTGAAATATGCAGAACTCTTTGACAGGCTGTAGGGGAACGAAGTTCAGGCTTCATTTCCAGTGGACTTACTCAAAGCCAAACTACATGAAGTGCAGAAGGAGGAGAGCTGGTCTCGGGGTAAAGCATGGATTGCCCCCTGTGCTAAGCAGGGTCTGCCTTAGTTTGCATTGGAATGGGAGACTACATGTGCAAACACTGTAAGAGATTCCCCTTAGGGGCAGGGAAGAGTAACTGCCTGCTTACACACAGAAGATTCCAAGTTCCCTGCGGCATCTCCAAGGTAGGCCTGAGAGAGAGACTCCTGCCTGCAACCTCGGAGAAGCCACTACCAGTCTGGGTAGACAATCCTGAGCTAGATAGACCAATGGTCTGACTCAGTAGCTTTCTATGTTCTGAGACTGTTCCCAAAAATGATGTTGGTGGTGGCGAGTGGGTGGGTCTGTGGCTCTCTTTCGCCTACCCCCACAGCCCCCCGCACCATAGTCCAATTTTTTTTTGCCAAAGCCCCCCAGCTTTTTCGAATGCACAGAGGGCTACAAGGAGGGGGAGGAGACTCAGAAAATGTTCATGTATCACTGTGGAGCCTTTTCAATGTCTGTGTATGCTTGAAAGCACCAAGCTTTTTTTTTTTAAGTTCAAGTAACTTTATTTCAATCTTACTTCTTAAGCACTGCCCACGGTTCTCAAACTTAGGTCCCCAGATGTTGCTGGGCTACAACACTCATCAGCCCCAGCCCCAACGGTCCTTGGGAGTGGCAGCCCAGCAACATCTGGGGACCCAAACTGTGTTCCCTCTATCAGGGTTGCCCAGATGTCGGTGACGACAACTCCCATAATCCCCAAGCAAAGGTTACTGCAGCTGGGGATGCTGGGAGTTGTAGTCAACAACATCTGGGGATGCCTGTTAGAGGGAACACTGGACTCAAGTGTGAAAACCCCTGGCCTACACCATCACACGCCGACTCCGGGCTCGACCACCACTGCGCGGAGGGATCCGATGAACCCGGGCCACCACTCCCCTGGAGCCGCCCCTGGTGCCTTAGCCACGCCCCCTGCACCTGACATCAGACACAGGGGCGTGGCCACATGCAGAAATTGAGCCTGTGGGCTTCCCAGGCATCTGGTGGGCCACTCTGTGCAACAGGATACTGGCCTAGATAGGCCATGGGCCGGATCCAGCCGGGCAACACCTCTCTTGGCCTTTCCAGGCAGAAAGGCACTCCCTGCCATGCTGCAAACTTGGCGCACCTCGCGAACGGGGTTGTGTGGCTCTTGTTTCTGCAATATTTATTTATTTGTTTGTTTGTCTGATTTCTATACCGCCCGTCCAAAAATGGCTCAGGGCGGTTTACATCAAAATAAAAACACAAAAAAACCCCATTAAAATAAACACTAAATCAAATTAAGCCATTCAACTCATGTCAACATTAAACTCATTAACATTAAAACCATTTAAAACCAACATTAGCCATTTAAAACCATAAACCTCATTAAAAGCCCAGGTGAATAAATGTGACTTCAGTGCCTATTTATTTACTTACATTTCTAGCTCGCCCTATACCCAAAGGTCTCAGAGCGGGTTACAATAAAACCAAAATAAAACACTATTAAAATTCAGCATCATAAAATCAAAAATACAGTTAAAAAAACTACAGTTTATTTAAAAGTTGACAGAGATGGGGAGGCTCTTATTTCAACATGGAGCGCATTCCAAAGTCTAGGAGCAGACCATATGGGGCAGTCCATGTGGCCACACCCCTGTGTCTGATGTCAGAGCGTCCGACATCAGACACAGGGAGCGTGGCTAGAGCACTGGGGTCACCTACGGCCTGGCCAGTGTACAAACCTGAACCGCTCTTTGTGGCAATCTGGCTACAGTTCCCTCCGTGCCTTGTAGAGAAGCGACGGGATCATGGCCACTGCTTGCCTCCCCTTTCCGCATGCAAATCTGCTGCTCACAAAAGCTAATCAGTGCGGCTGCTTATTTATATCCGCCGCCGTGAGTGAACGCTCAAGGATCCTTGCAATCAGACACCATTGTTGCCACTGAAACTGGGATTCATGGCGCTAATTCCGCTCTGAGGCACCATTTGTCTCCGTACGCAAAAGCACACCAGACATAACAAGGAAGCCTCTTTCCTTGGCGGACGGGAACAGAAACAGAGAATGTGATTTAGATCCACCGGAAGACGAATGCACGTTATGAGAAAAACAGGATCCAGTGTCGACTCCTGGCTACCACAGAACCCTGTGGCTGCTTTGGGTAGAATACAGGAGAGGTTTACCATTGCCTTCTCCTACGTAGTATGAGATGATGCCTTTCAGAATCTTCCTATATCACTGCAGCCCGATACAGGTGTTCCGCATAGTCTGGGAAACATACCAGTGGGGATTTGAACCCAGGCCACGCAGAGGCCCATTGTGCAGGCACGGCGGCCTCCAAAATGGCCGCCGTGCCAAGGGGGAGAGGCTGATGAGCAGCTTAAGGGAGGCCAGCAAGGGGAGGGGGAACCTCTGTGGACCCTCACCACCACTTCGAACATACCCGCCGAGTGGGTAAGTGAACAAATCAAAAATAAAAACTACAAAAACAAAAAACCCGTGAACCCCCCCGGGGGGGGGTCAGTCTGGGGAGGGAGTGACCAACAGGGAGTGGTTCGGTTCGACCCCAGTCGAACCGAAGCGGTTCGACGTTGAACCTATTTGCACATCACTAGTATGAGTCCTCTCCACAAACACTTGGCCTTCTACAAGATACCATGAGATCCTTTCCTGGTTTGTCTACAACAGACCAAAATGGTTACCCTTCTAGAAATCCCCTGAAACGGTTACCCTTCTAAAAACTGGTCTAAACGTTTGGCAAGAATATGGGAATGAAACTCGCACCTGTGGCTCATGACGCCATTTTTACTTCCTCCTTAAAATGATGGCTATTTTTTTTTAAGGGTTGCCACAGAGCAACTGTAGCCCTCATGCAAAGAGTCAAAGCGCCTGGCGTTATCTTATCTCCGTAATGTATGGCGAGCTTGTCAGCCAAGCTGCCTTTTTACTGCCAAAATAAAATAAATCGAATCAGCTCACACATGATAACATGCACTTTTCTAACTCAAACTAATTGCTCGGCTAATTGGTGTTTGTTGAACTTTCTCCATTTCATTGAGTGATTAGGTACAAAAGCTAACAGTTGACATCTGTAGGCGCTTAACTGGCGTCTGTAATTACTGTTAATGTTAAATAATTGTTCGTTAATTGGAGTGGTAACTGATTGAATGGAATCCAGATTGAGGAGAGGCAAAAAAAAGAAAGAAAGAAAAAGAGAGAGAGTTGGTTAAACAAACATACCTCTCCGACCCTTACAAAGGAAACATTTTCCTGCATCAATGAACTTCTGTCCAGGTTGGGAAGCCTAGCAAGGCTTCATTTGAGGAAGACATCCAAGCTCGTCTCAGCATTTCTGCCTCCCCTCAAGCAACCACACACCCCTCAGCAAGGTCATTTTCAGACCTTTACTACGACAACGACGAAGATTTATATACCACTCTTCAACCAAAGTTCTCAAAGTGGTTTAAACTGCCACCAGTTGCTCCCAGGATTTTAACACTCGCGATTCCTGCCGTGAGAAGCTGTGCAAGGTTCTTTCTCCACGACAGGCACGCACACAATCTGGCACCTAGGAACATAGGCAGCTGCTGAGTCAGACCCTTGGTCCATCCAGCTCAGTATTGTCTGCACAGAGCAGCAGAGACATGTTGCACATCACTAAGATTGCAGGCAGGCCTCCACCCAACGCCACACGGGGCAGACGTACACAGAATCAGCGGCTCTCCGCCTCGGCTCTCAACATCCAGATGGCTACCCCGCTCACTCCCGGTACGGAGGACATGGGAAAGAGTGACCTGCCTCCCTCCTGGATGGTTTCCCATGCTCCCAGCCGTGCGATACCAGGCTGAAGTAGGCGCACAGGAAGCCGCTATCTGGACACACCCTGGTAGAGCAATCTCTTCTCGGGCTGGCCTTCCAAAGTGTTTATATGCTCTGTATAAACGGGGAGACAATCTGGTGCCGATAAAACGTTCCGAGAAGCTCAAATAAAGCCTAATCGCCTACACAGACACTGCAGTTGGAAGAGATTAAAAAATATGCATTTGTAAATATGACCATTTTGAAAGCTGGTGGTGGATTAGTCCGACTTGGCTGAAATCAACAGGCTCCAAGAAAACGTATCAGGAACGCCACCAACCCTTTCCCACCAAAATGTGGTGTGTGTGTGTATAAACTTAAAGTTTAAAGTTAAAATTCTAACACTACAGGCAAAAACACATAAACAAATAATAGAGACAATCAAGAGACGTAAACTGGCGTATTGTGGACATATCCTCAGAGGAGTAAAATGTCAAATATCAAAAGTAATGTTAAAAGGAAAGGTAGTAGGGGAAAGACCAAGAGGAAGGAGGAAGAAGGGAAGGATGACCTGAAAGAATGGCTAGAAATGGACACAGGATCATTCACTATTCTAGGGACCACGATCTGTGGCTTTTGCCGGCTGCCAACCCCCCAAATGGAGAAAGGACATGGAGAGGCCATTGCTACAATTACTACTACAAAAAAGAGAGGATAACCTTAGAATTCAATTCCTCAGCAATTTAATTATTCACAGATGAAGCCTTATTACTTCTACAGAATCCTATGCAGGAGGACCTCATTCGCGAATCTGGCATTCATGGTTTCGAGTCGGTTTGGCATCCGACCTCTATACACACGAGAAAAAAAATGGGTTAAAAATTTTACATATCCGCATATCAGGGGTGGCCATAAATAGGAACATAGGGAGCTGCCATACACTGAGTATGGTCCATTGGTTCATCTTGCTCAATATTGTCTACACAGACTGGCAGCAGCTTCTCCAAGGTTGCAGGCAGGAGTCTCTCTCAGCCCTATCTTGGAGAAACCAGAGAGGGAACTTGAAACCTTCTGCTCTTCCCAGAGCGGCTCCATGCCCTGAGGGGGATATCTTACAGAGTTCGCACTTCTAGTCTCCCTTTCATATGCAACCAGGGTGGACCCTGCTTAGCTAAGGGAGCAAGTCATGCTTGCTACCACAAGACCAGCTCTCCTCCCAAGATCATTTCCCTGGAGATCATTTCTGGCCACCATTTTGTGCTTGGAAGCCATTTCGTGGAAAGGAAACAGCAAAAAGCACCACTTTAAAGCAAAATAATAATAATAATAATAATAATAATAATAATAAATAAAATGGCTGAGATTGCTGGACATTGGGAGGCATTGCTGGACCCATGGAGCATGGTAGGGGACTTCCCCTGGCTTTATTCCATGCCTTTTGGCCGGGTTTTGCCCCTTCGGAACCTAAACCCCATTTTGGGTTCCTCCCTAAACGTACCTCCCTGCCGCCCTGGTCAGCGTCAAACCAGAAGTGCCCAATGCGTGCCCAATATTGTAGAACTGGGAAAGGTGCAGAAGAGGGCAACCAAAATAATCAGGGGCCTGGAGCACCTTCCTTACGAGGCTTTTTAGTTTAGGAAAAAGTCGACTGAGGGGAGACATGATAGAAGTCTATACAATTATGCATGGTGTGGAGAGAGAGACATTTTTCACTAGAACCAGGGGTCCTCCCATGACACTGACTGGCAGGAAATGGAGGACCGACAGGACTTTCCCACACTGTGCATAATTAATCTATGGAATTCTCTGCCACAAGATGTGGTGACAGTCAACAGCCTGGGTGGCTTTAAAAGGGCTGAGACATATTTATGGGGGAAGAGCTGGTCTGGTGGTAGCAAGCACAAAACACGCCCTTTGCTAAGCAGAGTCTGCCCTGGTTTGCATTTGAATGGGAGACTAGAAGTGTGAGCACTGGATGATATCCTCATTAGGGTATGGAGCTGGTCTGGGAAGAGCATCTAGGTTCCCAGTTCCCTCCCTGGCATCTCCAAGACAGGGCTGAGAGAAACTCCTGCTTGCAACCTTGGAGAAGCTGCTGCCAGTCTGTATAGACAATACTGAGCTAGATGGACCTATGGTCTGACTCAGTATATGGCAGCTTCCTCTGTTTCTAAATCGATCCGTGGCTAGTAGTCTGGTGGCTAGAGGCCACCTCCAGCTTCAGAGGCAGGATGCCTCTTAATCCCAGTTGCAGGGGAGCAACAGCAGGAAAGAGGGCATGCCCTCACTCCTTTCCTGAGGGCTTCCCACTTCTGGTGGGCCACTGTGGGAAACAGGAAGCTGGATTAGATGTGCCTTGGGCTTGATTCAACAAAGCCGGTCCTTATGTTCTTATTAGCGGCCCATCCAGTTCAGCACCAGGAAGTCCCCGTGTAGGGCAAGGAGGTGGCCAAGGTCCATCACCGTTGCTCCCTTGGGATAACAGCAACTCCATGTTGCAGATGCCTCCCAAATCCTATCTGCAAGAGTGGGTGTGGCTAGGGATGTGCACAAAATCCACACAATTCAATGCGGAGCCTCTGAACCGAGTGGCGATTCATTTGAATTGATCCAAACTTGTCCAAACCAAATCCAAATGGGGCCAATTTGCCCTGATTCAATTCAATTTGACTTTGGGTGAATGCAAATCGATTCAAATGAATCGCCCATCAGTTCAATGGTTCCAAATCGAATCGATTCGTGCAAATTTTGTGCACAGAGGACTGATGGCTTCTGGAAGCCGTGTGAGCTTCCGAGGGGCATCTGGCTGTCCTCCGTGGGGAACAAGATACAGGATAAAGACAGGCCTTTGGCCTGATCCGGGGAAGCTCGCCCGGCCAGCTTTTGGTAAGATGAAGCTTCCTATCGTGCAGAGAAAACACGCCTCTAGCCAACAGCTGGCTGATGATGTAGCAAGGCAGAAGGCCTCATAAAGTTTACATAAACCTCCTGTAAGCAAATCTCAACATTAACAAGCTCTAACCACTCTCAAAGCGCCTTCCTGATCAAAGAGGGACGTATCGGAAGGCACAGGCTGAAGGCTTCATCTGTTGGAGAAGCGAGCTGTCAGTTTCAAGACAACTCCCCACGGCCTGGTTATTCAACATACCAAGCGTCACACTCGACGGTTTGAAATTTGGAGGAGTGTTTGTTTCACTGATGGAGCTACCGCCCTTCAACTCAGGCCAGTGACACACTATAATTTGGAGCAAGCCCGGAAGGATGTCGGAAGTTTGACAAGCGGCAGATTTTTGTGTCGCCGGTTCAGAGCAGAGAATCACCAGATAACGTTTCACAGACCTCGCTCAGACCTCGGGGAACACACACAAACAGCTGTTCATTCACAGCCCTGGACATATGAAGCGGCTGTATGCGGAGTCAGACCACTGGTCAGTCTGGGCACTCCCTGTCATTCATTTTAGGATGCTGTGACGCTAGTCCACCATATAACCTGCAAGCCGATGGTTGACCATTCGGACAGTCAAGGCATTCCATGGCCATTTAGGAGGAACCCGTGCATTTCGGTGGGCATTCCCTGTGGCTTGTTTTAGGCTATCTTGACACTAGTCAACCACAGGACTTGCATGCTGACAGTTCCAGGTTCATAGGAACACAGGAAGCTGCCATATACCGAGTCAGACCTTGCTTAGCTAAGGGGACAAGTCCTGCTGGCTCCCACAAGACCAGCTCTCCTCTCTGGCAGCATCTCCAGGAAGGGCTGGGAAAGACTCCTGCCTGAAACCATGGAGAGCCGCTGCCAGTCAGTGTAGACAATACTGAGCTAGCTGGACGAAGGGCCTGACTCAGTGTCTGGAAGCTTCCGGAGACAGGAGGAATGGTAATAAATGCTTGGAATAGCACATTATTTCCATGTAAGGGCAAAGTGTGCCTTCAAGTCGATTTCAACTCCTGGCACCCCCAGAGCCCTGTGGTTTTCTCTGGTAGGAGGGGTTGACCATTGCCTCCTCCCACGCAATATGAGAGGAGGCCTTTCAGCATCTTCCTACATCGCTGCTGGGATGCGAGCCGGCAAGCTTCTGCTTGTTAGTCAGGCATTTCCCTGCTGCGCCACTTAAGGGGGTTCCATGTAGAAAGCAGAACAGACTTTGCATCCCTGCTGAGTCCCTGGAGGGGGAAAAAGTACCAGGACTGCGTCCCCTGAAGCACTGCACCACAGCTTGTAGGTTAAAATGTGTCCACCTGCAGGCTTCCTGGCGCAATATGAGGGGGGAAGGGGGTGGGTGGGTGAGAGGCATGAAAAAGACAAACCAGACATCAACCCCGTATCAAGTATCCTGCATCTGCCAAGATTAGGGTTGCCATATTCTGGCTTTCCAAATCTGGGTGCCTAATTTGAATATTATGTAAATAAGCTTGGAAATAATTTCTGAGAAGAGCGACTGCACATTTTGTTCCAGAACTCCACTTCTACAAGGGCTAGAGCTTAGCTTTTTTTTTTTTTTTTTTTTTTAAAGAGAGAGCTGAAATCTGGGCAAATCTGGGTGGACTAAGCAATGTGGGCGAGAAGCTCAAAACCCGGGTGAAACCCAGCATTCTGAGGGGCATGACAACTCCAGCTGAGATGCAATTATCAATATTATCTCAGAAAAAGCACGTCCCCCTCTAGTTTTTTCCTGACATTAGGCAGCAGGAATGCTGATCCTTTTCAACAAAGGTGTTCCCTTATGCTTCCCTTTCGTGTGTGTGTGTGTGTGTGTGTGTGTGTGTGTGTGTGTGTGTGTGTGTGTAAGAGCTCTTCCCTTAATCTGCCTCTAGAAAGCAACCATCCGGCTGGTTTTGAAGCACCTGGGTTTACTGTGATTCTTCTCTGGTCATACACATTCCCAACAGGAATTAGCATATGGCACGCAAAAGGGAAACCCCCAGAGGACAAGAAGAAAGCCGCCATTTGGATGGAAATCAGGGGCAAAGAGATAATCTACCATTGGCAGAAAGAAAGGAAAAAGGAGAAAGAAAGCTGATTTGTGTACAGCTTCCCAAGCCCAGGAGAAGAAAGGCCTATGTTGACTTTAGGAGGTACAAAAAGGCCGGTAATCCTTTCTTGGGAACTAAATCACCAAAGAAGAGACCCAGAAACAAACCGGGACAAAGGGACCCCCGTCCAACGCAGCTCATTCGCAACCACAAACTCCAACCCAGTAAGTAAACAAAGTTAGAAAGCTGGAAATGTGTTTTGGTAAAAAAGAAAAGAAAAGAAAAAGAAAACAGCAGAAAGAGAGGGAGGGCGGGAGGAAGAATCGAAGCACCCCCTTTCTCCTTCCATCATCGGGAGGAGAGAGAAGTCTTGTACTAGACGTGGGCTTAGAGTTTGGACTGGCTTCCTTTCCAGCTTGACTCCCTTTCAAAAAGAGGGCTCCTTGCATTCCGACGCCTTCAAAGAAGACATTAGCAAAATAAAGATGCCGTCAGATGTCGCTGGAGGGATTTGAAGTGCATGAACACACAAGTCTCCACTGCCCATTTCTGACCTCTTCTCAGCCCAAGAACCACCCTCATTTGTGCATGCCAAGACAAATAAATCTATTTAGCTTTCTTTTCTTCCCCACTCCCTTATTTATTTATTTTTAAGGAAGGGGGTGGGGGGAGAAATCCCTCAGTTCAGAACTTCAAACAGATGCTAATACATGAAACAGGACCAGGGCGCCATTATGCAATTAAAAATAGATATAATTCAATATACATCAAAGCCATTTCCAGAGGAGCGATGTAATTACCAAGGGGATCATGGGCCTAATGAGAGGCCTCAACACAGGCCTTGCATATTCCTAAGGCGAGAGAGAGAGAGAATGAAAGGGGGAAAGGAATCAATCACAACAGCAACATCCATACTTTAAAATAGGAAACAACATGTGGATGATGGGGGTTGTAGTCCAACAATATCTAGGAATCCATGTTGGACAAGTCTTGCGTTAAGCGAGTAGGATGACAATGAATATTTATATACTGCTTTTCAACAAAAGTTTGCAAAGGGGTTGCAAACTTTTGTTTAGACACACCTTGTGTGTTCTGCAGGGAACTTTGCGGCAAGGGTGCAATTCTGAACATCCCCGAGGTTTCGCACAAGTAGCTTGAAATAGTGCAACTTTGCTTACTGTGCAAAAGCAGCATTCAGATGTCAGTCGTTGGATTTCCTTTATCTATATAGGTACTTAGGAGTGAAGCTTAAGAGCTGGGTGGGAAAATAGGATGTAATCCCCTGCTAACAGAGCAAAGAGGCACCTTTTTAAAGTGGTGATTCTCTGTACGGAGCAGGAGGAGAGCAACTGGCCCTATCCACCCCCAGCACAGCATCCCTCCAGTGGCTGCTGCTGGTGTCTAGCAAATATATGATAGAAAATAGTAGCCAGCATAGCTTAGTGGTTAGAGTGTTGGACTAGCAGAATTTGTGAACCCCCTCAAAAGGGGGACACATTCCCAAGGTGCTGGTGGATTTACTCAAGGTTTTTATTGGTATACTTTCATAAAATTAATTGGGTGTTGCCTTGCAAGTGTCTAGGCTGTGCTCTTCTTCAGAGGCAATTCTGGGGTAGATCAAATGAATCATAAGGCTTAATTTTCCAGAGTGAACCCAGAACCCCAGCCCTAGATATTATTTATTTTTCTCTCTCTCGATGTAAGCTGCTTTGGAAACATTTGTTGAAAAGCAGTGTATAAATATTTATTGTTGTTGTTGAATACACATCCATAAAGACCAGGCTTAGCCTATTAACTTCCGAAACCGCCATCCGGGAAGCAGAGGTCACCACACCAAAGGGAAGTGCTTTCTGCACGCCCCACCACTGACAGCAGATGTCAAGACCATGCAAAATAGAAGAGCTCATAGCTCAGTGGCAGAACATCTGCTTTGCATGGAGAAGGTCCAGGGTTCCATCCCTGGCAGCATCCCCAGGTAGGGCTGGGAGAGATTCCTGCCTGCAACTTTGGAGAAGCCGCTGCCAGTCAGTGCTGGCGATACCCAGCCAGATGAACCAAGAGTCTGACTCAGCTCCCTATAGTCCACAGTTATTTTTATGACATCAGAGCGAGCTGGCTCCTTCTCATCCATCTCTGAAACCTTCTCCATCCTGGCTGGAGCTGGCCGGTCCGCAGGTTGGATTTTACGGTGCCCTTGCCTTGTTTTTAACATACCAGTGACTGCACGGCCCATTTCCAGCTGTGGCAAGAGACCCTGGGTGCTCTTCTGTCAATAGGAGGCCAGGTTTTAGGGGAAGAAAGGAACACACTGGTGTTGACGAGAAGGCCAGCGTCCAAGCCAGGAGCTAACAAAAGATGACGATGTAACCATGTGTCCTACTTTGACAACAGTAACACTGCACGTGTACACACACACACACACACCCCAGTGTTCCCTCTAAGGCATGTGCACGCACACATTAGTTTTTTGATGTCCTCTCAGGCTCCACTCTGAACGCACGTGCACACATACTGCCTTGATACAGGAGAACCCCGTTATCCGTGGGGATTTCCTTCCACAGGGGTGGGGGATGGATAGTGAATCCAAGCCAGAGGTTGCCAGTTCGAATCCCCACTGGTCTATTTCCCAGCCCAGGGTTTCTGAACCTTGGGCCACCAGATGTTGTTGGACTACAACTCCTATCACCCTCAGCCACAAAAGCCATGTCTTGGGATGATGGGAGTTGTGGTCCAAAAACATCTGGGGGCCCAAGGTTCAGAAACCCTGTCCCGGACGATGGGAAACACCTATATCGGGCAACAGCGGCACGCTTTACCTTTAGGGCAAAAGGGAATCGGCCAAAAGTGGCGTATTTTGCCCCATCCCCCCATGACCCCGCAAGGTGCCCTACCATTCCCTGCTGTTAAAACAGGCTAACTGTAGAAAGGTCCTGTGAATTAATAACCAGCATGAAGAGGGCCATCTGTCTCTCAAGGCGTTCAACCACAAGTCCTTCCTGCAATATTGCCTGAAGGGAAACTTTATGCAGACATCTCATTCACTTCCAGCTTGTCCTTGGGACATTTCACTTCCTTCCAGGTGACCCAAGGCCCATTTGACCTGAGTTGCCTGCAGAAGGAAGATAACCAGCATAGCGTAGCGGTTCGAGTGTTGGACTAGGACTGGGAAGACCCAAGTTTGAATCCCCCTTCAACCATGAGACTCACTGGGTGACTCTGGGCCAGTCACATATCTCTCAGCCTAACCTACCTCACAGGGTTGTTGTGAGGATAAACATAGCCATGTACACCACTCTGATCTCCTCAGAGGAAAAAGTGGGATATTAATGTAAATAAATAAATAAATAATAACAGATTCCTCCCCCCACACAAGAAGGCCCCCCAACCTAACAGCAATGAAGCCTTTCAGCTCCGACAGCAGAACCTACTTTTCAAGTATAAACAGACTTTGTTGGTAACGCAATGTAGCAATCAGAACTGTTTCCCGCACTGCATGTAAAAACCACCCTAGCCTAGAATTCAACCTATGGAATTCTCTGCCACAAGATGTACTGACAGCCAACACCCAAGGCTGTTGGTAAAAGCCAGCCTAGCCTGGAATTCAACCTATGGAATTCTCTGCCACAAGAGGATCCTCTGCTGACAGCCTAGATGGCTTTAAGAGGGTTTTAGATAAATTCATGGAGGACAGGTCTATCAATGGCTACTAGTCTGAGGGTTCTAGGCCACCTCCAGCCTCAGAGGCAAGATGCCTCTGAATCCCAGTGGCAGGGGAGCAACAGCAGGAGAGAGGGCATGCCCTCACCTCTTGCCTGTGGGCTTCCCAGAAACATCTGGTGGGCCACTGTGTGAAACAGGATGCTGGACTGGATGGGCCTCCTTGGGCCTGATCCAGCAGGGCTGTTCTTATGTTCTCATGTTTATGTAGCTTCTCTGTCATGTGGTTCCTCTTGGAGGTTCCATGCAGAAAGAACCATTTTACACAGGTTATGCAAGTAAACACCTCAAGTCTCCAAATTCTAGTAAACTATGTTTTGTTTTAAACCCATTAAAACATTTTAATGGAGCGGAAAGGAGAGGAAGTCATTAAAGAGTTGAAATTCCATACCTACTTCCAATTCGAGTACCGATTACTTTTTACTAAACTGCATTTAAAACTACTTTTCGGTAGTTAAGTTGCTATTGCAGTTAAACTGATTTTAAAATAGTTAAGTATCACAGTCGCAAAGCCCTTAAAAGAAAGAGAGAAAAATAGTGCGAGAGAGAGAGAGAGAGCACGCACGCGCTGTCTGTTCTGGAAGACATATTTTTAAACGACTAGTAAGTTGAAGAAAAGATTGGTATTATTTATTTCTGATAAGCAGCTCAATGAAGCAGATGTCTTGAACATTTGGCAATTAGATTTTGACAGAAATACCCAGAGGGAATATATTAACCAATGCAAGATGCAAGAAAGACGACAATGGAGTTACATAGGAACACAGGAAGCTGCCTTGTACTGAGTCAGACCATTGGTCTATCTAGTTCAGTATTGTCTACACAGACTGGCAGCGGCTTCTCTGCGGTTGCAGGCAGAAGTCTCTCCCGTGGAGATGCCAGGGAGGGAACTTGGAACCTTCTGCATGCAAGCAGGCAGGTGCTCTTCCCAGAGTGGCCCCATCCCCATTCAAATGCAAACCAGGGCAGACCCTGCTCAGCAAAGGGGAACATCCATGCTTGCTACTACCAGACCAGCTCTTCTCCTCTTGTGTCCATAAAGACCCAAACACCCATTTAATTCAGATTGTATCTTTTCACAGACTTTAATTGTAAGCGGTTTTTGGAGCCAACCTAGGCTTGAAAAAGCAGGGCATGTATATAATTAATTAATAGTAACAGAAGGCGAAGTCGAAGAGATCAAACACAAGGAGGATGCAAAGAATATGTTCTCAACTCCCAAGAGAGCGAGAGGAAAAAGAAAGCCACCACCTAAGAAATCATTTTCTATTCTCTAGAACATCCATTTCTTCTGCTATATCTATAGCCATGAGTTCCATCACACAGGACAGCTGTTTGAAAGAAGTTACTGAAAAAATGCATATTTTAACTGTGGTCCTGCACGCAGTTCATTACGTTTAGAGACACAGACGGAGCAACGGTTAGCGATTATTGCCACACAAATCCTCAACACCAGTGACTGTAATTGTCTGCCGTACAAACTGGCTACTCCTAATTCTCCATCTATTGTCCAAGCTGATGAGAAAACATCATACTAAGACGTTTCGAACACCACATGGTCTTGAAATGAGCTCAGATCGTTACCCCCCTGAAAAACCCAACAAAATGTCATTTCTAAATATTATGCAAATTAATTCAGGCCTAGCAGATCACACGTCAAGTATAAGGTGGGTTTTTTTTTTGTTTAACATAGCTTTTTCAACTGAATCACTCAAAGTTGCACCAGCTGTAGCTTCTCACTGGGAAAAATCAGTTTTAATTTCTGATCACACAAATCGGAATCTAAACAAGATGTGATGGAGTGTGACGGGAAGGGTGAAAAGGAAGAGAATTTAAAGAGGGAGGGGGTTGCTCTGCACACGTACCTTTCTTTGCAACGGCGTTAAACAACTTTTCGGAACTGGCATCCGATGCCTAAAAAAGAAAATCAAAAGAAATCCATATTAGACAATAAAGCTAGCACAGTACAAGTCAGGGGGCAGAGAAGGGTTACACTCTGGTGACAGAGAGCAAAAAACATTGGAGATTTTAAATCACAGATGGAAAGGAAACACATCAGGAAAAGAAACAAGAGAACAAAACGCAAAGCCAGAATCCTAAATGCCCAGAAGGTGGCGCTATTTAGCCAAGTCTGAACATCCTATATTGTGGGGGGCCCTTTGTGATTCTGCTTTTAATTATGCCATATTCAAAACATCGGCAAGCCACAAAATACATGTTTGTAATTCAATGCATGACAAACTGAGCAATTTCAAACCAAAGTATAGCCAGAGAGAGAGTGAGAGTGCGCACACACACAAACACACACTCGTCAGCAGATTTAGGAACACAGGAAGCTGCCATATACCGAGTCAGACTCTTGGTCCACATCTAGCTCAGTACCGTCTACACAGACTGGCAGCACCTTCTCCTAGGTTGCAGATGCCAGGGAGGGAACTTGGAACCTTCTGCATGAAAGTCTGCAGGTGCCCATTCCAGAGCAGCCCCATCCCCTCAGGGGAATCTCTTCCAGTGCTCACACATCTAGCCTCCCATTCAAATGCAAACCAGGATGGACCCTGCTTAACAGAGGACAATTCATGCTTGCTACCACAAGCATCCTGGTGCACCACACTCCTTCACCAAGTAGCTCTGAACATCTGTTTGCACAATGCCCCTGCAGGGTAGGCTAGGTGGAGAGAGACAGGCTTGTCAGTGGCTATGCAGCTCACTTTAGATGTTCGGGTTCCCACCTGGTTGGTATCCTAACCTAAGAAACAGCCAGATCTTTAGGTCCCACCCACATAGCCGTGATTTTTTTCTGTTAAGCACTCTATTACATGGTTCTTGGGAACCATTGGGAACATTAAAACCAAACCCTACAGTGCATATCTGAGTGAATCCAATGGATGCTACAACTGCTGGTTAAGCAAACAAAGCCACAGACGTGCTGCTGAGATCTCAATGTTAGATTAATCGTGGTCAAAGCGAGAGAAGTGACAGTGATATTCGACATTTTAACGGCTCCTCATTAAGTCTGATCTGAAAACAATCATGACAAATCTTATGCAAGATCTGCAAAAATACCACTTTATCAGCAGTGCCAGCATGTTATGAATGTCGGGCCTCGATTTCTGTGTTGTAGATTAACCTACAAAGCTGCCTTCTACGGAGTCAGACCCTTGGTCTATCTCACTCAGTACCGCCTACTCTGACTGGCAGCCGTTTTCCAGGGCTTCAGGCAGGGATATTTCCCCAGCCCTACCTGAAGTAGGCAGGAACTGAACCGGGAACCTTCTTTATGAAATGCTTATGCTCTCTCACTGAACTATTATCCCTCACCACACAGACAGGAAGTTCACCATCCAGACTTAAAAAACCCAGCTCAAATATGTCCTCAATAACAATGCCACGAAAGAAAATCAAGTCTATGGTAGAAAGAAAGAAAGTCTATACAAGTATGCATACAATCGTCCACCTATCTGGTTGGAAGTGGGAGGCGCATCATCTCCGAACTCTCAAATTACTTCCAGATCAAAATATTTCAGGCCTCTTTGCAAAAATGCTTGACTGGTTTGTTAATGCATCAGGGAATGCAGCAGAACACAACAGAAAGGAAACAGCACAATATAAGGTAGTCTTCTAAGGTAGTCATCATGGCCCATAAAGGATCACATCAGATGTATCTTGCACGTGGAAACTAGGGTTAATTTTTAACCAGGGTTAAAAATGTACACGTTTGAATTGCACATAAGCAACATGATCATGGAACTTTTGTGAGTGTACATTTGAATTTGTAGCAGGTTTCTTCTGAGTTGTGTGCATAAGATCTCCTAAGGGGCTTAGGACATAGGGGCTCTGTGGGGCTGACTGCCCTGTACATTCACCATTCCTTTCTCAACTGGGGCGCCTTGTTTCCACAAGCGGGCGATTTCACCAGTGGGGGGAAAAATCACCCACACCACGGCAGAACCACCCACGGCCTGCAAAACGCCCATTCTCGATGCCCAAATGTGTTTTCGGAGACATGCATAAAAAGGAGGTTACATTAGATTTTAACAAACAACATATGAATAGATTCAACACACCCACACAGAGTTAACATTCAGGATGTAAACTGCTTGCTTGCACATCTGCATGGAAAGGTCTGATCCTGCACACATTTACTTGGACACGAATGTGGAGTTCCACCAAGTTCCCATGGGGCTTGCTCTCAAATGAAAGATCTCACCCCGATAGTCCAATTCTCAGTCCAATACTTCTGTTTCAGAAGTATGGAGCCCGGGGCTCGATTAAGTCTGAAAATACGAGTTTTTCCACACTGGTTTGACAATTACCTCTTCATTAAGGGGTTTCCCAAGGGCTTAGTCCTCAGAATCCTAAATGGATTTCAACAGATCAACCTTGCCCGCATTTAGAAAAATGCCATGCTAAAATAAAATAAAATAAAATAAACCCCCTTTTCCAATTAAAAGCTTTGAAAACGTTGAATGCTTTCTGCCAGGAAATTCATAACACAACAAAGCCGTCAAAGGGACGGCAAATAAACCACATTGACTGAAGAATATGCAGACGAGGCTGACCCGATTTGCATTTTGGACAGTAGGTCATTTGTATCATTCCACCCAATTTGAGAGATTTCTCAGCGTTTTTGTAACCTTCCTTTCCAGCTTGATCTGTGATGCAAAATAGTTTTCCTATGCCAGACTGCGGTTGTCTAGTTAAATTCAACTCCCTCCCCAAAGAACCAGGCTGACATATTGTGTGTGTGTCAGAGTGTGTGTGTTTTCCACAACACACTTTAAAAACAACAACATAAATTCCCAAATCCCAGCTTGCTTTAAAAGACTTTCATGGCCTCAAGTGATGTTATTTTAATATTTTAGCATAATTTAGCACACGTAGCTACTAAGGTGCCTTTAAGACAACACACAGCAAATTCTCCCAAGTTTAACGGAAGGAGTTGGAAATTCATTATGAAAAAGACATTTCTTTGTGGGAAACTCTGGCCAGAGCCACTAGAAATACGCTTGAAAATATCGCTACAAAGGTTGTTCGAGACGCTTGCAAATCATAACAGCAAATATGTATGCTGGCAAACATTGCTCCTAAAATTAAAAGCTTGCTTAAGCCAATAAATTCAAGGAAGATGTTCTGAAAAGCCAGAATACACTTGAAGGGACCGCCCCCTGCTTGACCCTCTGTCCAGATTAACTGAAATAATAAAATGAGGTGTTTAGCAGTTCCCTTACAAATAAAACAATTATTTCCTCCTTCACTCAAAACACTGCGATTACATTCTACCGTCTAAGGGCAACTTCTAAGCTAAGAGCAACTTTGAAGAAAAAAGTTCCTCAAATGCATTTTTTACATTTAAGTGAACCCCAATGAGAAACAAAGAAAAGAAATGAGGGACTGCAGGTTTGGCCTGAACAGCTTCAGGAAAGACAGTTTATTAGGAGCTGGGGGAACATTTCTGCTCTCCAGAACAGAAACAAGCAAAGGGGCTACGTTCCATTTATCAACGGGAAAACAGATACATTTCCCCCAGATCTGATTTTGCACCAGTGGGACTTGGGCAATCAGTAAATGAACAGAAATATGAAATGTTTGGTTGGTTGGCTGGCTCATGTTTTGTTTTTCACACCTTCCTTTTATTTATGAATGGTTGGTTGTTTGGCTTGTGTTTCGTTCCTTGCATTCCTATCGTATTTGTATCCCATCGTGCCTCGAGATCGTCTTCCGAAGGTGGAGGACATCAGGTTCCTAAGTATACTGAGATGTGCAGACACCTTCTCAAAATACATCTGGATGGGCAGTGCTCTCCATAGAGGACGGTGCCAACCCAACACCCTCTGTTGACAAAAGCCAAACTCCATCAGCCCTCTTGTCTAGAGTAAATTGTGCTAAGGAGGGCAGAGGAGAGGGAAACCATCCCTCTCCCTGGTGCCTGCGCTCTCGCCCCCCAACGCCCCCCCTTCTTCAAACCTTTCAGCTCCCAAACACCACTCAATCCCCTTGGAATTGAATGCAAAAAGTCAGCAAACCTCCAGGCTAAGGAATCCGTCCTCTCGCTTCCATCAAGGAATTTATTGCTATACAGGGGGATGAATGACTCAAAAAACATTTCCTGTCCAGACAGAAAGAGCCGAGGCTTTTGTTTCTTGGCATGCACCGGGGCCAAGCACTTGCAAACACATCAGCTCCGACATGAAAGGCTTCAGAGAGCCGGGATCCGTCTTGCAAGGCGGGGTGGGGGTGGAATCCTCCCAGCCATAATTAGGGACTGCTTTGCTTGGAGGAAGTATGCACCATCAAAACAGATGCACACACGGCGACCTATTAGGCTGGATGCGGGGAAAGGCTCTCATCAGCACCAGTGCGGGCTAACACGGCTGCTTTTCTCTTCATCCACCCACCCAGGGGACTGTTTCCAACCCAGACCGGAGGCATCGCCTTTCTCAGAGAGCCAGCAAGCCAGCATCCTCTCCTCCAATGCTGCTTGTTCCCAAACTCAGGGCTGCAGAGAGACAATAGGGGACACCACCACCACCACCGCGGCGTGAACCAGGATCACAGATGAATCACTGCCGGCCGTGTGGACATTTACTGCTGCTACTCCTAGGTGCTTGGCCATAGCCACCTAATGGCACAGCAGGGAAATGACTTGCCTAGGGAGCAAGAGGTTGGCAGTTCGAATCCCCGCTGGTATGTTTCCCTAACTATGGGAAACACCTATATTGGGCAGCAGCGGTATAAGAAGATGCTGAAAGGCATCATCTCACACTGCACGGGAGATGGCCATGGTCAACCCCTCCTGGTTTCAACCAAAGACAACCACAGGGCTCTGTGGGTGCCACGAGTTGACACCGACTCGATGGCACACTTTACCTTTCTGTGCTTGGCCGGAGACTGTAGCGGCACAGGTGAAAAAAATGAGCATGCATAGACAAGGGCAAAAAGCTCTATACCACCTTTGAGTCACAGAAACAATTTCCTCCTCATGGAGCCTCGATTGGATTGGTGCCCCGCTGCAGTCACTGTACCATGCCGAATTTAACCCCATGCCTTACCATGTCCGAACATTTTCTAGGCAACAGCCACAAGCATTAGTGACAGCCACTAGCTTAGACGCCTTGAAAGAGGGATCCTCACATTTCAGAAAGGTGGTCTGTCAATGTCTATTAGTCACAATGGCTAAGCGAAGCCTCCAGGTTCAGGGGCAGGAGACCAGGGTGCAAGAGTGGGGGAGGGCTTCTTCCTTCCTGCCCTGCCTGTGGGGTTTGCAGAGGCATCAGGCTGGCCGCTGTGGGAAGCAGAGAGGTTTGGGCAGGTCCAGCAATGAGCTTTGTTCGGCCACAGAGGAAATTTGCTAGAAGTCCGCAAGACCGAAAGTGGCCGTGGCCAACGTCTGCAGGGAGAGACAGTGGCCAGGGCATGGTCTGAAGGCATGTGATGCCGCCACTAAGCTGAAGCTCAGCAGGTCTGGGTCTGGTCAATGCTTGGATGGGAGGCCGCCTCGGACCCCCCACCCCCCAGAGGCCACCTTGAATTCCATCACGGAGAGAGGGACAGTAAGAGTGAAAGAAATAAAATGAGGAGGACAGGCAAGCCAGTACCGGAGGAAGGTGCCATCCAAGAATCACGGCAACACTGTACACACCCAGCAAATCCAGACCCACTAATCCAGGAGCCTCACCAAATCACAACAGCAAAGACCAGTGGGGCGGGCATCATGATCTCCCTTCATGACTGCAGAACCCAAACTCAACAGACCAGCTGTGTTTCTCTGTGCAGGTCCTCCGGAGGACCGCCCTTCTGACTGATGCGGGAACACGGGTCCAAAGAGACTTCCCAAACCATCACAGTGCCCGGAGAAGAGGCACCGAATCCGTCGCCGTCAGGGTGATGCATTTGGGGGCTGAATTCGGCCACCCCCCCCCCACTGCCTCTGGCCCAGGGGCACCAGCGCACAGCCCCACCCACCCCCACCCCGTGCCTCCAACTTCTGCTTTTCTGGCGCAAGCAGCACCAACCCAGCAACAAAGAATGCTGTCGCTCCGCCAAGGACAACCGGCGATTAGAAATCCAGTGCGCCATGCAAAAGGTGGACATGGAGACGCCCGAACACGCCCCCCGCCCCAGATTAAACTGAGCCACCAAGCCAGCCCCATATACGAAGTGCACCAGTCTCAGCAGTGAAGGCAACGGTGACACGTTTGCAGGAAGCCATCCCCATTCTGCACAACGCCCCCCGCCCACGCCATGCCTTGGGGGCAACCGACGAGCTCCCCATTACCTGATGGCGCGCACACGGCTAAACCCAACTGACAGCCCCCAAGTCCATGCCTGGGGCGTGGGGCAGAAGAGAGAGAAAGTCTCCGGCAAAGCTGGATCCGATCCGGCGTCTGGCCAACAGCAGTTATTCCCAAAAGCGAGAGCCAACTCTTCGGGGCGAGGGCGCCAAGGAGTCCTTCCCAAGAGGGCCCCCGGCGCGCACGGCCATTCCGGGAGGGGAGAGGCGGAATGGCGGGTCTGTTGCCGGTGGGGGCGGCAGAGGGAGGGGGGGGGGGGCGGCGGGGGCCGGACTCCGAGGCCGCCGCGCCGGGAGAGCCCAGGCAGCAGCAGCAGCGGCAGCAGCAGCAGCAGGACAAAGGGAAGGCGCGTGTGCGCCCAGGGCGCAAAGCCCCGCTTGGCCTCTCCGGGTGCCCGAGCTCCAAGGAGGAGGCTGATCCCTGGCGGCTGCCTCACCTCCTCCGGGGGCGGCAGAGGGAGGGCTGCGCGGCTCGGCTCCCCCGGCTCCGCACACACAAAGCGGCTGCCCCCGCCGGGCTCCACCCTGCCCCGCCGCTTCAGGTGAATTCCATCGGCGGCGAGGCGCGCCGGCCAGCAGGCGATCCCATAATCCGAGGCCCGCGTGGCCCAGCGCGGAGGCGCTCCGGACAGAGCCCGCGGCGAGGAAGCGCCCGTCCCGGTCCCGATGCCGCCCGCCTGCGCCCGCTCGCTCCGAAGCAGCAGCCGCACTCCGCCGCCTGCCCAGAGTGAGCCGACAGCGCCACCTCGCCCCGCCCCGCCGCCGCCCGGCTCCGCCCCCCGCCCCGCCCCGCCCGCCCCGCCGCTCGCCGGGGCTGGGGGCTGCTTGGAAAGCTCATGGCGCTCTGACCAAACACCGCGCGGAACGAAGGCCCCGCAGAATCCTAGGAAGCTGCCTGAGACCGAGTCTGACACTTGCTCCCCCTCGCTCAGTACTGCCGAACCTGACTGGCAGCATCTCTCCCGGGATTCCAGCAGGAGTCTTTCCCAGCCCTACCTGGAGATGCTGCTAGGGATTACGAGCATAGGAAGCTGCCTGATAGTGACTCAGGCCCTTGCTCCAGCCAGCTCAGTATCGCCTGTACTGACTGGCAGCAGCTCTCCAGGATTTCAGGCAGGGGATCTGGAGATGCTGCCAGGGAGTGAACTGAGACGTTTTATAGGCAAAACATGTTCTCTGTCCCTCACCTACGGCTGTAGATTATTTTACAGCAGGCAAGGCTTCTATGTAGTCTCCCATCCAACTGCAAACCAAGTCATGCCCTGTTTAGCAAAGGGAACCAATCATGCTCTTAGGGGATGGGGCCAATCTGGGAAGATTGCCCACATGCTTGCATGATGAAGGTTCCAAGTTCCCTCCCTGGCAACTCCAAGGTGGGGCTGAGAGAGGAGAGAGACTCCTGCCTGCAACCAGGGTGGATCCTGCTTAGCGCTGAGAGTTGGTGGTGCTGGGAGGAAGGGTTCTGATTTGTTAGGCACTGGGATACAAAGCCTGTGCAAAAGGCACGGGCTGCTGCACTTGATGAAACCAGAGTGCTGGTGCTTACAATCAAAAAGGTTGCAGAGCAGCTTTTAAAATGACGCTTGGGAGATTGCCGGCAGGAACTGGGTGGTATCTGCTTCGGCCAGCAAAATCCCCTAAGGTGCGAGGGTGCAAATGTTTTCGATGAACCAGAAGGAGAGAGAAGAGAACCAGGAAGAGAGCAGATGGAAACAAAAAGGTCAAATGACAGTAAGGGAGGTCCCACACGCCAATGCCAGGTAAGAGATTCGGCGTATTGGTGATATATACCAATGCCTGCAGCCTCCGGGCCAAGATGGGCGAGCTGGAGTGCTTGGTTGCTAATGAAAAACATAGATATAGTGGTCATAATGGAAACCTGGTGGAATGGTGAGAACCAGTGGGACACTGTTGTTCCTGGTATAAACTCTACAGAAGGGACAGGGAGGGGTGGATTGCGGGTGGAGTAGCACTTTAACTTAAAGAAAGGATAGAATCCAATAAGCTAGAAAACCTAGGAGGACCGGAGTCCTCCACAGCATTATTATGGGTGACAATATGACGACTTAAAGGGACTGTGTTACTAGGGACATGCTGTCCCCTTCTGGATCAAAATGCGGAGAGTGATCTGGAGTTGGAGAAGCAAATCAGAGAGAGAGAGAGAGAGAGAGGGCAGTAATAATGGGTAACTTCAATTACCCACACATAGACAGGACAAATTCACAGTCAGGTAATGAAAGAGAGGCCGGATTTCAAGACATGCTGAATGACTGTGCCTTAGATTAACGGTTGGTCGTGGAACCGACCAGAGAGAAGGCGACCTTGGACTTTATCCTGAATGGTGCCCCGGACCTGGTGCGAGATGCCAGAGTTGTAGAATCACTGGGGAACAGTGACCATAGTGTGACCCAATTCAGCTCATATGTAAGTGGAGCACTGCCAAGGAAGCCCACGTGTTTGACTTCAGAAGAGGAAACTTCTCAAAAATGAGGGTCCTGGTAAAAAGGAAGCTGACAAGGAAAGTCAGGAAGGTCGGATTACTCCAGAAAGCTTGGGACTTATTTGAAAGCACAATAATAGAAGCTCAGTTGGGATGTCTGCCAAGAAGGAGGAAAGGTACCACCGGGTTCAGGAGGACGCCAGCATGGCTAACAAGGAGAGTGTCCACATCCGAACCAGGTCAGTGGGGTGAGGATCGGTTCCTTTCAAAACCAGGCCAGCAGGTCCTACCTGCTCCTCCGTCATCCCACCGCTTTTCCGGGCACGGCGCTCGCTTTCGAAAAGGCTCTGTGCAGCTCCAGCACTGCTCACAGCAGCCTGAACACACATAGCTGCCGACACCATGCACAGGTTGGCAGCAGCCCTGCAGCCGCACACAGACTTTTGGAATAGCATCCGAGGAGCAGGGAAGGACCTGCTTGCCTGGTTTTTAAAGGAACCGATCCTCACCCCAACACCAGCTGCCCGAGCCATTTCGGGCACATCCCTAGCCAGGATTCGGCATTTCGTATCGGTGTGTGGATTACACACAGGTCTGTATCCGCCAACTTCTTGTCTGTTGCGTTCTTGTTTCTTTCATTGTGACAAATATTCCTTTCTTTCTTTCTCTCCCACCGCCTTCACCCTTTCTTCCTAGGTGCAATGAGTGACAGGTTAATATAAGTCTAGCTACGTGTCTTCGAAATCAAAAGAAAGGTGCTGTCAGAATTGCTTGTCAGAAAGTGAGATTAGGTGCACTTGTCATTCGAGAGATAAGGTTGCATTTAATGAGACTAAAGAGTTTCCTTGTGAAAATGGGGGGAGAGAGGGGGAGGGGGGGTGAAGAGTGATTATTTTCTCAGGTGTCAGCGGAGTGCTTTATCATACCTAGCTTGGTACTGTAGCACCCTGTCAAAGCCGTGATAATGGGGGTCTTGGGCGAATGCACCACTGGAGCATCAAAAGCTGCAACTAGACACCTGTCTGGAAATTCCTCTCGGATGTCAAAACTTGCTCTCCTTCTGGGAAGAGGGAATGGTCAGGAGGCCAGAGAGCTGGTCTGGTGCTAGCAAGCATGACTTGTCCCCTCTGCTAAGCAGGGTCTGCCCTGGTTTGCATTTGGATTGGAGATGACATGTGTGAGCACTGTACGAGATTCCCCTTAGCGGATGGGGCCACTCTGGGAAGAGCACCTGCTTGCTTGCATGCAGACGGTCCTAGATGCCCTCCCTGGCATTTCCAGATGGGACTGAGAGAGACTCCTGCCTGCAGCCTTGGAGAAGCCGCTGCTAGTCTGTGTAGACAATCCTGAGCTTGAGCTAGATAGACCAAGGGTCTGACTCAGTATATGGCGGCTTCCTGTGTTCCTCAGTGGCACCTACTCACTGGGCCAAGAGTGGGCCCCTTCTTAAAATGACAGCTCCCTCATATTGAACAGTTTGGAACCATCTTCAGGCCCCCTAGGGGCAAACTGTTTGGGAATCATCTCTGCTAACTGGGCCAAGAGGCACTTTTCCAAGGGGTGTCTCTCTTATAATTAGTGGGGGCGGACAGCAAGGGTCCCTGTTCAGCCCAGCCCAGTATCTTTCCCAGAGGCCACTGTTGAAAAATGTGGTGAAAAAAGATGAGTGGAAGGAATGCTTTTGCAGTGACTACAACTCCCAGAATCCCCAGCTGCAATGGCTTTTGCTTGGGGATTATGTGAGTTGTATCCAACAACATCCCTGAGGGAACACTGTTGGCGGGGGGTGGGGGTACGTTTTGTTCCTTCTTGCCCTCCAATTCTGAGCCCTTCAAAGTTCTTCTGCAAGCAATTCCGACTCGGCCGTAACATTCACATTTTGGCAACTCTTAAAAAATTAAACCTAAGGACTCTTTCCCCCTTCCTCACTCACTAGCAGATTACTTTGGGCAGGGTAAAAGCTCGAAATCTACTTTATCTGGCTCTGCAGAATAAGGCAAACTTTAATTGTGCTCATCTTTCTCCTGTGAGTATTGATTAAGGGAATATCTTACGAGAGGAAAGCGAAAGAGCCGTGTTTTGCACCATCAAACGAGTGCTTTAATGACTGCATTACATGGAAAATTGCATTGCTTTACAGCCTCTTTGGCTTGCCTTTCATTTAATCCCCCCTTCATCATGTCTGAATATTCAGAAGCGATCACGGCTATTATTACGCTTGCTTATAGGATGCTTTGCAGCAAAAGTTCTCTATGCAGTATGTAACTATTAGGGATCTGCACGAAATGCGATTCGGGAACCGAACTGCGGCACGTCCCTTTAAAACGGAGGGATCACACCTCCCCTTTAACATGGAGGAGAGCCAGACCATGCTGACCACGCAAATGGCTGCCACGCATGCGCAAAGGCCATGTGCATGCCAGCATGGCATGGCAGCAGCTGGGAGACGCCCTGCTGTTGCGCGATCATAGCTGGAGGGAGCACCATGATTACAGAAGTCGCAGTCAGCAGAGGAGGAGCAGGTATGGACCTGCTCTCCTCCATGTTAAAGGGGAGGTGTGATTCCTCCGTTTTAAAGGGATGTGCCATGATTCGGTTTCCGAATCGCGTTTAATGCACATCCCTAGTAACAATCACGAAGCGGGGTGAGGATACAAAATCCCTCCTCTTTGGCCTTCAGGAGCATGTGACTAAGGCAGGACCTAATGAGTGACACTCAATAACAACAGCAAGGATTTATTAATAATTGGATGGTCAGGAAAACAATAGAGGCATCAACAATTGCTGCTCCCATTCAAGTAAATTCAATTTGTGATTTTTATAATTAATTGTGTATCCACAATTGTAATCTTTGTGTGGATCGCCTACGATTGGAAAGGCACAATATATGTTCTTTAAAATAAAACTTCAAAAATGCGAATCAACTTCCCTTTCTTGAAAACAAAGGCAATGGTCAACGCCTAGAGCAGGGGTCGTCATCTTTCCTGAAACCCTGGAGAGTTGCTGCCAGTCAGAGCTAAGTGCTAAGCTAGCTGGACCAAGAGTCTGACTCAGCAGACAGCAGCTTTGTATCTTCAGCAGAATAATTCCAGACTCAGCGGTCAAGCATCTGAAAAGGTCCAGGTAAGGCCAGGAAAGGTCACTGCTTGGAACCCAGAAGAGCTGCTGCAAGTCAGTGCAGACAATACTGAGCGAGATAAATCAAAATATCTGATGATGGCACCTTCATATGCTCAGCAAGTTGAGGAATAAAACAAAGCGAGGAAGCAATGAACACACAGCTCTTGCAAGCAAAGTTCTCAATATGTTAAAAAGATCCCTCCACCCTCTCCTGCCTTTCAGCTTGGCGGGGGGGGGGAGAGGGGGGGAAAGGAATATTTTAGTGCCAGAGTATTAATTACAATCCAATACATTTTTCCATTGGTTCTTTTTTTCTCCCTTTCCTGCAGTCTTTGCAAAACTAAAAACACTTTGTAATCCTTCCCTTTTATCCAGAACAGATTGCCGTTTTAAGCAGAGGCCCATAAACTGCAGGTTCAAAGAAAACTCAAGTGAATTAGCATAAAACACTGGAATTCTCATTTAGCCAAGCAGCAAGGCGGTTGCTCTGCAAGCAGTTTTATGAGGGTTCCCCCCCACCCCGCCCGCCGCCCTCTGTGTGTGTGGAGGGAGAGATTTCAAATGGAAACAAAGATGAAAAGAGCTGAGCGATCATGATTTCTCCTTTCCCACCAGGGAATCTTAGATGGAGTTGCATGTTGCTGGCATACTGATCATGTGGCTTGCCTTCTACAAACCTTGGGAGGTGAAGCCGCAGACTGGGGTTAGGAACATAGGAAAACAGGAAGCTGCCATATACCGAGTCAGACCATTGGGCTATCAAGTGCAGTATTGTCTGCACAGACTGGCAGCGGCTCCTCCAAGGTTGCAGGCAGGAGTCTCTTTCAGCCCGATCTTGGAGATGCTGCCAGGGAGGGAACTTGGAACCTTCTGCATGCAAGCAGGCAGATGCTCTTCCCAGAGTGCCTCCATCCCCTAAGGAGAATATCTCACAGTGCTCACATTTAGTCTCCCATTCAAATGCAAACCAGGGTGGACCCTGCTTAGCAAAGGGGACAATTCATGCCTGTTACAAAAAAACCCAGCTCTCCTCTGGGTTGTCAGCCGTGGTAGGGCTGATGCATATACCCACAAATGCATTTTTAAAAAAACACTCTCTTTGTCACTAAAGGCCTGTTCATACAATGCCTATACACACATCACATACCCTGTCATACCTTCATGGATCACACAACCGTGCATGAACTAGAACACAAGGAACATAGGAAGCTGCCATATACTGAGTCAGCCCCATCTTGGAGATGCTGCCAGGTAGGAAACATGACACCTTCAGCTCCATCCCCTAACGGGGAATCTCTTCCAGCGCTCAGACATGTTGTCTCCCATCCAAATGAAAACCAGGGTGGACCCTGCTCAGCAAAGGGCACAATTCATGCTTGCTACCTCAAGACCAGCTCTCCTCTCCTAACTCAGCAAGGTCAACCTTTGCCCAAGGGGGCTACTCCTTTTTAGCCGACTTTCCAGGAGGCTTATGAGATCAGCCGGCATTTCGTGTGTCCGTGGGTCCCTGTGTATGTCCCCCCCATTAACTACTACCAATTCTTTGGCACACCCGAACCCATGTTTCTGCTTCAATACCTTAAAAGGTTTTAAACAGTTTTGACACTGCATTAAGTTTTTAATTATTTTAATGTTTTAATTTTTCAAATTTGTATTTTACTCAATCCATCCATCCATCAATCAATCTTTATTACAGTCAATCAATCAATCAATCTATCAATCACTCTTTATTGCAGTCATAGACCAGCATAAAGTATAAGGGGGGATTATATATGATAAAGATACATAGGGATAATAAAAGTAAGAGTACATCAAAAGTATGAGAGAAACTTGAAGATATAAAAAGCATGCCATATAAAATGGCATAAGAATAATAAAAGACATTAAAAAGATAGAGGGGCACAAAAGAGAGGTATAAAAAGGTAAGCCCCGCAGAGACAGAGGTTTTGGACAGTATATAAATGTGCTAAATAAATAAATAAATAAATTTAAAAACAGCATTGCCTGATTAACCCCTTCCCAGCTGCTGAGTCATTCTACTTTTTTTAAATTAAAGAGACCTTTATCTTCGTTTCTCCACAAATCCAACCGCCCCCCCCCCCGCCCATTCCAAATGCAAAGCTGATTTTTTCACTCACCGATGCCTCCTTCTTTGCATTGGCATTTTAATAAATGCATTCTAAATGAGCAAGCAGGAAACAGCAAGGAAACAATGTTTTACTTTTAAATGCTAATTACAAAGCCCTGGCACAGCTAATGCGCGGGGTGTTCTGTCAATTTTTAATGTTTATGCCAAGTGTAGTCTTCAATTTAACATGAGCTTTTAATCCTTTGAGTACTAAATTGCCTTTTAATGCTTCCAGCACAACATTGTGTTTGCACAAAGTCAGGCCTGAAAAATGTATTTTGTACAAAGTCAGCGTCTGAGTGTGTGTGTGTGTGTGTGTGTGTGTGTGTCCACACGTGCGTGCATAATGAGAAGGTGACTCATCAGCAGGATGGCCTCTCTCAAAGATGCTGTTGGAAAGAGCTGGTCTGCAGGCAGCAAGCATGAATTGTCCCATTGCTAAGCAGGGTCCACCCTGGACTGCATTTGAATGGGAGACTACATGTGTGAGCACTGGAATAGATTCCGTTCAGGGGATAATGGGGCCGCTCTGGGACGAGCATCTGAGGCTCCAAGTTCCCTCCCTGGCAGCATCTCCATGATAGGGCTGAGAGAGACTCCTGCCTGCAACCTTGGAGAAGCCACTGCCAGTCTGGGTAGACAAAACTGAGCTACAGGGGCGTAGCAAGGTTGGAGTGGGCCCAGAGACGAGATTTTAAAATGCACACCCCCCCCCAAATAAAAGTCCAGGGCCTCCACACCCCCCAGGCCCCAAGGATTTAAGTCTGATATTTCAAAGTAAGTCTGCTGCCTGGAAACACATTGCACGGAATTCACACACACACACACACACGCGCGCGCACACTTCACAATATAGAGTGATATACAGGGAGGACTATCCATTTGTGCTCCTTTCAATGCCTAGAACAGACTAGAAACTCTCATGATCAAAACGGGCCCTGCAGTTCCCACGCGCAAGGAAAACAAACCTCCAAGCAAGGCCCCCCCCCCCCCGGCTCCTCCACAGCCCTCCCTCAGGCCTCCTCCTGGGCTGCAAAACACCTTGAACAGCTGAAGGGCATTTATGAATGAATGAGGGGATGGATAAACAAACGTAACGTTGTTTGTCCCAGACGTCTTCGTAAGTTTCCGCCATGAAACAAGCCACTGATAGGACCTTTCTAGATAGTTGTTTGTTTGTTTGTTTGTTTCTTTTTAAGCCAGCCAATTTTGCAAGCTCTTTTAAACCAAATATTCAGAGACTTCCCAGTCTCCCTCCCCCACCCCCCACATCAAAGCCCTATGGCAAGCAGGCCCCTATATATCCGGGGCAGGGGGAGGTAACCACAAAAAAAGGAATGCACATCCTACCTCTATTCAGCAGGGCAGAGAGAACTGTGGTGGGTAAAAGGCAGCCAGCGATGGCCACTCGGCCTGCCTCCTTCCTTCCTACTCGAGTTCAGGCTTCAGTGAGGCCTCTCTGGAAGCCCCGCCCACCCGCCAATCAGCAATGGGGCGGAGTCATGTGAGGGGTCTCTGGGGGGCCCCTCCAGGCAGTGGGGCCCCCAGACCACGGTCCCCCCTTGCCTAGTCGTAATTCCACCCATGGTCTCACCTCTTGACATTAATTCTACAAAATCAGCCTGGGCATCCCTTTACGGACGGAGCTTTCGACAGTTCTACATCAATCAATCTATCTATCTATCTATCTATCTATCATATTTTTACACTGCCCAAAACTTACATCTCTGGGCGGTTTACAAGAAGATTAAAAGTAAAACATTAATTAAAAACAAAAGCAAAACAATTAAAAGCAAGAAATTTAAAACACAATTTAATGTTTTAAAACAATATTCTAAAAACAACATTAAAACAATCAAAACAATATCAGTTAAAAGTTACATCCATCCATCCCCTCCACTGAGGTTTCCTCTTCCTCTTCTCTTTTCTTTTTGGCAAGGAATTATTAGCTCCTGTGCCCCTCCCTGCCCAACATGAAAGGCAAAAGGCCCTTCTGGGGGGAGTCACTGAGGCCGAAAAGATGAGCCAGGATCCGCCCTCAGGTTGCCAGGCAATGTGTTTCCCCCAGTGGGCAACGGCAGCCAGTTCCTTGGATGCTCCTTTAATGAGGAGGCTGAAGCCTTCGGCTTCTGCCGTACAGAAATAATATCCAGAAGAAGCGGGGATGATTATAATATGGTTTCCTGCTATGGCTGGGGAATGCATGGGGCGGAGGGGGGGCGGAGGCGGGGAGACTCCGAATCTTTTTCAAAATGAGAAAAGAAAAAACAACTCAGAACAAGGAATGACAAAGCCTAGGCACAGGTGTGAAAATTGGGATCAGGCCCGACCCGATCCGATTATGATCAAACTGTGCAAATGTTGGTTTGGGGTCCTTTGGACGCCTCTGGATGCTGGGGAATTGGGGTTGGGTTCAGGATTGGGGTTGGAGCTGGGAGAAGCTGGGGGAAAATTGTACGGTAATGGCAGATACTCGCTGTGAACCCGGAAGTGAAGGAACACAACACCCGAGAGTCACTGGCGAAGTGATGTAACATCAGAGAACCTGGGGCCTTCTGCTCTGCCACTGAGCTACGACCCCTTCCTCGTCTCCAGGCCCTGCTGAGCAATAGCAAATGGCTATTAGGGGCAAGGCCAGTGGGTAGGGTCAGCAAGTGGAAACCGGATGCTCCTCCACAGAACTGCTCCATGGAACTGAACAAAGGAAGCTGCCATATACTGAGTCAGACCCTTGGTCTATCTAGCTCAGGATTGTCTACCCAGACTGGCAGCAGCTTCTCCGAGGTGGCAGGCAGGAATCTCTCTCAGGCCTACCTTGGAGATGCTGCCAGGGAGGGAACTGGGAACCTTCTGCTTTTCCCAGAGCGGCTCCATCCCCGAGGGGAATCTCTTCCAGTGCTCACACATCGTCTCCCATTCATATGCAATCAGGGCGGACCCTGCTTAGCTAAGGGGACAATTCGCACTTGCTACCACAAGACCAGCTCTCCTCCCTAGACCACCTCAGGCTTCCAGTCCAGCATATTGGCAAACTGTCCCGACAACCAACACGGTTTAGAAACTGGCCAGTGATTTCATGGAGCCACACCTACTTTCTGCTCACCTGGTTTTTTTTAAACTCAGGTTTGGGTCCAACATATTGAGCCTTCTAGACAAATCTCCCCCCTGCCCCCCTCCCCCACCGGTTTCCTCTTAGTCAGCCAAGGAGTGACACCAGCTTCCTAGGTGGCTGTTTCCGTTGCTCAGCAGTGACTACCGGGCGCTGTGCCCACGCAGGGCTAAAGCCATTTATATTCTCCCACAAGGGATCCCGCTGTGCTGTGCCAAGAATTCGGTGACCTGTATCAATTATGCAAATGCATCTGTTTGCTTACGCTGCATAATTTAGTGGGCTTCTGCTGGTCATGGGGAAAGGGGGCCCAAAGTCGTGGCTGCTTCTAACTGTCCTCTGCTAATGGAGCAAAGAGGGACCTTTTTAAAGTGGGGATTCTGTTGTATTTAGCAGGAGGAGAGCACCTGGCCCTATCCGGCGCCAGCACAGCATCCCTCCAGTGGCTGTTGAGCTGTCTATTTTCTGTTTCTTTTTCAGCTGTGAGCCCTTTGGGGACAGGGAGCAATCCTGTTAATTTATTATTGTTTCCTCTTTTGTTGAAAAGTGGTATATAAATATTCATAGTTTGTTTCTCATTGAACTGCACTTTGCTGAAGCTTCAATGTAGACATCAAAAGTCAGCGTGGGTAGTGTCCCGTCTTCCATGGTCATGAAACAGGTGATGATCATGGCACCTGAGCCCAAGGAGGCTCATGTTTCAGCAACTCTGTGCCAGACGGCTATGGAGAACATACATATTGGCCGGCCCTAAATGGATTCTCCATGTACAATGACAGTATACCTCAGAGTACTAGTTACTAGGAAGCAACAGCCAGTGTTGCCTGCTGTTACGGCGAAGCAACAGCAAGACCGTCAAGATGTACCGGTTTCCTCAGGCTTTGAACGCAAGATTTTGAAATGTATTTTTCTCTGTGATCTTATTGTATTTGTTTTGTGAATTTTAACTGTTTTTATACTGCTTTAGTATTTGTTGTGTTTCTTTAATTAGTACACTGCCTAGAGATGTTTATATCAGGCAAGATAGATAGATAGATAGATAATCTTATCTTGCCTCTGAGCCTTGAGGAGGCCTATAGCCACCAGACTAGTAGCCATTGATAGACCTGTCCTCCATGAATTTGTTTAAGCCCCTCTTTAAGCCATCTAAGCTGGTGGCCATCACCACATCCCGTGGCAGAGAGTTCCACAAATTAATTATGCACGGTGTGAAAAAGTACTTCCGTTTGTTGGTTCTAAATTTCCTGGCAATCAGTTTCGTGGGATGACCCCTGGTTCTAGTGTGATGTGAGAGGGAGAAGAATTTCTCTCTATCCACTTCCTCCACACTAGGGATTCTCAACCATGCAGCTCCAGATATTGTTGGATTTCAACTCCCATAATCCCCAGCCCCAATGACCTTTGGTTGGGGATTATGGGCGTTGAAGTCTAACAACGTCTGGGGACACAAGGTTGAGAATCCCTGCTCTAGAAGACCCAAGAGGAGCTGCTCTAGAAGACCAAGAGAGCTGCTCTAGAGAAACCCAAAAGAGCGGCTCCAGAAGACAGAGGAGCCTCTGTAGAGGACCAAGAGGCGCTGCTCTAGAAGACCAAGAGGAGCTGCTCTAGAGAACCCCAAATAGCTGCTCTAGAAGACCAAGAGGAGCTGTTCTATAAAACCAAGAGGTGCTTCTGTAGAGGACCAAGAGGAGATGCTCTAGAAAAAGAGGAGTTGCTCTATAGGAAACAAAAGAGCTGCTCTAGAAGACTGAGGAGCCTTTGTAGTGGACCAAGAGGAGCCTCTCTAGAAAACTAAGAGGAGCTGCTCTAGGAGACCAAGAGGAGCTGCTCTAGAAGACCCAGAAAAGCTCTAGCACTTCCAGTGCTCCTGTCACCCCTGACACCTGCGGCAAGATAAATTAAGAAAAGAAAAATGCTTGTCTGCCACCAACACACAGAAAAAACCCCCTCCACACGTCGCCATCCTTGGGAGCACCAGGCCGCTGCCTCATTCTCGCCCCTGCAGATGGGGAGGAGAAAATGGCGGGGCTCTGCCCAGCGTCCAGCTCAGCCTCATCTGACCCGTCCCCTGACTCAAACATCTTTTTGCAAAATCTCCAGCATTAGGGGAGGCGGAGTGGTGGTGGAGGCAGCGTTTGCGCATGAGTGATGTCGCTGGGGCTTGGGGGCTCGGAGAAGCACCTTCGCGGAGCGGCATCTCCTGAACCCTTCGCAGACTGCCAGATGGCACGGCGCACAAACAGCCTTTCGGAATTAATAACTGCTCCTCCAGAGGGAGAGGTTCATTCAGGAACCGTTCTGCATTTTGGCAGGAGGCAATTTTTCTGCGGCGCGTTTCCACGCCGCTTGGCTGCAACGCAGGATACGAGCGGTGCTCCAAAGGAAGGTTATGTTAATTTTTTTTAAAAAGATGATTCTCTCCCCCTCCTCCCACCCCCACCAGGTCGTCTTCTTTTGGCTCTGAACGGCGCAGCTTTTAATCGAGAAATTATGGCAACTCGTATGTGCATTTGGAGAGTATATCACTGCCACAGTTAATTAACAGTTATTAGCATCGGCGTAGTGTGCTGTATGATGTGTCACAAATCATTGCTTCTCCCTGTGCAGTTCCAGAAATTAAGAACTCCATCGCACCTTCTGCATAGTCATTTGGTTCGCATCCAGGTCTTTTCAAAACTGGAAATTGCTAATCAAATCATTTCTGCTCTGCGCCTCGGTATCATTTATTCCGTTCCTAATGATGTGCAACTCGAACCCCCCCTCCCTCCCTCAACCCTCCTCTGGCCCTTAACGGCGGCATCAGTGCCTCGAACCCATTTCACACGTTGTCTTCATGTTTTAGCTGGGCGATAATGAACTTGGGAGAGGAAGTTTGGAAGCTTTGGTGCTGGATTGATTGTTGTTGTTTTTTTAATTTCCTCCTCCTCCTTCCTTGATTTTCTTCTGAACCTCTCCCTCTCACCAGATTTTATTATTATTATTTTTAATCCAGCCACGGTTTCTTTCCTCTCCTGCTGTTGGGTGATTAAATTCTGAAACTGTAAAATGCACTGACAGGACTTACAAGTCCAGCCCCATTTAGCTTCAGTCCTAAACCCTGGAAGATCCCTGCCGGATCAATTTGTCATCCCTCTAAATGGAAGCTAATTACCTCCTAGGGAAAGATTGCAGGCGGATGGAGTCCTAGTTCTGTGGGGGAAGTTCAGACAGCAACATGCGGTGGAGATATACCTGTTAAGCGAACAATCTTGAAACACAGATAGCAACATGGGAAACTACTTCCTACTGAGTCAGACCCTTGGTCTATCTAGCTCAGGATTGTCTTCACAGACTGGCAGCGGCTTCTCTAAGGTTGCAGGGAGGAGTCTCTCTCCCAGCCCTATCTTGGAGATGCTGCTGCCAGGGAGGGGACTTGGAACCTCGGATGCTCTTCCCAGAGCGGCTCCATTCCTTAAGGGGAATATCTTACAGTGCTCACACATGTAGTATCCCATTCAAATGCAAACCAGGGCAGACCCTGCTTAGCGAAGGGACAATTCATGCTTGCGGCCACAAGACCAGCTCTCCTCCCCAGATGTATTGGGTGTGACAAAGTCCTGTTCAAACTCATGGGGCTTTTGGGAGTCATAGCTCGTCGGTTTCAGGGGTGCTGAGTCATAATTTGAAAAGTGGGATCCGGCCCTTGGTCACAAATAGTCTGGAGGCAGTCCCTACATGGCTGGTGGAGGGGAGATCAGTCACCAGCTTCCTGTTTCCCACAGGGGCCAATCAGCCAACAGCCTGGATGCCAATTAGCCAATCAGGCAATAGCCTGGATGGCAGTGAGGTTTAGATAAATTCATGGAGGACAGGTCTATCAATGGCTACTAGTCTGGTGGCTATCGGCCACCTGCAGCCTAAGAGGCAAGATGCCTCTCAATCCCAGTTGCAGGGGAGCAACAGCAGGAGAGAGGGCAAGCTCTCGCCTCTTGCCTGTGGGCTTCTTGGAGGCATCTGGTGGGTTACTGTGGGAAACAGGATTGGGTCTAGAGGGGCCTTGGGCCTGATCCGGCAGGGCTGTTCTTATGAAAGGGAGGGCCCACGAGTGAAGCATGAAGGCAACAGCCCTTCTCCCTTGTATGGTCCCTGCTTGTGATCTGCAGAGGTAGACTACCCCTGTCCATTGTGTTCAGTTCCCATCATGACCAATAAGAACACATGTACCTTCTACCGAGTCAGACCCTTGGTCCATCTAGCTCAGTATTATCTACCCAGGCTGGCAGTGGCTTCTCCGAGGTTGCAGGCAGGAGACTCTCCCAGCCCAGTCTTGGAGATGCTGCCAGGGAGGGAACCTGGAAGCTCCTGCATGCAAGCGGGCAGGTCCTCTTCCCAGAGGGGCCTCATGCACATCGATGTTTAAGGTTCTGTGTGTCCAGGAAAAGGGGCGACCATTGTGCCCTTCCACCTTCCGTCGCAAAGCTCTTTTTTGGACGACTCCGTGAATTACGGCTTTCCCAAAAGTTGCAGCAGAGATTGCTTCACAGGCATTTGCCAGAGCTCAAGCGGAAGCTGGGCCTGGCTTGCTTTCGTCAGCTGTTAGCTTTATCGCCTCTGCTCTGTACTAAAAGTGACAAGTTGAACGCATTATGGAGAGCTCAGATGTGTTATGTAGATGAAGCCTGCGGCAATATCTGCCTCCTCTCTATTATTTATGATGTCTATATAATACAATGGACCGAGATTTAAACCATTGTGGTGCAGTTTGTTTTGCTGGCTTCCAAACGGACGGTGCATTTTTACAGAGAACTGCGTCTCTGCTACAGATTAATCAAAAGCCCCCGGACGCACGCCTCGTAGACGGCAAACCAACGGGAGAGGAAGATTAAAGTGCTTGTGTGTGTTTTTTAAGAAGTCGGCTGTCAAGGACGGGCCATAAAATCATAATAAAGTGTTCTAAATAATGCGCATCTGACAGGCCTCCGCTCCGGCACGCGGTCCTTTATGGGGGTTAACTACAAAATAACTCCTGGTGAGTGACTGGAAACAGGCATGTGTGTAAGACTCTAATGCCAATGGCGACATAATTCTTTGCAAAGTTCATCTGGCGTCGCTTGGACCAACTTCGCGAAGCAAGAGCATTTCACACCTGAGTCTATTCACACACAAGAGGGCTGTGAGCTGTAAAAGACAATGCTCTCAGGCTGGTCTGGTGGCAGCGAGTGTGAATGGTCCCCGTTGCTAAGGAGGGGCCACCCTGGTTTGGATTTGGATGGGCGACTACGTGCGAACTCCGCCTGCTTGGAGATGTTCCCCTTTAGGGATAGGACAGAAGCTCAATGGTAGAGCATTTGCTTGCATGCAGAAGGTTCCAAGTTCCCTCTTTGGCAGCATCTCCAGATAGGATTTAGGAACATAGGAACATCCGAAGTCAGACCATTGGTCCAGCTAGTTTAGTATTGTCTTCACAGACTGGCAGCAGCGTCTCCAAAGTTGCAGACAGGAATCTCTCTCAGCCCTCTCTTGGAGATGCTGCCAGGGAAGGAACCTTAAACCTTCTGCTCTTCCTAAAGCGGCTCCATCTCATGGGGGAATATCTTGTAGTGCTCATACTTCTCGTCTCCCACTCATATGCAAACAGGGCAGACCCTGCTTAGCTAAGGGGATAAATTATGCTCGCTACCACAAGACCAGGTCTCCTCTCCTTGGGCTGGGAGAGACTTCTGCCTGCAACCTTGGAGAAGCTGCTGCCAGTCTGGGTAGACACTGACTGTTGTTGAGGCACTGTACAGGAAATGCTATGCACATGTCCGAGAACCTCTTGCATCTGCCATTTTGATTGAGGGAAAGGGGGAGAACATTCAGACAAAGGGCTGCCACGCAGGGCTTCCCATGCAGATGGTCCATCTCTGGAGACTTCAGCAAGCATATGTCAGATCCCTGGCCTAGAAAAGACCCTGCGGCAATGAGGTAGATGGACCGATGGCTCAGTAGAAGGCAGTTTTTCCTCATGGGAGAAGCTGCAGCTCAGTGGAAGAGCATCTGCTTGGCATGCAGGAGGTCCCAGATTCAAACCCTGGCAGCATCTCCAGGTAGGGTTGGGAGAGACCTGCCTAAAACCTTGGAGAGCTGCTGCCAGTCTACAATACTGAGCTAGATGGACCAAGAGTCTGACATGTATCTCCCCTGGGTTGGGAAAAACTCCAGAGACCAGTCAGAGTGGGCATTATTGGGTGAGATGGACTGACTCAGTATGCATCTCACTGAATATATTTATGGACTTCTATTCACCAGGGACCAATCAGCAATGGATGGAATATGGGGAGCCAGGGCAAAGAATCTGCAAAATGCTCCACATGGTCTTTTCGACAGAGACCGGAGCTCAAAGGTTTGCTTTGTAAGCAGAAGGTCTTCAGTTCAACCCCGGAAGCATCTTCATGTAGGTATAAAATATGTTTAACAACAACAACAACAACAACGCAATCCCAAAACACCTTGAAGAGCACCTCAACACCATCGGGGCCACAGAAATCACCATCAGCCAATTACAAAAAGCAGCTTTACTGGGAACAGCCTATATTCTGCGACGATATCTATAATAATGACAGCAACAACATGGACAATAAAATTCAGCCATCCCAGGTCCTTTGGAAGGACTCGACGTCTGGATAAAACAAACTAGTCAATAACTCCTGTCTGACGGCGTAAACAAAAATAATAATTAATAAATAAAAATAAAAATAAATAACTAAATACAAGGACCTTCAGACTGAAATTGAGCGAATCTGGAAAAAGAAACCAATAGTGGTGCCAATAGTTGTGGTTGCCCTTGGTGCAGTACCAAAAGAACTTGAACATCATCTTGACACCTTGGGCATCGATAACATTACAACACATCAGCTACTGAAGGCCACACTACTCGGGACAGCACGAATACTACGACGCTATCTTTAATTTTTCTTTAGTTATCCTAGACTCTTGGAAAGGGCCCAATAATTAATTAATAATTTATTTGTTTATTTAAAATAATTAAATAAATAAAATAATTACCAAACCCAGTCAATAACATCTGGTAGACTGTGTGTAAATAGATAATAAGAAGAAGAAGGAGGAGGAGGAGGAGGAGGAGGCTGGGAAAGACTCCCTGCCTGAAACCTGGAGAAGCCGCTACCAGTCACAGGGTTCTTTGGTCGCCAGGAGTCGACACTGACTCAACGGCTCACTTTACCAGTCAGCATAGACAACACCAAATTAGATGGATGAAGGGTCTGAATTCCCATGTCCTTCAGGAGCACTTGTAGCTTAGTATAGAGCTCTGAACTGTACAGAACTGCATAGATCTCCAAGAGGATGGACATGAAGCATTCAGCACTGCAAGGTAGACCCGAGATGTGTGGAACCACCCATCAGTCCATCCCGACCAGATTTACATCAAATAATTAGCTTTCTCATAGCCTTAGCCCTTCATGTTTAGGCTGCACTTTCTTGGAAGTTCAGGGCAAATCATAAACTAACAGCTTCCCCCAGACAGGTCCATAGTGTAGGGAAGTGCATGTAACCAGTTTTACCGGTTCGGTTCGAAGCTGACCTGCATTCGGACCGGACCGGACTGGTTCGGTTTTGCCCCCCTCCGGACCGGGACTCGACTCGGCTCAAATTCAAAAAAAGAGGCCGGAGGTGTGCCGTTCTCTCCAGAGCATCACATCATGTGCCACCCATGCCCCCTTCACGCCACTGACAGGCTCCTCACGCTGATTATTCATCAGATCACTGAATGACTCTGATTGCCTTTCATTTCAAGGAGGCAACAGGGCATTGAAATTCAGAGGAGCCTGGTCTCTCCCCTGCTGCCACCGCCCCCCACTAGCCACAGAGTCTTCAAAGATCATTGGGAAAGGAGCAGGTCACATTCGGAGACAGAGGTACTATCTACTATTGGTATAATTTCCTGCTCTCAGAGGAGCTCTGAATCCTGCGACTGCTGACCTACCAGCAGGAGATGGGACCTTACATTTGCCCTCCTTATCATTGGCTAATAACCATTAGAGACAATAGGAAGAGTTCACATCTGCTGCCCAATAGGGGCACCGTTGGAACCCAGCAGGAAGCTCGGATGGAGAATCTGCTCTCTCTAGCCCCCCCCTCTTTCTACCCAAGAAGGATATTAAGGCAGGATATTAACCCAAATGATCCTGATTCAGGGCATCAAGAATGAGATTTCAGCACCTCGGCCAGGAAGACCAGAAGACCATGAACAGAACAGATCCAAGCCCACATTATCACTTTATCTCCAGCCGCGATAGGCTGACATCCCCGAGAAACTCATAAGCAGCAGAAGATGAGACCAGCTGCACCCTGCTGTTTAACGCCCGCATCTGGTAATCAGAGCTAGATTGCCTCCCTTGCTCAGCTCTTGTGGCTGTCTCAAAGCTCTCCTCCTTGAGTCAGCCAAACTGCATTTCTCAAAATCATCCAAGCCAGGAGTCACCATAACATCCATAGGAATACAGGGAGCTGCCATATACTGAGTCAGACCCTTGGTCCATCTAGCTCAGTATTGTCTACCCAGACTGGCAGGCAGGAATCTCTCTCAGCCCCATCTTGGAGATGCTGCCAGGGAGGGAACTTGGAGCCTAGATGCTCTTCCCAGAGTGGCCCTATTATCCCCTGGGGGGAATCTCTTCCAGTGCTCACACTTCTAGTCTCCCATTCATATGCAACCAGGGTGGACCCTGCTTCGCTAAGGAGACAAGTCAGGCTTGCTACCACAAGACCCGCTCTCTTCTAAATGAGGAGTAGATTCAAATTCTCCCTTACTCTGCCCACCCAAGTAAAGACCCCTCAGGACTGTCAGAGCCAGGACTGAGAAAGCTAGCAAGGGCCCCTTCAAATCACAGAGCAGTGGGGCCAATTCCCTGTGCCTGATCTGCCACGGCTGGAGCAACTTCCCACTCATCCTGTTTAGAACCAGCTCTCCTGGGTTCAGTTGCTGCTAACCAAGCAACAAGGCATCTTTATTTATTCATATCGTTGTAAACCGCTTTGGGAACTTTGGTTGAAAAGCAGAATGTAAATATTCATCATCGTCGCAGAAGAACTGCCCTGCAAGACCAGACAAAGAGATTTCTAGACCTTCATCCTTTCCAGGAAACCCACAAACAGGAGCTGAAGGCATGGCGGCAAGGAGGAGATCTGGTCTTGTGGTAGTAAGCATGAACAGTCCTTGTTGCTAAGCAGCATCCACCTGGGTTGGCATTTGGATGGGAGACTACATGTGAGCTGGACTGACTGCTGTAAGATATTCCCTTTACTATGCAAGAGTAGAGCATCTGTGATAGAGCATCTGCATGCTTGCATGCAGAAGGTCCCAGGTTCCATCCCTGGCAGCATCTCCTGGTCAGGCTGGGAGAGACTCCTGCCTGAAAGCTCAGAGAGTTGCTGCCAGTCAGTGTAGGCGACGCTGAGCAAGATGTATCAAGGGTCTGACTCAGGAAAAGACAGCTTCCTGTGTTCTTATATAAAGCAGACCACCATTCAGAAGATGGGGCTGTAGCTTCTGCTTTTAGCATCTGCTTTGCATGCAGAAGGCCCCAGGTTCAATCCCTGGCAGCATCTCGTAGAAATATAGGAAGCTGCCATATGCTGAGTCAGACCCTTGGTCCATCTAGCTCAGCATGGTCTGCACAGACTGGCAGTGGCCTCTCCAAGGTTGCAGGCATAAGTCTTTCTCTCACACCTATTTGGAGATGCCAGGGAAGGAACTTGGAACCTAGATGCTCTTCCCAGAGCGGCTCCATACCTAACGAGGCAGCTCTTACAGTGCTCACATATAGTTGCCCATCCAAATGCAAACCAAGACTTCCATCCGTTGAGAAAGTGATTCTCACCCCTTCTCCCCTTCCCTCTGCTGGGGAAGCGATTCTCACCCCCTTCTCCTCTCCTGATTCTCACCCTTTCTCCTCTTCCTTCTGTGGAGAAAGTGATTCTCAACCCTTCTCCCCTTTCCCTCCACTGGGGATATTTGGACTCTTTCCCCCTAAATCTTCTCTTAAGGTTCCCCCAGCCCTCAGGGATATATTTTCAGGGGGATGAAGTAGAGGAGAGATGAAAATCACCCCCTGTGAGAGCAAAACATCTTCCATTCATAGAACTGTTAATCAGGATACGGGCTATGGTTGGAAGTTCTTCAGTGCCCACTGTATGATGCATCCGCTGACTCTGTTATTAGCTTGTCCTTGACTGACTTTAATGCAAAGAGGGCAATTGCTCTTTGGCAAAGATATACTCGAAAAGCACCATTGTCCAACATTATGTAGCCAACAAATTCATTATATATCCAATCTTATTTTGGGGTGAACCAAAGCAAGGATCCAGGAGGGACACAGACCTTGGACAGCTCCAAGGCGAAAAGGGTCAGGATCTTGCCTTGCTCCAGACCTATATGACAATACGAATACGATTAATATTGATGAATGTTGAATATTGATGAATATTGATGAATACGATTAATACGATGAATATTGATATATCAGTTTTCAACCAAAGTTCCCAAAGCAGTTTAAAGTAAAGTGTGCCGTCGAGTCGGTGTCGACTCCTGGCGACCACAGAGCCCTGTGGTTGTCTTGGGTAGAATACAGGAGGGGTTGACCATTGCCTCCTCCCGCACAGTATGAGATGATGCCCTTCAGCATCTTCCTATATCGCTGCTGCCCGATATCGGTGTTTACAGAGATATAAATAAATAAAGGAATAAAATGGCTCCCTATCCTCCAAGGGCTCCCATTCTAAAAAAGAAACTTGTGATAGACCCCAGCAACCGCCACTGGAGGGATGCTGTGCTGGCGATGGAGAGGGCCAGCTGCTCTCCCCCGTGCAATTAAGAGAACCACCACTTTCAAAAGGTGCCTCCTTGCTCAGTGAGCAGGGCTATGTGGGTATCAAAGCTGCAATGAGGTGCCAATACCTCCATCCATGGCCAGACCCGATTTCCCATGGAAGAGACCTGTGTGGTCTGCAGGCGGGTGCCACTGTGGGCATCCCCTCCCCCCCGCAGAAATACCCGCTGCTGTGTCGGCCTCCCACAGCTCCAGCCGGGACGATCAGTATCCGTTCTAACCAGCTCATTTGTTCCTGCTTTGCACGCCCGTGAAGCACCCGCAGCCCTGCCGCTGCAATGAAGTATTAACTCATACTGAACACAGTTTGTCTCCAAGGACCTCCTTGGCCCCTTCGTCATCCGAGGCTGACATTTTAATCGCGCTTTTGTGGAAGCCGGCTGGCAGTATGTCATCAGGAATGGCGCGGCGTGGGGCCAGCAAGGGCTGCTCGCTGTGGCGACTGCCGGGGGAAGGCAGCCTATTCTGACAGACTGAGCAATAATCTGAACTTACTGCACTGAGCCAGTGGGACAGCAGCCGGGACGCTTTATCTTCTTCATTAAAGTGTGCTCTCGGAGGGGGGGGGGGAATCCATTTTCCTTTAAAGTCTCAGGAACAGATGGAGTAAAATTAATTGCGCCATTAAGTCCCGATAGACAATACCGGAGTGGTTTTCTTTCAACGGTGCATGTGTGTTACAAAGTGTGCTTCGTAAAAAGCAATTACTGCAACATTTGCTATAAAATAAAGGTTGCTTTAATGGGCAATAAACAGAGGCTTCAAATTTTGTATGAAATGGGTCTCCAAAGGGCGCCGTTATGCGCCGCTCAAAGGCACAACTGACTTCAGTCTTTCGGCTCTGGCTCCAGCTCAGCTAACAGAGAACAATGATTTCTAAGACCCTTGGATATATATTTTCCCCCCTTCCCTGATAGAATTATGCATGCGGTGGTAACTCATTGCAGGCCCTTTCAATCCATTTCTTAACCCCCAGCCCTGCTCAGGAAACCATGGCGAGGGAAGATTCCGGCAGCTGGTCTCCTGCCTGCCCTCCAGTGCTTTAAAAAGGCAGTCGAGGCATATGGAGAACAGACAGGAGGAACAGGTAGATGGAGGCAGAGGGAGAGGCCCACTGGAGACTCGCTTGACTTCCAGATGGAGAAAATAACAAGCCCTGATTTCCTCACATCATCATCCTGACAGCTAGACAGAGGACTCAATATTACAATTCCATTTTGAAACAGTGGGGGAAAGGAATCTATTGGCAGTGAAGGCAGGGCATCTCGTTGCTAGTAGGGATGTGCAAATTGATTCGAATTCGAATCGATTTAACTTGAATCGGGGTGATTCGAGTGATTTGAATTTGAATCAAATCACTCCTGAAAAGGGCAACTTGATCTGAATCTGAATCGAATTTTCAAAACTCAATTCAAATTTGATTTGCGAGCCATTTGGCAACTTTAAAAAACAGTTCAGGCCCCTCGGTTGGTTAAAAAAACATGCCCAAACAGGGTTGGATTGATTTTAATTTCTGGACCAGATTCGAATTTGATTCCAATTTGAAATGAATTTTTGGAATTTGACTCAAATTGGAAATGAATCAAAAAATTCATTTCATGCACATCTCTAGTTGCTAGCATAAATGATCAGCTTGTGTGTTGTAATACAAAGACAAGGCTCTAGTCCTGGTGATTTTAAGCAGCGTGGGACTACTCATTTAGCACCGGATGCTAAACAGTTGTCTGTTTTGTGATACTAAAAAAGAATAAGGCTCTAGTCCTGATGATTCCAGCTAGGGAGGGAGCTAATGGAACATCTGGTGTCTAACTCAATTAGTCAGCTTTTGCTTTGTAATAATAATAAAAAACAGTCAAGGATCTAGTCCTGATTATTTCAAGTAAAGTGGGAGCAACTAATGCAACATCTGATGACTAGTGCCAATAGTCTGTTTATATTCTGTAATAAAACAGGTGAGGCTCTAGTCTTGATGATTTCAGGTAGACTGTACCCTACCTGATATGTGGTACTCAACATGTCAGAATCAGTCATTGTTGAATTGGCATGGTTCTTAATACATCTGTATTTCTGTTAAATTTTATCCTCATGTTATGATGACTTTGGTTATAAGCAATAAAACCTGGGACTGGTGCAGGGCAGTTCCAGAGATGCATTTCCTAAATTTTACAAGCCAGGTGAAAGGGATTCCCTGCTCTGTTGTGTGTGTGTTGCTGTTTTGTTTTTGTTTTTTGTTTTACAATGAAAGCACATCAAAAGCCAATTAAAGAACGAACACTCAATCCCAAAACACTGCCATTTTGAAAATATATGTTTGCACTATTTCACTTAGTCCTATTTTACATGTTAAGAAAAGCACAATTGCATAGTTTTGAGAAGAAATCCATCTGTTTAAAAGCAAATCTATCCCTTGAAACACAACAAATCTATTCTTTTAAAAATCCAACCCTTTTAAATAGTGGTGGGTCCCCCCCCCCTTTATCTGTATCATATTTTGTTTTGTAATATGTGTGGGTCTCTCTCTCTCTCTCTCTCTCTCTCTCTCTCTCTCTCTCTCTCTCTCTCTCTCTCTCTGAACATAGGAAGCTGCCATCTACTGAGTCAGACCTTGGTCCATCTAGCTCAGCACTGACTACCCAGGTTGGCAGTGGCTTCTCCAAGGTTGCAGGATGGAGTCTCTCTCAGCCCGATCTTGGAGATGCCAGGGAGGGAATTCAGATCTCAGGGCAAGATCTTGTGAGATTTGCCCCAGCTGTCACAAGCTATATAAGGGAGGGGTGGCCAGTGATGGGGCGGGGCAGTCCAGGAGGAGGGTTCAGTGTGGAAGCCCTGCCTGTAAGCCAGTAGTTTCTTTTTAATTAGCAGATACCTGAATCCTATTTTTGCAAGGTTGGCATCAACATATAACTGGCCTACTGCTTTGATATACTCATCCTGTACTCCCTGCTGGTGAAACAGATTGTCAATTTCATATTAGATATTTTAATATTGTAACCTGGGTTCCACCAGATGCTACTGAACTACAACTCCCATCATCCCCAGCCACGATAAAGTGGGATGGTGGGAGTTGTAGTTCATCAACCTCTGAAAACCACCCCTTGAACCCCAAAGATCACCCCTGAGCCTCCCAAATACCATACCTGAGCCCCAAAAATCACCCACTGACCCCCACCCCATTGCAGTAATAAACACTGAAATGCCCCTAACATCTCGCCAAACTGTGGATACTCAGGTCATGGTTGGCGATAGACCTGTCACAATTTCTCAGTCGTGGATACTTAAAACCATGATTGGGAAACCTGTGGTTGGCCGGACAGTTAATTTTTTCTGAGGGCCGGTCAGGTAATTTTTTTCTCAGTGGAAGGAGAAAGACTACAGCCAACAGAATCCCAACCACACTTAGGTCCAAACATCCAGCGCTCTGCATTCTCCAATGCACAACTTCTCCCCTCCATCTTCCTTCAGATGGAAATGGCCAGCTAAAGGTCAAATTAAAATTGGCACACAAGGAAATGCTGTTTGCTTTTCAAAAGAAGCGTCAGATATAGGGGTTTGTTGTCAAACGCCAGAAATCCAATCTTAGCATGCCAAAGTATTAGAAATCATTTGGTTTATGAATATGTACTAAGGAGCAAAGATGGACACAGGCGGAAAGCTCAAGAGACTCCACAACAGGAGTTCTTGCGGTAGCAAAAGGCCATCTACTGCAAGGAGGTGGCCCGTAGCAAGGGAAGGGAGGAGTTGAGAACTCGGCTAGAAGCAAAGGGTTAAACACTGAGGGCCATTAAGGAAAGCCTACAAAGACGCATCCTTACAAAGTTCCATGGGACAGTAGGAACCCCCATGGTGGGGCCATTAAAAAGGAGCCAGCCGTTCATGCCAAGATCACAGCAGCCCTCAGAATGCAAGGGGTCTGAAGGGAGCTTAACACACTCAGACTCTGGCCACAGAAAAGTCCAAAATAAGACTGTGTTCACAGCTTCAAACAACATTACACTGGGGATGTCATCTATCCTAGTAGGATGGACCCAGTTGAACAGCATCTGCTTTGATCCTCGGTTCTGTCCCTGGCAGCATCTCCAGGTAAGGCTGGGAAATATCCACCTGAAACCTTGGAGAGCTGCTGCCAGTCAGTGTCGACAATGCTGAGCTAGATGGACCAGTGGTCTCACTCAGAAGGCAGCTGCATACGTTCACCAGGAGCATCCACAGCTCACTGGCAGAACATCTGCTTTGCATGCAGAAGGTCTTCGGTTCAGTCCCAGGCACCATCTCCAGGTAAGGCTGGGAAATATTCACCTGTCAATCAGTGTAAACAATACTGAGCTAGATGGATCCAGAGCAGCATCCTATGAACCTATGTAACCATTCACTTTACAAGGCTTTGCTATCACATGCCGCTAAATGCTCTTCTCAGATCCCACTTTGTTGTATTCGTTTATTCTGCAACAGCCTTCCTAACCACAGATTTAAAAGTACAGTTGGATGACTGCCCCCACCACATCAGATTGGCTCAGAAAATAAGCAGAGCGACTTCCGAAACCAGTCTGAAAGTTGCCCACCTAGCCTCCCAAACAGCAAGTGGGTGCCCTCCTGCCTAGCACTTATGAGTGGGCTGGAGAAGGGAAGAATTGAGAGATATGTACACGGAAAGAAATTTTTGATTCATTTCAAATTAGAATTAAATTCCAAAAATTCATTTCAAATCCGAATCAAATTCTGGAAATTTGTTTCACATTCAAATCAAACTCAGATCTGGTCAGAAAATTTGATTTGAATTCAAATTAAATTTGAATCATTTCAACCCTGTTTTGGCACCTTTTAAAACCAACCAGGGGTCCTGAATGGTGTTTTTTTTTTTAAAGTGCCAAACAACTCTCGAATGAAATCCAAATCAAATCTTGGAAATTTGATTCAATTTCAAATCGAATTGCCCTTTTAAGAGGTTATTCAATTTGAATTTGAATCACTTGAATTGATTTGCACATCCCTAGAGATCAGTTCTCCTTACATCCTTTTTACTGTGGCCAGAGAATCACCATTGCTGCCCTGCCTGGCTGGTGAAAGGAAAGGGGGATAGGTTTTCAGGGGATTGGGGGATTCTGTTGGTGGCTTTAATCCATCAGAGAATAATTTAGAAGCTTGCAGTGTGGAGAGGAGAATCCACAGTGCAGTATGGAGGAGAAAACTCACAAGGTCAGTGAGACTGGGGAAAGGAAAGCAAATTTCAGCACCACGGACAGCTCCATGCAACAAGTTGCTCCAACCAAAGTCCGGAGTAGACTGAATGCGTAAATGCACTGGTGCATAAGCGAGCATCTAGTATATTGCCAATGGTGGTGTACAGCTATTGGGGAGTGCAAAGAACGCCGAGGTCCAATTCCGAGTCCACGAAGCTTGTTCCTTTACATGTACAATAAGTTCAGACTTATGCTCTGTTCACAGCTAAGAATCAACACATGGTCACTTCTGACCAAACCGGGTCCATGGAGCTGTCCGTGGTGCTGAAATGTGCCTTGCCTTCCAATGGAACCAACTGGGCTTTCTTTGGAACCAGCACTGAGTACCCCGAGAAACGACTTTGTGTTTTCCTCAGCGGTACTACGCAAAGCCACTCCACAGTTCTTCAGTGCAGAAGTACTGCAAACCATCACCTCACTGCATTTTAAAAAACCTTCCATTGCTCTGAAAGGTTGAAATGTGGCCATTCTGCACACCTGGGAAAGCACTGTATTCTTCTGTGAGTTTTTTAAAAAAGATCTCTGATGAACAGCCTCCCCCAACTCTCGAGCAGGCAAATCAGCACAACCCCACCCCCACAGGGTTACACATGGCACATGTTGTGCCGCTTAGGATTCACAACAGGCCAATGGGCACAGTAATTCTCTCCCTGTCCATGGTATTGCATCCTCAGAATGGCCAACCCCTACTAACTGAGCAAAGAGACACCTTTTAAAGTGGTGATTCTCTTATATTTAGCAGGAGGAGAGCAACTGGCCCTATCCAGCCCCAGCACAGCATCCCTCCAGTGGCCGTTACTGGTATCTGCTTTATGTTAATTTTTCAATTGTGAGCTCTTTGGGTACAGGTAAAGGTAAAGTGTGCTGTCAAGTCGGTGTCAACTCCTGGTGACCAGCTGCTGCCAGTCTGTGTAGACCATACTGAGTTAGATGGACCAACATTCTGACTCGATAGAAGAAGGTTCTCTATGTTCCAGAAGGAGTGCAGCAACAGATATCACAACCAATCACAACCAATTCTGAGCCATCACTTCCAAACAAACATGACCACAGAAGAAAGAGAAAACTTTTGGTTTCATTTAGGGAAGAACTGTGCTGCCTTACAGGGAATGTTCGTTTTCCATTTTAATGGAACATTTTAATCCCTTTGAAAGCATCCTCGGCTTCAGCTGTTGCAGTGGAAAGATTTACCGCCGGTCCCAAGTGGATAGTCAAACCTTTTAAACGGAGATATTTTGCAAACGTAAACTGTCAGTGCTGAAGAGAGAGAAAATCAATCTGACATTGTGGGTGGGTGAGGGATCCCCTCCCAATTTTCGAGGGGAAAAAGAACCTTGCGTGTGAAAGAAGGTAGATTACAAGAGTTTGAACTAATGAAGTGCAGGCCCACGTCTTATGGGCAGATTTTGCTGGAGTCAAATAGTTGGAGGAGCCCCCCAATCAAGAGCAAAACGAACACATCTTAAGGTTTTGTCGGCACCTGTCACGTCCCCTCCTTGCAGCCTGGACATTTCTTGCACCAGGGAGGCGACACTCATCAGCAAGACCTCAGAAATTGCTCAGGGCTCCCACTCCCACACTGAGAGTCCCTGAACCTGAAGGTGCCTTTGATGACTTTCTTGCCTGCAACCCCCTGACCTGGCTCTTGCTCTCAGCACCTTGGTCCCGCAATGCTTAGAAGGATCCTGGTACCCAACAACCTTTGCTCCTGAGAACCCCGCTCTGCACCCTGCTCCTCCTGAGAAGCTGTGACATGGGGTTCCATCCATCACTACAAAGACGCCACCAACAAAGCAGGTTAACATTCAGTAGGCTGCAACACACTTCCGAAAGCACCTGGATGAAAGCAGCCGGAATGGCAATGGGGCCACTCAAACCTGGAAGTCCCCAGAGTTAGAGCTGATGTTTCAATGATCTTACAAGCAGTTTTGGTGGAATCCAGCTCTGCTGCAGGGTTTGGGGACATCTTCACAGGTTCACCGGAAGCATCCAGAGGGCAGTGGTAAAGCGCACCCAGAAGACCATCCACTGTTCAGCGGCCGAGCACCTGCTAAGCAGGGTCTGCCCTGGTTTGCATTTGAATGGGAGACTATATGTGAGTGCTGTAAGATATTCCCCTTATGAGATGGGGCTGCTCTGGGAAGAGCATCTGCATAAGGATGTGCATGAATCAATTTACTTACTTACTCAGTTGGATCTGAGTTTGAATCTATTTGAGCTCAAATCTTCTGGGCTCCATTAGATTCGGATTGGATTTGAATTTGAATAGATTTGGCCTAATTTTTAATGGTTAGTGGGCACCAAAGTGGGTTGGGTGGTAGGGCCCCATGGGTGCCAACTACCACCATAACCCCAAAGGAATCAGGCAAAGGAGTGAATTTTTAGGAACGTTTATGTATTGTGGATTCTCCGTTTGAAAAAACTGCTTCATAGGGAATACCTATGAAGAAGTTATTTTAAACTGAAGCAAGGGAGCTCACCAGCCAACCAGAGTAGCAAAGACGCTTGGAGGGCTGGCATTATGGGGACAAAATGGAGAGATGAATTGCTGAATCAATTTGAGCTTGAATCTGGGGTGATTCGAATCTGGTCAGTGCCTCAAGGGCAATTCAATTCGAGGTCGAATCACTCAATTGGAGTCAAATTGATTTGGTCACCAAGCGATCTGCACATCCCTAATCTGCATGCTTGCTTGCAGAAGGTTCCAAGTTCCCTCCCTGGCAGCATCTCCAGATAGGGTTGGGAGAGACTCCTGCCTGCAACCTTAGAGAAGCCGCTGCCAGTCTGTGCAGACAATACTGAGCTAGATGAACCAAGGGTCTGACTCGGTAGATGCCAGCTTCCTATCTTCTTACCCAGGGCCGGAGTGCAAAATCCGGAAGTGCCAATGCCAAGTGTAGATCATTCTGAGCTAGATGGCCCAGTCGTGTGACGCAGGAGAAGACCACTCTTCGTGTTCACTGCAAATGTGCAGGCTTCTTGTATAAGAGGCCTCTCTTGTTTCCAGTGACAAAGCTCCCATTGACACAGCCAAGGCCCTCAGGTTCTAGGAGTCGGATGAGCGGTCAGCAGACCATCCTCCTGATGCACGACAACATACAGGGAAAGAAGCTTGTTACCAAGCTGTGGGGTGAATGAACAAGCTGTGCTTCTCAGGCTTCACCCATCACTCATTCCCAGTTCTTCTCACAGGCATCGGCCTCCTCTGATCCAAGAGTGGTTGGACTTTGGCATCTCCACGTACCAGGAACTCAGGAAGCAAGGGAGAAGACTTCTATCCACCCCGAGCAAAGGCGCTTCAGTGACTGTGGCTGGTGTCTATCTTGTGTTTCTTTTTAGAATGTGAGCCCTTTGGGGACAGGGAGCCATCTCATTTATTTGTTATTTCTCTGTGTAAACCACCATGAGCCATTTTTGGAAGGGCGGTATAGAAATCAAATAAATAAATAAATAAATAAATAAACAAACATCATCTGCTGGTGCTGCTGCTGCTGCACCCAGCAAATATGACCAACTGATTACATGAAACTATGGTGCTGACCCCCAGTATCTTCCTGATTTCATTGGCACGCCCATTCTTCAGTTAGCCCTGGCAGTCTTAACTGCAATCCTGCTCTCCCGTCATGCTATGACTCACGTGCCACCTGCCATATATCCCCCAGCAACTGGTACCCAGAAGTAGACTGACTCTTCTTAGAGGAGGCGAGCCGTTCTCGTGGTAGCAAGCATGAATGGTCCCCTTGGCTAAGCAGGGTCTGCTCTGGGTTGCATGGGAATGGGGCACTACACGTGAGCACTGTCAGATCTTCCTCTTCGGGGCTAGGGCTGCTCCGGGAAGAGCATCGGCCTACTTGCATGCAGAAGCTTCCAAGTTCCCTCCCTGGCAGCATCTCCAAGATAGGGCTGAGAGAGATCCCTGCCTGCCACCTTGGAGAAGCCACGGCCAGTCTGGGTAGACATTATTGAGCTGGATGGACCAGTGGTCTGACTCGGTATATGGCAGTTTCCTGTGTTCCAGGGGTACTTGTGTGGGGCACAGGTGAGAGGTGTAAGCAAGAGATATGGAGCCACTCCAGCTTGGATTCAATCTGGGCCGATGGTCTGACTCTGTAGATGGCAGCTTCCAATGTGGCAAATTTTAAAGCAAGCCACTGTTTGCTTGCCCAATGCATTGGGAGATTGCCGACCTGGCATTTATTCCGAATCCATCCGGCTCGGAAACGCCAGTGACGCCGATTCAAGAGAGAATTCTTCCTCCTCCTGGTGGCTTTGTGCCGAAAGGAGAAGCTGAGCTCTGCTTCTCTCCTTTTTTGTCTTCAAGGAAAAATGCCTCCCCAGCCTCCACACTCTCCCCCCCTACCTACGGCATGCTACGCAGGCGCTTGTCTTTAACGAGCAGCTCCAAATGACAGCTTTAATCACTGCCTCTGGCCACTGAAAGAGGACGCTAATGATAGGAAAGAACAGAGGGCCATTTGCATCAATCAGCTCGGGTCTAAATCACTTTTTATGATAATGTACCGAAGCGGAGAAGAGTGTCTCTGACGTCTTCTGCATGATGATGCCCGCGCTGCAGCCTCCACATAAATCTCAGGAAGATGCTCCTGCAGCCAGCCCTGCACCAGCCAGCAATGAGCCCATGTTCTACACCATTAATGATCCACCACAAGGGTAGAGTCAGGAGAGGTTAAGCAATCAGGCCTCTCAGCCCGCGCTTTCCCACAGGCAGGGCCCCACTGGTAAGGAAGCCAGGCGGAGAGGGAGAGGGAGGGAGCCATCTCTTGCACAGAGCCAGGAGGCAAGCCAAGCCTCTCCGCCAGAAGAGATTATGCAAGCCAGTTATGCAGAGCACAGTATAAATTTCTGGCTTGCTGCGGGGACGGCGAAGGACCTAACAGATGCGGGGACCGGATTTCGGCCCAACATCCCAAACAGATGTTGGACTGAATAAGAACCCAGCGGATGCCGGGATCAAAATTTCGGGAAATTTTGAGGCGTTTCCCTCAGTGCAGAGACGGAAATTTTGGTCCAACATCCCAAACAGATGTCGGACTGAATAAAGACCTGCACTCCCTCGCTGTGGGGACGAAATCTGCTGGTGGCCATTGACCGAATATAGATGCATCTGTATATATTTCCAGTTAGCTGCAGGGACTGCTAGGGACCGAATTTTGGTCCAACATCCCAAACAGATGTTGCACCAAATAAGGACCCAACAGATGCGGGGACCAAATCTGCCGGGGGCCATCTACCAAATATACTTGCATCTGTATATATTTCTGGCTTGCTGCAGGGACTGCTAAGGACCCAACAGATGTGGGGATTGAATTTGCTGCCACGAGTCATTATGACTATATGCAAAGCAGTCATCGAGACACCTCACTCATTTCTGCAAAGTAGTCAAGCTCGTATGCACAGGCTGCACACACCTTTGGAACTCATTGCCACAGGATATTATCAAACATTCATTGCCATAGTATGTTATCAAACAACAATCCCTATTTATTATGCTTATTTTAGCCTGTGGCCCTGGGAGATCCCTGGCCTTATTTTGTCTCCATTGTCACCTTTTGGTGATGCCTTAACATTGTCAGTGAGAGCGTCTAGGGTCAGTGTGAGTTGCTAGTGTGGTTGTCGCTGTTCAGAGTTTCTCCTTCAGAGTCCCTTGAAATTCAGTTTCTGTTTGGGGGAAAGGAAGCATCTCGTCTCTGCCAAGAGAAGTTGTGATGACCACTATAACTCGATAATAATTACCATTATTGTTTTAATTTTAATGAGATCTTTTAAATGTAGGTGCCATATATTTAACACCAAGAGCCAAAGGAGAAAACTGCCTCAAATAGTCGAGCTGGCAGAAAGAATTTCCAAAATGATCTATGAAAACATAGGAATCTGCCTTCTACTGAGACAGACCATTGGTCCATCTAGCTCAGTATTGTCTGCACAGACTGGCAGCAGCTTCTCCATGGTTGCAGGCAGGAATCTCCCTCAGCTGTATCTTGGAGATGCTGCCAGGGAGGGAACTTGGAACCTCCTTGATGCTCTTTCCAGAGCGGCCCCCTTATTCCCTAAGGGGAATCTCTTCCGGTGCTCACACATGTTGTCTCCCATTCAGGAGACTGGTTTCATGTAAGTTTAAAAACTGGCAAAAGACATTGTAAAAAAACCTAAATAAGTGTATGGGCACACAGAAGGCAGAAGATGGTTTTTAAGAAAACTCGACCACAATCGCAGAAAACACACACCACCCCCAGACTCCTGCCCTTGGGAGCTCCGTATCACGGTTGGAGGGGGACAGACAGGGTTGGATAATTCCAACCTGAACTAGGCTTCACTAGGTTGGATTCAGAACATCTCTGACCCCCTCCAATTTGCCCCGTCGGGCCATTTCTGACCCTCCCTCGATACGCCCTTGCACACCCCGACGGTTCTCCAGTAGCTGCCAAAGCTAGAAGGATCTTCCTTCTATCAAATGGTAGCACAACACACTCTCAAGCGGCTCTGCCCTTGCTGTCCTTGCATTGCCTCATGGCGACCTGTCACTTTGGCTACAGAAGGGTACCTCTGAGTATGGGTGTGTGAACCGGCTTGAAATCGAGCCAGCTCACGCAAAAGCTGGTTCGGTTTGAAGGCTCATGTCAGAATGAACAGGGTCTGGTCCGGTCCAAGGTTAAGACGAACTGCCCGGGCTGGTTTGGGCCCGGTTCAAGGGGGTGGGGGGGGGCATGCACACGGGCCAGATAGGGCTGAAAGACAGCGTAACCATGGAGAAGCCACTGCCAACTTGTGTAGATAATACTGAGCTAGATAGACTGGTGGTCACACAAATGGTCCGTGCGCATGCGCGGCAGTGGCCAAAAAATGGCCCTCGTGCACACAGAGGACCGAACTGGGCCCTAAATGGTCCAAACTGGCCCTGGGTGACTCAGGAGGAGGCTGGGGGGGTAGGGGGCCCTGCCTGCCACAATACCCCCCCATGGCCACCCTGCCGAGAAGTACTTTGTTTTTCATTAGTATTATTACTATTATGGAATCCCTCCGCCTCGCTTGAACCCGGCCCCAAATGGCTGAAGTTCGAGCTGAGCTGCTCCCCGGTTCAGGGGATTAAAACCGACCCGGTCTGGTCCCGTCCAAATCTGGTTCAGATTCAAACCAAACCAGTAAAACCGGCTCTGGGCACATCCTGACCTTGGAGCAAGCACAGATATCTCTTCCCTGCCACACCTCAGCTTGGAGGGCCGAGCTTCTGGAGCAGAGAGTAGTGTCTGCAGTGGGGCCCAGCGTTCTAGTTTGCAAATTAAGTGTAGGATCAAGCAGTGAGCACAGGGAGAAAGAAGACGGGAGGGAGGAAAGCAAGATGGATTTGCCAGCTGTAGCCCTGGCCAGCTTTCCTTTTAATGGTTTCCTCTTAACAGCTCCCCACCCCCGTTTCCACAGCGATGCCTTTTATTGCCCCCCCAAAGAAGGGAAAAACACCCTTCAAAAGGCCCATTTGATCTGCCAGTGTGATGCTCTCCGTCCACCAGGAGTTCATTTAAGCGTTGCAGCCAAGACAACGTCGTCTGTGCGCCTCCTTTTCATTTCAGCGGCATGGTATACGCCTTAATGTTGCCTGATGCTGCTTAAGCAGACGCCTGGCGCATGAAGTCAAAAACATATAAGCAGATCAAATGCACCCTTTGAAGTGGATTACAGTGAGACATCTTTAAAAAGACACACACCAAAAGGGTGTGTGTGTGTGTGTGTGCGTGTGACACTTTTAAATGGCTCAGGTGTATCTACATCGTATTTTATTTCCCCTCCTCTTGTCTTAGTTGAGAGGATGAATAAGCAGATGGGCAGATCCTCTCTGCCACCCCGATTCATGTGAGAAATCCAATTTGAACCCCAAATGTGGCGCTCTTTCTGGAATGCAATGGGGCTTCAACAGCACCCCAAAGGAGAAGTAAAGCTCACAGATCAAAGAGGCCCTTTTTAGTCTTCGTGGAATGGAATGAAGGAAGGTACGTGGCAATCAATCCCTCTCAAGCCTGCAGACAACACATTGTTTACAAAAAAACAGGCCTACTCACATATTTTGCAGGTACAAGTATCTCTTCTGTATACGTGTGCAAAGTTCCTGGTAAATAACCAGTGGTCATTTACCATGTTTGCGGATGTGTCCAATTTAAAAGCCAACACAGGGACTGGAAAACTCCCCCCCTGCCACCCTAGAAAATAGGCTTGTTCACACACACACACAGACAGACAAAACTGGATTTCCCAGTTTGGTTCGAGTCTGCACTGGGCTCGGACCAAACTGGGCATTTTTTGTTTTGGCACCCCGAATGAGGGGTCTGGCTTGGCTCGAATTCAAGCCGGTTCTGGGCCAGTTTGGGGGTGCCAGGGACGATGTATGTTTTGTCCCCCCCCCCAAATAACAGACTTATTGCCTCCAAGGCCTTGGGGGTGCTGCCGGCAGCCATGGGGGTGGATCTTCAGCAGTTCCCCCTACGCCCACCAGCCTCCCCCTAGACTTGTAAGGGCCATTTTGGAGAGAAGGCCAGCTGGGTGGGGGGGGGCAGGACTACTGGAGAATCTCCCGCAGCTGCAGCAGCATTCCCCAAGGCCATTTGGGAGGGGAGGCCAGGGGGAGGGGGAACCACCAGACACCCCCCCACCCCGAGGCCACTGAACCCAGCAGTAAGTAAAAAAGATTTTTAAAAAAACTGTAGAACTCCTGAACCGGCCACGAGCTGGCTCAGGGGGTTTGGCTTGACCTCAAGCTGGATCGGTTCAATGTCGAACCCATTCGAGGTTGAGCCGGGAAGCACATCCCTAGGCCGGTGTTGTCTATACTGACTGGCAGCAGCTCTCTAGGGTTTCAACAACAGCAGCAACAACAAATATTTATATACCGCTTTTCAGCAAAAGTTTCCAGAGCAGTTTACAAGGAGAAATAAATAAAGAAGATGGATCCCTGTCCCCAAAAGGCTCACAACCAGGAAAAAAACAACAGCAGCAAGATAGACACCAGCAACAGTCACTGGAGGAACTGTGCTGGGGGTGTGTGTGGATGGGGCCAGTTACTCTCCCCCTGCTCAGTAAAGAGAATCACCACTTGTAAAAGGTGCCTCTTTGCCCAGTTAGCAGACAGATATTTCCCAGCCCCATCTGGAGATGTCAGAGATTGAACCTGGGGCCATCTGGAACATAGGGATACAGGAACCTAGGAAGCCGCCATATACTGAGTCAGACCATTGGTCTATCTAGCTCAGTATTGTCTTCATAGGCTGGCAAAAGCTTTTTCAAGGTTGCAGGCAGGAATCTCTCTCCCAGCCCGATCTTGGAGATGCTGCCAGGGAGGGAACTTGGAACCTTCCGCTGGAAAGCATGCAGGTGCTCTTCCCAGAGCGGCCCCATCCCCTAAGGGGAACATCTTGCATGGTTTCCCTAGTTTGGATTACCAACTGTACTGGATTCCCCTTTACAAGTAAATCACTCCAACTGGTCGTACCAGGTCAAACCAGTTAACCCAGGTTCGCCCGCACAAACTGAACCGCCGCCAGTTCTAGTGAACTGGTTCATGGACCAGGTGTTTCCGTTCAAATTCATTTCAAATTCTAACTGAACTGCCGCTGTCGGTTCTGTGCACACCCCTAGATCACATACAATCTTGTTCCGAGTTATAGCTTTTGAAGGATGTGCCACCCTCCCATGGCCTCAGTTGTGCATGTACTTGTTGCTAAAGTGTTCCAAACTAGACAAAAGCGAAACAAATGACAAAACAATGGAACAGGCAGCAACCACAGGACAGCCCTATGCTCAGAAAACAAAATCCACATGCGACTTGGAAGCATCTGGAGAATTTGGCACCACAGGGGAGTGGAGAGCTATTTTCGAAGCTGTACCAAAACATTCCTTGTCTGAACCCTAACAGAGCGTCAACACCCCCCCCCCCCAAGAGAGATAGCCTGAATGAAAGATAGGAGATTACTCTGGAGGAAAAGTCAAAATAGATGCACACTAGTGTTCCTTCTCCTCTCACATGATTTTCCATATGATGCAGCAACTAACCCCTTGGGTGCCTCTCACTGGCCGCAAGCCAGTGCTGCAGATCTGTATGCTTAAGCAGGGTTCTACCATGACCAGCAATGACAGAGGGAGTAGAGATGTACACAAATCAAATCTTCTGGTTCGAGTCAAATCCAAATCAAAACTGGGCAATTTGATTCGAATCCGAATCAAATTGGACCAAAACAGGCAGATTTGATTTGATTTTGAATCGACTTGATTCAAATGCGGATCAATTCAACCTATGTTGGTGCCTTTTTTGAGGCCTGCCCTCAACTCTTTCCTGTGGGCTCCCTTGAGGCATCCGGTGGGCCACTGTGGGAAACAGGATGCTGGACTAGAGAGGCCTTGGGCCTGATCCAGCAGGGCTGCTCTTATGTTCAGCAGGGCTGTATCCCATGAACCTGGTGCCACCAGAGCTTGCTCTTCCAAGAGCCCCCTCCCCATTAGGGACGCACAGGATCCAGGAATGCACAGGATCCTGCTCCCATCAGCTGGGTCCCCTCTGTCTCCCCAGGAGCGGAGGTGACACAGGTCTGGAGCAGTGTTCCCTGTAACAGGAAATCCCCGATGTTGTTGACTACAACTCCCAGGATCCTCAGCGGCAGTGGTCGTTGGCTGGGAATGCTGGGAGTGGTAATCAACAACATCTGGGATTACCGCTTACAGGGAACACAGGTCCAGAGCCAAAGTGCCTGTCTGATGGCGCAAGGCCTACTCTGCTTGCCTCATGGGCTTACTTGTGGGGAGGAGGAAACCATTGCAGACACCTGGCTGACCTCCTAGCTGCTACATAAGTGCTGCATGCAGAGCAACAGCTCCACAGAGAGCTCCCCTTAGCACCAGCCTTCGCTTGGCCACCCTGCGATCTCATCCAGGATTACTCGCCCCACTGGACGGGCCCCTCCCCACTCACAGCTGAGGCCATGGGGTCAGGGAGCAGGGCGCCTGGACGGGCCAGGGTAGTGCAGCAGGGACATCTGGTGGAAAGAACTCAGCACTGCAAGCAGCAGTGAGTCACAGCCACAGAGTGCAGGGACAGGAGGATGTGGGTCCCCAAGAGCACTACCTGGGCTTAGTCAGGGAACATTCCCTCAGGGGATGGAGCCGCTCTGGAAAGAGCAGAAGGCTCGAAGTTCCCTCCCTGGCAGCATCTCCAAGAGAGGGCTGAGAGAGAGATTCCTGCCTACAACCGGGGAGAAGCCGCTGCCAGCCTGGGTAGACAACCTCTGAGCTAGAAGGATCGATGGTCTGACTCAGTATATGGCAGCTTCCTATGTTCCTATGTAACATTCAGGTGTGTGGCCTTAGGGGCCAGAGGCTTAGGCAGACATTTGGTTACAAGGCTTTCAAAGGACCTGTTTGTGTGGGAAGCAATTACTCAGCCCTGTGGTCAGAATTAAGAGTGCTGCATCCAATGAGCAATAAGCTAGGACCAAAAAAAGCTGCATTATACTGAGTCAGTATTGTCCTGTATACCCCTGTGTTCTAGGGGTAGTTGTGTGGGGCACAGGTGAGAGGTGTAAGGAAGAGAAATGGAGCCACTCCAGCTTGGATTCAGTCTGAGTGTCCTGTCCTGGTCTTCCACAGGACCTATGAGAGGGTAGCCTTCAGCACCTTGGATAGCTCCAATGGAGCAAGTTGATCTAAGTGAAAGCTGCTCAACTTCGGCCCTCCTGCAGATGTTGGCCTACAACTCCGGTAATCCCTAGCTATTGGCCACTATGGCTGGGGATTATGGGAGATGTAGTCCAAAAACACCGGGGGGAGAGCAAAGTTGAGCAGGCCTGATCTAAATGAATCCCAGAGCCAAGCTAGCCTTTTTGAGTCTCCTGGCCTTAGAACGTAAGAACAGGCACAAGGCCCCTCTAGTCCAGGATACACCCCTTTGTTGCCAAGTGTGGATCCCAAGAGCGGCAGCCTCCAGGCCTGGATCTCTCTTGGCCACCTCTTGCCCAATGCATTCCCTGCATCAGCAAGTGGGCATTGATAGGCAAGATGTTCCTGGTGCATCTGGGTCCGATTCTTGGGTGAGTCTGATTTGGGAGTGACCATCTCGGGGGGTCCAGATTTGGCCTCTCTGACCTCTTTGTTGCCTAGTTCATCTTTCCCTCCATGGCCTTGGCCTTATGCCTTGGCTGCTGGCTCTGGGGATTTGCCTGGCGCTTCTCCCTCTTGGGGGTCACTTGAGTTTGTGGCCTGATATACCAAACAGGACAAGAATTTTGGAGGTAGGTGGACTCCCTGTATCATGCAGCTGGTCATTTACTAGCTAAGTACCTACACAACTGGGTGGCAACACTATTTGTTAGCTCAAAGATTTCTAACCTTGGGTACTCCAGACATTGCTGAATCAAAACTCCCACAATAAATTGTAGCTAGGATGATTGGAGAGGTAGTTCAAGAACATCTGGAGGACCACAGGGTTGGGAACACCCGTGTTAGAGCAGGGATTCTTAACCCTGGCCCCCCCGATGTCAATGGACAACTCCCATCATCCCTAGCTGATCTGCACACCCCGAATGCTTAATGCTTATGTTATCCCCCATCAGCAGCACTTTTCTGACTCTGATGCCATCTCCTTTGCAATTATTCAACTCCCTCAGCCATTGACAGACAGGGCTTAGGCACTCAAGGGAAGCCATCCTTCCCTTCGATACCCAAATGGAAAACTCCCCCCCCCGCATTCCATTTCTGTTGCGTTAAGGGGCATATCGACACACATGGGGGTAAATTAGATTCACATGAGGGTGTTGTTTGCTTAAAGACCCAAAGTGCTCCGTTCCTCCGTTTTCCCTGCACTCCCTAAACAGACCGGGTGTTCCGTTTTATCGATAGATCAAAGGGTCTGTTTCAAACCCCTTTTGGTTCCTCTTTAGTCCCCGAGATTGAGCAATGTGGGAGTTCGTATGGAAGGGTAGATTAAGCCACACAGTTCACACGTCAGATAAGGCCTTTTGCTGCTTCAGAAAACCTGTGCTGATCTCCACCTTGGAGCACCGCCTTACACCTTAGATGACATAGGTACAAAGGAAATGGCCTTATACTGAGTCCGACCCTTGGATCATCTAGCTCAGCATTGTCTACACAGACTGGCAGCAGCTTTTCAAAGGTTGCATGCAGGAGTCTCTCTCAGCCCTATCTGGAGATGCTGCCAGGGAGGGAACCTGGAACCTTCTGCATGCAAGCAGGCAGATGCTCTTCACAGGAACATAGGAAGCCGCCATATACTAAGTCAGATCATAGGTCCATCTAGCTCAGTACTGTCTACACAGACTGGCAGCAGCTTCTCCCAGATTGCAGCAGGCAGGAGTCTCTCCCAGCTCTATCTTGGAGAAGCCAGGGAGGGAACTTGGAACCTTCTGCTCTTCCCAGAGTGGCTCCATCCGCTAGTATCTTGCAGTGCTCACACATCAAGTCACCCATTCACATTCAACCGTGGCTGACCCCGCTTAGCAAAGGGAGCAAGTCATGCTTGCTGCCACAAGACCAGCTCTCTGCAGTTTTGTTTGCTCTGACAGGCAGTAATTCTAAAATGGGAGCCTTTCCCAGTCCCACCTGGACAGGAATTCAACCTGGGACCTTCTGAATGCAAAGCAGACACTCTACCACAACATGATGCTCGTAATGACACGACACAACACAATGCTCGACCACAAGCAGATGCTCGTCCACAACATGACAGCCTCATCCCAAGAATGGTTTTCCTGCCCACCCAGGCACCAAAGCTAGATTGCCTTGTGCAGTGGCACTGAACGTGGAGCCCAGCTGCCACTGAGGCAAAGCCAGCTGAGATGTTTGGCAGTGCTAGCAACAGATCCTCCAGGGGAGGAGAGCTGGTCTGGGGGTAGCAAGCAGGAATTGTCCCCTTTTCTCAGCAGGGCTTGCCCTGGTTTGCATTTGGATGGGAGACTACATGTGTGAGCAGTGGAAGAGATTCCCCTTAGGAGTTGGGGCCACTCTGGGAAGAGCAGAAGGTTCCAGGTTCCCTCCCTGGCAGCATCTCCAAGAGAGGGCTGAGAGAGACTCCTGCCTGCAGCCTTGGAGAAGCCGCTGCCAGTCTGTGAAGACAATACGGAGCTAGATGGACCAATGGTCTGACTCGGTATACAGCAGCTTCCTATGTTCTGACTTGGATGCATCCCGTTTGAATGAAAGGAATAGGACCATAGCTGCATAACCGGTCGGCATCACATCCTCCATCTGGACCTTTGACTCCAGACCTGAATCCATGTACAGCTGGTCTTGTGGCAGCAAGCATGCATTTGTCCCTTCTGCAGCAGGGTTCACCCTGGTTGTATTGACTTCATGCGTGAGCACTGTAAGGCATTCCCCTTAGGGGATGGGGCCGCTCTGGGAAGAGTACCTGCCTGCTTGTGGTACTCTACAAGATCTTGTCGTAGTAGGCATGGATTGTCCCCTTTGCTAAGCAGAATCCACCATTGTTTGCATTTGAATGGGAGGCCAGGCCACATGTGTCAGGACTGTAAGATAGTCCTCTTAGGGGATGGGGCCGCTCTGGGAAGAGCACCTGCCTGCTTACATGCAGATGGTTCCAAGTTCCCTGCCTGGCAGCATCTCCAGATAGGGCTGGGAGAGATTCCTGCCTCAAGCCTTGGAGAAGCCGCTGCCGGTCTGTGCAGACAAATAAAGAATGCGAAGGACCAATAGTCTGACTCGGTAAGGCAGCTTCCTGTGTTCCTCATGCAAACCACATTGTTCTTTTCCAGCCATAAAGTTTTTCCCCCAGATCATGGACCAAGAGTACGAGATCTCCGACTTTTGCCGTTAAACCCCATGAAACAGACACTCTGCTCTTAATTAAAAGTGAAGGACTTAATGCATCTCCAATGTTTCTAGTGCCACCGCTAATTCCACTCAATTAGGACAATAGACTTCCCTTTATTACTGAACTCTTAATTGCAATGAAGTCCCCCTGCTTCATAATCGCTCCGTGTTAAGCAAGTTGGTGCTTACAAATAGACAATGGCATTGTTTTTGGTATGACCTCCACCCGCACGCACACCCCCACACACCCTTTCCTGAGTTGTGCTGAAAGTAAAGCAAAAGTATTCTGAGAAATCCATCACCATTACCTTCTCAGCACTCAAAGAGAAGATCTGCTGGGGAAAGGACAGGCATCTTGGGACGAGGTCCACTGCTATCCGTACACACCCAGCACGGGACTCACTGATGAAGTCCCCGCTTTTGTCTCATCCAAGGGTTGAACACATTAAAAAGCAAGCCGGAACACACAGGATTCACTGTATGCAAAAACCAGCCAAGAGTTTCTGGTCCAGAGGAAAAGAAGAAGCGAGCCTGCCTGCAACCTCGGAGAAGCCGCTGCCAGTCTGTGAAGACAATACTGAGCTAGATGGACCAAGGGACCAATGGCAGCTTCCTAGGTTCCAATAAAGTGAGCTGGGCGAAAGGGGAGAAACCAACCCACACAAACACCACCTCTTAAAGAAAGGAATATTGCCTCCTATGCCTCATCATAGTGGTGCCCTATCCAGGTCTCCGTGACTCGGTCTTCTCTGCAGAGGTTTCTCGGAGAGTTTACAACACCGGAGCGCAGTTGTGGTGCCAATAAATCCCCGCCACGAAAGGTGGCAATCCGGGTGACACGCCTTGCGAGCCGATTGTCTCCCTGAGCTGCTGAATGTATGCCAAGCATCCGTCTTCCTTGCCACTGGGCAAGGGATGTCTACATTCCCAGGATAAGTTCCCCAGCGTGAAACTCGAACGGTCGCTTTCCTTCTTCCGCCAGCTGAGAACTGCTTTTCTCTAAGCTCCGGCGAAGTCCGTGTTTTTCTCGTTTGCATTGCCACACAGACACTCTTCCCTCTAAAGGGATTATCTTGAGTGCTAGACCTAAGCAATCTACCCCAGCCCCACTGATCTGCTTCCCTTGACAAATCAGAACGCCACCGACTACTCAGAATAATACGTAAAAGAACCCCAAGTGGAAAAATCTCAATTTGAATATGTAAACACCTTAAATCGCGAAATACTCCATTTTTAGTCAAACACAAAATATTAAGTAATATGCCATTAATTCCAATATATTGATCCCCAGTACTAGAATCCTATCAAAGGTTCACATATTAAAAACATACATGAAACAATGCATTCCTAAATATATAAACAATCTCTCCAAAAAAAGAGATTGTATTTTGGAATGTTATCCAGTCAATGCAATGGATTGTGTGGACTTCAGTCGAGTTCCATGGATGTATCCAGAGATTCCATTTAAAAGTAATAATTGTTTCCAAGAAATATTTCCAGTGATGCCTTGCAGGAAGGAAAAATCCATGTGAAAGCAGCAGCTGTTTTGGAGAGGTCTATCCAATGGTTCCTTGTAATACGCCAGACACGTTTTGGCTGCTTCTCAGCTTCAGGAACATGGGAAGCTACCATATACCGAGTCAGACCCTTGGTCCATCTAGGTCAGTATTGTCTATACTGACAAGCAGGCAGGAATCCCTCTCAGCCTATCTGGAGATGCTGCCAGGGAAGGAACTCAGAACTTTCTACATGCAGCTGCTCTTCCCAGAGCAGCTCCATCCCTAAAGGGGAATATCCTACAGAGCTCCCACATGCAGTTTCCCATCCAAATGCAAACCAGGACAGACCCTGCTTAGAAAAGGGGGTAATTCATGCTACCACAAGACAAGCTCTCCTCCCACTCTTTACCCATTTCATGCCCTCCTCTCTAAAATCAGGGCACTACCATACCCAACTTGTTGGCAGTGGTTGTAAGAACAACTGGGTTCTACCAAAACTCCTTTTCCCCCCATGCCAGGTCCTACCAAGAACACCTGAAGGGATGCTTAACTGTGAGGAGAGATGACTAAGGAGAGATGAGAAGTCGTCTTCACATATCTGAAAGGGGGCTGTTACCCAGCAAGAGTGGACCTTGTCATGGAAGGAGAGCAGGTCTTGTGGAAGCAAGCATGAATTGTCCCCTTTGCCAAGCAGAGTCTGCCCTGGTTTGCATTTGGATGGGAGACTACCTGTGAATAGTGTAGGATATTCCCCTTAGGGGATGGGGCCGCTGTGGGAAGAGCACCTGCCTGCTTGCATGCAGAAGGTTCCAAGTTCCCTCCCTGGCAGCATCTCCAAGATAGCAGTGGGAGAGACTCTTGCCTGCAACCCTGGAGAAGCTGTTGCCAGTCTGGGTATCTACCCAGTAATAGTAGATAATAATAGTAAGATAGAGGGACCAATGGTCTGACTCAGTATATGGCAGCTTCCTATTTTGCCATATACCTGGGACCTGAAAGTGTCCCAACAGCCAGGTCCAAAACCTGATGGTCTTCCTGAACATTCCAGTATTTCTACCTAGTCCACAAAACTAGTCCACAAACTGAAGTTGTCCCTTCGAGTTATTGGGGAGCAGTTCGCACACAAGAAAAATAAAATAAAATAAAATAAAATAAAATAAAATAAAATAAAATAAAATAAAATACACACACAAGCTTCACAGTTCTCACTCAGACCTTCTGGGTTGCAAAAAAAACTTGAATAGAAGTGCATTTATACATCAATGAATGAATGAATGAATGAATGAAATATGGTTTGTTCCCAAAGTTTTTGTAATTTTCTTCCATGAAACAAGCCACGATAGTTTTTTTTTAAAGCCAGCAAATTTTCCAAGTTGTTTTAAATTAAATATTCAGAGGCTTCTCACTCTCCGCCCCCCCCTCCATATCAAAGCCCTATAGCAAGCAGGTCCCTATATATCCAGGGCGGGCCCTCTCTGTAAGCCCCTCCCACCCAGCCATCAGCTGAGAGGTGGAAGCCCTGCCTGCCCACCAATCAGCGGAGAGGCGGGGAGAGAAAATATTTAGTCCAGTTGTAAGAAAAGTAGGCAAATTAGTTCTTACTAGAACATTTTCTTTAACCTGTTGGCAACTGGAACATAAGAGTACTTACAGATCACGTAACATCCCCCCACCCTTGCAAAGGTCAGAACGTTGCGAGCATCTTAAATTGCAGTATAAGAAATCGTCTGCAATACTTCAACTAAGGAAGCATGGATAAGGGGGAGAGGAGTGGACGGAATGTCTAGACAAGCATTTTCTTAAATTCACAGGGGAGTCATTTGGAAACAACTTCCAAGAGGAAATTGTTCCGCTTGTACACACAATGCCCCCTTTTAAGAATACTTCACAACTGAGCAGATTGTCTCCGACGGTCAAAGGGTCCCTCCCCAGATCTCGCTTTGTGACCAAGAACTTGGTCAGCCTCAAACATAAACAGCGAAGAGCTAATAAAGTGGGCGAAGGATTAACGGAACAGAACCCTCTAGAAATCTCAGGTTCCCAACAAATGTCGTCCTGGACCCAAACTGGTTTTTAATCAATGGTGGTGGTGGGGGGACGGGGCACAGTGAGGTATCCTACCCCCAAACAAAGGGAGCCTTCATTTCACAAACGATATATATTTTGAGCCCAAACAAAGACCGATTTCACGGCCGCCACTTAACGCGTCTGCAAGCCTCTCCCCCACTGATGGTGTGTGCGCAAGAAAAACAGAACTGAATTCTGAAATGCACTGGTGTCTGGTGGTAAGTTGGCTGGAGCGAAAAGTTCTCAGGAAAGAATTTTTACAGGAAACTGTGGTGGGTTTTGGGGGGGGCGTTGGGTAGAAAGCAATTCTTCTTTCACTGCTGCCACACACAGAGTCATGGTGTGGCAAAGTGAGGGTTAACCCCCCACCCCAATTAATGGAGGTGGACCCAGACTGCATCTAATGAATCATAAATGATCCTGCTAGCCCCACACGTTAATTTGCATAATCCCTTCACAACGATGAGGAGAGTTGGTCTTGTGGGGATAGGCATGAATTGTCCCCTTTGCTAAGCAGGGTCTGCCCAGGTTTACTTTTGCATGGGAGACAGCATGTGGGAGCATTGTAAGATATTCCCCTTAGGGGATGGGGCTCTGAGAAGAGCACCTGCCTGCTTGCATGCAGAAGGTTCCAAGCTCCCTCCCTCGCATCTCCAAGGTATTGCTGACAGAGATTCCTGCCTGCAACCCTGGAGAAGCTGCTGCCAATCTGTGTAGGCAATCCTGAGCTAGATGGACCAAGGGACTGACTCAGTATACGGCAGCTTCCTATGTTCCTATGATGGGGCAAAGACCAAACCTCCAGCCGGAGATATAAATTACTTTTACATTTGTAGCTTTCCTCATAAGCCCCTTTGATGGCCCCCGTGTGGGCGGGAAAGCAGAACAGACATGCCAATAATAGATATACTGTATATTTAAGAAGCCTGTCAACACTACTCATCTGGCGATCAAATTCACTTATAATGCAGCCATTGGGACTGCACCAATCCCACTTCTTGACGTCTTCCTGACTGTTGAGCAAAAGAAAACAGGCACGGCTCTGCTGACGAGGCAACTGACAATTTGAACTGGTTTGCTGCAGCCGGGAAGCAACCTGCCTAGAGAGCAGGAGGCTGTTGGTTTGAATCCCCGCTGGTGTGTTTCCCAGAATATGGGAAACTCCTATATCGGGCAGCAGCAATATCGGAAAGTGCTGAAAGGCATCATCTCATAGTGCGCGGAAGAAGGCAATGATCAACCACTCTTGTATTCTACCAAGAAAACCACATGGCTCTGTGGTCGCCAGGAGTGGGCACTGACTCGATGGCACAACCTTTTCCTACCACCCATTCACAGAAACGTTGCCTGCAGTTCGGCCCTCCTGATTCCAGGGATGTGTAACCACAATGATAAATACTGCAGAAGAACACAAATGAACTTCTGCATGAATAGCATCTGCATGAGATTTGGCTACATCTCTTGTAGAAGGCGAAGGGAGAGAGCTGACACCCATAATCTCAAGAGAATCTCGCCTCCCAAAAAACTGAGAGCCTGGCATTGGCACATGGGCCATACCATAAAGATCACCTTAGAGAGCTTCATTCTCCATGAGATCTACATTCTTCACTGAGCAGTTCATTCTCTGAGATTTTCATTGTCCACGATCACTGAGCTAGAAATACCATCTAAACCATCTACAACTCAAATGTCCTGGTGGGCCGGAACCAACCATGCCTTGGTGTGTGGGGGCTGAGATCTATTTTCAGAACACTAAGTACAATATTGCATTAAAATTAATTATTAAAAACATTAATGAAAGTAAAGGGGCAGAAAGACTGGAGTCAGGGGGGAAGGTGAGGGGAAAGAGGGAAGATATCACTGGACTCCAGTCCAGGGATGAGGAACATCTGGTCTCAAGCAGCCAACTGCATTGAGCTGACACTACTCATCATCAGACAGGACAAGAGCTCTCCATGGCTCCTGTTACAGGATATTCCTACCGGAGGTCCAGAGAACCACCGTATCTAATGCCTTATGTGTTTTGTTAATGAGAATTCCACTGTCCTCTATCCTGTTCTGGACTGAGCTGCATCTCCTCCAAGCAGGGATATAAGATCTCACCAGACCTTGGACAGATCCAAGGGTCAGAGTCAGGACCCTGGACAGCGCCGATCAGAGTGGGTGATGCAACAAGGGGGATGTTGCTCCAGCAACTCTTAAGAACAGCCCTGCTGGATCAGGCCCAAGTCCTATTTAGTCCAGCATCCTGTTTCACACTACGGCCCACCAGATGGTTCTGGGAAGCCAACAGGCAAGAGATGAGGGCACGCCCTCTCTCCTGCTGTTGCTCACCTGCAACTGGTACTTAGAGCTATCTTGCCTCTTAGACTGGAGGTGGCCTATAGCTGTCTGCCTAGTAGCCTTGTCCTCCATGAATATATCTCAGCCCTTTTTAAAGCCATCCAGGCTAGTGGCTGTCACCACATTTTGTGGCAGAGAATTTCATAGGTTAATTTTGCATTGTATGAAACAGTACTTCCTTTTGTCTGCCCTAAATTCAGTTTCATGGGATGACCCCTGGTTTTAGTGTTAAGTGAGAGGGAGAAAAATTTCTCTCTTTTCACACCATGGATAATTGTATAGACCTAGGAACACAGGAAGCTGCCGTATACTGATGCCGTATCATGGATGGAGTTTCTCCCACCCCACACTTAGGAGCCTTTCCACTCAACCTAGCTTTGAATGCAACAAGAGGTTGGGAAGGCAACACACAGCTAGAGAAAATAGAAAAGTCTGCTTGGTGGCAGTGGTGAAGCTTCAAAGCACTGGACTGGTTGAGAGCAGGCTGTGGCAGTTCCTCTCCCACTCCTGCGTCTCGGAAGAAGGTGAGGAGGAGGGGCCCATCCTTCCTTTTTGGCCCAGGGCCCACTTCAGCCTTGCTGCACCCTGCCTCACCTAGCGGGGACTTGGCCTCCCTTCTAGGGGTCTTGGCTTGCACACATCAGCCCGTTCTCCAGATTGTCCCCTTGGCTTACAGTACCCGTCGACATCACAGCTGTGTGTTAGCGAGGAAGGCCGAAGTGGAGACATCTAGCCGAAAAAGTTTGAATGCAGTCTCTGTGTTGTCCCATGTTTCTCTATTCTGCTTTAGGCCATGCGGACACTCCGAGGCCTTCCGGATCTATAGGTATGTCCAGATTGCAGGCTGCTCCGTCTTTTCAGGCCGCGGCAAAGAGCCTTTTGACCTGCACCCCCTTGCTGAAGAAGTGAGATCAAGAAACTGATGCCTGCTTAGTGCGAGGATTAGCAGGGAAAGTCTCTGGAAGAATGTCAATCAGGCACAGGCTTCACACACTTCTCCACATTGACATTAAGTCTTTCTTGGCCTCCGCCGATTTGCATACTGTGGGGTCAGTGAGACAGCTGATTCCAACGCAGCTCTCCTTCTTCCACCGGGTCGGAGAGGTGACATGTGAAAATAACTCCAACTTAATTGATACCTGAGCTGCCGAGTGGCGGCATCTAAAGTTCCCTTCAGTCCCCATCTTGTAAGGCTTATGTTAATGTGTGGCCCCGTCTGCTGAAAGGCGCTGGACCTTCCAGCAAATGCTCTAACCTGTACAGACATTCTGAAAAATTCATGCTGTGCTCTCGGAGCCTGATGCTTCCCTGAGGGGCCCGTGCTCAACTCCAGAAATGCAAAGGACCAGGCCCCACTCTCTGACCTAGATTGTGCTCCGCTAACGTTTAGGAACGTGGAATTGGTGGTGAAGAAGAGACAGTAGAGATGTGCACAAAGTGAATTTCTCGATTCATTTTGAATTCAAATCAAATTCTGAAAATTCGTCTTGAAATAAAATCAAATTCGAATCAATTTGACCCTGTTTTGGCACCTTTTAAAACCATTGCCTCGGGCCTGATCCATCAAGGCTGACTGTCTGTCTATCTATCTATCTATCTATCTAGTAAGTACATTTCTATACTGCCCCATACAAAGAAGTTCCTGAGCAGTTCACAATCTAAAAGCAACCATTAAAATATTAATACGAGAGAGAGGAGAGTTGGTCTTGTGGTAGGGACCACCCTGGTTTGTGTTTGAATGGGAGACCACATGTGAGCACTAGAAGATATTTCCCTTAGGGGATGGGGCCACTCTTGGAAGATCATCTAGGCCAGGGTTTCAGGGTGGCTGGGGATTCTGGGAGTTGTAGTCCAACAACATCTGGGGGCCCAAGGTTATGAAACCCTGATCTAGGCTCCACGTTCCCTCCCTGGCAGCATCTCCAAGAGAGGGCTGAGAGAGACTCCTGCCTGCAACCTTGGAGAAGCCGCTGCCAGTCTGGGTAGGCAATACTGTGCTAGATGGACCAATGGTCTGACTCAGTATATGGGCGCTTCCTATGTTCCTAAGATATGAAACCAAAGTGTGGGAAGTGCCCACTGCAGCTGGCGGCTCGTGACGTGGTAGTGCTCGGCTCTTAATGGGTATAATGCAGCCGAAGCAAGACTGACAGGCCCACCGCCGACTGTCATTCTGTTGCCAGACTTCATAGCATCACCAGATGCCTCCCAAGCAGACGGAGAGAAGAAAGATCCTGCCGGCTGACAGCATTCGGCAGGAATCCTTGGGCATGCCGCTGCAGGACGGGAAATGACAGGTGCCAACGGAAAACCCCTGATCCCAGCCACGAGCATCAGGCGCCGGGCTTGAAGGTGACTGGAAACCTGTCGTTGCTATTAACAAGCTAACTGCCAGCGGAGTCTGTCATCCATTTGTCTCCGTGTCGGACAGATGTGGGAGGGAGGGGTGCGTGTACCTCGCTGGCTTTGTGCTTATTATCCACGGATGAGGGCAAGGGAGGGGAGCAAGATCGGTCTCCCCTCAGCTGCTGCTCATTAGTGGCTGGCAGCATGGAGCTGAGCCGGGTGGACACTGGCACAGACTGCGTTGGCTGGCCAAAAGAAAGAGAACCAGAGAAGAGATCTCGGTAGGTTTAATTAAAACCACACTGAGCAGATGGGGCAGAGAGAACGGAAGAGCAGCCAGAGACCACTCGCCCGTCTAGGTCTGACCACTTTAATGAAGCAGCTGCAGGCAGAACATAGGAAGCGGCTGCGATATACGGGGTCAGCAGAGGAGATGAGAAGGGAAAGCGCTGGTCTTGGAGTCGCACACACGTATGGCTGCTGTTGCTCAGCAGGGTCCACCCTGGTTTGCATTTGAATGGGAGAATAGTAGTCTGAGCACTTGAAGAAATTCCCCTCTAGGAGGAGCATCTGCATGAAGAAGGTTCCAAGTTCCCTCCCTGGCAGCATCTCCATGATAGGGCTGAGGGGGACTCCTGCCTGCAATTTTGGGGAAAGCCGCTGCCAGTCTGGGTTGACAGACTGGAGAGGAGAGGAGAGGAGAGGAGAGGAGAGGAGAGGAGGTCTTGTGGTAGCAAGCATGACTTGTCCCCTTAGCTAAGCAGGGTCTGCCCTGGTTGCATTTGAATGGGAGACTAGAAGTGTGTAAGATATTCCCCTCAGGGGGTGGAGGCACTCTGGGAAGAGCATCTGAGGTTCCCAGTTCCCTCCCTGGCAGCATCTCCAAGATAGGGCTGAGAGAGACTCCTGCCTGCAACCCTGGAGAAGCCACTGCCAGTCTGTGAAGACAAACTGAGCTAGATAGACCAATGGTCTGACTCAGTATATGGCCACATGACATCCCCTTAGCTAAGCAGGGTCCACCCTTGTTGCATATGAATGGGAGACTTGATGTGTGAGCACTGGAAGATCTTCCCCTCAGGGGATAATGGGGCCGCTCTGGGAAGAGCATCTAGGTCCCAAGTCCCCTCCCTGGCAGCATCTCCAAGATCGGGCTGAGAGAGATTCCTGCCTGCAACCTTGGAGAAGCCTCTGTCAGTCTGGGTAGACAATACTGAGCTAGATGGACCAGTGGTCTGACTCAGTTTATGGCAGCTTCCTATGTTCCTATGTTCCCATGAGGAGGGGTAAGCCAACTCAGGTGCCATTCTAGGACTGGGACTGGTTAGATCTCCAGGAAGGAGCAGGGACTCCTAGTTCCCCATATGACCCCTTCATTTAGAGCCTGACATTTGCTGCTGCAACAGCTTTTGCAGTCTGCTCCAGCTCCAGCCAACCATTGCTCCAGCTTATCCCTGCTCTTCTCCATTTCTGGCCTCGCCCACCTTCTAGTTCTTGCCTAATCTCTAACCTCAGGTCTTGATCCAGCCTTGCTCTCTACCACAGCCTTTATTCACCCTCCCAAAACAAAAATATTCTTCCCCCCTTCCCCACCTTACCCTACAAATGCATGGATAATACACTGCAATAAAATCACACCACATTTTGTTGTGCTTCTGAGTGATTGCTACGCGATTCTTTCGCTGCACAAAATGAGCTTCTGTACTTTGGCGAAACACTGCAACAAAGCAATCAGGTTTGCTTTTTTGCCGTGTTTTCTCAATCCACTCAAGTCAGCTGTGCGTGGGTATAAAACCACACAAAGTCCATTGTTGGCACTTCCTTCTGTGGTAGGTCACGCCCATAAGGATCAGCTTGCTTGAGAGTTGAGCAACTCTAAATGTCAATTATGCCTTGCTTGGTTTTCATCTATGAAGGAAGAGCAGCTATAATGGAACCGGCCACAAAAACACCATCACAAATCAGGCCTCCAGAGCCCAATATATTCTGAAACACTTGCCATTTATCATTCCAAAGGTAATTCCATTCTGCTCTTGTGAGAAAATCACATCAAGCACACCTTCTCATCGGCATTCCTGTCACTGGGCAAAGAAATCAAACTTATCGGATAGCATTGTTTAAAAGACTATCAGACGCAAATCAGTTATTCTCCTTGGAGAAGAGCCCTTGCATTCTACAAGTTTAAATTTATGCCAACTGCTGTTTTAGATGAGAGTATTATTGATGTTTCTCACAACACCCATTTATGGTTAGAATAATAGGAATGTAGGAAGCTGCCTTCTACCAAGTCAGACCATTCGTCCATCTAGCACAGTATTGCCTACACAGACTGGCAGTGGCTTCTCCAAGGCTGCAAGCAGGCGTTTCTCTCAGCCCTACCTTGAAGATGCCAGTGAGGGAACTTGGAATCTTCTGCATGCATGCAAGCAGATGTTCCTCCCAGAGTGGCCCCAGCTCCTAAGGGGACATAGGGACACAGGAAGCTGCCATATACAGAGTCAGGCCCTTGGTCCATCTAGCACAGTATTGCCTACAGAGACTGGCAGCGGCTTCTCCCAGGTTGCAGGCAGGAGTCTCTCTCAGCCCAATCATGGAGATGCTTCCAGGGAGGGAACTTGGAGCCTAGATGCTCTTCCCAGAGCGGCCCCATTATCCCCTGAGGAGAAGATCTTCCAGTGCTCACACATCAAATGTAAAATAATAATAATAATAACTGTGAGCACTGGAAGATATTCCCGTCAGGGGCTGGAGCCGCTCTGGGAAGAGCAGAAGATTCCAAGTTCCCTCCCTGGCAGCATCTCCAAGACAGGGTTGAGAGAGATTCCTGCCTGCAACCTTGGAGAAGCCGCTGCCAGTCTGTGAAAACACTCCTGAGCCAGATAGACCAAGGGTCTACTCAGTATATGGCAGCTTCCTACAGTATGTTCCATTGCAGCTTTGATGTTAATATCTTATTTAGGAATTCCATTTATGGTGAATTAGCTTATTATTTTTTAATCCCTTGTTACTGGTGTGGAGGTTTAACATTCAACCATATTAACGTCCAACGACATTAATGCCCACATTAACGACGTTAACGCAGGTTTGACGTCCAACGAAACCAACATCTTTTCATTATATTAATTTACAATATTTCTATCGGCTTACAATAAAAACACAACAAAACAATAGTGAACGATTAAAAAACAAACAAAAACAAGCATAAAAACAGAAAGGCAAGGGGAAATGGGACTAAAACTGATTAAAGCCGGAAACCCCATTAAAACCCAATTTAAAATGCTTCTCTAAAAAGGAGGGCTTTCAGAGTCTTTCTAGAACACATTGAGGGAGAGAGGAGTTCTGCCTTTTCCCCATCCAGCCTGGAACAGCATCCCTCCAGTGGCTGTTGCTGGTGTCAGTCTTATGTTTCTTTTTTCGATTGTGAGCCTTTTGGGGACAGGGAGCCATTTTATTTATTTTGATTATATCTCTGTAAACTGCTCAAAAGCGGTGTGTGTGTGTGTGTGTGTGTGTGTGTGTGTGTGTGTGTGTGTGTGTAATATGTCGTATTCGTATTCTTCCCCATCTGGAAAGCATAGGTTGGAGGCTGGGGGAAGAAGAAACATATTCAAGAAGCAAGAAAGAAGAGGTCTCATTTAAACAATATTATCTCCAACGTCTAGAAGGCTTCGGTGGAGACTTTGACTTCCTTGTTTACAGAGAGAATTAAGTCAAGGAGATTGGAAGCAACAAGGCATAATGAATGCAGCTTGTGAAGGAAAACACAATTTATTTCTTCTCCTTCTCCCCAAACACATCTCCAGTGAAACTAGTTATGCACAGGCATTGTTGGGTGGAGAGGGGGGTGAAAACAGAAAGAGAAAGAGAGAAAGAGAGAGAGAAAGAGAGAGAGAGAGCATTTTGCTCAGCTAAGTTCCTACTATATTAATCTCATTATTCTTTGAACCGTTTAACTGGCAATGCCAAATACAATTTGTATTCTGCGGCAAAGCGAATGCTCTAAACTGATTATCCCACTCGGAACCGTGGCAATCCCTGATATTGTCAGGCCTGAAAGGCCGGCTTCCCCCTGAATGGGGTTCCCATATGCCTTTCTGAGTTTCATGACACAATGTTGCCTCTGCTTTGCAAGGGATAAATTAAGCGTGTGAAAGTCTTCGCAAAGCCCTCATTTTCCAGTTAATCAAATCTCCCCCAATCAAATTAGCACACATAATTCCTCTGGATTCATGGCGCAAGGAAGGAGGGAGAAGAAGAAGGGGGAAAAAACCCGGTGCATTATCTCCCGTCTTGGGAGCTGAAAGAGAGGGAAACAGCAGGGAGCTTTTCTTCTCTGCTTGAGTGGACCTAAATAGGGGGCTTCTCCAGAAAGGCCGGCCGAGGTAAACTTTGGCAGGATTTGTGATTCCCAGCTCATTAAATTGCCGGCCTCTATGGCCACCTCCAGGGACCGCTGAAGCATTTCGTAATGAGATACTTGTTTAATTTTCTGTCAAAGGCTGGACATCTGCGACAAACCACCCCATTTCCAACCACACACAGACAAACCTATCAATAGACTTTAGGCCTCTCTCTGGCTTGATGGAGTGTTTTCCATTGAATAAACCAGATAATAAATTTTGAAGAGAAGGGAACAATTGCCATTAACTCGGCCCTCTCTCCATAGAGTCGAAGTCCATCATGAAAATTCAATAGCAGCTGAGCTAAATGGATAAATGTTCGCAGTCAACCTTTTTTAATTGATTTCCCTTCATGAAATGATCCACTCTCTCTGAAGCTCGCCATCGCAGAGTCCCTCTTTAACCTTCCTTTTCATTCCAAATGCATTTAGAAGCACTGAACAAAACGGAATAACTGAAATATTAATCTCCCTCAAGAGCAGAGGCCTGCAACGGCTGCGAAGCACAATAAACCAAGCACACCACTCCTGCGGAAAACCCCTTTCAGTTAGATGGGGGAAGCACAGTGACCAAGCACTCCACTCCCGCAGAAAACCCCTTTCACTGCAGGGGGGCTGTTTGGGAGCGGTCTAGGGGGGAACGAAGGAGGACGTGAGGTGTTCAGATCAATTCCCAAGAGGGTTCACAGGACATCAAAGAGCAAAGGACACTTTTCACTCTCTCTGGCATAGCACCTATCTTGACCTTCCGGGCAAAGCAGTCGCCATATTTTGACGCTCTCAGGAATTCCAAAGACTTTCTGGGCATAACAGGGATTCAGTGTTGATATTGTTATGTCTCTTTTGCGCTGTCACTTTTACTTAAGCAATAATGAGCCCTGAAACGAGCGTAATGAAAGCTGTCTCGACAATATATTTCCCGTCGATGCTTTATTATGTCTTGGAATACATTTGAAGGAGTAAGGTTTCACCACTAGCTCTTTCCTTTCTCTCTCTTTCTGCTTTGGTGCCTCAAGTCAGAAATGTAGATGTGTGTGTATATAAAACATGTTTCATGCCACTATTATTCACAATATTTAGATACCACCTTTCTTCAAAAAAAGGTTCTCAAAAAACAGTTTGGAAAAGGTATGAGGAAATAGTCCTCTGTCCCAAAGGAGAGCATAATCTAAACTGCGGTAAGCCACCTTTGGCACTACAGCTGTTGCTGAACTACAACTCCCATCATGCCTTGCAGCCTTTGGCACCCCAGCTGTTGTTGAACCATGACTATGCCACAGTTTATTGAACTGTTGTTGAACTACAAATCCCACCAACCAGGTCTCAATTCATTGTGGCAGGGAATGATGCCCTGCAACAGCCAGAGGAGCCACTGTGGTGGGTTGAATAAGATCATTTGTCCCCTTTGCTAAGCAGGGTCTGCCATGGTTTGCATTTGAATGGGAGATTACATGTCATTGTCAAAGGGAATTGTCTGCATTGACTGACAGTGGCTCTCCAAAGTTTCAAATCAAATCAAATCTTTATTGTTACAGTCATTCGACCAGCAAAGCACAAAGAACAAAAGCTTTACATAAAAGCGAACTTTACATAAAAGCGAACTTGGTTAAATAAAGTAATAAACTGTTAAAACGTAAAACAGAACCATAACACCTGAGTTCATCCATAACATAAAACTGAGGGCTCCATGCATTCTAATAATCTAAAAGAGGTAAGAGGTAAAAAAAAAAGGCAAGAGGTTATTCAATATCAGCTCTGAAATGCAATCCTCTATGGTGAGGGGAAGGTTGTGTTTATTGGATCCTGCAAGACCCCTCTCCCCTGTCACCTTGCTAGGGATATGCAAATCAATTTGAATTTGAATCGATTCAACCTTAATCTGGGTTTTAATCTGAATTGAATCACCCCTTAAAAGGGCAATGTGATTCAAAGTCGAAATGAATTTTCAAAATTCGATTCAAATTCGATTCAAGACTGGTTTGGCACCTTTTAAAAACCATTCAGGCCCTGATGGGTTAAAAAAAGGTGCCAAAACAGAATCAAATCTATTTGAATTCGATTCAAATTTGAATCAAAGTTTTGGACCAGATTCCACTTTGATTCGAATTCAAAATGAATTTTTGGAATTTGATTCAAATTTGGAATAAATTAAAAAATGCATTTTGTGCATGTCTCTACACCTTGCTTTTCACCCTAGTGGAAAGGATGAGGAGTTCAGCAGTCGAGCATCTGCTTTGCATGCAGAAGGTCCAGGTTCCCACCTCATCTCAAACCCCCCCCCCTTTTCACCAGGTGGTGGGTGCTGCCTAGGCATGACAGGGGCTATCAAGATCCTGGATGCAGGACCATGGCTATTGGCCACTGTGGCTGGGGATTATGGGAGTTGTAGTCCAGAAACAGCCGGGGGGCCGAAGTTGAGCAGGCCTGGGGGAGACAATCCAAGATGGACCAAGGGTCTGACTTGGTGTAAAGCAGATAGCTAGGGAATGAAAGCCAGCCTGTTCTACTACAAGATGTGCCCCATTATAAGAACCCATTTTCTTCCCTCTAGCTATCCAGAGATATTATAATGGCTTCCTGGGGGGAGGCAAGGGGTAGACTGGTGAGAGGTGAAGCAACCCCCACAATGGCCAGCTACTGCACATGGCTATTTGTTGAAAAATAGTCGAGCCAGGCGGAGGGGGCCTTTGCCTTTATCTCGGTGGCTGACCTTGCTAATACAGTATGTAGATCCCTCGTCAGCTAATCGGCGGACGGTAAAGCAAGGCTTCCAGCTGTGGGCAATGAGCTGTAGCAGAAATGAATGAGGGGGCTTTAGCAGCCAGGATCCAGAGCCTACTATCTGGAGCTGACAGATGTCAACCTCTCAGCAGAGGCCAAAGCCCACTCCTCCATTTAAAGAGGCAGCACGGCCGACTGCAAAGCCCTGGTGGGTTTGTGCGGCGGAGGAGCGGAGAAACAGGGGGTGGGAAATAAATCGATCAAAACAGGCCCTGCTTAGATCCTGGAATCTATTGAAGGGGAACTGATGTTCACAGATTGAGAAAGGATGAAAAGACTATCCAGTTTAACACTTGGACACCTGACGGTCCATCCATCCACTTGCCACCGACCAGCCGCCCGCAGCAGAGGAGTGAAAGGAGGTAAATACAGCTCGTGCAAGCCAGCCAAGATGTATGGTGGGTCTGGATTACAGCTTGCCCAAACTGGCTCACCAACCAGCTTCAACTGTGGTCGCAGAATCTAGTCTGAAGGCTGTTGTTTTGGCCTCTTATGGGGCCATTTTGGCCCTCTGCGTGCATATGGTGGCCATTTGCAAAACAGCCCAAGGAGACACTGGGGGAGGCTGGTGGGGGTCAGAGGAGCCAGTGGAGGACCCCCCCCCCATGGCCATCACAGCATCGAGGCCACCACAGTCCTTAGCGGCAGTAAGTCATTACTTTAAAAGACAAATTTTAACACAAACACCTGCCACGCTCGAACCGTGCCAAAATCAACCCAAGCAGTTCGGTTCCACCTTGAACCAAACAGAACCCAGTTCAGTCCATGGTTGCACACCAAAACTGGTCTGGTTCAAGTGAGAAGTAGTTCGAGTGTAAACCAATTCAAATTCAAACTGGTTTGCACACCCCTACAAGGTGGATCCGGGTTTGGCCAGTATCTGGGTGGGAGACCACCTATAAAGCCCATGAATGTAGGAACACAGGAAGCTGCCTTATACTGAGTCAGTACTGTGGCTTCTCCATGGTTACAAGCAGGCGTCTCTCCCAGCCCTATCTGGAGATGCCAGGGAGTGAACATGAGACCTTCTGCATGCAAGCAGATTTGCTTCCACTGAGCTATGGCCCCATCCCCTAAGAGGAATACCTTACAATGCTCACCTGTAGAGGTCATGCACACAACCTCGCTGGGGAGGGTGGGCAGGCTGTGGGGAAGACAGGTGCTTGCCTGCCTTCCATGACAGTCTTCTCCTCTGCTGCACCCCATGCCCATATGAGCAGCGAAGGGAGATGCTGGGATCAGGAGGACCTTCTCCTTCCCACATCCAAGGGTGCCCCAGGGCACGAGCGCGATGGCTGCTCTCGTGAGAGCAACCGCCACCCTCAGTCCAGGCACTCCCTCCCTTGTTCAAAACTCCATTTAGCAATGAAGTTCACTGTAGCAGTTTCCTGCTCCGAACAAGGGAATGGACTCCTTCACCTTAGTGCTTGATGAACATGTGCCTGGCATCTGCACTCCTTGGGGGAAGGATGGGATAATAGGGCTTTCCTTCAGGTTCACTTCACCTAGGCCATACTGGACTCTTTAAATATATGTATTTATATTTATATTCCATTTCCCCCTCCACTCCATTCACGATTGCACCACTAATTATGAACTGAAAGCTGATCAAGTGAAGAAGAAAAAAGTTTTTTGTCAGGAGTTTTGAACTGCTTCTCCATTCCTAATAAACGGCAGGAGTAAATTCTTTTGGAACAGCACAGGAGCTAGCCAATCAGTGCTGTGGCCAGTTGGCTTCTATTCGGACTGGCAGCTGAAATGCCCCTGAAGCTTGATCCTGGAGAAAAGATTGGAACATAGTGACATGGGATTGACTTGCTAATTTGGGTCGGCAACCTTTCAAGGCCCGTGGGACCCAGAAAGCACCATATCTATCCTGTAATGTGCAAACAAGCTGTTCTAAGCCTGATGGTCCATGGGGAGCCATTGGTTCTGAACCCCTTACTCCAGGAAGATAAAAGCTTCTTCTTTGACTATCTGTTTCATATGTCAATCGATCCTTCAAGCAGAACAGCTGAGCTTTCAAAAGTATCTCAGAGGCAAGCGGGGATGTCATGTGTGTGCTTTATCTTTAGGTCAATGGTGGTGGCAAAGCTTAGTTATTGGCCATCCGAGGGTTATAAATGGTCTGACATTTCAGAGTTATGCTCCAACTCTTCCAATAAAGCATGCAGGAGTCTTTGCAGCTGATAAGCACAGGATGGTCCCGGGCTGTGTTCTATCCTGCCGGTGTGCCAGTGACGCCCCGGGCGTGTGACACCCTGCACGCGTGGGCATGACCCAATTGCTGGAGGACCCGCCCAAGCAAAATCCTAGCCAGTGTTTTCTGGCTGCGTGCATTCATTTCCCTTTCTTTCCCTCGCTGGAGCCCGGGCCACGCCCACGCACAAAAAGGGACCTCACGCACAAAGGGGTGTGGCCCAGGCTCTGGAGAGCCCGTATAAGAATTCCATAGATTATGCACTGTATGGAAAAATTACTTCTTTTTGTTGATCCTAAATTTCCCGGCCATCAATTTCATGGGATGACCCCTGATTCTAGTGTTGTGAGAGAGGGAGGCAAAATTTATCTTCTGTCCGCTCTCTCTGTTCCATTTTACAAACCTCTAGGATAGTTTTAGAAACCTCAAGGACCTCCTCGGACCCCTTGATTTCAAGCCAGTACTGCCCGCAACATCGTTAAGTTTACATTCCATTTTAAAATCAGTTTGATAGATAGAGAGGGAGGAAGGCTGCTTTTAATCTATTTGAAGCAGAAATGCTGAGCCAAAAAATGTGAAGGACACTGAATGTTTACAAAGTTCTGCGGATCACATGGGATGTTCCACATAAACTGCCTCCTTGGCTGGTGGGCCCAATTTTGAATCCTGCCAATTATGTGCTCCGGGCAAGACTTCAGCATGCACACCGCAGACAGGAACACAACCCTCTCCATTTAGGCAGGTGTCGAGCCGGACAGGCCTTGAAGCAGCCGCAAGGGTTTCGCCATAATCGACAGGTGTGCCCGTGAGGATTCGAGGAAACTGACGAGGAACTGAACACTCCCCCCACTACCTATTGACATTTACAAAGCATGCTAAATCATGCATGAGAGGCCTCCGGCGTCTGTAGTCCACAAAACACAGTGCTGTCCACCCAGGGAGTTGCAGCTGACCAACGCACTTGATTAGAACCGACAGTGAAAGACAGCAAATTCAAACTTGGGATGAGGACTGTGGCACCGAGATGACAGCCGGAGCACCGGCAGAAGGATTATGTAGATCGTCCGAATCGAGCTGTGCTTATTAAATGTGTTTTTCAACTTCCTCTCCCCGCTTCTCAGCTTGCACGGGAGACTTGCCCTGGCTTTGTCGAGGGAGCCGTTCCCCCAATTCCAAGATCAATCGTCTGTTTTTCAGGACTTTGGACGTGCTGAGTCCGCTTCTGAAGATAAGGTGCCAAGGCTTAAACAGCAGAAAGTAGCTCAACCTTTACCCCAGCTGCATTGCGCTGTGGCACGTTTGAGAGATAAATCCTTTCGGAACTTTTTTAAAGGTTATTTTGCCGATAGAGGCACAAAAGGTTTCAAAAGGAGACCATTATCTCCGACTGGCCTATTGGAAAGCCCCCAGCTAGAAGCCGGAAGATTCACAGCACCAAAAATAAATTGGTCTTCCCACTTATCATTTCATTTTGCAAAACACATCTCAGCGAGGGATGAGCGGATTTGCCTGGGTCCATGGCGCACTTTTTCTGCAGGTTTCCTCAGTCCCCTGTTCTGCTCTGCCGTCCTTCCCATTTCTGTGCACCTCTAGGGTAGCAATGGAAATTTCACACCAAGTGAAACTTGAGGCGAATTCCAAGGGTCCTTTCAAGGCTAAACATCTGACTGAGGTCAAGGTAACCCACCTGAGTTTCTGTAAGAGAAGTGAAAGTTCTGCACACTCCTAAAACACACCAGGAGTTTGCTATGGTGATCATTTGTTCTCGCCTTTCATGGAGGTGAAGCCAGCGCTGAAATTAAAATGTGACAGCACTCCTAGGATTACATAGGAAGAATGTATGGAAGCTGCCATATACTGAGTCAGACCACTGGACTATCTAGCTCAGGATTGTCTTCACAGACTGGCAGCGGCTTCTCCAAGGTTACAGGCAGGAGTCTCTGGAGATGCTAGGGAGGGAACATGGAACCATCTGCATGCAAACAGGCAAGGGCTCTTCCCAGAGCACTCCCTAAGGGTATGAGCATCTTATGTAGTCTCCCATTCAAATGCAAGCCAGGACAGACCCTGCTTAGCAAAGGGGACAATTCACACTTGCTGCCAGAAGACCTGCTCTCCTCTAACGATGGGAGAATCCTCACCCCTCGGGGAATCTGCCTTATACCAAGTCAGGACATTTTCCCGTCTAGTTCAGTATTCTCTGGCTGGCACTGGGACGCCAAAAGAGATCCTTTCCATTCATGATGGCTCATTGTGGGAATAGAAAGCTGCAGAACACAGCCAAGGAACTCAGGGTGGTGTACATGGGCCCTGGCATTTTACCTCACAACAACCCTGTAAGGTAGGTGAGACTGAAAGGTCATTCGCACAGTCAAAAACAGTGTTCTACCCAGGTTTGGCAGCTGTTTGTGCTCCCAATTTTCGGTTGTGTGGAAGCAAGGGAGGAGGAGAACCTGGGTAGCTTTTCCTCCTCCCTTGCTTCCACACAATCACTTCTACCCAGGTTTCCCTCTTACCCTGCTTCCACACAACCAAAAATTGGGGGCACACACAGCTCCCAAACCTGAGTAGATCACAGTTTTTGATTGTGTGAATGACCTCATCATTTCATTGAGTCTGGGAGGATAGAGTCCCCAGAAAGATATAAATTATCCTGCATACCCCCAAGGGCACTGCATGTGGTACCTCAGACACCTTCTGCTACTTTCCACAAGCAGCTCTAATGTTGCCCTGAAAGAAAACTCAACCCATTCCTTCATTTATGCCAAAATGTGCACTGTCGTTCTTTTGGGTGTGCTCCCAAATGCTCTTTAAAAAAAAATTTCTTGGCAAATCCTTGGCTTGCCTTTGCTCAGCCCTATGCAGCCATGGTAACTTCTCCGGCTGCTATGGGTGGCGAAAAGCGAGAGCCCGCCGGAAACGGTGATTACTACCATCAACATCAAATCTGACTGTTCCCGACAACTCCTGTGATACGGCAACCTCAGGGACCGGAGGCCACATCTGTGAGTAGATGTAGTAGCAGCCATCTGCATGAACTGCATTATTTAACGACGCTGGCACAGATTAACATTTGCTGTAACCTATGGTAATGGGCTCGGGGGGCCTTCCACGTCTGCGGCACCGTGGCAGCTGATGTCTCCTGTTCCGTCCTCCAAACAGGATGCTTTAATTTTTAATGGAGCACATGTTCAATTGGCTGTACAAACAGGCTAATCTGCAAAGCATGTGCTCCGTAACAAGCCAAACGACGCAGCCAGAATAACAACGCTGCATCGTTGCCGCGGCGGGAATGCGGCAGGAGAGGGTGTCCCCAACAGGCACAAGGAACACCTTCCGCACGCTGTCCTGACTTCCATCACCTTTCGTTCGCCCCGGCCTCTGCTCCCCTCTGACTTGGATCCCACCCCACTTACATTCCATTTTAATCTCGAATACGGGCTCCAGAACTTTTTGGATGTCAAAGTTACGGTATGAGTCGTTTCTAGCACATAAGCAATTGTTATAATATAAGCAATTGTTAAAATATAATAGTAATGATAATAACTAGCTGGTCCGGGCGCAGAGCATCTGCACCTCTAGTTCTCCCTCGTTAGCCCACCTCCCTCGTTCTCGGTCCCACGTTCTCAGCCCTCCCCCTCCTCTAATTTTCTCTCTCTCTCTCTAGCTGGCCACCTGGGCCACCTTTTTTCCGACCCGCCCACCGCTTTCTTCCCCTACATCACCACTGCTGCTTTCTCTTCCCCCGCCATTGCTGCCGCTGCTTTCTCTCTCTCCCTCACCTCTTTCTCTTTTCTCTACCACCACCACTTTCTTCCACACACACCCGGTGCTTTCTCTCCCCCACCAGCTGCCACTGCTGCCACTTTCTCTCCCTGCCTGTCCATCCGCCCTCCCATTATGTTCCCCACCGCTGTCACTTTCCTCTCCCCCTCCCCTCACTAGCGAACTCTCGCGAGAGCTGCCACATATGGGATTAGCCGTGGGTACGTCTTAGAGAATTATAAAGATAGATAGATAGATAGATAATGATAATAACTATAATAATAATTATAATATTTCTGCACTAATATGCATATTTTGTATGCACTTTACACTAAATTATCTGTATAGCATGACACATGAAATAATTATTACAGTGGATATGTTTATGTTTCATACACTTTTTTTTAGGACACATTGTTTTCTGCATCAGTTTGGGAATTTTGAGAATATTGATTAAATTTACAACAAGCTACAGTCTTCTGAAGAATTTGTTTATGTATTTATTTTATTGTTAAATTTATATACTGCCTTTCATTAAAACAATCCCAAGGCTTTATTCCTCCACAATATTCTACCTGATTCCACATAATGATCATAATTCGAAATGGAGGTCACCGGGTCACCATAGTGGGCTTTTCAATATATGAATATGAAGACAACAGAAGTGACCCAAGCGGTTTACATAACTAACAAACAAATAAATAAAATGGCTCCCTGAACCCAAAGGGCTCACGATCTTAAAAATAAACACAAGATAAACACCATCAACAGCCACTGGAGAGATATTGTGCTAGGGCTGGAGAGGGTCAGTTGCTCTCCCCCTGCTAAATAGAAGAGAATCACCACTTAGAAAAGGTCCCTTTAGAATCACCACTTAGAAAAGGACCCAATATCCACCCTCCAGATCCTTCAGGGCTGAAACCGCCAGAGTCAGACCTAGTGGTGTTCATGCTCCTTCCTGAAATATCACAGCTGAATCCCAGGAGCTAAGCCGATGACGCCGGAGGGTGGAGTTCCAGCTCTGAAGCTGGAGTACCTGCCTGGCTGCTCAGAGACCTTCCTCCTGATACTCTTGTGGTAGTGAGAATGAATGGCCCCTTTGCTGAGCAAGGCCCACCTTGGTTTGCATTTGGATGGGAAATAGCATGTGAGTGCAGCAAGGTATGTCTCCCCTTAGAGCAGAGACCTGTGGTCCTCCAGATGCATCTGAACGACAACTCCCATCATCCCTAGCAACAGCTTATTGTGGCTGGAGATGATGTAAGTTGTCATTCAGCACAATCTTCCACACAGGTTGGGAACCCTTGCCTTAGGGAATGGGGCTATAGCTCAGTGGAAGAGCATCTGCCTGCTTGCATGCGGAAGGTCCAAGATTCACTCCCTGGCAGCATCTCCAGGTAGTGAGGAGAGAGACCCCTTCCTGAAACCTTGGAGAGCTGCTGCCAGTCAGTGCAGGCAATTCTGAGCTAGATGGGCCAAGGTCCTGACTCAGTATTAGGCAGCTTCCTATGTCCCTTGGGAGCAGAGGGAAGGTAGCTCAGGTGTCTGCTCTGGTGCTGGGATCCAGGAAGGGGTGGGGCCCTCACTGGCTACCTTGGCAGTGATCTTCCTACAGGTTCAGTGGCTCCCACACAGAGAGAGTCTTGCCACCTTTCATGACCCAGATTCAGGCACCCAATCCTGACGTGGGACCCTGATTCCCTGTAAGGAAGTTTCCCCATGGCTCAGCCTGGACAGTGGAGGAGGAGAAAGACATGGCAGCCCTAGGAGCTGCAGGAAACAGCGTATTCTGCAGTGCTCTGCACCAAATGTGGACTTTAAAAAACCCAGAGCAATGGAGAATTGCTAAAACATTGGCTGCCTTTCAGAAACACAGCCAGGCAATTCAGAGCTCACCACCACCACCAGCTTTCCAGAAGCATCCTTAATTCGGAATCCCAGGCTAGAGGTGTCCACGGAAGCGGCTGACCTGGTTCGATTTGAGTGCGAACTGGACACAAACCAGACCAGGCCAGTTCGGTCGGCACCCCCTCGAACCAGTGGCCATTTTGGAGGCCACCGTGCATGTGCATATGGCCCCTGCATGGCCACCAAAATGGCTACCGTGCTGGGGGAAAGGTCTGGAAATTGTCAGACACCCCCCCCCAATCGGGCGATTCCTGCAATAACAGAGGCCAGCGGGGGGTGGGGAATCCCACCACCCCGGAGAAGCCCCCTGGAGGGATTAAATTGGGAAAAAATAATTTTGTTTAAAAAAACCCCACATTTTGGTCCGTGAACCCCCTAACGGCTGGGGGAGGTTCAGTCCAGGTTCGAGTCAAACCAGGGGTGGTTCAGCTCGACCCTGAACTGTTGAACCAAACTGGCTCCAAGTTGAACCGCTTCGGTTCTGAACCTGTTTGCACACCCCTATCCCAGGCAGGCGGTGGGGTTGCCTATCCAATGGAATCCCTTCTCTTCAATTTCGCTTGTTATTTAATTAGCTTATCAGAAGAGAGGAGAGGATGGACCCATGACACGGTCCCTTTGCTGGCTCCAATTAAATATTAATCCCGTATAAACTGCAGATCAAAATCAGCCGGGGGTTTTGATGCATGAAACAGGCAGATCAGTTAGTGTGAGGGGTGTGTGTGTGTGTGTGTGTGTATGTTGAACTTGCCCCACGCATGTTTTTCATTTCACCATTTTGTTGTCGTTATTGTATTTTAGTTATTGTAGGGAGGAGAGCTGGTCTTCTGGTAGCAAGGATGGATTGTCCCCTTTGCTAAGCCGGGTCCAGCCTGGTTTGCATTGGAAGGGGAGACTTGATGTCACTGGAAGATATTCCCCTTAGGGGATGGGGCCACTCTGGAAAGGGCATCTGCATGCTTGTATACAGAAGGTCCCAAGTACCTTCCCCGGCATCTCCAGATAGGACTGAGAGACCCCTGCTAACTGAGCAGGGACACCTTTTGACGTGGCAATTCTCTTGTATTTAGCAGGGGGAGAGCAACTGGCCCTATTCAGCCCCAGTACAGTATCCCTCCAGTGGCTGCTGGTGGTATCTGCCTTATGTTTCTTTTTAGATTCTGAGCCCTTTGGGGACAGGAGACTATCTAATTTATTTTGTAGACAATACTGAGCTAGATGGACTTATCGTCTGACTCAGTAGAAAGCAGCTTCCTTTGTTCCTATGTATTCATTACATAAACCTGGTCTTTCACCGTAAAAAATATTTGAAAGCCTTGATCTCCCCAACTTTGCCAAATTACAAGCCCTCCATTAAAAGCCTGATCCCCCCTCACGCCCCAAATACGATGTTAACAATGTACCAAAAGTCTTTCCTTCACCTTGTTTCCATCACACACACACAGACACAGACACTTAAATATTGCATTGAAAAACACGGCCCCTTTAAATCTCCCTAAATTCTTGCCTCTCATTGGGTTCATTAATAAACATTCTGGTTTTGTTACAGGGAGTGACATATGGCATAATCCTCTAACAGGAAGAAGTATTTTGCATTTTATTGTAGAAAACAAACACAGAGACAGGTTCCAACAGATGGCTTTCTTAGCTTCTGGGAGAAAGGAGGGAGGGGGGGGGAAGAAGTTTAATAAGGCTTGAAAGGAAGATTTCCTCTCCCAATCGACTTTCCTTAAGAATAAATGAGGTCATTCATACAATCAACAACTGTGTTTGACCTGGGTTGGGGAGCTGTGTGTGCTCCCAATTTTCGGTTGTGTGGATGCAAGGCAAGAGGAAAAGCTACCCAGGTTTTCCTCCTCCTTTGCTTCCACACAACTGAAAATTGGGAGCACACACAGCTCCCAAACCTGGGTAGAACACAGTTTTTGATTGTGTAAATGACCTCAAATTAAAAGGATTTAAAGTCATTCTACTTGGAGATTCAAAGTAGTTTAATTCTAGATTTGATAATCTCATCCTTTCTCTTGCCTGCCCTCTCCCTGACTCCACCTGTGACCGTAGACCCCTCCTTCCTGCTGAAATGCATGTCTCTCTGATCATGCCAAATACATATTTATTTATTTCAGGACTCTTCAGTGTCTTGTTAGCTGCCTTGAGGAGTATTTCCCAGTTACCTTTAAAATTTAATTGGGTGGTCGTGGTGAGGGAAACGACCCCAATCCTGACATTCTGAAGAGTCCAAAAGAACAAGAACTGACATTTGTGGGATCGGGTCAGATCCGACCCAGACATTTGCAAGATCTTCCTCTTAATCATCATCCATTGCCTTGTAAAGTAAAGATCCAGAATTCCTCCTAAGTCTTCTCAGGAATCGTAGCTACATCTTCCTAACTTATTGTGTGCACCTTCAAATATGTCTTAACAGTCGGAGGCGTTTGATGATAAAACCAGTTTCCTAAGCAGGAGGAGACTCTTCTTCACTGGAGAAGGCAGGGGATGGACATCCATCAGTTGGAGATGCTGTCACCCTGGATTTCCTGCATTGAGCAGAGGTGGGGCTAGATGGTCAACAAGGACCACCCCAACTCTATGATTCTAACTGTAAGAGCCATTCAACAACGGAAGTGATTACCTGGGTGGTGGGCTCTTATTTGCTGGAGAGCCTTGTTGAACCACAGAGTTGGAAGAGCCTTGTAGCCCATCTACTGTGATCTCCTTCCATCTTTTGGGAATATGCCAGCTCTGGATTTCCTACATCATCAAGCAGAGAGCTGGATTCAATGGCCAAGAAGACCCTCCCTAGTTCTATGGAGCACCTTCCTTACGAGGCAAGGCTAGAGCATATGGGGCTGTTTAGTTTGGAAAAGAGGCAACTTCAGGGAGAAGAGAATGACACAGTACAATAACGTACAACCCCAAGGACTATAGAATCTGAGAACATAAGAACAGTCCTGTTGGCCTATCTCGTCCAGCATCCCTATCTCATCCAGAATGATAAAGATGTATAAAATTATGCATGGAGTAGAGAGAGTGGACAGAGAGGAACCCCGCCCACTCACAACACTAGAACCAAGGGTCATCCCATGAAACTTAAGGCTGGGAAATTTAGGACTGACAAAAGGAAGGGCTTTTTCCATGCAGCGCATAATTAATCTATGGAATTCTTTTCCATGTGATGTGGTGATGGCCACTAGCTTGGATGGCTTGAAAAGAGGCTTAGACAAATTCATGGAGGATAGGTCTATCAATGGCTACTAGCCTGGTGGCTATAGACCACCTCCATCCTCAGAGGCAAGATGCCTCTGAATCCCAGTTGCAGGGGAGCAACAGCAGGGAGAGAGAGAAGGCATGCCCTCCCCTCTTGCCTGTGGGCTTCTCAGAGGCATCTGGTGGGCCACTGTGGGAAACAAAATGCTAGACGAGATCTCCAGCAGGGCTGTACTTATGCTCCAGGATTCTATGATCCTTGAGGTTGTACATCATTGTACTATTTCATTCTCGTCTCCTGACGACCACCGACCACACACACACACACACACACACACACACACACACACACACACACACACTTTTTCTTCCTCATTTGATGTTCCATTCATGCACAGCAGGCACTAAAGTGAATGCTGACAAGCCCGAACATACTTTCTGAAAATACGCTGCCACTCTGCCCAAAATGTCCATTAAGTCTCAAGAGCCTTGACGTTTTTACAGCATAAAAGCCTAATCAAAAGAAATCATGCCTCAGCTCAGCCAGAAATTGGGAAGAACATTCCATTCAACTTTATATGGGGGGGGGGAGAAAAAATAATTGGAGCAACATTTGTTTGAAATAGGAGCAGGAAAATGGCCGGTTTGCCATCTCATTCCCATGGAAATCATCATAAAAAGAACCCATTTTTAATATTCGAAGAGTGATTTTATTTTGGAACGAGTTTCTCCATATTTTTGTAAGCCACAAATGGGAGGGTGGTGGGATCGCCTGTAATGGTGTACAATCATTTGCAGGGAATGGCTCAAGTTATTTATGGGTCTAATTGGCTCGGGGAAATAATGAGGTTTTGACGTTTTCACTGATGGCTTTTCATTCATTTGGCACCCCACAGGACTCAAAAGAATGAAGCTTGCCTTCAGAAGTTACAGGAAGGGCAAAACAGCTTTCTCCCGCCTGCAACAGTTTCCCTGTGCCAGGTGAAACACAATCCTTTCAGCAGGAGGGATGTTTCCAGAATCTTCCTCATCTGAAATTCCCTCTGGGTTTTGGAGTCCCTAATTATCTGGTCATGGAGCGACCGATGCATTACCAGTCCTCCATAGTTCTTGTTTTCTTTATTTTATTTTTGAGTTTTGAACAGCATGTTGCCAGTGCTCAACTTGCAAAAGTGAGCATTGGCTAGGGATGTGTATGAATTGAAATTCGAGCAGTGATTTTAAGAGGGAGGAGAGCATGGTTGCTGGCCATGCAAATGGCCACCGCACATGCGCAGAGGCCATGTGTGTGGAGTCGCCGCGCAAGGGCAGATAAAAGATGCCTTGCAATGACAGCTGTGGCAGAGAGCAACAGAGGAGCAGGTATGGACTTGCTCTTCTCCCTGTTAAAGGTGTGGGGGATGTGCTGTGATTCGCTGCTCGAATCATGATTCAGGCACATCCCTAGCATTGGCAACTTGGGCAATGCAGCCCTGACTCCCCTTTCCCAATGCAATCGGATGCCCACTGCATTGGGCAATGCATCCCCACTGACTCCAGTTTCTGGTACGCACTGAGAAAAACATGGCTGCCTAGATGTGACATACAGGTGCATCAAGGTTCTTTTTCTGTGCTATTATATCCCTATGTAGGAACAACTGCATGGATCAGTAAGACACTATACAGCAAAAAAAAAAAAACTCAATTCAATCACGACTGTGTTTCTGCAGGACTTTTATCTATGCATCAGTAATGGAATCAAGTTACCACCAACTCCAATACCCAACACAAATCCAGAGAAAACTCCGGAATACCTCTAATGTAGAACTTTTGACCAAATGTGGGGAGCAAGAAGGAAGGGGTACAGAATTTTCTGGGATGCAGAGCTATGAGAATCAGACTTGGTCCTATTTGGGGCCACCTTGGTGCTTTGGGAGAGCCCCTGATTTGATCAGAGCTGTCGGACTCGAAGCAATTTGATTTGGCCCAAACAACTTCAGCCCGTTTTGGCTTCTGTCTGCCTGATTTCCTTCCCCAGCTCCTTCACTTATCAATAGCATCCAGCACCCAGTTTGCTTGTGCCAGCGTTACATACAAATGCTGGCACACAATTTCACTGCTCTGGGACCGGAGTTAAGGGAGGAAGCTCCTCCCTTGCTCTGGCTCCTATTAGTTGTGTGGGCTGTCCTTCAGGAAAGGAGGAAGCCTGCACAGCCAACCACCCTGCCTCTCTGCAGTCTCCCTGTCTGCAGAGAGATTGCTCTCCCGAACATACGGAAATGGATGCGAGAGTGGGGGAGGAGGGCATGGACCCATGGTTTCATGTTACATCTGACCCTTGTAATCCATAGCATTCATGGACTATCCTCTAGAACAGGGATTCTCAACGTTGGGTCCCCAGATGTTATTTGACTTCAACTCCCATAATCCCCAGCCAAAGGCCACTGGGGCTGGGGATTATGGGAGTTGAAGTCCAACAACATCTGGGGACCCAACGTTGAGAATCCCTGCTCTAGAAGGGCTGCCTGTCTTCCCGAGGTGCATTAGGGCGGTGCAACGTTGGATCGGGAACTTCAGAACGTTCCCAACATGGGCTATTTTAGAGGACGTCATAAAGGTTCCTCATCTGACCTCGGGGAACCCATTTTGGTTTGGACTTCTCCAACCTCCTTCAGAAGAAATGGGAGCATTCCAGGACTCTAAATGGTAGTGAGAACCTGCTCTTCATTTTTTGGAGATTGCAGCTGGCGGAGAAACCACCCATCTTCTGCCCTCTATCTGCCCCTGTGCCTGCACGTGCATATCTCATTTTTTAAAAGTGTTTTAAAAAAGTATTTCTAGCCCATGTTTAACTCACCAAAAGCCGATTCCCAGGTTCCCCCTGCCATTTTCTGATGTGACATCGCTTCCCTGCAATTCTCTGGTGTTAGGTTACTTTGCTTCCGGGTTCACAACGAGTATCCCAGTTACTTTAAAAATTGATTTAAAGGTTGGCCCAAGCCTGACTCTGACTGTGACCCTGACATTCAGAAGGGTCCAAACGACCCTGAATGGACATTTGCGGGGTTGGATTAGATCAGGGCGAGTATGATCCCAACATCTGTGTTCGTGCTCCGGCCTCATGTGCATGCAGTTTACGCCATCGTTCTTCTTAAGTCCTCCTAGTTTCCCCTAGACTGGCTTTGAAGCGGGGGGGGGCACAGCCCCCCACCCCACCCCATCTGCCTTTTGTACTCCCATATCAGAGGGATATATGGGATAGGAGGGGTTAAACCCTGCTAACTTGGCAAAAGGCACCTTTTAACGTGGTGATTCCCTTTGTTGAGCAGGGGGAGAGCAACTGGCCCTGTCCATCCCCAGCACAGCATCCCTCCAGTGACTGTTGCTGGTGTCTAACTTGTGTTTCTTTTATATTGTGAGCCCTTTGGAGACAGAGATCCATCTTATCTATCTTATCATCTTATTTATTTACTTACTTACTTATTATTTCTCTGTGTAAACCACCCTGAGCCATTTTTGGAAGGGCAGTATAGAAAACAAATAAAATAAAATAAAATAAATAAATATAAGACACTGTAATTTAGCTCAATAGCCTTTCCTGGCTCTTTGGAGCAAATTCCTTTCCCTGCATTAATTTTGCCTTGATAGGTAACCTTTAGATTTTTCGGAACAAGGGAATATAATGACTCTTCAGTTGGATATCATCTGAGTTCAGCTCACAGGAGAAGGTCTTCATGCTACTTTTCTCATGGAAGAGAAGCTGGTGATTTATGGGCTATTTCTCACTTAACGGGTTAAGTACGCGAACTCCTCTTCCAAAAAGCCTTTATTAGTGATGGAACCGATTAGAACTGCCTGCATCAGTGGTTGGGACCCTTAAATTAAAAAAAATTGAGACACGCTAGCTAGGAAGCCTCATTTCATTGAAAAGCTTGGTTTAACTGTAATAGGGTTTGCATATATATCGTAAATCAAGCAAGGTAAGGGGCAGGCAGGGAGAATTTCAGCCTTCCTCTCCTCTCAGTGTGGCTAGACGGGGTAGCATCCTCGTCTTGTGTTTGAAGTCCTCGGAATCAAGTTGGGGCGAGAAATCTTCCTGGATTTCCCACTACATTCAAGTATGACACTGATCAGGGGTGAAGCAGAAATTTAACTCCTTAAGGGTAGTTTTATGGGCAAGGGCCACATCGTCCCATCAGATTCAAAGCTATATTAATCACGGCATGCCGGGCATCAGTCATGGGGTGAAAGAGCCATGATTATAGGCGGCTCAGAGTATATATTGCTTGCTTGCTTGCTTAAGTGCTGTCAAGTCAGTGTTGACTCTTAGCGACCACATAGATAGATTCTCTCCAGGCTGATCTGTCTTCCACTTGGCCTCGAAGGTCTCTCGGTGGTGCCTTCATGGCTGTCCTAATCGAGTCCATCCACCTTGCTGCTGGTCGTCTTCTTCTCTTGCTTTCAACTTTATCCAGCATTATGGACTTCTCAAGGGAGCTGGGTTTTCGCATAATGTGCCCAAAGTATGATCGTTTGAGCCTGGTCATTTATGTCTTGAGTGAGAATTCTAGATTGATTTGGTCTATGATCTATTGGTTTGTTTTCCTGGCTGTCCACGGTATCCTCAAAAGTCTTCTTCAGCACCAAAGTTCAAACGCTTCAATACATTTTCTATCTTGCTTCTTCAAAGTCAAGTTTTTGCATTCATAGAGTGTCATGGGGAAAACCATTGTCTGAAGAATTCTAATCTTTGTAGGGATAGACCCATCACGACATCTCAATATCCTTTCCAAGGCCTTCGTTGCTACCCTCCCAAGTGCTAGTCTGCGGCATATTCAGAGGATGTATATCAAAGCTTTATCATTAATAGGATCCAAAAGTGCACCAGTCTATTGTCCATCTTCAGACCTGACCAATCACAGTCACCTAACAAGATACATTTCTCTAGAGCTTATGTGCCTGTCTAACTTTGTATCACAATAATGCCATTGTTCAAGATCTGCACCTGCACCATCTTTGCAAATACTCAGACAGGGAGTTAAACTTAGGTTCTCTTCTCCATCTTTGATTTTTCTCCAACAGGGGTCCAATAAGGTTGGAGTGGAGATAGGAGCATAGGAAGCTGCCAAATACTGAGTCAGACCCTTGGTCCATATAGCTCAGTATTGTCTACCCAGACTGGCAACAGCTTCTCCAAGGTTGCAGGCAGGAGTCTCTCTCTCAGCCCTATCTTGGAGATGCCACCAGGGAGGGAACTTGGAACCTCAGATGCTCTTCCCAGAGTGGCCCCATTATCCCCTAAGGGGAATCTCTTGCAGTGCTCACATGAGCCCCTTTCCCCTCCTACCTTCCTCCTTCAATGTATCTTTGCTACAGAATAGTAACATGACTGAAAATCAAAGCATCCTTGGCACACTTTCCTATGCACACTCTTCATTCATGCAGACACGTTCACACATGCACTCCTGTCTCAGAAACTTGTGTACACACACACACACACACACACACACACACACACACACACACCCTTATTACTATGTACATATATACAGAGGTGCACCTAGGTAATTTTGGAGCCTGGTCCTAAAGGCCTTTAGATCTCCCCCCGCACCCATGAGTTGGGCATCATTCCCCTACACACACACATTTTAACACATGGGTTCTGGAGGGCACAAGGAGCAACTGAACTCACAAGAATGTAAGAAGATAAACAGCCATATTCATGCAAATGTGCATTAGCAGAAACATTTCATCCCACATTTTCCTTTCCCAACTCCCCGCTCTGTCTCTAAAGGAGAGGTCATACTCAGCCACCTGGCCCAGCACGGACTGGCAGCGCAGTGACCACACCACTTGGGACAGACAAAAGAGGCTTTGGGGGGCCCCAGGGGAGGGGGAGGCCCTGGACCTCTGCCCAGAAGTCCAGGGGTAAGAGCGTCTCTGCATATTTACCTCCTTTTTGAAGCCAAAATAAGCCCTCCAATCCGGAGGCGAGAGTGTGCCAGTGAGTCGGGGAGGCGGGAGGAGGAGAGCGAAGAGTGAACTGTTGACCTCCAGTGGACTCTCCACCCTATGGGGCCCAGGGACATTTGTCCCCCAATGTTCAATGATAGCTATGGCCCTAAGACTGCTCCCCGAGATGGTAGTGCCAAATATAAATTAAAAATTTACTATTTAAAATATAATTAAAATTTCCAATTATATAATTATAATTCACCGTATAATTTACAATGTTCAAATTCACAATTAACTTTCCCCCCAGTGTTCAACTAGAGCAGGCCTGCTCAACTTAGCCCACCCCCCGCACCAGCTGTTTTTGGACTACAACTCGCACAATCCCCAGCCACAGTGCCAATAGCCAGGGATTAGAATTAGAGCTACAGCCCTAACACTGTTACCCAAGATAATACTAGTATTTTTTTTGGGGGGGGGGGATTCACCAGGATTGGTTCAAAGCCGTTTAATAAGCTCCAAGCACTCTGTATGGACTCTAAGCTAGCTTTTATGTAAAGCTTTTGTACTTTGTGTTTCGCTGGTCAAATGACTGTCACAATAAAGATTGTGATTTGATTTGTATGGACTCTGACTGGGAGCTCACAGGGGTCAGAGGAGGCTGCAAAGCTAGTAAGGAGGCCACTTAGCCACAGGGAGTCTCAGGAGCAGGAAAGCTCAGACTGGAATTACAGGACCATGGATAGCTCCAAGTAGGGACCCAACATTATGCTAGGGGTCAGTTCAAATTCATTGTGATGTGAAACGCATAGTTCGGCCTGTACACGTGGTCTCCCCGCCCCTGTGTATACAGCTGCTCCCGCTCCTGAGTGTATACATTGGGGCCCCAATCCAGATCAACACCCTCATGGTGACTATTTTCGCTGGAAGGAATTAGCACCACAGTGGGGAGATCTAGAGTGGGACTGAAGTGAGGAAAGGGATAATCTTGGAGTAGGTCCCAATCTGGACCCCCCCACCCACCCCCAGATATTGTTTACATTAGGGGAAGACAAGTATACATAGCAAAACCACATGTTTAGTGTCACTGAGATTTAAGATTGAACCTGGGATAGTTGTCTTCAAGGGAAGAAGCTCACGACTTAGGTAATTCATTTGGTTCATGATCTCATGCAAAAAAATGCCACCACAGGGCTACAACCTGAACTCTTTGGGCCACGGTCAGCCTCAGATAACTATCAATCTGAGGAGGACTGTAGCCATAGTAGAGATTGGATTAACGATGAAGCAGAGGCTTGCAAACTGAAAACCAGCCAATGCAGCAATCTGGTGTGTGTGTGTGGGGGGGGGAACCAGAGAGAGGAGAGCCAGTCTTGTGATAGCAAACCTGAATTGCCCCCTTTGCTAAGCAGAGTCCATCCTGGTTTGCATTTGAATGAGAGACTATATGTGAGCACTGTAAGGTATCCCCTTTAGGGGATAGGGCCACGCTGGGAAGTGCATCTGCATGTAGAACGTTCCTAGTTCCCTCCCTGGCATCTCCAAGATAGGACTGAGAGAGACTCCTGCCTGCAACCTGGGAGAAGTCGCTGCCAGTCTGTGTAGGCAATACTGTGCTAGATGGACCAAGGGTCTGACTCCATATATGGCAGCTTCTGATGTTGGGCAGTCTGGGCAGCTATCTCACCTCTCCACTTTTTCCAAGCATGCTCACTTCTGCCTGGACTTGATCAAATCCCTTCTGTCAACCATTCTTTATTTAAATGGGGATGAAACGTATTCAGTGATTTAAGAAGGCCTTAAACCAGGGGTGGGCAAACTTGGTCCTCCAGTTGTTGTCCAATTACAACTCTCATCACTCCCGGCACAATTTAGTGTGGCTGGGGATGATGGGAGCTGTAGTTCAAGGCCAGCTGGAGGACCAGGTTTGCCTAGCCCTGCCTTAAATTCTTCCTTGTGAGCTACTGGAAGGAATGGCTCCTGAGCACAAGAAGGAGACATTATTTATTTATTTATTTACACTTCCCTCCACTTCTAGCCTCCCTTTTATTCCTCTGAGATTGGATCTCCTAAGCCATTCATTTCTTTCATTGATTTGCCACACCAGTTATTCTCCCGGCCTTCTCCTGCTGCAGTGCCTGCCTGCATCAACAGTAAGCCCAATGCCGTTGGGGATTCTGCCTGGAACTTCAAGCTGCACATATAGGCTTCTGCTCCAGGCAATGGTGCATTGGCTTCCTTCTGACATGGGTAACTCTTCCTCCCTCGCAAAGAGAGCACAAGAGAAGCCCAACCAACTCCTAATCATTCCCACTTGAGAGGCAGAGTGTTATTGCATTAGAGACAGGCTTCTGAGTCATATCTGAAACCGTTGCGGGCAACTATATTCATGAAGAAAATCTCTGAGATGGTCTGAAGAGATCCAATTGGCACGTCAGTCCATGGCAGCCGGTCTGGTTCTGCTGGGACTCCAAAAGGCACTCATGGATTCACCATCACCAACCTACACGACCCTCCCTCTGCATTCTGAAATGAACCCCTCTCAGAGTATCTTAACGTGCTCCCACATGTAGTCTCCCATTCTAATGCAAGCCAGGGCAGACTCTGCTTAGCAGAAGGGACAAGTCATGCTTGCTACCACAAGACCTGTTCTCCTCCCCTTCAGCAAGAACTCCAGCTACTAAAGCTCCCCCACCAAGAACACCGAATCCTGCAGACCAAACTGGAATCTCAACTTTCTATTTCTCCATTTCACTTCTCCATCCCATTCCCAGTCAGTCCGACTCCATTGCCATGACTGATTTCCTTCATCTGAAGTTCAGAAGCATGAGTGGGTGCCATCTTATCTAGCCCTGAAGGTGTGAGAAGGCATTATCTACTGGTGGACGACAAGGATGAAGATGCCGGGACAACTCTCCAAACTGGACAGGAGAAAGTACTTTCTTGACATCTTCCTGAACTTTATCCTCCCACAGCCATCTTGATTTTTAATTTTTTTAAAAAATTAATCTAAAAAGCAAGCAAGCTTCCCACGCGGGGAGGGGGATGAAGGCGGGAGCATACGGTTTCTGTCTGCATGGCACAGCGACTGATTAAAAATGCTAACAGCCATGATCGTCCAATGCTAAGACTCTCCCCGGAGACTCATCCAAACAGATGGTGATTAGTTTGGGATGGCCGGAACAATCACGCGTACCATGTTGCAGTAACACCCACAGACTATCTGTCACCGTCCCAGGAGGCCGGTAAAGGCTGTTTACTTCGTACAGTTAACTTGAACCATAAGCTTTACAAGGCTCTTTGATACATTTTTAATCACTTCTCTCGTAAACCTATAACATTTTCTCTCTCCTCCTGCAATGCTGCATGGTGAGCGTTCTGCGTCTACATCACAGATGCTGTGCGGACGATGGGAAAGAGGCAAGAGAGACACCCTTTGGCATGGTCCACCTGCTTCCAAAGACTATCAGGGAGCCCGGCCAACTGGCTGTCACCCACCTGGGTAAGGACCTTGCTCTGTCAGCCAAGGCAGACACATGGGAATCTCCTTGGCACCTGTTCAGAGCAGGCAAGAACCAACGACTGAAAATGACTGGGGCAGCATTCTGGTAATCGAGGGAAACGGTTTACTGCAAAAGGCAAGGGACGGGATACTGCCTTTTACTGAGTCAGGGGGACGCTTGGTCCATCTAACCCACTATTGTCCACTCTGGCTGGTGGCAGCTTCAGTGTCTCCCGAGGAGTCCGCAATTTGGAACAAAGTGGGGAGGGGAGACTGGAGTGGAAAAGCAAAGAGGACTCTACCTGAAAGAAAGACTCAGACGCAGAGAGAGACAGATATGGAATGAAAAAGCAAATCAGAACTGAAAATATATCATTACCAAAGCATCAGGTAAAACACGTGACATGTCTAGGACCCTGTCATGACTAATAATAATCATATTCATCATCATCATCAAATTGAAACAAAACACATTATCTTGGTATTTCTTTATATGATGATGATGATGATGATGATGATGATGATGATGATAAACACATGATCTTGGTGTTTTATTATTACATAACAACAATAATCAAATCAAAACCAAACAAAACATGATTTTGGTGATGATGATGATGATGATTGTAGTAGTAGTAATAATAATAATAATAATAATAATAATAATAATAATAATAATAATACACTGGAACATCTGCAAAAAAATACAAGCTACCTGTAGCCGAAAATTGGTGGGACCATAAAACTGAAAAGGTTGTAGAAAATGAAGATGCAAAAATATTATGGGACTTCCGACTACAAACAGACAAACATCTGCCACACAATACACCAGATATAATTGTAGTCGAGAAGAAAGAAAAACAAGTCAAAATAATCGACATAGCAATACCAGGGGATAGCAGAATAGAAGAAAAAGAAATAGAAACAAATAACAAAATACAAAGATCTACAAATCGAAACTGAAAGGCTGTGGCAGAAAAAGACCAAAATAATCCCAGTGGTAACTGGCGCCCTGGGTGCAATTCCAAAAGACCTTGAAGAGCACCTCAACACCAGAGGGGCCACAGAAATCACCATCAGCCGACGAAAAGCAACTTTACTGGGAACAGCCTATATTCTGCGACGATATCTATAATAACAACAATATTGATAATAAAATTCAGCCATCCCAGGTCCTTGGGAAGGACTCAATGTCTGGATAAAACAAATGAGTCAATAACACCTGTCTGACTGTGTAAACAATAATAACAATAATAAACCAAACCACACATGTTGGTGTTTAATATCATATCATCATCATTATCATCATTATCATCATCATCAGCCAAAGCACATGATCTTGGCATTTTATTTCTCTGAGCATGCTCCCCCTTGACACTCTTTTAGTGAGATTGGAGATCTAATGTCTCAGTAAGCCATATCAGATTCTCGGACACTCTGACAAAGAGCTGTCTGCGTTGAAGACTGCCGACCTTACACTGCTGGCTTCCTTCCTGCTCTCTCTTCCTCCTCCTTCCTCAGCTGGGGCATGGACAGAATTGAAGCCAAGACTGAGGGGGAAAAGTAGATCCAATTGGACCTTAATTCTGAGATTGACCACGGCTCTCTCAGGACTAGTGTGTGTCCAGTTCTGCTTGGCAGGGGAGAATGATGCTCATCATTCATAATTCTCATTCTGATAGACAAATTCATGGTCTATCAATGGCTACTAGTCTGATGGCTATAGGCCACCTCCAGCCTCAGAGGCATGATGCCTCTCAATACCAGTGGCAGGGGAGCAACATCAGGAGAGAGGGCATGCCCCATGGGAGGAGAGCTGGTCTTGTGGTAGCAAGCATAAATTGTCCTCTTTGCAAAGCAGGATCTGCCCTGGTTTGCAATTGAATGTTGGAGCACTGTAAGATATTCCCCTTAGGGGCTGGGGCCGCTCTGGGGAGAGCATCTGCATGCTTGCATGCAGAAGGTTCCAGGTTCCCTCCATGGCATTTCCAGAGAGTGCTGAGAGAGACTCCTGCCTGCAACTTTGGAGAAGCCGCTCTCAGTCTGTAGACAACACTGAGCTAGATGGACCGATGGTCTGGCTCGGTAGAAGGCCTGTGGGCTTCTCAGAGGCATCTGGTGGGCCACTGTCAGAAACAGGATGCTGGACTAGATAGGCCTTGGGCCTGACCCAGCAGGGCAGTTCTTACGTTCTTATAAATGTTTAATTGTTCATCCCCAAATGAATGAGCATTTCTACTAAAGATCTCAGGCAGGGCTTCTACGGCTTAGTACCTCACTGGGACCAGGCAGGCACCATCAGAAGGCAGTTGGCGGTTAACCATAGAAACCATGGTGCCAGAGATTCCACTTCCCAAAGTCTGCGGATGTAAACTAGCCAACCAGTCCCTTTAGCTGCTGCACTCACTCAGTCATGAATTCTTCAGACAGTCTTTGCTGGAGTGCTGAAGTGCGGATAGGAACCTTGTGGTCAAAGGTTCCCTTGCATTAGCAAACACTCTATCGAGCTCTGCTATGGATTGAATCCTCATCAATCATTTATTTGAAAAGAAAAGGAAGCACACAAAAATTTAAAGAGGCTGCAGGGGATTAATCTCCTCCTATTGACAAACTGTTAAAAATTAGAGTTGGAATAGCCCCAAAGATGACTAGAAGCAAACCGCTAACCAACGTCTCTAAGAAAGCTTTTAAAGGCGGGACGGCTGGGCTCTTGACTGTAAGAGCTGCTTTCTCCACCACTCAGGACCAAGTGAGGGTCAGGAAGGATACAGGCAGGAACAAGCAGGTAGGCTGCAGTAAAGCAGGCTGGAGCCTGACATTAGGGGTGTGTGAACCAGCTTGAAATCGAGCCGGTTCAAACTCAAACCAGTTTTCAAAGGCTCGACTTTGGACCGAACCGGGTCCAGTTCGGTGCAAGGCAGAGCTGAACTTTTTGAGTTGGCTCAGTCCCAGTTCAAGGGTGGTGGGGGGCTTCCCTAAGTGTACCGATGAGTAAAGTAAAGTGTGCCGTTGAGTCGATGTCGACTCCTGGCACCCACAGAGCCCTGTGGTTGTCTTTGATAGAATACAGGAGGGGTTGACCACTGCCATCTCCCATGCAGTATGAGAGGATGCCTTTCAGCATCTTCCGCTATCGCTGCTGCCCGATATCGGGGTTTCCCATTGTCTGGGAAACATGCCAGCGGGGATTCAGACCGGCCACCTCTGGCTTGCTAGTCAAGTCACTTCCCCGCTGTGCCATGAGGTGGCTAAGCAGTCAATGGAAATACTCCCAATTGGCGCTGGCGGGGCTGGAGATGGCTGTGGCAGTCATGGGGAGGGGGCTTCAGCTGCTCCTCCTACCCCCCCCCCCCGGCCGCTCCCCAAGTCTCCCAGACCAGCTTTCACCTGGACCAGCCCCATTTCGGGCTGGTGCACAGACCATTTGCATGACCAAAGTAGTCTTTATTTCGGTCAAGGAGCAGATACAACCATAAGGTTTACATACACTGCATAGTCATATATGGCTCTGTCGACAGCATCTTACTATCCCCACGTCTGTTCCAGTTAGAAGAACTTTACACTACAAGTTAAAGACCTGACCCAAAGAGGTGGCGCCTGAACTTGCAAACAGCAACGCTAAAATGGACACGTAAAATGCTCCAGTATGGCCGGGAAAAGACGATGAGAGAGGAATAATAAGAGAATTCTGTATTTCCTGGTAAAGCTTAAAACGTTCATTTGATTCCACTGTGCTTAAATGACATGAGCATACTCTTTCACTATAAGGGATGTTCTGGTAACCCAAGGGGAATCTCTTACAGTGCGTGTGGTCTCCCATTCAAATACAACCAGGGTAGACTCTGCTTAGCAAAGGGGACAATCCATGCTGCAACCCCAAATTCGGTGCGGCCTACCACCTGTTCTCTGGATCCTTGCCCGACTTGGCTGCTTCTATCTAGTCTTCTTTGCTCATTGCTTCTCAGTCCCCAACAAACAGCTAGTCTCATAAGAGTGTGTGCTGATGTGATAGCACTCCGGGCAGATTTTTATCCTGTGCCCTGGAGTCAACTTCCATTCATTCATTGCTATATGTTTCTTTAATTTTAAGAATTCTTCTGTTCTAAAAAGCCTGACTTAAAAAATAATAATTTGACATTATTTGCACAGTCTTGTGCAAGGCTGCATATATAACTCTCTCTATAACCAGCTACAAGGGGTGTGTGTGTGTGTGTGTGTGTGTGTGTGTTTTAACAAAGGTCAATTAGAGAAAAATCATGGGTTGGAAATGGAGCTCTAAAACCAGGCACAGGATAGCGGGACTCTGTGTATTAAATTTGAAGCCGATGATTCAAATAAATGATTTTTAATAATTTTTCCAGGCAGGGAGGATCCTTCACTTTTTAAATTTCCCATCGATCCTGCACCAGCCTGCCACCTGGTGGCCGACTGCAGTCTTGTGCCCGTTCGATGAGGAAATTAAAAAGACAAAAAGAAGAAAGTGAAAAAGTGACTCCTGGCATGAATAGGCCATGCAATTTGCAGCCGGGGCCTCCAGAACCTACCATGCCAGTGTCTGGCAGAGATGAATGATAGTCAAAAGATCCTCCAGCTCATGAATGATGCAAGTGCAATAAACTTGCTTGGCAAACAACTCCAAATGCCGCCTCCCCGCCCCCAGCTCCAGTTGCAACTGCAATAAACCATGCAGCTCGGACTCTCCAAAAGGGTTGGTGGAAAAAGTGGGAGAGAATGCCCCACAGCCACAAAGTAATCATTTTTCTCCAAGATAAAGATAATATGCACCAAGTTAGTGGCAATAGATTCTGGAAAGACAAACAGAACAACTTCCTCAAATGTTGGTTATAGTGGGGATTCCCAAGCTTGACTCTCCAGCTGTTTTTGGAGGACAACTCCCATGATCCACAATGTGGCAGGGGATGATGGGAGTTGTAGTCCAACAACAGCTGGGGCCCAAGTTTAAGGGCTGGGTTATAGAAACTTAGGAAGCTGCCTTCTACTGTATCAGAGCATTGACCCATCTAGTTCAGGATTGTCTGCACAGACTGGCAGTGGCTTCTTCAAGGTTGCAGGCAGGAATCTCTCAGCCCTATCTTGAAGATGCTGCCAGGGAGGGAACTTGAGACCTGCAGATGCTCTTCTCAGAATGGTCCCATCCCCTAAGAATCTTAACAGTACTCACATATGTCTCCCATCCAAATACAAACCAGGGTGGACCCTGCTTAGCTAAGGGGTGCAATTCCTGCTTGCAAGACCAACTCTCCACTTGGAGATCAAAATGAAAGGGAGGACCATGTCCCTAAACACATTGGAGGAGCAATCATGGAGCCCTTAAGAATTTCCAGGAGTGCTTCCAAGAGCCACCTGGAGATGCTCAGAGACTCCAGGAGGGCTTAAAACCTTACTGGCTATGGGCCTGCTGAAGCAACTGATTCCTCCATGCACATAAGGACTCCATGCATAAGTGGTGGAGAAAGAACAGAGACACTGTTTTGCATCTGCAAAGAAAGACAGAGGCGGTGAGGGAGAGAGATAGAGTGAGAGTGAGAGGGGGGAGGAGAAAGAAAGAGGAGAGAGATATAAATGAAAAGGGAAAAGAAGGGAAGAAAGAGAGAGAGAGAGAGAAAGAGGAAGAAGGGGAGGCAAGGGGAGGGAGAGAGAGAAGAGAGGAAAAGAGAGGAAACGAGAGAGAAGAAAGAAAGAAAGAAAGAAAGAAAGAAAGAAAGAAAGAAAGAAAGAAAGAGATGGGCTGAGGGAGAGAGAGAGAAAGAGAATAGAAAGCAAGAAAAAGAAAAAAGAAAGAAGGAAGGGAAGGTGAGGGTGGGGAAGGGAGAGAGAGATGAGAGGGAGAGAGGAGAGAGAAAATGAGACAGAAAAGAAAGCAAGAGAGAGAAAGCGAGTGAGAGAGGGTGGGTAAGAGAAAGAAAGACAGAGAGAAGAGAAAGAAAGAGGGGGAGAGAAAAAGGAGAGAGAGAAAAATGAAAAGAGGTAAGGAAGGAAGGAGGGAGGGAGGGAAGGAGGATGAGGGATATGAGGAAGGGAAGAAGAGAGAGGGGAGAGAGAGAGAGAGAGAGAGAGAGAGTGCTGCTAACTGAGCAGAGACACTTTAAAAGTGGTGATCCTCTTACATTTAACAGGCCCTATCCAACCCATTCACAACATCCCACTTCCAGTGGCTGTTGGTGGTATCTGCCTTATGTTTCCTTTTAGACTGTGAGCTCTTTGGGACCATCTTATTTATGTATTATTTTTCTATGTAAACTGCTTTAAGAACTTTGGTTGAAGGACAGAATATAAATGTTTGTTGTAGTAGTAGCAGTAAGAGAGAGAAAGAGGGAGGGAGGGAGGGAGGGAGGGAGGGGGAGAGAGAGAGAGAAGCGAACACGTCTTTTAGGTAAGAACTGTGTTGCTTAGCTCGGAGCTAACCCCTACGACATACATTATCGTCTTTCTGTTCAATCAGTGTTCTCGTACCAGAATCAGTTACATTCAATCATCTGAAAGAGCTATTAAAATGCTGATAAAAAATTCATAAAGTAACGTGCTGTAATGAATCAGGAGAATTCAGCAAAATGAGACCTACCCCGAGAGCAGGGCAAGAATGAAGGTGAACGATCATTTGGACCTAGCGGGCATGAAATACCCTTTTCGAAGATGAATAACTGTTTGGGGCTGCTAAGTTGGACTAATTTATAATGCTGTTTTAGACCCACCACTGAAATATTTCAAATCCCTCAACTTTAAAATGCATTGCCTGTCAGAAGCTGGTCTCTTAACAGTTTCCTCTTAACATTTTTCAGAATGTAACTGAGACCAATTTACATGATTTACTGCTTATTGTATTATAGCATGCATGATTTAAAATGGGAAATAAAATTAAAAAGTGATGGGTGGGGGAAGGTGTGTGTGCGGTGGGGAGGAAGAGAACTAGGTGTGCAAAGAACCAGGGATCCCACAGGAGAGAAAGCCACTTTGCCAAAGTCCTTTCCAGGGATCAAAAAGTCCTTTCCAGGGGCAAATTAGATTCAGCACAGGAAATTAGGGATGTGACTGGCAGCAGCTTCTCCAAGGTTGCAGGCAGGAGGCTTTCTCAGCCCTATCCTGGAGATGCTGCCAGGGAGGGAACTTGAAACCTTCTGCCTGCAAGCATGCAGGTGCTCTTCCCAGAGCAGCCTCATCCCCTAAGGGGAATATCTTACAGTGCTCACACATGTAGTCTCCCATTCAAATACAAACCAAGGCAGACCCTGTTTAGCAAAGGGGGGAAACTGTGCTTGCTACCACAGGACCAGCTCTCCTCCCTCTCCTCCCAATCATTTGTACCTGGGAATGATAGGAGTTGCTGTTCAGCAGCATCTGGAGTACCACAGGTTGATTTAAATCAGAGTACTGTAAGAGATTCCCCTTAGGGGATGGAGTTGCTTGGGGAAGAGCAGAAGGTTCCAAGTTCCCTCCCTTTCCAGTCTGGGAGATTGGAAAGGGGGAGGGACATAGGAAGCTGCCATATACTGAGCCAGACCATTGGTCCATCTAGCTCAGTATTGTCTTCACAGACTGGCAGTGGCTTCTCCAAGGTTGCAGGTAGGAGTCTCTCTTGGCCCTATCTGGAGATGCCAGGGAGTGAACTTGGAACCTTCTGCATGCAAGCATGCAGATGCTCTTTCCAGAGTGGCCCCATTATCCCCTAAGGTGAATATCTTACAGTGCTCACAAATGTAGTCTCCCATACAAATCCAACCTAGGGCAGATCCTACTTAGCAAAAAGGGATAATTCCTCCTTGCTCCCACAAGACCAGTTCTCCTTCCTTTCTGTGTGGGGCTTCCTGCTTCATATGAAGGAAAGCCGCGGCAGCCAACAGAGTGGGAGAGAGGGAGCAGCTTCCTATCCTTAACTCCAGTTTGTGCAGCTTGCGCAAACTGGAGGACACAGTGGCAGAATCTGGACGACACAAACCCGAGGCTCTGGCACTGAAACTCAATGCAAACCTAAGGTTCAAATTATGGTTCGGGGTTGAAAACCAACTCGCGATTCAGTGGCGAAACTGCAGCTTGACGCATTCGGATGACCACGAACCTCTGGCACGTTTGTCTCCCGTTTGCCATTATGTCTGAAAGCAGCCTCTGCTTCACCTCTTCCTCAGAGCAACCAGGTAAATCTTTCCACTTCCCCCCTCATTTCTTGACATGGAAGAGTGCTTCCGTCTCCTCCCACTGACAGCAATCTAATCTAGATTTTAAAAAGATGCTGGAAAGCTTGATTGAACAATCAGAACATTAGCATCTGAATGACCTAAAAGATCATATTATGTTTGTTGCCAGCACAATCCAGAAGTTGGGTTGGGGGGCGGGGAGGTGACTTCTCTGCATGAAATTAAAGAGAGCGGGAAGACGCCATATAAAACCTGCTGATACAAGAGAAGCAAAATTAAATAGAGGGAGAGGGAGGGGAAACACCCTCGAATAAACTTTGCAAAAGTCAGGCTTTGTGCCTTTGCAGCATCGCCTTGGAATCACAAAGGCAGGTTCTCAAAAATGACGATTGAGAACAATAGATTTTCATTTAAACTGGGGAGAGTGCCCAAGAAGATGCAATTGATTCTCCTTTGCATTTTCCACACAAGAAAACAGACAATAATGTCACTGTGAAACAGGAGAGGGAAAGACTGCCAGGTGGAGGGCCCAATGGGACTCCAACATCTCTCTCTCTCTATAATACGCTAAGGTTGTACGTGGCAAGCCCCACCCACACAGTGCTTTACCAATTGGAGGTAACAGAGCAGAAGCACCATGGTGATTGGGCAGTGGGGATTCCGTATGCAGAGAGGGAAGAGGAGTGGGTAGGGGGTGAGTGAGTGAGCGAGTGGAGGGGACGGGGTGAGTGAGCAAGTGGCAAGGGAGAGGGAGAGGGTGAAGAGGGAGGGGGCAAGTGAGCAAGCAAGCAGTGGGGAGAGGAGGAGTGGAGGGCAAGGGCAAGTGAGCAGTGGAGGGGGGGTGAGTGAGCGGGTGGGGAGGGGAAAGCGAGCGGCAAGGAGGGGGTAGCTGCGAGTGGGTGGCTGACACTGAGCAATAAAATGGGCTTTGGTGGGGGCAAGGAGACCAACACATTCCTAGCGCACAGATGCTCTATGTGGGTTCAGCTAGTTTTCTTTTATTTCTTTTGCTTATTAAGGGACATAGAGGAGGGCCTTGTTGCGCGCTGATCTGGCATCCACGGTTCTGCCCAAACCCCGAATGTCCTCCAAGAGACTGAAAGCATAACTTGTCCCCTTAGCTAAGCAGGGTCCACCCTGGTTGCATTTGAATGGGAGACTAGAAGTGTGAGCACTGGAAGAGATTCCCCTCCGGGGATGGAGCCGCTCTGGGAAGAGCAACTAGGTTCCCAGTTCCCTCCCTGGCAGTATCTCCAAGATTGGGCTGAGAGAGATTTTTGCCTGCAACCTTGGAGAAGCCACTGCCAGCCTGGGTAGACAATCCTGAGCTAGATAGACTGACTTACTATATGGCAGCTTCCTATCTTCCTAATATATTCTTGGAAAGGGAGCTACAACATGTGACACCTGAACACAAAATGGCAGCCGGAAATGACCTCGGTTCTGCGTATCCATGTTTGGGGGAATTGGCACCCAATCTCGGTATACGCGAGGGGTGGGGGGAGCAAAAGGGGGTTAAATCTGCATATCTGCGGATCGGGGGTGTCCAGAAATGTTCAAATTTACTATGATTCAAATTGGCCACATATGGTAATTGTTCAATCAAATGAATAATGTTTGAAGTTGAACTCAAACTTCACTTTAACATTGCCTTTGCAAGTATTTCAATACAAATTCTATTTCTATTTCCATAAAAAATGTGATTTCCAAGTTCTTGAACTTTCCTATAAGTGTAATCCTCCCAAAATGACTTTGCCCAGTCAACAACAGGCCTCACCTACTAGTCCATCTATCTGTATAGGAGGAAGAGACCTTTAAATCTCCTTTAAAAGAATCCTAAAAACCTGGAAAAGAGAAGACTGCTTGTCAGCACTTGCTTACAAAACAATGTCTAAAGTCAATAATGAAAAGGCAAGAAAGAAAAGGCATGAAGCATATAAACGCAGGAAAACTGCCTTCTCCTGAGTCAGCCCATTGGTCAATCCAGTGGCATCTTGTAACATAGGAAGCTGCCATATACTGAGTCAGACCATAGGTCCATTTCGCTCAGTATTGTCTACACATATTGGCAGCAGCTTCTCCAAGGTTGCAGGGAGGAATCTCTCTCAGCCCTGTCTTGGAGAGGCCAGGGAAGGAACTTGGAACCTAGATGCTCTTCCCAGAGCAGCTCCATCTCCTAAGGGGAATATCTTACAGTGCAAACAGTCTCTAGTCTCTAATCTCCCTTTTGTATGCACCCAGGATGGACCCTGCTTAGCTTAAGGGGGCAGGTCATGCTTGTTTGCTACTGCAAGACCAGCTCTCTTCCCTGGTGGTGTCTTGTCTACAGCAGGGCTGCAACTCCTATAATTTTAATGTAAACTACCCTTTCTGGAAGGGCGGTATAAAAATTTAATAAATAAATAAGCAAGCAAGAAAACTAACTAACAAATAAATAAAATATAATCTCTCACTGCTGTCTACTTTTGCTGGGTATAATGGGAATTGTAGTTCACAGACAGCTGGAGAGCGGATGTTATGTTGCTCTGGTCTTCAATGACCAGCAGTGGTTTTCCAGGTAGGGGTCTCTCCCAGCCCTATCTGGAAATGCTGCCAGGAACTGAACCTTCAGCATGCAAAGCATATCAGCTGGGTATGCTTCTGATGATCGGAGTAAGTATAGGTAGGCCCATGGTTTTTCTCCATATACAGAAGCTCTGTACAGTCCAATTCATTGCTTGGGCTAGCATCCTATGGAGGTCCTCTTGCAGAGGGAGGAGGAAGAGCAGCTCCCAGCTGGACTGGGGCCATTCTCAAGCTCCAGCAAGAGGTGGGGGCTCCTGGCACTCATATACACTTCTCATTTAGGACCTGGCCTCTGCTGGTGCAACAATTCCTGACAGCAATTTTCCACATACACTTCTAATTCTGGACCTGACCTTTGCTGGTGCAACAATTCCCGACTGTAATTCTCCATATACACTTCTCATTCAGGACCTGGCCTTTGGTGGTGCAACACTCCTTGAATGTGCTTCTCCTGGCTTCACATTTGCTTGTGCCTTGCCCTTCTGGACCTCCCGCCCCCCCCCACACAAATGGGCAGTCTTATCCATCTCCAGCTCCATTTCCCAAGCAGCATCAAGCAGCAGGCAGAAGCATGAAACCATATACATTTCAACAAGTTTCAAACCAGTTTAATAGTCCTGGCTCTCAACCAAGGAACTATGCTGGGAAGCATAATTCTTGTGAAAGGGCAAGCGATCTCTCCTGAAAGATTCAGAATAGTCTCGTCTCTTAGAAAATAAACATTCGCAGGGTTCTTGGGGCAAACTTTGACAATTAAACTGGTTTCCAATTAGTTCACGATTGTAGTCTAGATGTGCCCTATATTTCCCTCGGACACCATAATAGCATTCACGGACGCCAACATTTGCCCTAGCCAATTAAATCCTATCACCCAGTCTCCCCCCCACCCCGCCCAGTGCTCTGCTTGGGAAGCAATTGATGGCAACCAGGTTCGAATTTGCACCTTTGTCTGTAGGGCATGGAGAGAAGGGGGGGGCACATAAACTTCTCCCTCCGCCACCGCCACCCAATCCTCTGCTCTTTTCTGAATTGCTAGTTAAAAGATTTTTTTCCGGTAGGATGGGTTAAAAAAAAAAAGGTTATTTAGAGTATCCGATCTGAGCAGGCCGGTTTGAGCACACTTAGATCATTAAAGCAGCCAGCTAACGAACATCAAATGCAGGCCAATATTAATGAAGCAGATGTATTAATTTCCAATGTCGGAAAATGCCAAGTTCCTGGCTAGTCCTTTGCTTATTTCTATCTCTCCCTCCCTTTTTCTCTCTGACAGCAGTATTAATGAGCTGTAATGCCTCACAGGATCTAATAGGATGCTCTGGGAATCCAGAAATACTGCAATTTGTACAGAGGATTTAGACATGACCCCCCTCAGAAAAAAAGCCCCTCTCTTCTCCGGGGAGTCAGCGTTTGATCAGTCACTTCCCCTGGTGGAACAGCAGCACAGAATAATAAATGGCGATCCAGCAATTATATCAAGCCGTCTGCTTGGAGAACCAGGAAGTGTGTGATTGAAACTAACAATCCACTGCTTGTTAACACCACCGGGGTATATGCAGTCAACCCCCACCCCCAAATCCCCCAATATCCCATCTTTCTCTTAGTTTGCCGAGAGAGGGGGTGTGTGTGTGTGTGTGTGTGTGTGTGTGTGTGTGTGTGTGTAGAGAAAACCAAACCTGCTAGAATTTTTCTCTCAATTTTCGTCTTAAATACTATTTTAGTATGCTTGGTTTTGGTTTTTTGGGTTTTTTTAAATACACAATGTAGGGGAGGGGGGTGACCCTGAAGGAGATGAAACAAAACAATAACCCATCTGCTGCAACAGCAAGCCAGCCAATTACACACTAGAACATCTGATCAGGAAACGTGTCCCTGTCTGAACGCAATCTGATTGGGTGCGGAGGGATTAGGAGAGCTGGTTCACATCCCATGTGGACGCAACTTGACTTGAAATGCCCGCTGTTGTTATAATTAGGTTTGGTTGAGATCCAGGGTGGCTTGCCACCAATAGACAATGGGTAGGGCACTCACATCTGGTTGCTTCAGGGAAATACTGGACCAGGGCTGGTCAGGCCCTTGTGATTTACAGTAGAAGCAATCCTCAGAGGAAGCCAAACAGAAAAGTAGCACAGGAACACAGGAAGCTGCCATATACTGAGTGAGACCACTGGTCCATCTAGCTCAGTATTGTCTTCACAGACTGGCAGTGGCTTCTCCCAGGTTGCAGGCCGGAATCTCTCTCAGCCCTCTCTTGGAGATGCTGCCAGGGAGGGGACTTGGAACCTAGGTGCTCTTCCCAGAGTGGCTCCATCCGTATCTTCCAGTGCTTACACATCAAGTCTCCCATTCAAATGCAACCAAGGTGGACTCTGCTTAGCTTAGGGGACAAGTCATGCTTGCTACCACAAGACCAGCTCTCCTCCAGCTCTCAATATTGGTGGCACTGTACTAAAAATGAGCAGGGAGTGGAAAGAGGAAATTCAAGAGAAGGTCTTCACTTTGATCCCCATCACCCATTGAGATCATCTGGTGCGGGTCTGTCTGCAGTTGTCACCAGATTGTCTGGTGGCTACTCAAGGACGGGCCTCCTCCATTGCTGCCCTGAGACTCTGAAATGTGCTCCTTGCTGAAATAAGAGCCTACCCATCTCTGACAGCTTCTAAAAAGACTGTTGAGATGCATTTCTTCACCCAAGCTTTTTAACTAGAATTGTAGTTTTGAAATCATTTTAATGTTTGGTTTATTTTGTTGTGTGTTGTTGTGAACTGCCCAGGAACTAAGTTTGGGGAGGTGTACATATATGATAGATAGATAGATAGATAGATAGATAGATAGATAGATAGACAGACAGATAGATAGATAGATAATCTATTGGAGATGCTCTATATAGCATGTACATTATTCTACGCAATGGGCAGTAAAGCACTGGAGATGTTCTGCCGTGTAGAGCGTCTCCAGTACTCTAACGCCTTTTCCCCATTTTCTCCTCCTCTTCCTTTTCATTCTCTGCTCAGCAGCATGGGAAGGAGGAAGCAGCAAGAGAAAGGGGGGAGGAAGTGGTGATTAAGGAGCAGAGGAGTGGAGGAGGAAGTGGTGGTGGTGAAGGAGGAGAGGGGAGGGGAGAGGAGGAGGTTGGTGAAGGAGGAGAGGAGAGGGGAGGGGAGAAGGAGGGTGTAGTGATGAAGGAGGAGAGGAGGGGGAGGGGAGGAGAGGAGAGGGGAGGAGGGTGGTGGAGAAGAGGAGGAGAAGGAAGTGGTGGTGAAGGAGGAGAGGGGAGGAGAGGAGGAGGGAGGTGAAGGAGGAGAGGGGAGGAGAGGAGAAGGAGGGTGGTGAAAGAGAAGGGAGGGGAGGAGATGGTGTTGAGGGAGGTGAAGGAGGAGGAGGAGGAGTTGGAAGAAATTGTGGTGGAGGAGAGGGGAGGGGAGTAGTAGGGGGAAATGGTGATGAAGGAGGAAAGGGGAGAGGAGGAAGAGGGTGGTGAAGGAGGAGAAGGGAAGAGAGAAAGAAGAAGAGGAGGAGGGGATGACTGATGGCAAAGGGGAGGCAGAGGTTGGCAGCTGGGGCAGCAGGGGAGCACCTTGCCATCCACTCGCACTCCAAACATTCTCTGCTTGAAGCAACTGCCTGGCCTGGCCTTATGGAAGGACTGCCCCACCTGCTAAGTATCGTGCTCACTGGGGGCAAGAGGGGAGGCAACCCCCACATCTTCCTCTCGTGGAGTTCCCTCTCCCCCCTCCCCACCCCCGCAGGTCTCTAGCTTTGTTTCCCAAGCCTGTGCCAAATTAACCTGGCATGTCTGGGTAGCTGCTTCCCCGGCCCCTCCAGCCCCTCAATCTGCCTCCCGCCTTCCTCGACACAAAGCCTCCCCACAAAGCTCTGTAATTAACTCAGGATCTCGTGGAGGTTATCTCTACACGCAAGTTCCTGGGATTATTGGACGGGAAGATATCAATCAAGCGATTGAACATGTCCATCCTCCTTAAGTGAATGATGAATCTTGCTCTCCTGCCTGTCTTCGCTCCTTTGCAATGTCAGTCACACATCTTGGCCGCTGTTCACACTTCATTCACGGCGTTCCTTACCTATAATCTCTGTTATTTTTGCTGTCGACTCCTCATGCCTCATTAGCTAGGCTTGACACCTGCACAGAATACCTCTTCTCTGGCAAGTTTTGACAAGCGCCAAGCATCACTTTGCGCGAGGTGTATTTCGCAGGGTTAATACAACCTCCCCACTTTCTGCTCAATACCGCTCAGATGTTATCCAATGTTCCTTGTTAGTTACAACTGAATTCCCTTGGTCTTGCTGAAGACCAGGAGGATAAAAACACAGGGACAGCGGTTTGGGTGGAGGGTCACACTGCATAACTTATCTAAAAGATCTGAATTAAAAGTCCATCTCAACTAGTTTTCTTTAAGGATAAGCTCTGCTAAACCTTAGAGAGGTAACCCATCTGCCACAACAATGAATCAGAAGTATGGTATTTACCCCAAACACCGTATTTACCCAGAGTACAGTATTTACCCAAATCAAAGATGACCTCCAATTTAAGATGACCTCCCTTTAAAAAGCAGATGTTACATACAGGTGATGTGAGCATTTACTCAAAAGGAACAGGATTCTGAATTTAAGATGACCTCTTGATTTCTAATATTAAAAGAAAAATCGGGGGTGGAGGAACTAGTCTTGGATTCAGGTAAATACAATATAACTGTGGTCGAATCTTACCGTTTCGGAGGCTCTCATGACCGCTACCACTACCACTATTTATATACCGCTTTTCAACACAAGTTTGCAAAGCAGTTTACATAGAAAGATAAATAAATAATAAATAAGATGGTTCTCTGCCCAAAAAGGCTCACAGTCTAAAAAGAAACATAAGGTAGACACCAACAACAGCCACTGGAGGGATGTTGTGCTGGGGATGGAGAGGGCCAGTTACTCCTTCCCTGCTCAGTGAAGAGAATTGCTGCTTTTAAAAGGTGCCTCTTTGCTCAGCAGGGTCTGACCCTACTGAAATCCACCAATGGTCATTACACACGTTCCATCCAGGAAGAATTTACCAAGCTTACCTCCCTGGCAGCATCTCCAAGACAGGGCTGAGAGAGAGACTCCTGCCTGCAGTCTTGGAGATGCTGCTGCCAATCTGTGTGGACAATGTTGAGCTAGATGAACCAAGGGTCTGACTTAGTATATGGCAGCTTCCTATGTTTCTATTAGTTGGCTCCCACAAGGATGCTGTTAATCAAGAATAATAGTATAAATGTATTGCTGATTAACAATGCAGAAATATATAAGGGATTTCATTCTCTTTTGCTGCTGTGTGTTTATTTTATTCTCTCTCTCTCTCTCTCTCTCTCTCTCTCTCTCTCTCACACACACACACACACACACACACACTTTGCTTTCTACACGAGGCCCATCTCACACTCCCACAAAGATCTCCTGATATATTCTCACACAAAGGGAACTATCAGCTTCTAACATCAGGCATGATCTCCAACTCCCTCCACATGAAAATGAAATCACAGCATGTAACAGCCAGAAAGAGGAGAAAGAGGATGAAAACGGCGGGTACTGCGGTGGCGGAGAGAAGGGCTTGCAGCTGTAAGCCACCGATAACACATTTTGCCAGCATGTGCTTCCACAGCTGCCTGCATAATGAGGAAGTCCCGGAGAGAGCCGGGGAGAAGGAAGAAAAGGCTGGATTTCCCCCTATTACCTGTACAAATCTGTCGGAAGGAAACATCATTGAGGGTCAATCCCTACACTGTCCCTGTTTTGTCCCTAAATCACTATTCCTATTTTGTTTTCTGTTTTTTAAAATTAATTTATTTATTTTTATTACAAAGAAGAAAGAAATTACCTCTCTTGAAATCAAAGCATACAAAGTTTTACACCAAGAGTCGATAGTAAGGATAAAGTAAAAAGAGAAATAAAAAAATAACAAGAAAGACAACTTCCACCAACTGGATTTCAATCACGAAATCATAGATAACAAATCAAAACCAGATCTCGGAAACAAACAATGACCTTGTTGAACATTATATTTTATGAAAGGTTCCCAAGTTAATAAAAAGGATTCTGATGAAGAGTTATTCCCATAAGCTGAAACTTTGGACAGAGAGGCATTGTCCCATAATTTAAAAAACCAATCAGCTAAAGAGGGGGTTATAGAAGAACGCCAATTAGCCGCATATAGAATCTTCTGCCGTGATCATATATAGAGACAATTCAGTATACTTCAGCGGAATATAAGATTTTGTCAAACTTAAAAGAAAGATTTCTGGTAGAAAAGGAAATGTGATACCTGAAATTTGCTCCATTTTACAATGTATTTTTTCACTATTCCTATTTTGACTGAAGGTTTCCAGTTCCCTCCCTGGCAGCATCTTCAAGATAGGACTGAGAGAGATTCCTGCCTGTAACCTTGGAGAAGCCGCTGCCAGTCTGGGTTGACAATCCTGAGCTAGATGGACCAATGGTCTGACTTGGTAGAAGGCAGCTTCCTAGGTTGCTATTTTGACCTCTTGAGGATGCCTTTAATATATATATATATTTAATGAGAGTTGTGAGAATTGTCCTTCTTTAAGATTCAGCTCCCACATCATGTCTCTTGTTCACTTGTGTGTCAATGGGTGCACAGCACCAAGGCACCCTGCATGCACAGCATCTAGTGGGTAGAATCCAGTATTCAACAATGTGCATTCACGGGTGGGGATGTGCAAGTTGCCGGTTTTGCTGGTTTGGTTCAGATCTGAACTGGATTCGAACTCACCTGGCCTGGTCCAACTCAGGCTCCAGCCAAATCGGATATGGTCCGGTTCAACCACTGAACCAGGCCGAACCAGTTCTCAGGTCGGTTCTGATATATGCTTGTAAAGAGGTACATTCCCTAATCCTAATGCCGGGGGTGGGGTGGGGGCAAGCAAGAGAAAGGTACCTTATTCCAGGATGTGGCAGAGGCAGTAGAGAAACCAGTGGTGGTGGTAGGGTGGGGGTTCATCGAATCCCCCGCTAGCCTCCTGAATGACAGCCCATGCACAGAGGCCATTTTTGTGTCCTCTGCACATGCGTAGAGGCCATTTGTATCACCATATGATTTGCATTAGGGAATGACCCTATTAACTTGTAAAGGGAAATCCCCACTGGATTCCCCTTAACAAGTATATACCCAAATAACTGGTTTGTATCAGTTTGTTTAGAACTGGGACTGGTCCGGTTCGAACTTGGATTCAGCCAAACCGAGCTGGCCAAACTGAGCCAGTTTGATTCAACCCGCAGTTTGAAACGAGTTGGCTTGCACATCCCGAGATTGCCTAGTGAGCAATCATCCTTGAAAGGAGAATTGGTTCCTCCCTTGGCATTCCTATTCCAGCTGTGAAACATAGATGGATGTAGACTTTGCCCATCTGTGTTGGTCGTTTGGAATCACATGCTCTGTATGCATTTGATTATCTACTTTCTGTTTGTGGCATGCCTATCATCAAGAATTGCATGCCACACCTCCCAGTTGCTTGGCAAGCTTGTGGTTAATGACATTAGTGCTACATTCCATGACATCACTGCAGCTCAGCCAATGGAGAAGCCACAGCTGGGCAGTAGCTTTGCAATTGTTAAAGAACTCTGTGGTCCTGTTCAAAATCTTCAGTTGGTTGCCATAAGCAGGAATGTCAGTGCTCTCGGATAAGCAAGCAGTTGTCCGGGACATTCTCCAGCAAGGAGGTAAGGGAATGAAAGACAACTTTCATATTCATCAGCTGGAGAAGTTGCCATTTCGGAGGGTTGCTCTTGCAGATAGAAAGTAGAACAGGAAAGACACCGAAGACAAAGATGTAGCCCAGAGATGTGGACTATTTCTGAAGACCTTTAAAGGACTTGACAGTACTCTGTCTTGCTTCTGCACTGCACAACACTGCCGCAAAGGGCAAGCTCTGCTGAAGGTGCTGACGTTTTTGCTCCTTACGAAATGTTAATTTCCTGTGAGCAATTTCAGGAGAATTCACAATGATTTCAGCCTTCCCCAGGCACTCTTGTCATTTCTCCACTGAATCGTGAAGGTGGCATGCAAAAGATCCAGCTGAGAATCTCTCAACTTGTCTTGGAAAGTGAAATACTCTTTTCTATATGTGGACGGTGTCTCATCACAGTCTGTAGAGCCACTCAAAACAGCTCCCTATATGTTCTCTCTCATATGCGTGTTCCGGACTGACAGCTCCAAGGGCATATTTCAGGACCTTGGCCAGTTCTGGGCAGGGAAACCAGAGCTGGCCACTGCAACACAGAAAGAACGTTGCTCTAGCAGCTTCTTACTGCTAGATTCTTTAGCCGCTTCCCAGGTGAGATGAACTGACCCCTCCCCTTCCCTAGGAAAGGCTTGAGGCCAGGTCATACGTAACACAGAAGTGTGGGTCCAATGAACTTGCAGATCTGCGCCCCCCTCCACCCGCTCTCCAGACATAACAACAGCAAAGTTTATATACCGCTTTTCAACAAAAGTTTCCAAAGTGGCTTATAAAGAGAAATAACAAATAAATGAGATGGCTCCCTGTCCCCAAAGGGCTCACAATCTGAAAAGAAACATAAGATAGACACCAGCAACAGTCACTGGAGGTACTGTGCTGGGGGTGGATCGGGCCAGTTACTCCCCTCAAGCGAACCTTTGACCTTCGGCATGCAAACCTGCAGATGCTCTATCACTAAGCCATGGCCCCATCCCTTAAGTGGAATATCTTACAGTGCTTGCATGTAGTTCCCATCCAAATGCAAATCAAGGTGGACTCTGCTTAGCAAAGGGGACAATTCATGCTTGCTACCACAAGGCCAGCCTTCCTCCAGGCTGAGTTCATCACAGGCATATCCCCCACTCATAAAAATAATAGTAATCAGATAACAGGAACATAGGAAGCTGCCTTCTACTGAGCCATTGGGCCATCATGCTCAGTATTGCCTACACAGACTGGCAGCAGCTTCTCCAAGGTTGCAGGCAGGAGCCCTTTCTGGAGATGCCAGCCTGGTTATTCTCCCAGTTCCAGGTAGCATTCTTGACCTCGGCAGACAATGCAGGAAATAAATTAATCCTTTGGACTATCAGTCCACTTGGAGAGCAACCCCCAAAGCAGATTTCCCTCGCTGTCCGACCCCAGACACATTCCAAAACTTCTTGATATGTGGCAACACTTTCAAGCATCTTACTCAGAACATAGAAGGCTCCCTTCAACTCGAGGACAACTCTCTGCTCTGGCGTCTGGGCTCCCAGGTGCCCTGGGTAACTGTGATACTTTTGTTCCATGGATCGGCAGCCGACCAATATAAACAGTCCCTGCCAGAGCCTGAAGTTGGCTCCTTCCCATCACTTATGTGCCTCTCTGTTCATGGGCTGAATAGCAACACCGCAAATGAGGGAAGTGGGGCGGGGGGAGTTGACATTTCCTGGCCTGTGGAATAAGGCAGCTGAGGTCAGCTTCTCCAAATGGCTTTTCTGAGTTGTCACGGTGGAAGCAAGCCAGTCCAATTTCCATATGGCTAACTCCACTTGGGACGGTGGTCCACCCAGTAAAAAACAAATCAATAGGAACTTTAAAATGCTTTGATTTAATGGAAACCAACCCCTTAGCTGTGAAATTAACCTGCCTAGACCAGGGATTCTCAAACGGGTTCCCCGGATGTTGTGGACTACAACTCCCATCATCCCCTGCCTTTGGCCATTGTGCCGGGGAAGATGGGAGATGTAGTCCAACAACATGGGAGGAGAGCTGGTATTGTGGCAGCAAGCATGACTGGTCCCCTTAGCTAAGCAGGGCCACCCTGGTTGCATTTGAATGGGAGACTTGATGTGTGAGCACTGGAAGAGCTTCCCTCCCTCAGGGGATGGAGCCGCTCTGGGAAGAGCATCTAGATTCCACATTCCCTCCCTGGAAGCATCTCCAAGTTAGGACTGAGAGAGATCCCTGCCTGCAACCTTGGAGAAGCCGCTGCCAGTCTGTGAAGACAATACTGAGCTCGATAAACCAATGGTCTGACTCAGCATATGGTAGCTGCCTATGTTCCTACTGACTGTAGCCTTTGCAACTCGTGATGCAAGTGGAGCATTTAATGCATCTGACGAATGGCCTCTAATCTAGCAAAGCACAGGCCCCAATCCATCTGTTAGTCCTTAAACTGCCCCAGGACGCCTTGCTGTTTGAACTGTAATCGCGAAAGGCATGCCCAAAATGAAAGAAATCATTACCAAGCGCCTAGGGGCGGCGGGAAACCAGCCGCCTCCCTGCATATGGAGGTTTCTCTGGCCAATTCCTCCTCTGCTCCTCTCTTCCCCCAACTCCGGAGCTTCCCCTCGGCCACGGCTGCCCCCTCTTTTCTCCTCCTCCACCAGCCTCCAAATCCCCAGGAGAGATGGAAAGCTTTGTAAGCCCATTGCGCCAAACAGCCATTCCTGCCCATTTATCACATTTAGCATGCACGCTTCCCCTCGCCTCCTCCCTGCAAGCCCGCACGGCTCAGCCATTTTCCCTGCTCCCAATTACAAATTAGTCCATTAGGCTGTCTGCAGTAGGGCCCTCTGTTGCCACTTGGTAATGGCTCCGGAGACTTCCATCATAATCGGAACGGCTCCCCGTGCAACCATGAGGGCAGATGGAGGCCGCTCGTGGGTAATGAGGTATCACGCTACCAAAGGGCACCGCTCAGGGGTTCATTAGTTAGCGGCGGCTGTTTGGTTGGAAAACAGCAACAAAAAGGTACCACTCTGCAATGAACCGCTTTAGCATATTAAATTAACACTCTGCGAGGTCTCCGCCAGCACACAGTGCTTTCTCCACTTCCCAGCTCCCCCCCTGCCCCCAGCAACCAATCTCCAGCCAAACTTTATCTCTTGCTTTCTGGGCAACCTGCAAACCAGAGTTGAAGGAAGCAGTGGAAAGAGCAGAACGAGAAGAGGATAGGGGAGGGCGGGAGAACAGAGGAAAACCATTATCTATATCCACACGCATACCGATGTAGAGATCAGAGCAACACAAACACAGTTTCGCTTGCATTACTCCTTCTGTACTGGAATAAGGGTGTGTACGGAACTCCAGCGGGCAGTTCGGTTTGAGTTTGGATTCCCCTTTACAAGCAGGGCCATCTAACCGAGTCGAACCGGGTCGATCAGAACCAGGCTTGGTTCAGTTCGAACTCAGACTGGTTGTAATGGGCCAGTTTGAATCAAACCCAGGTTTGATTTGAACCAATTTGAATACCCCTATTCTGGAACAATCTGGAACATTCTCCTCTTTTATCACCTCTTCCAGGCTGCTCTGAATCATCTAATGCTACTTATTTTCTTTCTGGACAGAATTTAGGAATTGCCCCTAGGGTAGCTAAATTTTGTGTGGTGGCTGTTAACACCAGACCAGAGTGAATGAAAGCTGTGTGTTAGGTTGTTTTTTAAATATATAATTAGAGTTTAGGTTATTTTTGGTTATTATTAGATCTTATTGGGCTATTGGGATACGGACACCTAAGTTGGTTGTTATAGTGTATTTAAAACGTTATTCATGACATTTTTCTGTACTTTTGTCATCTGGTCAGTGACTGTAATAATAAAGATTCTGATTCTGATTCGGGAACACAGGAACATAGGAAACTGCCTTATATTGAGTCAGACCCTTGGTCCATCTAGACCCAAGTATTGTCTACACCAGTGGTTCTCAACCTGTGGTCCATGGACCACTGGCGGTCTGCGAGGATACTGCAGGTGGTCTGTGGGGAGATTAAAAAGATAATGCAATAATAACCAACATCAGCCTTCTCATTAAGTAACCGCCCTGAGCTATTCTGTAAGGGCGGTCTAGAAATCGAACCAACCAACAAATAAAGTTATCTTTTCCCGTCTGGTATGCCTTCTACAGGTAAATGTAGTGTGATTAGGGGTGTGTGAGCCAGCTCTATTTGAACCATGGTTTGAACTGTACCGGCCTGGTTTGGCTGGTCCAGTTCAAACGAGCCAGACTTGTGGGCCGGTTTGGATATACTTTTAAAGGAATTCTTAATCCTTAAAGATTCCAGTTTACAAGTAAAGGGGGCATTCACTAATCCTCCCTAAAGGCTGCTGGGGCGGGGTGGCGAGAGAAACGGGCCTCTGTATCTTTAGTGGAGGCCGCGGCATAGGCGGCGAAGCAGCGGTGAAGACATTGGAGGTGGTGTCAGGGGCTCCTCCAAGCCCCCCACCAGCCTCCCTAATGACAGCCTAGGCTGGCTCCATGACCTCCATGTATGCGTTGAGGCCATTTGCCTTACCAAGCAATTCGCGTCACCGGGCCATCATCTGGGAGGTTGGAGGCACCCCTGCCACCGCCTCCAACGTCTCTGCCATTGCCTTAATGCCTATGCTGCAGCCTCCGCTAAGGGGAAGGATGCCCCTTACTCTTGCCACCCCCCGGCAGCCTTTATTTTATCTATCTATCTATCATATTTCTATACCGCCTGATATGTACATCTCTAGGTGGTGGACAAAATTTAAAATATTTAAAAGTCACAGAGTGAAATACATGGCAATAAAAACAATAGAATAAAATAGTCATTAAAACAAGTTTTAAAAATTATTAAAAATCAATTCTAATTAAAAGCCTTCGAAAACAAGAGAGTCTTGAGGTTCTTTCTGGAAACAGACAGATGCTCTAATCCTCCTAATTAGGGAGGATTAGGAAATGTCTCCTTCACTTGTATTCTTGAACCAGTCTGCGAAGTGGTTCGGCCCGGTTTGATGGTCAAGCCAAACCCAACCCGGTTCAACCCAACCCAGAACTGGGTCAGGCTGGGTCGGTCTGAATTGGTTCCAGATTTGAACCAAACCGGCCAAACTCGTTCCGTGCACATTCCTAACTGTGAGGGAGCATAAAAAATTACTAGAAATAGTTGCATCTTTAATATCTTTTGATATATAAGTTTGACTCTCTTAAATAAATTTAACTCCTGTTAGAAATGTTTGAAATGACTTGCTTACACTTTTGAATCTTTGTGCTGGAGAAGACTTTTGAGGATACCATGGACAGCCAGGAAAACAAACAAATGGATCATAACACAAATCAATTCAGAATTTTCACTGCAGGCACAAATGACCAGGCTCAAACTCTCCTACTTTGGACACATGATGTGAAAACCCAGCTCCCTTGAGAAGTCCATCATGCTGGGAAAAGCTGAAGGCAAGAAAAGAAGAGGACGACGAGCAGCAAGGTGGATGGATTTGATTACAACAGCAATGAATGCACCACTGAGAGACCTTAAAGGCCAAGTTGAAGACAGATCATCCCGGAGAGAATCTATCTGACTTGATGGCACTTAATCAACCAACCAACCAACCAACCAACCAACCAACCACAAGACCCGCTTTCTTCCAAGAGATCCCAGAGAGAGACACAAAAATGAGTACTGTTGCTAGGATCAGGGAAGCACCCCCAAATGAAGAGTATTGAGTACTGAAACTGAATGTGATCCTTTTGAAACAAATTGAAACATGAACCCAAAGGGCCACTTTCCACTCCTGGCTCAATTCCTTCCACAATGACCACACAATCCCATTAAAGATGTAGTTCAGATGGCAGAGAAAATCTGCCAACTGAAAATCTCAATTGTATTGAGATCAATACAATTACAAATGGACATTTTCTCCAGTATCAACACCTTTGGACCACGTATTTCATCACTCAAGGATCAGTAGCAGCTTAGGGCCAAGCTACCCAAAGGATGACCTACTCCCATTTATTGCTCTGCCCAGCTTGTGAGATCTTACTCTCCTGAGCTTCCTGTTGCTTTCTGAAGCTTGGCTCTTCGCTATCCAGGGGCGGGCCTTCTTGGCGATGGCCCCAGTTCCCTGGAACTAACCCTTTTTTTAAAAACCCTTTAAAGGTTTGAGTGAATACAAAAGTCTTCACCTGGCATCTGAAAGAACAAAGGGATGATGCCAGGCAAGCCTCACTGGGGAGGCTATCCCACAAACAGGTTGCTGTCATCAAAAAGGCCCCCTCAGTAGTCGCCATCCACCTTGCCTCTTTTAGCAGGGGTACTCAGAGCAGGGGCCCTATTTATTTATTTATTTAACACATTTTTATACCGCCCAAAACACAAAACCCTAAAGAAGATCTTAAGGACCGTGTCGGGTAGGTATGTGCTCGAAGTGCGATTTGGCTTCCGAATCGCAGCACAATCCCTTTAAAATGGAGGGCTTACCCAGCCCCTTTAGTGTGGAGAACAGGTCCATCCCTGCTACTCTGATCACCTCCACTGCAGTAATCCTGGAGCTGCCCCAGCTATGCCCGCGCACTAGTGGGTATAGATGGTACTGGTGGCCACCATTTGTGGACCTGGCGCATGGGCTATTTGAGTTTGGAGCTCTTTGTGGAAGGGCTGCTAAGATGGAATGCTCATAGCACAGGAGTCACATATCTCTCCATGCCTCCTAAATATGCTGTATGGCTCACCATCATGCTAGATCTCTTGAACAGAGAAGGGCGTCAACGATGTGGACCAGTCCATGTGTGGCGGCGAGAGGCATTTGGGGACCCTGCTCTGCTAAGCAGGAAAATGTACATTGATGAGCTTTGGTTCCTCCCCCCTCGGTTAGAGGGAGAAATGGATTTTTCTGAAGCTGAAAAGGATGGATGTGGGGAGGTGGCAGCGGAGGAGAGGCGTTTAATCAATGTCATAAAAATGTAACACCCATTGGTCTCCTAAAATGAAATTAATAATCTGTGTAAGAAGGATCATTAGAAGATAAGTGACTTTGATTTGTATCTCGGCGCAGATCCTGCTTCCACGCATTTCAAACACCTCTGGCCCTATCCATCTCGATTAAAGCCTGCCCAAACGCTGGTGACCTCTGCTGGAGTGGACCGTCAAACGCCTTCTTTTCCCCATCCCAGAGCATCCCACGGGGGAAAGGAAACACATAATTGTCTGCATCCTTTCTTCTCAGAGGAGGGAGGAGGGAGGCACTGCTCCATGTCCTTTTCAAATTAAATCTGGGATTTCAATACTCCCTGATTATCTGGGAGCTTCGTCAGTCACTAATACAATTCTCCTTCGTCTCCTTCTGAATAGAGCAGACATCTCACTTAAATGTGGAGAGAGCCGAAAATGAAGAGGAAGACGGCCCAGCTAAATGGATGGCAATGCAAAATAGAAGAAGTACGTGACACAAACGAAACCGGAGTCGCTTTTTGTTGGCAAAGGATCGGGAGAAATCTCAGTAATGCCAAGCACCTTAATGGCATGCAGAAGGTTCCACATTCAATCCCTGGGAACATCTCCAGGCAGGGTTGGAAAAGACCCAAATCTGAAAATATCTGGGAAAGATCCACATCTGAAACTCTGGAGAACTGCTGCTAGTCAAAGTAGGCAATAATAAGCTAGATGGTTGAAGGGTCCATCTACCTTTGGATTACCTCTGCTTTATAGCACATAGTGGAGATATCCACATGACCAGGTGGACAGGAGAGCAGGCAGTTGAAGGCTGCACAAACCTTCCCTTCCCCGCCAGATGACACCTCTATTGTGGTTGGGAGCACAAACCACACTCTCAGATTTTCCTCTGCTGCACAAGGCAGCACAGAATTCCAGAGGCCGGGATGACACATTACAGCCTCCAGGTATCCCACAATGCACTATGTGCCCCGCAATCCTGGTTCACTCCTTAACTAGGATTGCCCTGATTGTGAGAAAGCAGCCCATGTACAGGTTGTACAAACTTAGTTTGATTTCTGAACATGGAAGGACAATAGAAGTATCAATGAAATGAATTTTCTGATTCATTTTGAATTTGAATGGAATTCCAAAAATTCATTTCAAATTTGAATCAAATTCAAATCTGGTCCAAAAAACTGATTTGAATAGAATTTGAATCAATTTGACCCTGTTTGGGCACCAACCAGGGGGCCTGAATGGTTTTTTAAAGGTGCCAAAGTGCTTTCAAATCAAATTCGCATTGAATTTTGAAAATTCAATTTCAAATCATACAAATCACCTAGATTTGAGTAAAATACATTCAAATTCTAATCGATCTGCACATTCCTAAAGGACGAGTTTCAAACTTGGGTTCATGGAGATTCTGCTGTGATCGGCAGGAAACTTGACTGAAGAAATACGGCTGGAGCAAAAAAAAGTGAGAAAATGGGAGTGTGCAGTCAGTGTGTGTGTGTGTGTGTGTGTGTGTGTGTGTGTGTGTGTGTGTGTTGTGAAGCATAACACTTTTATCATCTGGAATAATGGCCTAAGTTTGACTGTATACAAGGAAGAATGAATCAAAGACACCCACTCCTTGCCATCCATAAAGTTAGGGCTCTGCTTGAGCGCCCATAAGATGATAACCTCAGAAATATGTCTCAGCCATGAGATCTTATTAAAAAGGTACACCTCCCAAGAGCTTAACACGATCACGCTGTACATTTTATTTAATTTCCCAAGAGATTTTCCCGCTTCATAGATATAATTAGAGTTCAGGATAGAGCCCCTGTCTGTGTGTGTGTTATCAATAAATCACTAGAGGACAATCAACATTTAAGGTGACAAGGTTTAATGATTTATTTTCCCTGACAAGCACTCACCCTCCAAGCAATCACCGGGTGCATTCTGGAACGCTGGTCTTTAGCTTCATCTAACTAGCATTCAAGACAGTGAGCATCCAACAGGATGCCAAACTTAATTCCAGGGCTAAGAAGATTTTCCCCGTTTCATTCTTTGATATCCCCCCCCCCCACCCTGCACCTGGGGTTGGTCTACACTACACTGCATTTCCCCCTATTCCAGAATTCTGGTTAAACCAGAAGAATGTTAGAGAGGCTGTGTGGTGCAGTGGTTGGAGTTTTGGATTAGGACTGGGGAGACCCAAGTTCTAATCTCTTCTCAGCCATGAAACTTGCTGGGTGAATCTGGGCCAGTCATCATCTCTCTCAGCCTAACCTACCTCACAGGGTTGTTGTGAGGATAAACACAACCATGTTCTCCACTCCTTGGAGGAAGAGCTGGATATAAATGGAAACATTAAATAAATAAGTTTCCATACCATGGCCACAATCCCACTAAAATTATTTCCTATAAAACTCTGCTTATAAACCAACTTTTCTGTGAATCCTTCATCACATTTGGTTGTATTTAAGCCCAGGAAGGTAGACTACATGTGTGGGCAATGTAAAATATTCCCCTTTGGGGATGGGGCCGCTCCAGGAAGAGCAGAAAGTTCTAAGCTGGCATCTCCAAGCTAGGTCTGAGAGAGACTCCTGCCTGCAACCTGCAGAAGCTGCTGCCAGTCTGGGTAGACAATACTGAGCTAGATGGACCAAGGGTCTGACTCAGTAGGAAGCAGCTTCCTATATTCCTAAAATATGAACCTCTGAAATGCACTTGGGGAATAATTAAGCATGAGCCAGGGAATTATTTTCCCACCGTCTTTTATCCCCAATTTTCCTTCCTCACCCCCCCCCACAAATGCAGCTATCGTATCACTTCATCAACGGCTGCCTCTCACCCCACTAACCTCGAACCGCCCCTGCTGCCGTGTCGCTCCAGAGCCGAGCTGAAATCTGAACATGTATCAATGAAAGGAACATGTGGGAAACCACTCACATCATTTTCTGAATGAGCATCTCAAAAGCGTGCTGCGATGAAGGGCTGGGTTAAGCAGGCAGCCTTGGGGTCCAAGCCATTTTTCCTCATTCAAAGGAGCTAAAGATCTTCTCCAGTTACTTGCTGGAATTCCGAAGCAAATCTAACCCGGTTTGATTGGCCCAATAAACATGGTGCCTGCGTGCATGCTTCCCATGAATGTCAGATCCTAAATACCACAAAGCATTGCACAGAAAGTTATTTAAAAAAATAATTTGCCTCTCTCCCCTCAGTTCTGGCATCAAGATATGTTCTTGGATAATGAAAAGCAGAGACGTACAGGCTCGAATGACTCAGTTGTGGATGGTGCGGCTGCACAAACTACAGGCCTGCAGATCCTCTTTCCTTTTTTCCTGGAACCCCGAGGCTGACCAAGGTGGCCCAGATGCAAAATAGGAACATAAGAAACTGCCTGACCATTGGTCCATCTAGCTCAGAGTTGTCTACTCTGACTGGCAGCAGCTCTCCAAGGCTGCAGGCAGGAGTCTCCCTCCCTGCCCTACCAGGAGATGCTACCAGGGGTTGAGCCTGGGACCTTCTGCATGCAGAGGTATTAAGGGGAATACCTCACAGCCCTGACAGGTAGTCACCCATCCAAACAGAAACCAGGGCAGACCCTGCTTAGCAAAGGGAAGACTGCGTGCTCACTACCACAAGATGGCTCTTCTCCCCAAAAACAGCTCTCCCCCACCCTCAATTTCTAGAGGTGGGGCAGAACTGGATGCAAAATACTGGCTGGAGTGGAGGCAGTGTGAGGTAGTAGTTAGGGTATTTGGACTAGAAGTCCCACAGTGGGGTTAGGGGAGTTGTAGGCCAACATTTGCAGGAGGGCTGAAACTGAGGAGCTCTGGGCTAGCAGGGCCCGCCCTGGTTGCATATTAATGGGAGAAGGTGTAAGCCTTGTAGGATATTCCCCTTAAGGGATGGAGCCGCTCTGGGAAGAGCATCTGCCTGCTTGCATGCAGAAGATTCAAGTTCCCTCCCTGGCAGCATCTCCAAGATGAGAGAGACTCCTGCCTGCAACCTTGGAGAAGCCGCTGCCAGTCTGTGAAGACAATACTGAGCTAGATAGACCAATAGTCTGACTCATTATGTGGTAGCTTTCTATGTTCCCATGTTCCTAACCAACCAAACAATTGCAGCCATATACCAAGTTAATGAGTCTCCTCTCCTCTCCTTCTTAATGAGAAATGCACTGGGGAGAATCAAAAGGTAGCAATTTCCGTGTTGTAATTTTGCTGCTCAGCACTCACCCACTTTCTTCTCTTGTATCATTAAGGGGAATGTCGACAGCCTTCAACCACTAAGAACGTGGAGCACAGGAAGCTGCCATATTCTGAGTCAGACCCTTGGTCCATCTCGCTCAGGATTGTCTACCCAGAATGGCAGCAGCTTCTCCCAGGTTGCAGGCAGGAGTCTCTCTCAGCCCAATCTTGAAGATGCCACCAGGGAGGGAACTGGGAACCTTCTACATGCAAGCATGCGGATGCTCTTTCCAGAGCAGCTCCAAATATCTTACAGTGCTCACATGTGGTTTCCCATTCATATGCAACCAGGGTGGACTCTGCTTAGCAAAGGGGACAAGTCATGCTTGCTCCAAAAGACCAGCTCTCCTAGTTCATGGGAAGCTGCCTTCTACTGAGTAAGACCTTTGATCCCTCTGAGACATCTCAGGATTGCCTACACTGACTGGAAGCAGCTTCTCCAAGCTTTCAGGCAGGAGTCTCTCTCAGCCCTACCAGGAGATGCTGCCAGGTATTGAACCTGGGACCTTCTGCATGGAAAGCAGGTCCTTCTACTGAGCTATGGACCTGTCATATTTATGGTGGACCTTCTCTGTCATGTGCATCTTGTTTATTTCCAGAAGCCTCAACAAAGCTGTGAAGTGAGTGCTTCGCTTTGATTTTAATTGATGCTTTGACTCTGGTAGGTTAATTTTCATTTCTGAACAGCGTCGAGATAAATTGAGGCAAACTACCATGAAGTGAAATAACTAATTACTCCAGCAGTGAAGAAATCTCCCTTTCTTCATTCTTCAGTTCGCCTTCCCAAACACAGCCCTGCCTGCCAGCTTTTAACAGACAGTGCTCAAAAAAACATCAATGCAATGAGATGTATGCAATTAAGCCAAATGTGCAGCAAAATAAAATGATTTACATGGAATTTTCCCTGGACTTCACACAGACAAGGTTCGAGTTCTGTTCCTGAAGCCAGGAATGCTCTCACAATTCCCACCCCTTGAATTGTAGAGTTCTGAAGTATTTGGTTTTATTGCAAAGCAGAACTGATGCACTGAGAGTCTCCCATTGATTATTTTATAGTTACATTTTTCTCCCGCTCTTCTTCTGAGGAGCCCAGAATTGTGTACATGGCTATGTTTACCCTCACAACAACCTTATGAGGTAGGTTCGGCTGAGAGAGAAATGACTGTCCCAGAGTCACCCAGTGAATTTCATGGCTGAAGTAGGATTTGAACTCAGGACTGTAAAATATTCTCTGAATATTCATTAAGGTGCTACACACGATCTGTGTGTAGAGCCGAAAGGGGGTTTGCGGAGAGAGCGGGCTTGACCCACTCGCCTCACTGAATGATTCGTATGCTATCATTTCCAGAAGGGGAGCTTCCCCACTGCACAAACGAAGCATACCAGGATCCAAAATACCACCCTATAAACCACTAAAAATACAGGTCCACCATTAGAAATAATCTCATGAAATTAAAAAATCCATCCATCAATCGTCTTTATCATGGTCATAGACCAGCATAGATAACATCTTAGTTTGTTTTTTTCACGAGATGATTTCTAATGTTGGGTGGCAGATCTGTATTTTTAATGGTATTCAGTGGTGTTATTTTGTTCACTAAACATAATCTATCAGTCATGTATGCAGCTTTTAAAACAAAAAATAAGTCTCTGTTAATTGTCCTCCCACCTACCCCTGCCTCCCAGCAGAATATACTCTCTAAAGATTCTGGAGTTCTGGATTCTTTTGTTAAAATGCCCCAAGTGAAAGTGATGGGACTTAATGAAGTGAACCGAGACAATTCACTCTGGCTGTTTGAACAGCAGTGTTTCATAGGAAGAGCGGGGTGGGGGAGATCACTCTTGTATTTTGTGACCCTCTATGGATCGATACGCAAATGCAAATTATTCCTGTGTGAAAAAATTGGAGTGGTGAGATTGTGGGGATTTGGAGAATAATTCTACCAAGTATTCTCATCCCCCCCGGAATAAACGGAAGAATCCAAATAGGAGAATATTCTTTTCCAAGTCTAGATGAGACCATCTCAAAACAGAGAGTGAGCCCTTTCTCACGATCTTGGTGGAGGGAGGCAGGGAAGCAGACGATCCCTTGCTGCTCCTTGGTGGGAGGATCTCCAGCCCAGACGATCGCCAGCAGCCCCCGGCAGCGCAGAGGGCCTTGGAACTCCCAGCCCTTGGACCTCCCTCGGAACTCCAAGTGCATGATGCATTGTGGGTATCCCAGCGCTTGGCTGAGCATGTGACTGCTTGGCGGAGCCTCACGAACAACCTCAGTACATCCCCTGCATGTACGGAAGTGGCCGTCTGCAAGCCAGAGTCAATGTGGAAGCAAGGGAGGAAGAAACAAAGAGCGTGTTTTCAGACAGGGAATTTCAGCCGCCTAATTGCGTGCTGCCCGTCTGCAGCTCAAGCCTGGAGGAGGACTGGGAAAGAGATCTTCCAAGCTCTTGAAGGAGATTTGACAAGGGTTGTTCTCGCCAATTAACTGCCACTTTGAGGCTTATCAGTCATCAAGGTTCCGCGTTGTTCTGGTTTATTGCAGCTCAGCATAAAGTCTTTGATGAGATCCTCCAAACGCGACAGCAAGGTCGTTTCAATAAAAGGCTGGATGGAGCCCATTCACGGCACATAATAAGATGCCTTACAATGCCAGCACAGAAAGGCACAAGATTATTACTATTTTATTTTTTGTGAAAGCTAAGCATTTGCCTTTACAAAACTCAAACTTAGAGGAGTTTTCTATGGCAATGTATGCATCATGGGAAGAGAGAGGAAGTCTGTTAGGAAAAAGACCCGTCAAATTGTGTAGGGTGGAATGTTTGGGTGCTGGGCAGAAAGACTTGGAGTTTCTCTCCTCCTAAGTCCATGGGACTGAGGTTCAGGGAGCTGGTTGGTTGATTGATTGATTGATTGATTAAGTGCCATCAAGTTGGTGTTGACTCTTAGCGACCACATAGATAGATTCTCTCCAGGGGTTGTAATAAAGCCCTACATCATAGGAACATAGGAAGCTGCCTTCTGACCATTGGTCCATCCAGTTCAGTATTGTCTACCCAGACTGGCAGTGGCTTCTCCAAGGTTGCAGGCGGGAGTCTCTCTCAGCCCTATCTTGGCGATGCCAGAAAGCATGCAGATGCAGTGTTCACATGTTGTCCTCCATTCAAATGCAAACCAGGGTGGACCCTGCTTAGCAAAGGGGGCAATTCATGCTGGCTACCCCAAGACCAGCTCTCCTTTGGAAAAGCCATGCTGGGGAAGAGACTTGTGGTAGTAATCAAGAATTGTCCCCTTTGATCCAGCTGTCATAGGAACATAGGAAGCTGCCATATACGGAGTCAGACGATTGGTCTATCTAGCTCAGTACTGTCTTCACAGACTGGCAGCAGCTTCTCCCAGGTTGCAGGCAGGAGTCTCTCTCTCTTCACAGAAAGTCCCATATTTCTTTCCCGGCAGCATCTCCAAGATAGGACTGAGAGACACCCCACCATCTGCAACCTTGGAGAAGCAACTGCCAATTTGTGTAGACAATACTGAGTTGGATGGACCGATGGTCTGACTCAGTATATGGCAGCTTCCTATGTTCCCATGTTCCTAAGACTCGCTTCTGTTTCACTGCTTTCCCCCTTCAAATGATGAAGTAATAGATTTCATGCTATTGAATAACTTTCTTCTCTTTATCACTCTTCCCCAGGGGCAGAGGGAGGCAGCCTGGGTTCTGCTACTGCTGGAGCCCCCCTGTCCCTGCACCCGACATCAGACGCAGGGAGCATTTAGCCAAGCCCCCGCATCTGATGTCAGACGCGGGGGCGTGGTTTAGCTCCCAAATGGGACTGAGTGGCCCCGTTTGGGAGTTAAACTAGCCAGTGTGGCTGTGCTGGCATGCCAGGCGTGGCCCCTGATTGGAGGTGGCCCGGGTTCTTTGAACCTGTCCACTCAATGGTGGCCCCACCCCTTCACTTCCCTCTGCAGAAAGCCCTCCCCACCACTCCTCTGCTCACTATCTTCATAGAAATTCTTGGCAACAGCAAAACAAACCAAAAAATCAAGGTCAGACTAGGTAGGTGTGTGTGTGTGTGTGTGTGTGTGTGTGTGTGTGTGTGTGTGTCATAAGAATATAAGAGCAGCCCTGATGGATCAGACCCAAGTCCCATCTAATCCAGCAACCTGTTTCACACAGTGGCCCAACAGATGCCTCTGGAGAGCCCACAAGCAGGAGGTGGCCATGCCCTCTCTCCTGCTATTGCTCCCCTGCAACTGGTACTCAGAGGCATCCTGCCTCTGAGGCTGGAGGGAGTCTATAGCCATTGGACTAGTAGCCATGGATAGACCTGTCCTCCATGACTATATCTACGCCCATTTTAAAGCCATCCAAGGTAGTGGCCATCAACACATCCTGTGGCAGAGAATTCCATAAATTAATTATGTCCCGTGTGAAAACGTACTTCCTTTTGACGGTCCTAACTTTTCCAACCCTCAGTTTCATGGGATGACCCCTGGTTCTAGTACTGGGAGGTAAAAAAAGGTAAAGTTGTGCCGTCGAGTCGGTGTCGACTCCTGGCGACCACACAGCCATGTGGTTTTCTATGGTAGAGGGAGAAAAAAATCCTCTTGCTCCACTCTCTCTACTCCCTGAATCATTTTATACACCTCTCTCATGTCTCCCTGTAGTCACCTCTTTTCCAAACTCCTCTTCCCAGGTGGAAACTGTTCAAAATAAATGCCCGTTTGAAAAGAGCCATTTCCTGCCACAAAAGATGGAGAGAGAGAGAGTGTGTGTGTGTGTGTTTGGGGGGTGGCGGTGGCTAGACCTCTTTCCTAGTAACAAAGCTACTGTTCCAGCTTCCATCAGTTGGGCAGAAGGCTAGAAAGCCTTAATGAGAAACCTTGAATCCTGAAAGCATAATAGTCTCAGGGACTTGCTCGGCGTACAAAAAGGAGAAGAGAAAGGGATTTCATTTCTCTGCTAACAAGAGACCGAGGTCACGAGTTAAGGTGTGCTTTAGAATCTGGGCTCGGAAGAGACCCTGCTAAAAGGCCTCTGAAATGTACGGTGAGGAAGCCCTTCAAGGGATTGTGTGAGGATGGAATAAATGACGCCGTTCTAAGCAGGCTTTTAAAAATATACGCCTAGGCCTCCTGACATTTTGAGAGCGACATTTTGAAAGCGATCTGGGGTTTTCTGAGAAGGTAGAAGCAGTTGCTCAGGGAGCTTCTCCTCGGCTCAGGCCGAGGAGGAGGTGGTGGTAGTTGTTCCTTGTTTCCCAAAATGCTCACAGACTAAAATGAAACCCAAGGGAGACACCAGCAACAGCCACTGGAGGGATGCTGTGCTGGTTGGTTGGATGGGGTTTGTTGTTCTCCCCACCATTAAATATAAGAGAATCCCTGCTTTGAAAAGTGCCTCTTTGTCTAGTTAGCAGGGGGTTTCATTTCTACCTCGCTTTCCCCCCATCCTGGAAGTCAAAGCCTCGTCAGCCAACAAGCCAGACACTGGCCCGAACAACACCTGCTTAGTCCCAACAAAATGGCTGCATTGCTCTCTGGACACATTCTGGGACCATCTGCTGAGGAGGCACCGCTGCTCCCCATTGATCTGAGCAAGTCCCAACCTGAAAGGTGGCCGTGAAAAACAGGTCAAGACCATCTGCCCAGGTGGACGAACTACCCCACTACACGTGTCTCTCTTTTTACCAGGAATGAGCTTCCCAGCTGGCTCCACCTTAAGAACATAACAGCCCTGCTGGATCAGGCCCAAGGCATTCTGGTCCAGCATCTAGTCCAGCATTCTGTTTCCCACAGTGGCCACCAGTTGCCACTGGGAAGCCCACAGGCAAGAGATGAAGGCGCACCCCCTCTCCTGCTGTTGCTCCCCTGCAGCTGGTATTCAGAGACATCCTGCCTGTGAAGTTGGAGGTGGCCTGTAGCCTTCCGACTAATAGCCATTTATAGACCTGTCCTCCATGAATTTGTCGAACCTCCTCTTAAAGCCATCCAGGCTGTTGACTGTCTTCGGAACATAGGAAGCTGCCATATACCGAGTCAGACCATGGGTCCATCTAGCTCAGTATTGTCTAAAAACACTGGCAGCAGTTCCTCCAAGGTTTTAGACAGGGGTCTTGCCCAACCCAACCTGGAGATGAACCTGGGACCTCAGATGCTCTTCTACTGAGCTACGCCCCCAGCCTCTAAGTGGAATATCTTACAGTGCTCACATGTAGTCTCCCACCCAAATGCAAGCCAAGGCATACCCTGCTTAGCAGAGGAGACATGTCACTAGAACAAGGTCACCTGCCCTGTAGATCTTCTTGTAGATGCAGGAAGAGAAGAAGGAATTTTGGGGCCCCATAGAATAAATGTCATGTGGTCAAATAGGAGTTTCCCATTCCCACTGCCTGGAAATGGGTCTCTGGGTTCTCCCTAGTCCAATACCCCTTGGCCAGCAGTTGTGGCTTTGATTTCTTGTTCTCCATGGCAATAGACTTGTGTTAGAGTCATTCTTATTCTTTAAGGGAAAAAGATTCCCTCAATTTCTTTAAGGGGGAAAAGTGGCTGCTGGATGCCATTTACAATAAGTGGACGTTAATTAATGCTAAATTACAATAGAATTTCTGTTGAATTGGATATGGCATCTACATTAATAGCCGGCGAGTTCATTCTGATTAATGTTATCACAGCCGTTAAGTGCGGGGATTTATAATCATTTGCTAAAGCTGCTAACTGAAAGCTCTTTAGTCAGATTTTTCTTGAACAGAAACAAGCATAAAACGTAATGAAAGTCGACCGTTAATCTATATAAGAATTCTGTTACATATAAATACGGCCACTAAATAAATAAATAAATAAATAAATCCATCCCAGTGAGTTTTCTCTTTAAAAGAGTCTAGGTTGATTTACCTCTCAAGGAAAAGTAAGACATAGAAAATTGGATGGTTCTACTATGCTTGGATATACTTGGAAACCCAGTGTGCTGTAGTGGTTAGAGTGTTGGACTAGGATTGGGGAGACCTGCGTTTAAATCTCCATTCAGCTATGAAACTCACTGGTTGACCTTGGGCCAGTCACGTATCTCTCAACCTAACCTACCTCACAGGGTTGTTGTGAGCATAAACATATCCATGCACACTACTCTGGGCTCCTTGCAAGAAGAGAGGGATATAAATATAAAAAAATTAGAAATAAAATAAGTATATCTAGCTGAGGTCAGGAGCTTCCATTTTGTAACTGACCTTAAAACTTAGCTGGCAGGGTTAAGTGGGGCCCACCATACCACTGCCCCTAATACTCAACCGACGGCCAACATTTGCCAAACATGTCAGACATGTTCAGCACACCACACCGAGCACCGGAAACTGATGTTGCGGCTGTGAAATTGACTTGCAACTAGGCATTAATGACAGAGCCGTTCAGCTTCTCTGCCTGCAAGGAGCCTGACAGGGTAAATAAGTCACCAGAAACCCTACAGGATGAAACCACTTTGGAGAACTTGTCGTGGAACTAGATTCTACAAATCCCTTCGAAACGAAGTGTTCTCTCTGCGTGGCCTGACCCTCCAGCTAATGAAAAAGCTCACCCGATTAGGAGGCTGCCGTTACGTCTCTTGGGGGAATCCTCCAAAGGAGTGGGTGCGGTATGCACTGCATTGTGAGATTCCTGGAGGCCAGGATAACGAGCCCCACCCTCTGTTTACCAGCGCTGTCAGGAGCAGCATGGAGATTCAGCTGCATTGGGTGTGGGGCTTGTGCACAGTCCAGGCTGTCAGTGGTCATCTCAGGGGAAGGTAGGTTGAACCCTGCCTTCCCTTCCACCTGCCTGACCGTGCGTGAGCACAGTCGTGAGAAGAGCCTCCTAGTCAAGCAAGCACCCACAATGTTAACCCCCAGAACAAAACTGTAATACCAGGCATTGCAGATAACTGTCCTGATATAGCAACAGGTTTCTGAAAGGGTATCAGGGGGACCTCCAGAACAGCCAATTGTGAAATTTAGGCAAGGAATGCAGCAAACATCTGCAGTGTTAACTCACAGAACAAAACTGAAATATCAGACACTGCAGATAACTGTCCTGAATATCGCAAGAGGTTCCTGAATGGATACCCTGGGGATCTGCAGAATAACAAATTATTGTGACATCTAGGCAAGGATCTAGGCAAACATCTGCCTCCCAGAACAAAACCTCCCAGAACAAAACCAAAATTTCTGGCATTGCACATAACTGTCCTGAAGATAGCAACAGGTTTCTGAAAAGGTATCATGGGACCTGCAGAACAGCAAATTGTTGTGAATTCTAGGCTTGGAACGCAGCAAGCTTTTGCAATGTTAACTCCCAGAACAAAACTGAAATATTGGACACTGCAGATAACTGTTCCGAATATAGCAAGAGGTTCCTGAATGGGTAGCCTGGGGATTTGCAGAATAGCAAATTATTGTGAAATTAAGCCAGTTTCACGAAGTGGACAAGGAGGTGTAACAGCTAGTTGGTGTGCCACCGAGTGTAGAAGTACGACAAGCAGCTGGTTAGACCGCAGGTAGCTAGTTGTTGATTTTGGTGCCTTTCAATCAATGTTAAGTCTGAAAGTCCCTACAGATCTACAACCTGGTTTGTGGGATACAAAGTAGGGGATCCTTGGTGACTGGGAGGGCACATGACAGGGACAAAGTATGGACTGGATTTCTTGGTGGCAATTGCACTTCAGGGAGCTGGTGAGCACCACTGTTTTTTTAATCCCAGGAGTCAGGAACATAGAAAACGACCATCAACTGAGGCAGACCCCTGTTCCATCTATCTCAGCGTTGTCTCCTCTGAGCAGCAGCAGCTTCAGGCAGGATTTTTTTCTCCACCCTTACTGAAGACTCTGGGGACTGAACCTGGGGCCCTCTGCATGCTAAGCAGATGTTCTGCCACTGAGCTACAGCCCCAGTGTAGGAAATGTTGACCTCATTCGGCAATGGCTTCGTGAGCCATAAGCCAATTCTGAATGAGGTCAATGTTTCCTATACTGGGGCTGTAGCTCAGTGGTAGAACATCTGCTTAGCTTGCAGAGGGTCCCAGGTTCAGTCCCATAGTGGTCAGCATGAAGTTAATTTGGAATGAGGACAATACTTCATGCCCTTATTCTGGAGTATTTTGGGTTCCTTTGCCCTTGGAAATAACCAAGTCTGTGTCACTCCTGGATCGTTACCCCGGAGACCCTGGCTCAGATGAGAACAAGATGAAAACCATTATCTCTCACCCAAATACCTACACCCAACAGTGAAACCATTGCCTGATCTTCAAGGGCCTAAGCCTGTAAATCCACCTCAAGAGGCCCTGATCCTGCAAAAAGATGCTAGACCTCTCCAAGACATGATAGGAATTTACAGTGACTATTCAGAATAGTACAGGCTTGCCAACTCTGCTTGAAACTATTCTTTGGTTTTCTGGAATTTTGTTTTGTTTGTTTTTAGAAGTGCTTTGACATTCAGAGCACAATATATCCTATTTCTTTTTCTTCAAGTTCTCACTTGGAGAACTTTTTTCCTTGGGAAAGTGGTATATATATTACTGCTAGTAGTATTAAAAATAACAACACTGCATGCCCAATAGGAAAGAGGTGATTTTCACCAACCTCCCCTTCCTTCTGAAACCCACAGTGCCTCCCAAAAATATGTCCCTGATGGTCATACAACCTTCAGGGACATATTAGGCACAATGGGCTACAGAAGGAAGAGAAGATTGGCTGAAATCACCCTCTTTTGTAGTTTGCTTGCAGTGGTAATTTGGATATCAGCCAATACGTATACTACTACTACTACTACTACTAATAATAATAATAATACGATGATCATGGTGGTGGTGGTGGTGATACTACTACTACTACTACTACTAATAATAATAATAATGATACTACTACTACAACAACTACTACTACTACTAATAATAATAATAATGTGCCTATTATTATTAGTAGTAGTAGTAGTAATGCCCTTGGTGCAGTACCAAAAGAACCTGAACACCATCTTGACACCTTGGGCATCAATACAATTACAACACATCAACTACAGAAGGCCACACTACTCGGGACAGTACGAATTCTACTACAACAATATCTTTAATTTTTCTTTAGTTATCCTAGACCCTTGGAAAGGGCCCGATAATTAAAGTACCAAATTCAGTCAATAACATCTGGGAGACTGTGTGTAAATAGCATAACCATGTGATTCTGGGGGGCTTGCATTTTATTTAATATAATTTAAAATAATATTATTAGAGCATGCAAAAGAAGAGCTGTATTTTAGATGGTAACCCACTCCCTTGTGAAAGAGAGGCCATAAAGCAGAGAAGTAGAAAGATCTTTTCTCAAAGCAAATGCTGTTTTCAAACCCGGGATGCTCTGCCTTTGGTTTGCCTTCCTGACAGGTGAGCTTAACACCAGAAGAGCGACGTTGACTCTGGGCACCGAGACTAAATCTCCTCGGTGTGGGCAGTTGAGCCCAGGAGGCCTCTGCCAGCAAGGCTGCCTGGAGCCCAAGCAGGAGACAGGGAACTTGCCGGAGAAGCTAGTAAAAATTTAATGTACTCTATAGTGCGGTCATGTCATAGTCACTCATGGCAAATAATCCCCAATGCCTGCAGAGGTAAAATGGAGCTGTAATGTGCTCGCCTCCTAACCCGAGCTGACAGCAATGATGTACGACTACCATTAGCGGAAAATATCACTTCAACTAACCCATGATCCAGCTCCGCTAAGGGTCACATTATCCATGAGGAACAAATTACATTCCCAAAGTAAATACAAATTTTCTACCCAAAATGGGGACAGCACGGGGGGAGGGGGAGTAGGAAGGCGAGGGGTGTGTGTGTGTGTGTGTGTGTGTGTGTGTGTGTGTGTGTGAGGCATGATGGGGAGCGATGTGTTACCGATGGCAACGAATAGATGAGTGACAGTCATGACAAAAGACAGAACAGAGCTTCTCCAGAGAGCATGTGACGGCTGTAGTAGATGACTGAGTTTGCACTCAAGCACTGCGAAGGCTCCTCATTTCTCCCCCCCCCCTCCTCCTCCTCCATCATCCTTTGTGTCAAATGCATCATTTTCTCAGTGTTCGGCTCAAATGTTCCTACCACTCCACATCAGGAGTCTTTGGAATATGGCACATTCAAGGAAAGGCAATCGTTACCTTCCCTCGTTATGGACTTTACCAACAAGGCACCTGATCCACACAAAAGGCATCTGACCCTTGTTACATACTTTACCAACAGGCACCTAGCCACAAGGAGAAGGAGTCAGGTGCCCCCTCGGTCACATTCAAGGAAAGGCAATCTTTACCTTCCCTCATTATGGACTTTATCAGCAAGGAACACCAGGCACCTGACCCACAAAAAGATAAATTACAATGAAAATTCATAAGTGGATACCCCAACAAGCAACATAAGGCCAGGGGGTACTTTCCCAAGTCAGACAAAGCTGTCTTATCCTGAGACAGCCTCTTGGTCCATCCAGGCCAGTGCTGTCTACTCTGACTGGCAGCATTCTCCAGGGTTTCAGGCAGGGGTATTTCCCAGGCCTATCTGGAGATGCCGCCAGGGATTCAGCATGCAAAGCAGAAGATCTACCACTGAGTTATAGATGCCTCTGATGAAGCTGTCTTCTACTGAGTCAGACTCTGGGTTCATCCAGGCCAGCATTGTCGACTGGCAGCATATCTCCAAGGCTTCAGAAAGCGGTCTTTCCCAGGCCTATGTTGAGATGCCTCCAGGGACTGAACCTGGGACCTCTTGCATGCAAAGCAGATGATCTCCCACTGTTATGGATGCTTCCAAGGAGAGATGCCATGCAGCCTGGGTTTCACTAATGAAAACCATGGGCGCTCCGAAGATACGTTGCACCTGCAGATGGTTTTTTTTGGTTAATAATAATGTTATCATTAGCAGCGTCTGCCATCTTCTGACTGGAGGGAGATCCAAGAGATCGCCGCCTGCCTGAACAAAAGGAAGTTTCGGCTTGTCAGTTAAACAAAGGAATAATACACAGCCTCTCTTTATAGTGTGTATTTTACCTGTCATCCAACAGACCATTATCATGTCACGCCAGAGTGCTCCTTTCTCCAGGTCACTTTGTTTAAAATGACATGGATAATGCACATGTCACTGAGCTGACAGTCCTGACCGTCCTTCAGAGATTTAAAAAAAGCAGCCGGGGGGCAGGAGGGAGAGAAGCCAGGGGGAGAGAGAGAGAGGGAAAAATCCCAGCAAGACAAGCGTCTGTTCTTATCTGAAGTCCACGCCTGGGTCTATCATCTGTCAGGCAGAACATAATTTCTCCAGAGAGCACTTTTTTCATTTCCCGATTTTAAAGAAATCAAATAAGCACCATTTGTCTTCATCTGAATATGCTTGACCCGCTCAGCTGATGATGTGCTGCATTTTTCTGAACAGGGAGCGTTGGCTGCATTCAAATGAACGTGGGAGCCCCTCAGATCTTTGGCAAAGGCGGCAGAGCGGTGCGTTTGTGCAGGCCTTTTTGTTACAAGGCGTGTATGAGGTTTGTGTGGTCAGCAGCACCATGCTGACCACCACGCAAATGGCACCAGCACATGCGCAGATGCCATGTGCATGCTGGCGCCACGTGGGGGATCTTGGGCCAAGTGCTGCTGCAGCAGGAAGATGCATGAGGCATGCAAGTAAAGACCTGCTCTCCTTTTTTTTTTTTAAAGCTCCACTTCCCTGTCCCCCTCCCCGTGGTGCCAAACCGGTGAGTGAGTTCACACAACCAGAAGCGCAAGGTAGGAGAGCTCTCTTTTACTCCCACCGTGGTTAAGAGCAGGGTTGAGAATCTGAGTAACCCTGGTTTGATAAACCTGGGCTAATGGGATATTTGTGAGTTCACACCAGCATGAAAATGTGGCTTTTAACCTGCTTTTGATGACTGTGTGAACCCGTCCTCTGTATGCCACAGCCCCACACATTGGGTGCCACACCTCCCAGGTTGCTTGGCCATGCCCTCTTCACATGGACAGGCCTCTCCTTATTTGCATCAGCTATAGAATTGATCATGTATGTCCCATTGAGGATTTTTCCAACCAGCAGGTTTGATGCAACACTTTGCTTTCCATGGAGCTCTGTAAGTTGTTGGGTAACATCATTTAGATTGGATATCTTCATCATAGAGGCGGGCTGGTCTTGTAGTAGCAAGCATGACTTGTCCCCTTAGCTAAGCAGGGTCCATCCTAGTTGCATTTGAATGGGAGACTTGATGTATGAGCACTGGAAGAGATTCCCCTCAGGGGATAATGGGGCCACTCTGGGAAGAGCAGAAGGTTCCAAGTTCCTTCCCTGGCAGCATCTCCAAGATAGGGCTGGGAGAGACTCCTGCCTGCAACCTTGGAGAAGCTTCTCCCAGTCTGTGTAGACAATACTGAGCTAGATGGACCAATGACCTGACTCAGTATACGACAGCTTCCTATATTCTTATAATCTGTCATCAGTCAAGCTGTAAGGACCACTCATTTATCTAGTGCTGATCCTGCATTATCTCACACTTTCTCAACCCTATCTACAGGGGGCAATGTTGGGGGATGAGTCAATTTCCCTAGGGGAGGGGCAGATGAACTTTTCTGGAACCTACTGTTGACACTTCTCCCTGATGGTCACCGTTTTTCATCATTTGGTCATCCTTTACTCATCTCTTTCATTATTTGGTCATCTTTTTCTCATTAATGCTAAGTATTTCTCAATATATAGACATCCACGTTCAAAAAGAAATTGCTCACACCTTTATATCTATGTATTCTCCACAAAAAACCATAAACGAACTCTGACATTTCACTGACTGAATTGTTGCCTCTCTTAAACAGGGTTCCACAACTTCAGCCCTCCTGCAGATGTTGGACTACAACTCCCATCACCCCAGGCCATTGGCCACTGTAGCTGGGATGATGGGATTTGTAGTCCAAAATGGGCTGGAGGGCTGAAGTTGTGCAGCCTCACTCAAATGTGATATTGTATTCACCCCAAAAGAAGAGGACTGAATTTAAGATGAATCCCGCCCCTATTTTTAATAAGGAATAACTTGAAAAAACCCTAGTCTTGGATTTTGGTAAATACAGTATTACACACACACACACACACACACACACACACACACACACACACACACACCCTTTTAACTGCAATTTTTGAAAGACTTGTAGGCTCATCATTTTCTCAACTAGCCTCAGATCCTTGTTGAGAATTAGCATCTGAATCCAACCTTGTATAAGACCTTCTGGTGCATTAGGAAGTCTCTAACCAGTCACCTGAGAAATAACCTGTAAAATTTCTACCTAATACAATCTAATTTTGGGACATCTTCATCACATCCTGTAGATGACTTTTTTTCCTACCCAGAAATCACCTTGGAACAACACTGTTTCATCATGGCGCCTAGTTCTGAGGGGTACCTGAGTAATGAAATGAGAGCTTCCAGACACCAGGAGGTGCTGTGCCGCTGACGAGAAAAGCACAGCCCTATCACTGGGAAACAATGACAATGAATGGAGGGAGTATTGGGGCAGTTTTAACCCCCAACTCTCTCTCTGATTTTGGGCCAAAAGTTCTCAACAGGACATTTTCAGCTCAGTTTGACAGAAATCTGAAGTTGACGAGAAACACACAACATTGTTCATACTGTCTACAACCAATGGACCCCAAGATGAAGCCAATCCCAATATATTTTGAAAAGTCGGTTCAGGTTCGGGTTCGAGTTTGGGTTAGTCTTAAAGTTTAAGTCTGCAAGAGGGGAACTTCCTATTTTCACACTATGGCAGATTCCTGCACTGAGCAACCGATTGGACTAGAAGGCCCCTTCAGACTCAAAGGTCTTGTGAGTCTTTGGGGCATCCGAGTTCAAGCAATGACTGTGAAGGTTGCTCAAGGATAGATGTCAATATCCAAGATGGCAGCAGTAAAAGTGGGCGTCAGGTTTTACAGCGAACCGTGTTAGATTGGTATTGTACACTTCAAGGTCACTCAAGGTGGCTAGCGAGGGCCCGGAGAAGGCAGGAATATATCTACCTTCTCCCACATGATCTTCTTGTTCTCATCATTGCACTATGGTACTGCACACACAACTGCGGCTGTGGTGAGCAGCACAGCATTTGGGAGGCCAGGGAAATGCTACCCAGACTCCAGAAATCCCACAATGCACCACGTGAAGAGTACAGTGCATTGGGGATTCCCCCATGAGGTCTAGGCACTTGGCTCTGTATCTAAGTGCAGACTGAGAATTCACACGACCCTTTACCTGAGTAGAACGGCACACAGCCTTTTTGTTGACCCTCCCCTTCGCCCGCCCAACACCAATGTAGCTGGTTCTCATGAGGGGAAACTGGGATGGAGAACTGCCCTACCGTGCTTTGGGAGCTGTGTGCGTGTCAATTTTTGGCTATGAGCTTGCAAACACCAAGGTAGGGTGGAGGGAAGCAACTGTCTGGGGGACAGGAGCTAAGCGAAAGCCACCGTCCTACTCAGCATTTGATTGAAGGTGGAGGAAAATCCATTTGACCTAGCTCCTGCCTCCCACAAAATAGGGCTGTCCACAAACAGTTTGTACAGAACCAGTTTACGTTGAAGTGGGGCCAGTTCGGAGGTTTGACTCTGGACTGAACCGGGGAGGTCTGATTCATGACTGAACTGAACCAGGCTCGGTTGGGGCAAATCAGTTCAGCTTGGTAAGTGGCTGCCAGGAGAAGGCAGAGAGAGAAGTATGAAGCTGCTTGCCCGGCCAGCATGGCGGCCAGTGCTGCCACTCGCCACAGTTTGCCCTCCTCGTGGCCCGAAGCATACACACCCCTCCTTTACCAAGCTGCCTGCTTGGCGTTGGCTCAGTTCTGGCCTCTGCGCATGCCCACCGTTCTTCCAGTAGTTTCATCTCAGCAACTTGGAGATGATGTGAGAGATGTGTGGGACTCCCTTCGTATTTTTCCTTTGGGGAACAAAGCAGCTACAGAGAGGGAGCATTTTTGACCCAGAAAATGGTGTGAAGGGAAGACGGTCTAGGCCATCCCACCCTGAATCCCACCCCTAATCCAAATGGCCCTCCCCCAAGTTGCTATTGGCCACAGAGGAGGAAAAACTAAAGTTTCCCACTCCACAGCTGAGGTCCTCTTCGGGATGAAGATTCAAATTGGAACACAACATCAAATGACTTCAATTGCAATCAAAAGTGGCAACCGATTTACACGGAAAGTGCGACATCACTGTGAGAAACCTCTCTCTCACCATGCAGCCCTGGTCCAAACAGAGCCCCCACCCCAGCTGTTTTTGGGGAAAAAGAAAAACACACCAGGAGTTCCAGCCGCAGAATTCCCATCTCTCATTGGGCCCTAAGATGCACCTTGGCACAGCACGTGGCCAGCATCCGACTGTGGTATACTCAGTCCAAAACGGACATGGCATAAGGATGTGTCGGATCTGGCAGGTGTGGCATCAGAGGTCGGCCACAGAACACATGCAGAACAGGGAAAGGAGTAGATCCTGAATAACCTCAGCCAAAGTATGCTCCCTAGAGAAGCCAATCTGGAAATAGGCTCAGAAACATGTAACAAACCATAGAAAAGGACAGGAAATATATATATACACACACAAAAAAAATCTGTCCTACCTTCTCTTCTTGATCACTGTCACTGTCGCACTGTAATGGAAAAAGAAAGTCAACATTAGCACTGGTGAACCGGGGGGGGGGGGGGGGGAGAGATTCCCATAACAAGATCATACATATACAGCATAAATCCTCCGTCGGTGGTTTGTTGCATTCCACAAGGATATCTTTGCTCTTTTGCATGGCTGCAAAAATGTCTCCAGGGCACCCAATGGAAGATTGCTCAGTGGCTGAATGAGGAGAGATGGTCTTGTGGTAGCGAGCATGAATGGTCCCGTTTGCTAAGCAGGTTTTATACAGGATAAGGCAGATTGCTATGTGCCAATGGCTAAATTTGTACAAGACACAACCACCGTATGGTGAGAATCAGTCCACCTTTAATGGCTAAATTTGTACAAGACACAACCACCGTATGGTGAGAATCAGTCCACCTTTCTGAGCTATCAGCTTTCAACCCACTTGGCCCATTTGCTGTGGCCGAAAGGATGCAAAGAAGAAGAATTTAGCAATAAGGAGAGAGGTTTACAGAAGCTGAGCTTGCTGAATCAAAGCGGAAGGCTTTGCAAGACAGCTCCTCTGCAAGCTCATTACAAAATCCCGAACAGCCGATGAAAGCAGAGTTCCTTTAAAAGGTCTTAGATCTTTTGCGAATCTAAATCAGGGTCTAATAAGTGGCAAGTTTCCATAGCCCATGAAGACAAAAGACAAATCTCTTTCTCAACATATGCAACAGTCACATAACTAAACACACATCCTTGTTTCTTAAGATTTGCCATGCATTCTCACTGTTGCTTTTGTAATCTATTTATTGTATTGTGTGTTATGCTGTATTGGCATAAATGATCAATAGATTTTATCAGATTCTCCATGCACATCTGGAGAGGCTCTTCCCAAAAGGAAACAAGTTACAGCTGTGCAACATCAGAACGGCTGAGCCTACACGTCTCACACAAGCCTTTTCGACTCGAAAGTCAAGAGGCAAGTGCGGGGGGGGGGGGGGACTCACTTGGTTTTGCCATAGCTGCTGCCTGTTTCATGATAGCAGTGCTTCTCCAAGAAGCTGCTTTTCTCCCTTTTACCCAGAAGTCCCCTCACGGCAACACTTGACATAGCAAGCAAGGGGACTTCTGGGTAAAAAGGTGTCCCCTTATTTACCTTCTCAAGAAGGCAGGTCTGGCCACTGTTACCCATGCCTTAGTCACGTCATGGATGGATTACTGTAATGTGCTCTGCATGTGCTCTGCCCTTGAAGACTATTCAACAACTGCAGCTAGTGCAAAATGCAGCAGCTTGGATTTTTTCCAGCATTGCCTGCTGGGATCATATTGGACCCATGTTGAAAGACCTACATGGGCTACCAATTTGTTTCTGGGTCCAATTTTGCCAACGTTAAAGATTTTGACCTTTAAAGCCCTTAATGGTTTGGGTCCTGGATACCTGAGGGACTGCCTGCTCCCAAGGGTCACTGTCCACTTGACAAAGCCATCGGAGGGGGCTCTGCTCCATGTTCCGACACTGAGGGAGGCTGGGCTGTCGTGCACACAGGACAGGGCCTTCTCAGTTATTGGCCCAGACTTTGGAATGCTCTCCATTCTCAGTCGCCGTCAGAGTTTTTAGAAAGCAAGTGAAATCTTGGCTTTTTACCCAGGCTTTTATTCTTTATTTATTTATTTATTACATTTATATCCCGCTCTTCCTCCCAGGAGCCCAGAGCAGTATGCTACAGACTGGAGTTTCTCCTCACAACAACCCTGTGAGGTGGGTTAGGCTGAGAGAGAAGTGACTGGCCCAGAGTCACCCAGCAAGTCTCCTGGCCGAGTGGGGATTTGCACTCGGGTCTCCCCGGTCCTAGTCCGGCACTCGAACCACGACACCACGCTGGCTTTAGGCAAGTGCTGGTTTTGTGGCTGCTGCTGCTTTGTGCTTTATGGTCATACTAGCTTAACCCACGCAAAACATCTGCACGCTGGTCCTTCATTGCTCGCCTCAGCCCCCTCACCTCAGCGGCCTCCCCTCCCCCACCTGAGTCCTGCTCCTGCTCCTCCCCACAGGAGCAGCAGCAGCAGCGGCGGCTGGCCGGGTCCTTCCTCACTGCTGCCGCCACCAACACCCTGGCCGCTCCTTCCCCTCAGGCCGCTGACAGGCCCAGGCCCGTCCCTTGCCTGCCTCCCTCCCTCCGACAACGGCCTCGGTAGCCCCCCACAGCAGCAGGGGTGGTTGACTGGGCTCTTCCTTGCTGCCAATGGGCGCCGTCATGGCCGCTCGTTCCCCTCAGGCCGCTGACAGAACCTCTTCTGACCGATAGCAGTTGCATGCCAGCTGACCTTAATTAACCATGACAGGCCCCTCCACCTTATCTGCATATGGAACCCCCACTGCCCAATCACCACGTTGCCGCAGGACCCTCCTCCCTATCTGCATATGGAATCTCCACTGCCCAATCACCACGGGGCTGCTGCTCTCACAGGCGCCTTCTCCCTCTCTGCATATGGAATCCCCACCGCCCAATCAGGGGCCTCAGCGGGGCCGTGGCTTGGCACATCCCCCCCCACACCCCTGGTCCGTCTACAGGAATCACTTCTGTCGACTGCTGTGCATGTTGGTTCAACATTTCATGAGATCTGTATTTTTATATTCCTATTTAATAGTTCTGTTGTGTAACATTTATAGTTTTATACTGCTGAACATGTTTGGTAAACTGCCTTGAGAGGGTTTTAGTGGAAGGCGGTATAAAAATGTAACAAGCAAGCAGGGAAGCAAGCTGCTTAGAGAGCAGAAGGCTGTTGGTTTGAATACCTGCTGGTATGTTTCCCAGACTATGGGAAACACCTATATCTTTTCAGCAGTCTCTAAGGTGCTGAAAAGGCATCGTCTCATACTGCACGGGAGGAGGCAGTGGTAGGAACAGAGGAAGCTGCCATATACTGAGTCAGACGCTTGGTCCATCCAGCTCAGGGCTGTCTACCCAGACTGGCAGCGGCTTCTCCAAGGTGGCAGGCAGGGGTGCCTCTCAGCCCTATCCTGGAGATGCTGCTAGGGAGGCCACAGAAATCACCATCAGCCAATTACAAAAAGCAACTTTACTGGGAACAGCCTATATTCTGCGATGATATCTATAACAACAGCAACAACAACAGCAACAATAATATTGACAATAAAGTTCTGGCATCCCAGGTCCTTGGGAAGGACTCGATGTCTGGGTAAAACAAACCAGTCAATAACACCTGCCTGACTGTGTAAACAACAAACAATAATAACAATAATATTCCTCACTGCCAGAAACGGCAGCAGGCCAGGGGAAAAACATTTAACTCGGAAAGTCATTTAACCCAGAAAGTCATTTAACCAGACCACTGCCCAGAGTAAAAAGTGGGCGCAGGGACCTTGTGACCTCATTCCCTTGTTCCCAGCGCTTCACATGTGCAGCCTAACGCAGTCTGGGCTGCCCTAAGAACACAAAAACAGCCCTGCTGGATCAGGCCCAAGGAAACTCATCTAGTCCAGCATTCTGTTTCCCACAGTGGTCCACCAGATGCCCCCTCTGGGAAACCCACAGGCAAGAGGTGAGGGCAGCCCCTCCCCTCCCCTGCTGTTGCTCCCCTGCAACTGGTACTCAGAGGCATCCCGCCGCTGAGGCTGGAGGTGGCCTAGCTTGGGTTAGGCTGCCTGTGGGAATACCCTTCTTGCCTCTGAAGCTGGAGGTGGGCGAGAGCATCATTCTCAAAAGGGTCCCCTCAGCAAGAACAGAAGGGAGGTCCCTACTAGAGGCTGGTGCATGTTGGCACTCAAAAGTGGCTTCCGCGTAATTCTGCAACAAGTGTGTGTGTGTGTGTGTGTGTGTGTGTGTGTGTGTGTGTGTGTGTAGCAGGGAGGTTTCTGTGGGGAGCGAGAGAATTCCTCTGCATCCTTCTCTGCTGCCCACCCACCCCATAACTCGTGACATCTCACGATGAAGGCAATCAGTGCCGACTGAATTTCCCAGTGCAACGTTTCCGTGCTCTGCAGTCAGTCCGCAGTACGCCAGCAGTAACTCGCTCCCCGAGAACCACGACTCCCCACTGCCGACGTATTAAGCCTCCCTGGCTCTTCCAAGAGTCCAGTTCTAATTTCAAGGTCCGCTTCCTTCCTCCATCAAATCATTACCGCGATACCCAGCAGCACCTTGCCTCGAGAGCAAAGCATATGGCGAAGGACCGAGAGTGTCTGGCATCCATGATTGAATCGGAACGGATGCCAAGCTGATTAAAAGGAGAGAGTGAGGCCACGAGGCTCCCGTCTGCCCCGCTGAGTGACAGCTCTGAGATTCGGCCAGGGACGAGTGCTGCCATACAAGGTCCTGGTGACCCACAACCCGCATGGCTAGGCTGCGAGAAGAAGGGCCATTTGTAACGTGGAAGTTCCACCGTGACCCAAGGACTCTTGGCATGGATGGGCCATGCAATTTGCAGCCAGGGCCTCCGGAGATGGCCGTGCCAGTGTCTGGCAGAGATGAACGACGGTCAAAAGACCCTCCAGCTCATCAATGATGCAAGTGCAATAAACGCGTTTGGCAAACAGCTCCGAGTCTGAATCCTGCCCCCCCTCCTGCCCCCGGCTCTGGGCGAAACTGCTGTGAACCGTGCAGCATGGACTCTCCAAAAGAATTGGTGAGGAAGTGGGGAAGAATGCCCCACAGCCACCAAGTAATCATTTTACTCCAAGATAAAGATACGACACACAAGGTTAGTGGCAATCAATTCCAGAAAGGCAAAAGGAACAACTTTTGGTTATAGAGAGGGTTCTCATAGGAACATTGGAAGCTGCCATATACCGAGTCAGACCATTGGTCCATCTAGCTCAGTATTGTCTACCCAGACTGGCAGCGGCTTCTCCGAGGTTGCAGGCAGGAATCTCTCTCAGCCCTGTCTTGGAGATGCTGCCAGGGGAGGAACTGGGAACCTAGATGCTCTTCCCAGAGCGGCTCCAACCCTGGAGGGGAATCTCTTCCAGTGCTTACGCTTCTAGTCTCCCATTCATATGCAACCAGGGTGGACCCTGCTTAGGTAAGGGGGCACTTCCTGCTTGCGACCACAAGACCGGCTCTTGTGCTGGCCGCTGCCACAAAAGGCGGTGATGGTCGCAAGCTATGGACAACTTGAAAGGCAGATTTAGACAATTCCAGGAAGGAAGATAAATCTGTTGCTTGTTCTTGGCTCCAAAGGCCATATTCATTCATTGCTAGATGTATAAAATTCTTTCATTGCCTTGCATAAAATTATCCCAATTACCCCTATGCTCTAGGTTCAGATTCTGGGGACCTCTAGGGATCTTAGTGAAACCCAACAGATTTGAATCCATGTCCCGCCGTACATGCCCACGAGGCAGAAACCAGTTCAGAAGACTTTGGAGAGGTCCGAGGAAGCATGTTAATCCAACACCAGCCAGAAGCAGACTAAACCCTTCAGTACCTATGAATCCCAACTAACCCTCCTGGACAGAAGACACCTTCAAGGGTCTCCTCCTTGACCATTCTAACTCTTTCTGCTGAGCTTGCTGCTGGCACTGGTGTACAAATATATTGGGGGGGGTGTGCTGGTGTGGGAGAGGCCACCTCATCAGTGGGCCCAGGTTGTGGTCCGGGGCGGGGTCAAGAGCCAAGCCTTGCTGAGTCCTGCATCCAAGTCACTACTGTGAGCGGGAGACCATGACAACTGAGTCCAGAGATGTGGAAGATCAGAGCACAAACTCACGTTGGGCTATCCAACCTCTCAGACCTGTACAAACCCGCTCACACCCCCATTCTCCCAACCCCTGAACTCACCAGGAAATGCCCAGAGGTCTTTAGAAAAAAATAAAACTACAATCCCCACCATGCCTTATGCCTTTCCATTAACAGGAAATGACCAGAGGCCCTAAAAAGACTACGATTCCCACCATGCCTTTTGCCTTTCCCTTACCAGGAAATGCCCTGAGGTCCTAGAAAGACTACAATCCCCACCATACCTTTTGCCTTTCCCTTACCAGGAAATGCCCAGAGGTCCTAAAAAAGACTACAATCCCCACCATACCTTACGCCTTGACATTGATTGACTGATTGATTGGTTTTTCAATTTTTATACTGCCTTTCAAAACGCATCTCAAGGCAGTTTACCAAAGTTAAAATACAATAAAATTCCATAGTAGTTACATCTGAAACCTTAAAATCAATCTAACATTAAAACCATTAAGAACAGGATGCTGGACTATCTAGGTAATCCTGAACTAGATGGACCAAGGGTCTGACTCAGTAGAAGGCAGCTTCCTATGTTCCTAAGAGGAGCTCATTGCAGGTATTCACGGCCTTCCAGCTCCCCTTCCAGAGTCCGTGGCTTCACTCATTGTCTTCAGTGTCGTATCGAGCACCATTTCGAAATGAG